>NC_079366.1:15225705-15904455 GCF_021018895.1 Seriola aureovittata
GGTTATGTACTATACACGTGTTTCTTACATGGATTGTACAATTAAAGATGAATTATGGAGGTAGATTTGGTGTTGTGTGAAGAGATCGACAATACTTGGATAAATGTGCAGTCTGTAAATATAAAACACCCTCCACAAATACAAAAAAATAAGCTAGCAAATTCATATTAACATTTTGCAAATATAAAAGGGATGGGCATGTACTATGACTTTTTATGCCTTACCATCCATAACATTTTTATGCATTACAACACAATGTAGTTGTTTATGCCTTACTATAGTATGACGGTTTGATGTCAGGTTAAACTATAATGTTTGAATGCCGTACTATTCTATGACGTTTTTTATGCCTTAATACACTATGACATTTTTATGACGTTTTTATGCCTTACTATACTATGATGTTTTTATGATGTTTTTATGCCTTACTATACTATGATGTTTTTTATGCTTTACTATACTATGACACTTTTAGGATGATCTTATGCCTATGTTCTTTTTATGCCTTATTATATTATGACGTTTTTATGATTTTTTATGCCTTACTATGCCATGCCTTTTTTAAACTTTTTTATGCCTTACTATACTATGACGTTTTTTTGATGCTTTTATGCCTTAATATACTATGATGTTTTTATAACGTTTTTTTTATGCCTTATTATACTATGAAATTTTATTCCTTACTATACTATGACGTTTTTTATGCATTACTATAATTACTTTTTTATGATGTTTTTATACCTTACTATACTATGATGTTTTTTATGCCATATTATACTATGACATTTTTATGACGTTTTTATGCCTTAGTATACGATGACATTTTATTACGCTTTAATGCCTTACTCTGCTGTGACGTTTTTTATGATTTACTATGAAATTAGGTTTTTATGCCTTATTGTACTATGATGTTTTTTATGCCATACTATACTATGACATTTTTATGATGTTTTTATGTCTTACTATACTATGATGTTTTTATAATTTTTTTTGTGCCTCATTACATTATAACATTTTTTATGCCTTACTATACTATGACGGTTTTTAATGCCTTAATAAACTATGAGATTTTTATGACATTTTTATGCCTTAAGATACTATAACATTTTTTATGATTTACTATAATATGAAGTTTTTATGACCTTTTTATGCCTTACTATACTGTGATGTTTTTTATGCCTAACTATTCTATTACATTTTTATGACATTTTTATGCCTTACTATACTATGATGTTTTTATGACGTTTTTCTATTTCTTACTATACTATGATATTTTTTATGACGTTTTTATGTACTACTATACTATGATGTTTTTTATGCCTTATTATATTATGACATTTTTATGATGTTTTTATGCCTTACTATGCCATGACTTTTTTTTAAAAACTTTTTTATGCCTTACTATATTATGATGTTTTATATGCCTTACTATACTATGATGTTTTTTTGACGCTTTTATGCCTTAATATACTATGATGTTTTTATAATGTTTTTTATGCCTTATTATACAATGAAATTTTATTCCTTACTATACTATGACGTTTTTTATGCTTTACTATAATATGACTTTTTTATGATGTTTTTATACCTTACTATACTATGATGTTTTTTATGCCATATTATACTATGACATTTTTATGATGTTTTTATGCCTTACTATAATATGACATTTTTATGACATTTTTATGCCTTAGTATACTATGACATTTTTATGACGCTTTTATGCCTTACTCTGCTATGATGTTTTTTATGATTTATTATAAAATTATGTTTTTATGCCTTATTATACTGACATATTTTATGTCTTACTATACTATGACGTTTTTTATGCCTTACTATACTATGACTTTTTTATGATGTTTTTATACTTTACTATACTATGATGTTTTTTATGCCATACTATACTATGATCATTTTTATGACGTTTTTATGCCTGACTATACTATGACGTTTTTATGCCTTAGTACACTATGACTTTCTTTTATGCTTTAATACACTATAGTATTATTATGATGTTTTTACGCCTTACTATACTATGATGCTTTTTATGCCTTACTATTATGACGTTTTTATGACGTTCTTATGCCTTACCACACTATGACGTTTTTATGATGTTTTTTATGCCTTAATACACTATGACATTTTTAGGACGATTTTATGCCTTACCATACTATGACGTTTTTATGATGTTTTTATGCCTTATTATACTATGACGTTTTTATGCCTTACTATACTATGTTTTTTATGCCTTACCATACTATGACGTTTTTATGATGTTTTTATGTGTTACAATACTATGACATTTTTATGACATTTTTATGCCTTACTATATTATGACCTTTTTTATGATATTTTCATGCCTTACTATACTATGATGTTTTTTATACCATACTATACTATGACACTTTTATGATGTTTTTATGTCTTACTATACTATGATGTTTTTATCATTTTTTTGTGCCTTATTACACTATGACATTTTTTATGCCTTACTATACCATGACGGTTTTTGACGTTTTAATGGCTTACTATACTATGATGTTTTTTATGACTTACTATAGTATGACGTTTTTATGCCTTACTATATACTATGATGTTTTTTATGTCTTACTATACTATGATGTTTTTTATGACGTTTTTATGCTTTAATATACTATGTTTTTTATGCATTATTATATTATGATGTGTTTATGATGTTTTTATGCCTTACTATGCCATGACGTTTTTTTAAACTTTTAATGCCTTACTATACTATGATGTTTTTATGACGTTTTTATGCCTTACTATACTATGACATTTTTATGGCGTTTTTATGACATTTCTATGCCTTACTATACAATGATGTTTTTTATGCTTTAATACACTATGACATTATTATAACGTTTTTATGCCTTACTATACTATGATGTTTTTTATGCCTTACTATACTATGACGTTTTTTATGCCTTAATACACTATGATATTTTTATGACATTTTTATGCATTACTATACTATGATGTTTTTTATGCCTTATTATACTATGATGTTTTTATGCCGTTTTTATGCCTTACTATACTATGACATTTTCATGACGTTTTTGTGACGTTTTTATGCCTTACTATACTATGACGTTTTTATGATATTTTTTTTGCATTATTACATTATGACGTTTTTATGCATTAATACACTATGACATTTTCATGATGTTTTTATGCTTTACTATACTAAGATGTTTTTTAAACTTTTATACACTATGATATTTTTATGACATTTTTTATGCCTTAGCTACTATACTATGACGTTTTTATGCCTTAATAAAGTATGACATTTTCATGACGGTTTTATGCCTTACTATACTAAGATGTTTTTTATGCTTTAATACACTATGATATTTTTCTGACATTTTTATGCCTTACTATACTATGAAGTTTTTATGATGTTTTTATACCTTACTATACTATGATGATTTTATGCCTTAATAAACTATGACATTTTTATATTTTTATATCGTTTTTATGCCTTAGTATACTATGATGTTTTTTATGCTTTAATACACTATGACATTTTTATGACGTTTTTATGCCTTACTATACTATGACATTTTTATGACGTCTTTATGCCTTACTATACTGTGATGTTTTTTATGCCTCACTATTCCATTACGTTTTTATGACATTTTTATGCCTTACTATACTATTATGTTTTTTATGCCTTAATAAAATATGACGTTTTTATGACGTTTTTATGCCTTACTATACTATGACGTTTTTATGACGTTTTTATGCCTTACTATACTATGACGTTTTTATGACGTTTTTATGCCTTACTATGCTTTGATGTTTTTTATGCCTTACTATACTATGACGGTTTTTAATGCCTTA
Source organism: Seriola aureovittata (assembly GCF_021018895.1). Lineage (NCBI taxonomy): Eukaryota > Metazoa > Chordata > Actinopteri > Carangiformes > Carangidae > Seriola > Seriola aureovittata. The sequence goes on from NC_079366.1 coordinate 15,229,567, forward strand.
ATAAACTATGACATTTTTATGACATTTTTATGTTTTAATACACTATGACATTTTTATGTCATTTCTTTGCCTTACTATACTATGATGTTTTTTATGCCTTATTATACTATGACATTTTTTTGACGTTTTTATGCCTCACTATACTATGTCGTTTTTATGACGTTTTTATGTCTTAGTATGCTATGATGTTTTTTATGCTTTAATACACTATGACATTATTACGACGTTTTTATGCTTTACTATACTATGATGTTTTTTATGCCTTACTATACTATGACGTTTTTATGATGTTTTTATATGTTACCATATTATGACGTTTTTATGACATTTTTATGCCTTACTATACTATGATGTTTTTATGATGTTTTTATGCCTTACTATACTATGATGTTTTTTATGCCTTACTATAATATGACATTTTTATGATATTTTATGTCTTACTATACTATGATGTGTTTGTAATTTTTTTTGTGCCTTATTACACTATGACATTTTTTATGCCTTACTATACTATGACGGTTTTTAATGCCTTAATAAACTATGACATCTTTATGACGTTTTTATGCCTTAGTATACCATGATATTTTTTATGCTTTAATACACTGTGACATTTTTATGATGTTTTTATTCCTTACTATACCATGATGTTTTTTATGCCTTACTATACTATGTCGTTTTTATGACGTTTTTATGCCTTAGTATACTATGATGTTTTTTATGCTTTAATACACTATGACATTATTATGACGTTTTTATGCCTTACTATACTATGATGTTTTTTATGCCTTACTATACCATGACGTTTTTATGATGTTTTTATGCCTTACTATACTATGATGTTTTTATGACGTTTTTATGCCTTACTATACTATGATTTTTTTATGCCTTACTATACTATGATTTTTTTATGCCTTACTATACTATGACATTTTTATGATGTTTTTATATGTTACCATATTATGACGTTTTTATGACGTTTTTATGACATTTTTATGCCTTACTATACTATGATGTTTTTATGATGTTTTCTATGCCTTACTATAATATGACATTTTTATGATATTTTATGTCTTACTATACTATGATGTGTTTGTAATTTTTTTTGTGCCTTATTACACTATGACATTTTTTATGCCTTACTATACTATGACGGTTTTTAATGCCTTAATAAACTATGACATCTTTATGACGTTTTTATGCCTTAGTATACCATGATATTTTTTATGCTTTAATACACTGTGACATTTTTATGATGTTTTTATTCCTTACTATACTATGATGTTTTTTATACCTTACTATACTATGTCGTTTTTATGACGTTTTTATGCCTTAGTATACTATGATGTTTTTTATGCTTTAATACACTATGACATTATTATGACGTTTTTATGTTTTACTATACTATGATGTTTATTATGCCTTACTATACCATGACGTTTTTATGATGTTTTTATGCCTTACTATACTATGATGTTTTTATGACGTTTTTATGCCTTACTATACTATGATTTTTTTATGCCTTACTATACTATGACATTTTTATGATGTTTTTATATGTTACCATATTATGACGTTTTTATGACATTTTTATGCCTTACTATACTATGATGTTTTTATGATGTTTTTATGCCTTACTATACTATGATGTTTTCTATGCCTTACTATAATATGACATTTTTATGATATTTTATGTCTTACTATACTATGATGTGTTTGTAATTTTTTTTGTGCCTTATTACACTATGACATTTTTTATGCCTTACTATACTATGACGGTTTTTAATGCCTTAATAAACTATGACATCTTTATGACGTTTTTATGCCTTAGTATACCATAATATTTTTTATGCTTTAATACACTGTGACATTTTTATGATGTTTTTATTCCTTACTATACTATGATGTTTTTATGATGTTTTTATACCTTACTATACTATGATGTTTTTTATGCCATACTATACTATGACATTTTATGATGTTTTTATGTCTTACTATACTATGATGTTTTTTATCATTTTTTTTGTGCCTTATTACACTATGACATTTTTTATGCCTTACTATACTATTACGGTTTTTAATGCCCTAATAAACTATGACATTTTTATGCCTTACTATACTATGATGTTTTTATGATGTTTTTATGCCTTACTATACTATGATGTTTTTTATGCCTTACTATACCATGACGTTTTTATGATGTTTTTATGCCTTACTATACTATGATGTTCTCATAACATTTTTATGCCTTACTATACTATGACGTTTTTATGACATTTTTATGCCTTACTATACTATGATGTTTTTTATGCCATACTATACTATGACATTTTTATGATGTTTTTATGTCTTACTATACTATGATGTTTTTATCATTTTTTTTGTGCCTTATTACACTATGACATTTTTATGCCTTACTATACCATGACGTTTTTATGACGTTTTTAATGCCTTACTATACTATGATGTTTTTTATGTCTTACTATACTATGACGTTTTTATGCCTTACTATATACTATGATGTTTTTTATGTCTTACTATACTATGATGTTTTTTATGACGTTTTTATGCTTTAATATACTATGTTTTTTTATGCATTATTATATTATGATGTTTTTATGATGTTTTTTATGCCTTACTATACCATGACGTTTTTTTAAACTTTTAATGCCTTACTATACTATGATGTTTTTATGACGTTTTTATGCCTTACTATACTATGACATTTTTATGGCGTTTTTATGACATTTCTATGCCTTACTATACAATGATGTTTTTTATGCTTTAATACACTATGACATTATTATAACGTTTTTTATGCCTTACTATACTATGATGTTTTTTATGCCTTACTATACTATGACGTTTTTTATGCCTTAATACACTATGATATTTTTATGACATTTTTATGCATTACTATACTATGATGTTTTTTATGCCTTATTATACTATGATGTTTTTTATGCCGTTTTTATGCCTTACTATACTATGACATTTTCATGACGTTTTTGTGACGTTTTTATGCCTTACTATACTATGATGTTTTTTATGCCTTACTATACTATGACATTTTTATGATGTTTTCTATGCCTTACTATGCTATGATGTTTTTTATGCCTTATTATACTATGACGTTTTTATGATGTTTTTTATGCCTTACTATACTATGACGTTTTTATGACATTTTTATGCCTTACTATACTATGATGTTTTTATGATGTTTTTTATGCCTTACTATACTATGATGTTTTTTATGCCTTACTATAATATGACATTTTTATGCATTACTATACTATGATGATTTTATGCCTTAATAAACTATGACATTTTTATATTTTTATATCGTTTTTATGCCTTAGTATACTATGATGTTTTTTATGCTTTAATACACTATGACATTTTTATGACGTTTTTATGCCTTACTATACTATGACATTTTTATGACGTCTTTATGCCTTACTATACTGTGATGTTTTTTATGCCTCACTATTCCATTACGTTTTTTATGACATTTTTATGCCTTACTATACTATTATGTTTTTTATGCCTTAATAAAATATGACGTTTTTATGACGTTTTTATGCCTTACTATACTATGACGTTTTTATGACGTTTTTATGCCTTACTATACTATGACGTTTTTATGACGTTTTTATGCCTTACTATGCTTTGATGTTTTTTATGCCTTACTATACTATGACGGTTTTTAATGCCTTAATAAACTATGACATTTTTATGACATTTTTATGTTTTAATACACTATGACATTTTTATGTCATTTCTTTGCCTTACTATACTATGATGTTTTTTATGCCTTATTATACTATGACATTTTTTTGACGTTTTTATGCCTCACTATACTATGTCGTTTTTATGACGTTTTTATGTCTTAGTATGCTATGATGTTTTTTATGCTTTAATACACTATGACATTATTACGACGTTTTTATGCTTTACTATACTATGATGTTTTTTATGCCTTACTATACTATGACGTTTTTATGATGTTTTTATATGTTACCATATTATGACGTTTTTATGACATTTTTATGCCTTACTATACTATGATGTTTTTATGATGTTTTTATGCCTTACTATACTATGATGTTTTTTATGCCTTACTATACCATGACGTTTTTATGATGTTTTTATGCCTTACTATACTATGATGTTCTCATAATTTTTTTGTGCCTTAATATACTATGACGTTTTATGACGTTTTTATACCTTGGTATACGATGATATTTTTTATGCTTTAATACAATGACATTTTTATGACGTTTTTATGCCTTACTATACTATGACGTTTTTATGATGTTTTTATGTGTTACTATACTATGACGTTTTTATGACATTTTTATGCCTTACTATGCTATGATGTTTTTTATGCCTTACTATACTATGACGTTTTTATGATGTTTTTATGTGTTACTATACTATGACGTTTTTATGACATTTTTATGCCTTACTATACTATGATGTTTTTATGATGTTTTTATGCCTTACTATACAATGATGTTTTTTATGCCTTACTATAATATGACATTTTTATGATATTTTATGTCTTACTATACTATGATGCGTTTGTAATTTTTTTTGTGCCTTATTACACTATGACATTTTTTATGCCTTACTATACTATGACGGTTTTTAATGCCTTAATAAACTATGACATTTTTATGACATTTTTATGACTTAATATACTATGACATTTTTATGACGTTTTTATGCCTTACTCTGCTATGACGTTTTTTATGATGTTTTTTATGCCTTACTATACAATGATGTTTTTATCATTTTTTTTGTGCCTCAATATACTATGACGTTTTTATGATGTTTTTTATGCCTTACTATACTATGACGTTTTTATGACATTTTTATGCCTTACTATACTATGATGTTTTTATGATGTTTTTTATGCCTTACTATACTATGATGTTTTTTATGCCTTACTATACTATGACATTTTTATGATGTTTTTATGTCTTACTATACTATGATGCGTTTGTAATTTTTTTTGTGCCTTATTACACTATGACATTTTTATGCCTTACTATACTATGATTTTTTTATGATGTTTTTATGACATTTTTATGTTTTACTATACTATGACGTTTTTATGACATTTTTATGCCTTACTATACTATGATGTTTTTATGATGTTTTTTATGCCTTACTATACTATGATGTTTTTTATGCCTTACTATAATATGACATTTTTATGACATTTTTATGATGTTTTTATGTGTTACTATACTATGATGTTTTTTATGCTTTACTATACTATGACATTTTTATGATGTTTTTTATGCCTTACTATGCTATGATGTTTTTTATGCCTTATTATACTATGACGTTTTTATGATGTTTTTTATGCCTTACTATACTATGACATTTTTATGACTTAATATACTATGACGTTTTTATGTCTTACTATACTATGACATTTTTATGACTTAATATACTATGATGTTTTTATGATGTTTTTTATGCCTTAGTATACCATGATATTTTTTATGCTTTAATACACTATGACATTATTATGACGTTTTTATGACATTTTTATGACATTTTTATGCCTTATTATACTATGATGTTTTTTATGCCTTACTATACTATGACGGTTTTTAATGCCTTAATAAACTATGACATCTTTATGACGTTTTTATGCCTTACTATACTATGACGGTTTTTAATGCCTTAATAAACTATGACATCTTTATGACGTTTTTATGCCTTAGTATACCACGATATTTTTTATGCTTTAATACACTGTGACATTTTTATGATGTTTTTATTCCGTACTATGCTATGATGTTTTTTATGCCTTACTATACTATGTCGTTGTTATGACGTTTTTATGCCTTAGTATACTATGATGTTTTTAATGCCTTAATAAACTATGACATTTTTATGACGTTTTTATGCCTTAGTATACCATGATGTTTTTTATGCCTTAATATACTATGACGTTTTTATGATGTTTTTATTCCTTACTATACTATGATGTTTTTTATGCCTTACTATACTATGTCGTTGTTATGACGTTTTTTATGCCTTAGTATACTATGATGTTTTTTATGCTTTAATACACTATGACATTTTTATGACGTTTTTATGCCTTACTATACTATGATGTTTTTTATGCCTTACTATACCATGACGTTTTTATGATGTTTTTATGCCTTACTATACTATGACATTTTTATGATATTTTATGTCTTACTATACTATGATTTTTTTATGCCTTAATATACTATGACGTTTTATGACTTTTTTATACCTTGGTATACGATGATATTTTTTATGCTTTAATACAATGACATTTTTATGACGTTTTTATGCCTTACTATACTATGACGTTTTTATGATGTTTTTATGTGTTACTATACTATGACGTTTTTATGACATTTTTATGCCTTACTATACTATGATGTTTTTATGATGTTTTTATGCCTTACTATACAATGATGTTTTTTATGCCTTACTATAATATGACATTTTTATGATATTTTATGTCTTACTATACTATGACGTTTTTATGACGTTTTTATGATGTTTTTTATCATTTTTTTTGTGCCTTATTACACTATGACATTTTTATGCCTTACTATACTATGACGTTTTTATGCCTTAATAAACTATGACATTTTTATGACATTTTTATGACGTTTTTATGCCTTACTCTGCTATGACGTTTTTTATGATTTACTATAAAATTATGTTTTTATGCCTCATACTGACATATTTTATGTCTTACTATACTATGACGTTTTTATGATGTTTTTATGTGTTACTATACTATGATGTTTTTATGATGTTTTTATGACATTTTTATGCCTTACAATACTATGATGTTTTTATGATGTTTTTATGCCTTACTATACTATGATGTTTTTTATGCCTTACTATAATATGACATTTTTATGATATTTTTATGATGTTTTCTATGCCTTACTATGCTATGATGTTTTTATGATGTTTTTTATGCCTTACTATACTATGACGGTTTTTAATGCCCTAATAAACTATGACATCTTTATGACGTTTTTATGCCTTACTATACTATGACGTTTTTTTGATGTTTTTATGCCTTACTATACTATGTCGTTTTTATGACGTTTTTATGCCTTAGTATACTATGATGTTTTTTATGCTTTAATACACTATGACATTATTATGACGTTTTTATGCCTTACTATACTATGATGTTTTTTATGCCTTACTATACCATGACGTTTTTATGATGTTTTTATGCCTTACTATACTATGATGTTCTCATAATTTTTTTGTGCCTCAATATACTATGACGTTTTATGACGTTTTTATACCTTGGTATACGATGATATTTTTTATGCTTTAATACAATGACATTTTTATGACGTTTTTATGCCTTACTATACTATGACGTTTTTATGATGTTTTTATGTGTTACTATACTATGACATTTTTATGACATTTTTATGCCTTACTATACTATGATGTTTTTATGATGTTTTTATGCCTTACTATACAATGATGTTTTTTATGCCTTACTATAATATGACATTTTTATGATATTTTATGTCTTACTATACTATGATGCGTTTGTAATTTTTTTTGTGCCTTATTACACTATGACATTTTTTATGCCTTACTATACTATGACGGTTTTTAATGCCTTAATAAACTATGACATTTTTATGACATTTTTATGACGTTTTTATGCCTTACTCTGCTATGACGTTTTTTATGATTTACTATAAAATTATGTTTTTATGCCTCATACTGACATATTTTATGTCTTACTATACTATGACGTTTTTATGATGTTTTTATGTGTTACTATACTATGATGTTTTTATGACATTTTTATGCCTTACAATACTATGACATTTTTATGATATTTTATGTCTTACTATACTATGATGTGTTTGTAATTTTTTTTGTGCCTTATTACACTATGACATTTAATAAACTATGACATCTTTATGACGTTTTTATGCCTTACTATACTATGACGTTTTTTTGATGTTTTTATGCCTTACTATACTATGTCGTTTTTATGACGTTTTTATGCCTTAGTATACTATGATGTTTTTTATGCTTTAATACACTATGCCATTATTATGACGTTTTTATGTTTTACTATACTATGATGTTTATTATGCCTTACTATACCATGACGTTTTTATGATGTTTTTATGCCTTACTATACTATGATGTTCTCATAATTTTTTTGTGCCTTAATATACTATGACGTTTTATGACGTTTTTATACCTTGGTATACGATGATATTTTTTATGCTTTAATACAATTACATTTTTATGACGTTTTTATGCCTTACTATACTATGACGTTTTTATGATGTTTTTATGTGTTACTATACTATGACGTTTTTATGACATTTTTATGCCTTACTATACTATGATGTTTTTATGATGTTTTTATGCCTTACTATACTATGATGTTTTTTATGCCTTACTATAATATGACATTTTTATGATATTTTATGTCTTACTATACTATGATGCGTTTGTAATTTTTTTTGTGCCTTATTACACTATGACATTTTTTATGCCTTACTATACTATGACGGTTTTTAATGCCTTAATAAACTATGACATTTTTATGACATTTTTATGATGTTTTTATGCCTTACTCTGCTATGACGTTTTTATGATTTACTATAAAATTATGTTTTTTATGCTTTAATACACTATGCCATTATTATGACGTTTTTATGCCTTACTATACTATGATGTTTTTATGATGTTTTTATGCCTTACTATACTATGATGTTTTTTATGCCTTACTATAATATGACATTTTTATGATATTTTATGTCTTACTATACTATGATGTGTTTGTAATTTTTTTTGTGCCTTATTACACTATGACATTTAATAAACTATGACATCTTTATGACGTTTTTATGCCTTACTATACTATGACGTTTTTATGATGTTTTTATGCCTTACTATACTATGACGTTTTTATGATGTTTTTATGCCTTAGTATACTTTGATGTTTTTTATGCTTTAATACACTATGACATTTTTATGACATTTTTATGACTTAATATACTATGATGTTTTTTATGCCTTACTATACCATGACGTTTTTATGATGTTTTTATGCCTTACTATACTATGATGTTCTCATAATTTTTTTGTGCCTTAATATACTATGACGTTTTATGACGTTTTTATACCTTGGTATACGATGATATTTTTTATGCTTTAATACAATTACATTTTTATGACGTTTTTATGCCTTACTATACTATGATGTTTTTTATGCCTTACTATACTATGACATTTTTATGATGTTTTTATGTCTTACTATACTATGACGTTTTATGATGTTTTTATGCCTTAGTATACTATGATGTTTTTATCATTTTTTTTGTGCCTTATTACACTATGACATTTTTATGCCTTACTATACCATGACGTTTTTATGACGTTTTTAATGCCTTACTATACTATGTTTTTTTATGATGTTTTTATGCTTACTATACTATGACGTTTTTATGACGTTTTTATGCTTACTATACTATGATGTTTTTATTCCTTACTATACTATGATGTTTTTTATGACGTTTTTATGCTTTACTATACTATGTTTTTTTATGCCTTATTATACTATGACGTTTTTTTGATGTTTTTATGCCTTACTATACTATGACGTTTTTATGATGTTTTTAAGACGTTTTTATGCCTTACTATTACTATGATGTTTTTATGACGTTTTTATGACTTACTATACTATGACATTTTTATGACGTTTTTATGACATTTTTATGCCTTACTATACAATGATGTTTTTTATGCTTTAATACACTATGACATTTTTATGACGTTTTTATGCCTTACTATACTATGATGTTTTTTATGCCTTACTATACTATGACGTTTTTATGCCTTAATATACTATGACATTTTTATGATATTTTTTATGCTTTACTATACTATGATGTTTTTATGATGTTTTTATGCCTTACTATTACTATGATGTTTTTTATGCCTTACTATAATATGACATTTTTATGACATTTTTATGCCTTACTATACTATGATGCGTTTGTAATTTTTTTTGTGCCTTATTACACTATGACATTTTTATGCCTTACTATACTATGACGTTTTTATGCCTTAATATACTATGACGTTTTTATGACGTTTTTATGCCTTAGTATACCATGATATTTTTTATGCTTTAATACACTATGACATTTTTATGACGTTTTTATGTTTTACTATACTATGATGTTTATTATGCGTTACTATACTATCACGGTTTTTAATGCCTTAATAAACTATGACATCTTTATGACGTTTTTATGCCTTAGTATACCATGATATTTTTTATGCTTTAATACACTGTGACATTTTTATGATGTTTTTATTCCTTACTATACTATGATGTTTTCTATGCCTTACTATACTATGACGTTTTTTTGACGTTTTTATGCCTTACTATACTATGATGTTTTTTTATGCCTCATTATACTATGATGTTTTTAAGACGTTTTTATGCCTTACTATATAATGTCGATTTTATGACGTTTTTATGCCTTACTATACTATGACGTTTTTATGATGTTTTTATGTCTTACTATACTATGACGTTTTATGATGTTTTTATGCCTTAGTATACCATGATGTTTTTATGCTTTAATTCACTATGACATTATTATGACGTTCTTAAGCCTTACTATACTATGATTTTTTTATGATGTTTTTATACCTTACTATACTATGATGTTTTTTATGCCATACTATACTATGACATTTTATGATGTTTTTATGTCTTACTATACTATGATGTTTTTATCATTTTTTTTGTGCCTTATTACACTATGACATTTTTTATGCCTTACTATACTATGACGGTTTTTAATGCCTTAATAAACTATGACATTTTTATGACATTTTTATGCCTTAATATACTATGACATTTTATGATGTTTTTATGCCTTACTATACTAAGATGTTTTTTATGCCTTACTATACTATGATGTTTTTTCACCTTACTATACTATGATATTTTTATGCCATACTATACTCTGACATTTTCATGATGTTTTTATGTCTTAATATGCAATAAAAAATTTTATGATTTACAATACTATTAAGTTTTTATGACGTTTTTATGCCTTACTATACTGTGATGTTTTTTATGCTCCACTATCCTATTACGTTTTTTATGACGTTTTTATGCCTTACTATACTATGATGTTTTTATGACATTTTTATGCCTTACTATACTATGATGTTTTTATAATGTTTTTTCATGCCTTATTATACTATGAGATTTTATTCCTTACTATACTATTTTTTTATGCTTTACTATACTATGACATTTTTATGATGTTTTTATGCCTTACTATACTATGACGTTTTATGATGTTTTTATGTCTTACTATACTATGATGTTTTTATCATTTTTTTTGTGCCTTATTACACTATGACATTTTTTATGCCTTACTATACTATTACGGTTTTTAATGCCTTAATAAACTATGACATTTTTATGCCTTACTATACTATGATGTTTTTATGATGTTTTTATGCCTTACTATACTATGATGTTTTTTATGCCTTACTATAATATGACATTTTTATGATATTTTATGTCTTACTATACTATGATGCGTTTGTAATTTTTTTTGTGCCTTATTACACGATGACATTTTTTATGCCTTACTATACTATGACGGTTTTTAATGCCTTAATAAACTATGACATCTTTATGACGTTTTTATGCCTTAGTATACCACGATATTTTTTATGCTTTAATACACTGTGACATTTTTATGATGTTTTTATTCCTTACTCTACTATGATGTTTTCTATGCCTTACTATACTATGACGGTTTTTTGACGTTTTTATGCCTTACTATACCATGTCGATTTTGTGACGTTTTTATGCCTTAGTATACTATGTTGTTTTTTATGCATACACTATGACATTATTGTGACGTTTTTATGCCTTACTATACTATGATGTTTTTTATGCTTTACTATACTATGACACTTTTAGGATGCTCTTATGCCTATGTTGTTTTTATGCCTCATTATACTATGACGTTTTTATGATGTTTTTATGCCTTACTATACTATGACGTTTTTATGACATTTTTATGCCTTACTATACTATGATGTTTTTATGATGTTTTTATGCCTTACTATACTATGATGTTTTTTATGCCTTACTATAATATGACATTTTTATGATATTTTATGTCTTACTATACTATGATGCGTTTGTAATTTTTTTTGTGCCTTATTACACTAAGACATTTTTTATGCCTTACTATACTATGACTTTTTTATGATGTTTTTATGTGTTACTATACTATGACGTTTTTATGACATTTTTATGCCTTACTAAACGATGATGTTTTAATGATGTTTTTATGCCTTACTATACTATGATGTTTTTATGCCTTACTATAATATGACATTTTTATGATATTTTATGTCTTACTATACTATGATGTTTTTTATGCTTTACTATACTATGACACTTTTAGGATGCTCTTATGCCTATGTTGTTTTTATGCCTTATTATATTATGACGTTTTTATGATGTTTTCATGCCTTACTATGCCATGACTTTTTTAAACTTTTTTATGCTTTACTATACTACTTAATATACTATGATGTTTTGATAATGTTTTTTTAAGCCTTATTATACTATGAAATTTTATTCTTTACTATACTATGACGTTTTTTATGCCTTACTATAATATGACTTTTTTATGATGTTTTTATACCTTACTATACTATGTTTTTTATGCCATATAATACTATGACATTTTTATGACGTTTTTATGCCTTACTATACTATGACATTTTATGACGCTTTTATGCCTTACTCTTCTATGACGTTTTTTATAATTTACTATAAAATTATGTTTTTATGCCTTATTATACTGACATATTTAATGCCTTACTATACTATGACATTTTATCACGCTTTTATGCCTTACTCTGCTATGACGTTTTTTATGATTTACTATAAAATTATGTTTTTATGCCTTATTATACTGACATATTTTATGCCTTACTATACTATGACATTTTTATGATGTTTTTATATCTTACTATACTATGATGTTCTTATAATTTTTTTGTGCCTTAATATACTATGACGTTTTATGACGTTTTTATACCTTGGTATACCATGATAATTTTTATGCTTTAATACAATATGACATCTTTATGACGTTTTTATGCCTCACTATACTATGATGTTTTTTATGCCTTACTATACTATGACGTTTTTATGATGTTTTTATGTGTTACTATACTATGATGTTTTTATGACATTTTTATGCCTTACTATACTATGATGTTTTTATGATGTTTTTATGCCTTACTATACTATGATGTTTTTTATGCCATACTATACTATGACATTTTTATGATGTTTTTATGTCTTACTATACTATGACGTTTTATGATGTTTTTATGCCTTAGTATACCATGATGTTTTTATGCTTTAATTCACTATGACATTATCATCACGTTCTTAAGCCTTACTAAACTATGATTTTTTTATGATGTTTTTATACCTTACTATACTATGATGTTTTTTATGCCATACTATACTATGACATTTTATGATGTTTTTATGTCTTACTATACTATGATGTTTTTATCATTTTTTTTGTGCCTTATTACACTATGACATTTTTATGCCTTACTATACTATGACGGTTTTTAATGCCTTAATAAACTATGACATTTTTATGACATTTTTATGCCTTAATATACTATGACATTTTATGATGTTTTTATGCCTTACTATACTAAGATGTTTTTTATGCCTTACTATACTATGATGTTTTTTCACCTTACTATACTATGATATTTTTATGCCATACTATACTCTGACATTTTCATGATGTTTTTATGTCTTAATATGCAATAAAAAATTTTATGATTTACAATACTATTAAGTTTTTATGACGTTTTTATGCCTTACTATACTGTGATGTTTTTTATGCTCCACTATCCTATTACGTTTTTATGACGTTTTTATGCCTTACTATACTATGATGTTTTTATGACATTTTTATGCCTTACTATACTATGATGTTTTTATAATGTTTTTTCATGCCTTATTATACTATGAGATTTTATTCCTTACTATACTATTTTTTTATGCTTTACTATACTATGACTTTTTTATGATTTTTTTATGCCTTACTTTACTATGACATTTTTATGCCGTCCTACATTATGACGTATTAGCCAGAGCATTTTTTTTACCCTTAGCAGAATTATAAGCGGTACATCTAGACCATTCTCCAGCGCTGACATAACACTGTGAAGATCTTACTGATAGTTGGCCCTATAACCCTACAAGGAGTACATATATCACCAGGCTAGACAGAAATATTTAGCCACAACATGTGGGTGAATTTTGATGTGCCACTTTCTGGTGTGACTGTGTCTTTTAAAATGTTTTTTTCTGAGCAGTGGACACTGTGGCCGCTAACAGCACATTAAATATCTTTTCTTTTCTCTGAATTATCAATTAATTTGCTTTAAAGACGTCATCACTGGTTGACCTAATCTAAAATGTTGTGTAACAGTAATTACAAGTACATAAAAGAAATGATGAAGAAATGTTAGTTATACATTGATTGATGTAAAGTTAGCTATTAACATCAGCCACCATAAGCTACTAGTCATACCATACCAAGTAAGGCTGTGATGGAAAGTCCCTAAGTTTTCATTTGTAACAGAAAGAATTACTCCATTCAAAAGTTTTATTGTCTCACTTTAAATATATAAGAAATAAGAGTAAGTGGAGAAAAGAATGATAGGCCACAGAAAAAACAAAATTTTTCCATTTTTAAACACAGTATTCTTATTACAGAAACATTTTTCACCCTGACAGAATACAATGTGAGTCTTAAAAGTCATAAGAACATGCACTAAGGGCATAGACACAGACGCACATGCCCAAGAAAACACACACACTCCCCAAAGTCGGCTCCATGGCCACGTTTCCTCAATGTCATGTAAACACTATTGTGTGTCGGGTGATAGGGATCACTGGGACCTAATTGTTTGAGGCACTATTCGCAGTGCATTGCATGGAGAAAGTGACAAACAATGCTGCGAGCACTGGCCTGGACAGACGCTCTCTCTCTCTCCTCCTTTGCTGTGACAGATGTCCACTCTGTTTATTTTTCCTTATTGTCTTGGAGACCAGCCATCTAGCCACAGTACAGACAACAAGAAGAGTTTCATGTCATGGAGAAGACTCAGGTCAAGTGAAGATGGGTTTACACTGCCAGCCTTGAATCTGATCTCAACCACCTACATTAACATGATGTAAAGCATGTGTCTACCGCATTAGCAATCAGCAGGTGTTTGATTAAACTACAGGTGTCAAAGGGATTATTGGAAAACAGTCCAAGGGCATTTTGAAATATTAGTTATACTTCATAAACACGAGCAAACAGATTTATTTAAAATGTTTTGTAAGCTATTAAAATGACAGATTAGAGTCTTAGAGTCTTGTAGATGAAAAACAAGTTTGGACAGTCATGTTTTTTTCTAAGAGAATTGTTGAATGGAATAGGGCACAATTGCATCTATACTGTTACTGTTACTTACACCTTTACATAGGCCTACTGTAGGTTCAAATACATAAGCACAAAGTTAAAAGCATTGAACTACTGTAACACTGTGAGACTCATGATGGACTTTTTTAGGAATAAATCTAATCAAACTTTATTCAGAACAACCAGAGAGTATATATTTTTATTTCACATTTGTAGTAGCTCTCCTCAACACCTGTAAACAGACTTTGATGTGTAGATTTGGTGGAGTTCCCCTTTAAGCTGATGAGAGCGATCATTCATGCATGAGACAAGTGTATCCGCTTCATCTCAAGCAGATCAAACATAAATTATATATTTTATCCTCAGTTCTGTAGCATCAAAAACTGTAGATTTAGATAGAAACTCTTGCTTCACAAATAGAATTTGAAACAGCCCAGTAGAGTAGCAAGGAGCGTTATTTTTATCTTCTTGCTGTATAAAGTTCATGGTGATCCTGATTACTGTAACGACACCTCATACAGTGTCAGCCACATGTCGATGGTCACACATCGCTCCGTTCCCAGGATGCACCTGGCGAGGGGCGAGCGGGCGGACGTGAGGGACAGCTGTTTCCTGTGCACACTTCCTGGTTTGGCAGAGCGGAGGGGGGAGGGTTGGGGGGGGGGGGGGGGGGTGGAGGGCTGCGCAATTGGGTGGATTAGGGTGATGGTAAGGCCTTTTCCAAACAGGATATGTCTGCCACAGCCACAGGTGTGAGGGTACAGACGCTCTGCAACCTCATATTTATATACATCTCTAAAAACATACAATAATTCAAACAATCAAATAATCACCCGACTGATCATGGAGAGAAGTGGAAGAAAAAGTAGAGAAGGATGAAATAAAAAGTATATGGAGAAAAAAAGAAAGTAAAGTGGAATAGACATGGGGGGGGGGGGGGGGTCTCCTTTATTGTCTCCTGCCTCAGAATAGACTCACCCAGCTGGGAGGGAGAGCGCGGCCGGTGGGCTAATCAGAGCATAATGGGCTCAATCAATAGTTTCCTTGATTGCACACATACTTCACATTCCACATCAACATTTGAACATGAGCCAGAAAAGCAGCACAGCAGTACAAAATTTACAAAGCTGCAAGGCATTTCTTAAGTACAAAGAGTATGTTACTACGTTTTTTACAGTTCCCAAGATTTTGTATAAATTTTGTTCAGGTAGGCACATGGGATGTGTGCACATGCCGTGTAATGTGTCTGAGGAAAATATTGACTGATAATGAGGATAACTAGGTAAATACTGGCCTCTTTGACCCATGGCTACAGTCATTTAGCTACTGATTATGTGTACAGACTGTCTTCAGAAGACGATGAGACTTTTTATATTTTTGCATAAATAAACCGCTGTGTTAACCTGAATTGTTATTTACATCCAATAAGTTAATACATTTAATCAAAATTTTATTTAGGCTACTCTTTTGTTCTCTATCTTATTTTTCATTTCCCACTTATGTTTCTACTTTTTGGTCTTGGTCCAAGTTTAATAACTTCCATCCATTCCCTATTTTTCCCATTGCACGTTAGCTTTTAATAATAATATTACCAGAGAAATCTAACCACCACACAGGAAGGGAGAATTATCATATGGGAAACATATTGTACACACTGTAAAACCAAACCTGGGTGAAAAAAATACAAAACGACCAAGGTGAATGTATCAAAACTAATAATCAAGTGTAGTGTGTGTGGTGTTAGTGAAATGTAACTGTTGAGCACTTTAACTGTAAACTGTGGTTGTCTTGTAGGAATGAGTCCATGTTTTAATAAAATCAGCACCGGGTTGAGGCTTTTCAGGATAATTCTATCCCAAGTTGATTCTTCATTTGAGTTTCATGAGTGTAGAAAGTCAGTGAAGATGAGCAGGAGATGAGATGATACAGTTGAGATCCAGCCCAGTACCTCTCACGGGGAGGACTGGTCTGACTCATCTGACCTCGAGGCCTCAGTCTAACCATTGACTCTGAAGCGCCATCAGCTGTGCGGGATTACGTGCAGAACTTTACGAGTGCGCTGTGGCTTCTCGAACGGCCAACACGCATTCACTTCCACTTTTGGCAACACAACTACAAATATTTCCATATGAGATGTGGACTGACAATAGCCTGTGTGAGTGTCTATGTGTATATGTATGTGTGTGTGCTCAGTTCACTGTGTCAGAGTGCTATAGATGTGTGTTTTAATAGCGGATGGCTGAGTTCATGATTGCCACCAAGCACACCCACATAAACTAAAAAAGTGTGCGTGTGTGTGTGTGTGTGTGTGCCCTTAGGTCACGATGACACTGTGTGGAACAACAGCGTATTGTGTCTTCCTCTCTCATATTTCTCATCATCAGCACTGCCGCCATCCAAATTCCACTGGTGTGTTCACAGCGTGGCGGAGGGACTCGGCCCCTGTTGTCAAGCCCCATCCTACAATAATAGGAAACACAGCATTGGTTTTCCACTTTCTCTCTCACTTTTCACTGCTAATTCAAAATATATGAGTTCCTGTTTGGAACTCCCTCGCTCTGGACTTGATTGTTTGTTTTGGATAAAGGCTACATGCAGTTTGCTCTTCTGCTTTTATACATACTGTATATGCCAATGTACACAACTCTCCATGGTCATAAGAAACATACCAGTCAGTCTAATTCAGTCTGAGTGACTAATTCTGAAATACAGGGGCTGCCTCCTGTCCCACTACTCTCCTTCTGAGAGACACCCTATTCACTCACACTCAAACACGTACATTCAGACTCAGAACCCAGCTTTTATGGATAAGAAGTATTTTTTTGTCTGGTTTTGATAAAATAATGACTAACGTTAAAACTTAAAGTTACAATGTTTCATCATCACCATACACAATGTTATGTTTGCACAGGATCTGACTTAAGATGACCTCAGACTACAGGAGTTTGGGGCAAATTTATCCCAGATTTACTCCTCCCGACAGCCAGAAGAGAAATCTGGCCTGGGATCTTGATCGGTACCAATGTTCAGCCCAGATTATCTGGTACTGTCAGGGTTCTTAAACCTCCCTTATTTGAACTGAGTCCAAAATTTCAAGATGTAAATGATAATAAACTTTATTTTTTACTTGATACACCAAGTGATTCAAATTAAAAAAAGACATGCGACGAACATAAAAAACATGTTCAAAAACATTGAAGGAAATGAGACGGAAAATAAAACCCACTTGACCTGATTTTCACCAGAATTTAAAGTTTATCGACATATTCACCAAAATATCACGGCCATGACCTCAGCAGCTGCCCAGTACTACTACATTCCACTCTGTTGGCCTCTGAGCAGCCATTGGAGCAGTTGTGAGTCAAGGTTCATGCTCAAATGCACCTCAGTATTGATAATTAGCCGGTCTACAGTCTCTAGCCATGCACCTGTTCCGCACCGATCTTTTGTCATAATGCTGGATCTCCACGTGTCTTCTCTACAGTTCCTTGTAAGGAAACTGCCCTCCACAGGGTTACACAGCAGAGTCAGTCTTCAAGATTTACAATGATTAATTGTCATTCAATGCAAACTTACAAACTGACCATCTACATATCTTTTTCAAAGTCTTCCAACCGACAAGGCCAACCTCTCATCTGCATACATGCTTGTGAACATCCCTACTGCTGATATATAATAATTTTCATTATTTTAGTTAGTGAGATGTAAAGATTCAGCTGTTGTCTTTCTTACTGTCTACTGTGCCGTTGTGATTGTTTCAGTGCATTTATCACTTTACCACTAGATGGAGACAAAGGCTAATTATAGAGTTTTTGAAGGGATATTTTTGCATCATTTTCCCTGTCTGTTTGTCATAGAGAATGTTTATAGTCACAGTTACATTTCTAGTTGTGATTAAATGAGTTTAAAAACAGAAAAAGGTCATGTTAAACCATGGATCATGCAATTTTTCTTGCAACTAATTCTTGAACACTCAGGTGTATGATTTGAGCTGGCAATAGCAATAGCCAATAACCATAATATTATAAGAGAGTATAAAAATGTTAATCCATGCCATGTATACAAAGAAAATTATGAAAATTTTAGTGCCCCTTTAATTCTTTAATTTAGAAAGTTTAGCATGTAAGTTAAGATCTTAACTGTCAAGTAGAAACTGCTTCAATACTTTTAAATCAACATTTAGAAACTGAATTTTCCCCAGCTTTGTCTCAAATGGAAAAAGCCTCAATTCACGAGCCTGAACAAGTGCTTCCACTCCCTTAATAAAAAAAATAGGACATAGTTATTTTCTATACATATTTCCACATGAACGTGTGCTGTTAACTGGGGATTGTTGGGTTGAGTGCCATGATATTTGTTACAGTTATAAACAGGCAATTTGATTATCATGTTTATGAGCTGTCAGAAACATATAAACAGAAACAATTCTATCTCGTACACTAAAAATTTACACTTTGCATTGGTTAATTTCCATTCTTCTGCATTTTATTATTGTTTGCGTAAATGCAAGTACAGTTCGTCTTTTGTCTGCATGACATCGTGTAATGCACATACACACACACACACACACACACACACACACACACACAGACAGACACAGACACACACACACACAAACACAAACACACACACACACGCTCTCTGCTGGTGGGCCACTGCTGCACCGCTCAGTGTGTGGGTGGTCTGGACCAGGTGGAGGAGAGAGGGATTAACACCAGGCCTGCCTAAAGGAAAAAGAACGAGAGAGAGAGAGATACAGAAAACAAGAGATGGAGGAGAGATAGACATCTGTCTGCCAGATGTTAGGTTTGGTGGTTTATGCAATACAGAGAAGGGAATGAAAAGGTTTTTGGTCATGGGGCTCAGTGACAACTGGACGCATTGTGACTGAAATAACGTTCAACCTTGACTGAAGAAGGAGGAGAGGGAGGGTCTCTCTACTTTGTGTGTGTGTGTGTCTGTTTGCTCTGGTCGTCTGTCATTTGGTTTTATTCATAACACAAACACATCCACACATGCGAACACTTGCTCTCTATCCATCTCTTCTTCCGTTCCCGGAGGAACTTCTGTAGGCGGCTATTATACAGTATAAACCATTGATGACCACCTGTCAAAACATGTCCAGTTACTGTGTGTGTGTGTTTAGGAAGGTGTTGATGGGAGGGAATGAGACAGGTTGAACTTCCAGAGGAACAAAAGACTGATTGTAATCCAGATTTTAACCCTATGTAACATAATTATCATGCTTTTTAGTTTTAAACATGATAAAAAATTAGATAGCCATCTGTCTTCTTTACACTTTCCTGCTTTTAAATACCAAAAACCTGCAGAACACCTCAACAGCATTTTTATACTTACTAGAAAAACACATGTAAAAATATTACATGTATTTATTTATTTTTTATCTTTGAACTATTATCTTCTGTATTTA
The DNA here is from genome assembly GCF_021018895.1 of Seriola aureovittata. Classification (NCBI taxonomy): domain Eukaryota; kingdom Metazoa; phylum Chordata; class Actinopteri; order Carangiformes; family Carangidae; genus Seriola; species Seriola aureovittata. The sequence continues at coordinate 15,250,567 of NC_079366.1, forward strand.
TTTTTCTAATTCCTACTTTTAGTGCTTTAAGTGCTTCCCGAATAAACTCATCTGATGGTTTAGTGTCTTTGTGCAATATTAAAAAACACAAATAACATTACACCATGATATAATTATATGTGCATATATAGTCAAATATACTAAACTTGAATAATAAAAATTATACAAGTAAGAAAACCAATCTTTTCCCAATTCTTTCACTCACAAAATTAAATAAGTCAGTATACATTCATTCTCGTACATTAAAATCATTTTTCTGTTGCCAGCTAAAACACATATTTTCTACCTTCACGTCTGACTATTTGTGGTGTTCAATTTCTGCATTTGGCCAGTACACAATGTATTATAAGACTTATATGCAGTGTCCCTCTGAGGTTCAGCTTTGGTTGAGCATCTTTTTTCTTAGTACCTATATATTTCTTTCCTCTGCAGTGTGTGTGTGTGTGTGTGTATGTGTGTGTGTGTATGTGCGCCTGTGGTTTACAGCTGTTTACATAGCTAACAGTGGGTGAGCCCTGTTCAACAAACCCTACCTCTAGGATTCAGGCATTCTGGAGGGCTATAAACTCTGGATGAAAGCTGAAGCCAAATTAATAAAGTTTAACAGGATAAAGATGTGGCTTGTTACACAGCACGACATTGAAATGGCCCTCCTAAATGACAGAAAACCATCTGTATTTATGAGTTCCTGGCCATAGAACATCATATAAAGAAGAGTTTGCTTTTATATAGGTCCTATTTGCATTAAAGGTGCTATATGTAAGTGTTTTAATTTAAAAAATTCATAAATGTACTCAAATCATCAACAGAATATGAAGAAATAACAGTTTTAATGTTATGTCAAGGATGTCTATTTATTGTTGTGTAGAGATATCTAATTAAGCAGCTAGCACCAGTCCGCCCCGTCGCGTAATACCACTGTGTACCTTAGGAGGTGATGGTGAGTCACTGTAGCGTCAGCAAGAGAGGATGAAGAAGTGCCAAGACTCAGAGGGTGTATTCTTTTGTCTTGTAAACACAACAATAGCTGAACCTCTTGGAAAGCAACCATCACTACCACCCACTCCCAATGAGAAACCTTATTCTGCGTTAAAGAAAAGAAGTGATAGAAATAGAACTAGCAAAACAAGTTAAGATTGGTGTGCTTTCTGACACTGGAGACAGCTATTGGCGAGTAAAGGAACAAAGTTTGATGCTGAGCTCATGATGTTCCTTCTACACTGGTAAGTAAACAGTTGTCAATGCTACGTTGGCTATGTAGCAATAACAAATGCTTAGGTATAACACTTTTAAATTATTTGCCATTTCCCTACAGGGCCTTTACCTTATCCCTCATATTTCTCCCCACTGGCTCAGTTGAACTCATCGATCTCTCTCATAATAATTAATTAAGTTAAACCAGCGAGCATGGAAAAGCAAACACACATGGATAACAGTAACTGAGGCCTCAATCCATGTTCACTCCAACTAAGCTACAATGGCGAGGTGTGTTACCTGGCACTGTTTAAAGTTATTTTCGTTGATTCTCTGGTTATTGGGTGCTATTAGGTTTTATTCCACCTGGCACTGTAATAGTTGTTCTTTCGAAGCTGAGCAGTGAAACTTGCCGCACAAGTTATAGAGCAATAAAGGCTGGGAAATAAAGTGCCTGAATTCCTTTAAAAACTCGGTGTTATCTCATGTAATTACTTGGATTGTGAATATAGAGAAGCTTACCGATATGAGAAGTGTGTGTGGGCCTGTGTGGGTGTTTAGGCGCGTGAGTGCGTGTACAAATCTATGAAAGTGCATGATGTGTTTTAAGCATGTGGGAGGTGAGCACTCAGAGGTGGTGGGAGCCTAAAACCTGGACAAAATGCCTTTTGGCTTTGTGAGTGAAAGATGTAACAAAGAGAAAACTTTTTAGGCAACATCTGACACAAAAGCAGAAATCTGTCCTCTAAATCCATGTTTACATCTCCAGTTTTACAGCTGTTCGGACATTTGTGCTCTTTGACAGCTGTTTTCCCAAGATAATCAGGGTTTTGTGGATTTAAGACTGAAGATGGCATCATTCTGAAAAGAGGCAGAAAAATAGCTGCAAATGTAAATGGCAGTGATGCAGCCACACAGAATTTTAAGTCTTATTGAAATAATATTTTTTAAAGTAAGACATGCTCCACATGACAAACATTAAACATATTTTTTTGGTCTCTCGAGGGCAGAAACAAGTTGTGAACACAACATTGACATATTATCACCCATTAAGTTGATATGTCAAACATGTTAGCAAAATAAAAATACAACATTTAATGCAATATTACGATAAAAATATCAATTACAGCCGCTATAAGTTAACTGCTCCTAACAACCGCTACTGCAGCTTTCACAATGACTGTCGGATGCATACATCATCTGAAACTGAGGTACGCCAGATAAACAACCCCTCACAAACAGGGTTAGAGAGGGTTAGATTTATAGATAGACCTGTGATTTTGCCTCACTCATTTTTACACGTTTCACCTGTCAAAACAAACACCACAGGTAAAAACCCAGGTGTGAGAGCCCTGCAGTTGTCACAAACTTCTCTGCAATATCTGAATCATTTGTGAACTGCGATGCTTCCACCATTTACAATCTGCCTGTAAGCAGCACTTACACGTAGATCGCAAATCATTTCTGAGAACCGAGTTCCTGACATCTAAAGCAAGGCAAGTCTGGTCTTTCCCACACAAGAAAGAATATTACCTGTCACATACTTTCTCCCTGTGTAGACTAACCATCAACTTTGCTTTAAAATAAAGAAAGTCAGATATTTCCATGTAACTACAACTAGAGGGCAACTCTTCTACTCTTATCACCTGTTTGCTTTGTCAGACAAATTAGAATAAAAAGTAGACTCAAGTTTTGACTGAAGCATTGATTGCTTTTTAAAGCCATTTTTGTTTTGTTTTTTTCAGATGTAATTTTCCTTTCATTCCGCCACATGAATCAGGCTAACATGAACAAATACTGAACAGTTCATAGAAACACGTAGCCTGACAGACAGGATCTTTCCTCTCTGCTGCAATAACAGATGAGCATGAGATTCAAAGCATGCTGTGAATGGATTTGTTCATCAGATTTGATGAGTGCACACACACAGACACACACACACATATACGGACACACAGAATTGTATGTAGGCTACACGAGTCACATGCCACTAGCAGCCTGAAGTGAAACACAGCCCCTCCAATTCATCCCTCCTCACTCAAAACCCAGGAAAGGTTGTATTTGTGTATTTGTATGGTCCGAAATCTGCTACAAATCTGGCAACCATATGCTGGGAAATATTCAGCTTTCATGTCTTTCAACTTAGCCATTTCTTTTGTTTTAGAAAAGAGTCTGCTTCTCCACACATGTGCATCTCCGTTGCTTCATAATCTTATTGTTTTTGAAGTGAATCCTAGCGTTGTGTGGTTGCTGACAGGGCTCAACTTAGGGAGGCCTTCTGCTGTGTGAGTGAACATTTTGGAGATTATGATGATTCAAAGGGACAACACATTCACTTGTGTTTGCAACAAGTTGTCAATAACTGGGGAATGTATCACAGATTGATTCCATATATATATATATATGTACTATAAGGCCAATGTATCTCTGTAAACTGTATATTAGTCAAAACATTTAGAGTATACTGTGGCATCCAATAGATTATCACTGGGTGCTGCCCTGTGGCACCAGATCCCCAGTAGCCCTGAAGGCTCCATGTTAGAGGTGTGACAGTTAATTTCTTTCAATGTATTTAATTACAAATGTATTTGTCAATGAAACAAAAAAAACAAAACACAAAAACAAAATATAAACTAGAATTGGGGGTCTCAAATCCCCTGAAATCACGACTCTTGTATTTTGTTTAGTATTTATTATTTTTACAGTATTTTCTTTTCTACAAATAATATTTATAGAGAAATATTATGACATAAAACATTCATGACTATGATATGCAAAAAACGAAAACAAAACAAAACAAAAAAAAACATTTAACTAGTATAAGTACAAGTATTTGTTAAGAGTTAAAAACTATACACTCTGATAACATGCTCCATAGGACTGTGTGGGTGTGGCTTGATCAAATAACCAAGTAACCAAGAAAACCCACAGACTGTCACCAACTCATTGCAATTCAGCATTGAACTGAGTCATGGGGGTTGACGTCATCACCACTCCCATCCTGCTGTGTTGTACTTGCGGAGATGGCAGATTTATTGTTCTGGTAAAGAGGTAATGAAGATATGATTTGCTGGAACTTCCATAACCATGGATTCAGCATTACCAACTTGCAAAACCAGCGTGATGCATACACACAAGACTGGCAAACAGGACAAGGCAGCCAACTACAAAAAAAAGTTGTAAAGCTCACATATGAGCACAGGAAAGAGCAAGCAAGGTTGAAGGGCTGTATGCTTTTATGAGAGCTGAGAGTCAACCAGGGTGGTCCTTCACTCCATGCTCAGATGGTAGGCCTGTCAACACAACACAACAGCAGAAAAAATAAATCATCACGTTCCTCCGAAGCTCTCCATATTGCCGGAACTCCTTCCTGATCTGACCAGTGCAAGAGGGGGAGGAGGAGGGATGTTTAGGTCTTCTGCTACAACAGCAAAGCTGCTTTTGATTCTGACCGTGCCCCTGCCTCTGTCTTCCCAGCAGGCACCAGACGTCAGAAAGACATTGGACTCTACCAGACATTAAACTTTGGTTTGAAATGAAAATCAGGTTGACGTCAAAACAATTGACATCGTGGCATTTAGCACACGTTGGGTTTTGGTCACCAGTAGAAGGTCAGTATTTTATGTGTCAAGATGGCATTGGCATGAGACACTTGGAAGACATTAGATTGTGGTTCGTTAACAACACAACTTAAGACCGACAATATATCATCAGCTGTCAGTATTGTATGTCCAATTGACATCGGCATTAGATGTTGTCCTGACATTGAATTTTGGTCACCCAACATCACAACCTACATTCACCCAAATATCAACGTCTAACAGCATTGGTGGCCATCTGCGTGCCTGCAGGGTTACTTTTCATTCCCTTGTTATTCCTTTTTACTTCTCCTCCTCACTACCCAGACCTGAGAGCTGTTTATTTTCGCTGATTCTTCCACTTTTATTTGCTAAAAACCAGTTCAAACTAGTCAGTTTGAACCCAATGGCAGCTGCTGTTGTGAATATATTTGGAAAAAGTCTGATCCAAAAATATTCAAGAATTATCAAGCCAGAACTCATTAATGACCCCCCCACCCCCACCCCCGTCTCTGGTACCCCTGGCTTTGGTCTATAGCACCTGTCAGCTCTACTTTTTTATGAGCACTGGAGGCAGGAGTGGATACAGAGCAGCAGGGCAGAGCGGTTTGGAGGGAGGAGAAGTATAGAGAAGTGGGAGGAGGAGAGGAAAGGGGGATATTTGTGATATTTATGGGCTACAGGGTGGTACACAGTGCAGCATACAGCACAGCGTTGTATGGCAGTGCTGAAGCTTTCAGGGACCAGCTCTCTCAACAGATCTTAGTTTCTATTTCATACTGTGCAGAAACGCCACAGCTGCCTTCAAGGATGTTTTTCTCAAGTTATCATCCATCTAAAGTTCAGTTAATGACAATTGATAGACTTTTTTGTCACAGAGACACAATTTTATTACACAGTCCTATTTTAGAACTGATTTGGTCTGAGGAGATTGTAACCCACCTCTGAAAATCTCTTCTCTATTGGGCCATTTCATGCAGCCTTTTAGTTCAATATAAGACAAATGTACATAGGCTAGCATTTGTGTCCAATGGGTCAGAGTATCTAATGCATTTCACTGCTTCAGTGTGCTGGTCTGTTTTTGCTGAGGTGAGTGATGGTGGGTCTGCAACAAGGCATGTCTCTGCTATATCGCAACCACCAATGCTTAACAAAACTGGAGCAAAGAGACATTTGATGTGACAGTCTTCTTTCCAGCTCAAAATGAGGATGCAAATACAAAGAGTGACCAAAGCCAGAATAAAAACAAGTGGCTGCTTTTCTCTCACCCAATCAATAAGTTCAAAAGGATTAACTTAAAAGTGTATCTTAAGAAATAAACCAAATTTTGCCGCTCCATCTTTACATTTCATAAACAACATGAACACTGTGTATCAATATCTCCGTAACACCTTGAGGGAATTTCTCAAAATTGCGCACAAAGGTTCACTGGAACCCAAGCATGAACTGATTAGACTGTGGTGGTCAAAGGTAAAAGGTCAAGCTCACGGTGACCTCAGAAAATACTTTTTAGCCATTACTCAAAACTTCACATAGCAATTGTGACAAAGTTCCACACAAATTGTTAATGTTTCATATGATTCTGGATAAATAGTGATGTAACCTGAAACTAGTCTGATCGGTGAAGACATACAACCGTGAGGCGGTAATTCTAGTTAAATTTGATTCTTGGCATCCTCAACAACAAAAAAAATATATCAATCACATTAGTGCATTCCTATTCCTGTTAACTTTATCACTAATCTAATGTTTCACCACTACTTAAAAGATATTTCATACACTCTGATACAATGATCCTCCTGTCCTGTAGTAGCCTCTTCTAGGACCGGCACTGGGAGAACTAGTCTCAGACTGGACTCTCAACATCAGATTCAAAGAAACCTGATGAAATGACTTGGTGCAAACAGGCAGTGTTGCCGACTTAGTGCCTTTTACTGACTTTTTAGAGTCCTTTAGGAACTTTCTTTCTTTCAAAAAAGCACCAGCAACAAATCTAGTGACTTACTGAATGAACTTTAGCTACTTTCCGTAGAACAGAGTCAGCAGTATTGCCCTGCGAGCCCTCCGCAGGCACACCGCTGTATGCGTCTCATTCAACTGAGTGTATGGAGGCTGGCATGAATGAGTTTCTAACTGTCTCTCTGAGTGACCATTTTACAAGTAAATACAGCTAAAATCATAGAACAGTCATTGTTTTTAAATTATGTGTTTGGTGATTTTTGTCAGACAATGACAAACATCATTTTTAGATTTTAGCGGTGTGGAGCAATCGTTAGAAATGGTGTTGAAGTTAACATGTAGTCTTAATGGGCCATGTTTCAGTCACTATTTCATTTGACATTTTCTTCAGAAGAAATTGCACAATGACAGTTGGCAAGTTTTCGAAGAACTGTTGAAAAAAAGTTGAAGTTCACAAATTTGCCACATATTATGCGAGAGAATTTTGCAACATATATATAGTGTCAAATCTAATTAGTTGACCTTACTTAAAAAAAGTATGTATAAAAAGTATAGTATACTTTCTTGTACATTCAAGTACAAAACAACAGCTAAACAACAAACTTGTGGTTTGATTTGACTGTAGAACATACCATGGACAAGGCAAAAATAAAACCACATTTTTGTGAGCTAATTCTATGCATGTAACAGTCTCACAATATTAAACAGGTAAACACCTGATAATTACAGGACTTCAGTGCATGCAAAATCATTGCATTTCTGATCAAAACTGAAAGTACAACAAATGCTTTTGTGTCCCAAAGTGAGCATCAGTCCAAGGTTTAAACCAACATAAAAAAAAACCATCACTCCTTGGGTTTTGTATTTGTACTACATTACAACTATTAAAAGTTTTCCCAAAACACAAATGTAAACAGGTCAACCTTGCTAGGTTCCTTTCTGACAACATTATCTAACAACAACTCTTTGCAACACAAGGTGGAGCTATTTCCAGCATTAGTATACCAGCATAACATTGATAGACTTTAATGGAATTTTTTTTTTTTAATTGAGATCATAAACAAGCCAGCTCAGTTGCATGAAAGCATCAAACTTTCTCTGATAACAGGAGAACATTAATGGCTGCATAACTTACAGTTACAGTAAGTGCTATCTGACAGCTGATGGCTCTTTACTGGTCTAACCCAGTAGACTGTTCTTCAGAGAGAACAGTTTTGGTGGGAGGTTTTTCTTTCGCATTCCAAGCATCACAGTCTGAATGAAGTTGAGTGTATTTGCCATGCATTTTGGGTAATCCAAATGCAAATCATATGTAAGCCCAAATAACAGACAAACTGCCTGAGGCAAGTTTTTAATTCGATCCATGACAATACCTCCCTCCAGAATGATGGCAGTGGAGATGGGCTGGAGGTCCACTGAACTTGGACCCTCGTGAGGACGATCTTCACTGACAACTGTCAGCACACCAACAGTGATGCATTCTAGGGCCTCGTCTCTCGCTGTATCCTACAAAGACACACACACATTCTTCAGCATGGACACAACACAAATATGTGTTCACACTGGATTGTTGCAATATAGCCAACAAAATAAATTTGGTATGGTTAAACTAAAGCTATGGTCCACAAGGTCCATATATTCTTGAACAGTGACACTGACTTTTCAACCTAGACTCCTGCTCCTTAGATTTAAAATGAATTAATGTGTACAACGTTTATGTGGCAAATTTCATTTTTATTTACTGGCTGTTTAAATACCTCTCAGATTAGCTGCGGAGGAATTGCTATACAAAAGACATCAATCACTGTACAAAATGTATATTGTATATTGTGCAGATAGAATTACATCTTCTATGTCAGCACAGATATAGTTCTATTTTAATGCAGACCAAACTTTTTCCTATGTGCAAGTACTTACAGAGCATGTCTTGAAGAACTTGATTGATGAACTATCATACAGATCAAAAGCAAAATTAACCTACTTACCATCCAGCTCATGTGCTGCATAAGCTCACTGAGTTTCTGGCCAACAGTTCCCTTTTTTGTTTTGAAAAGTTCGATGAAACACGGGGCGTACTGGTCCAGAGCCTCAAAGAAGTCTCCCTCAAGATTCTTACTGGCGATTCTATTAAACTCAGCAAACACCTGAAAAAGTAGAAAGAGGGGTGGGTAGGGATGGAGAGATGGCAGAGGTGTTAACATTCCAACAACTGTGTTTGGATTTCTAGGTACACACCTTGAATTTCTTTTTGATTGGCATTATTTTATTGGTTGAGAACAAAAATAGCTTACCTGTCTCTCTGTGAAGAGTGCTGACCATCGTTCAACCATGTTCTGTACAGCAGGCTCCTTTTTTACAATTTCTTGTCCGCGTAGTGGGAATGATTGGTCCATCATTTGTGAGATGAGAGTGCCATTGGGTTGTTTTTTCTTTATTTCTTCCACAAGAACCTTTCTGGCATTTGCAAGGCTTGTTTCATCATGTCCTTCAGGTAAGTTAGGCAGTTAGTTTGCTTCACCTCTTTTTGGCCATTTGATATTCTTGCTTGAGGATTCTCCTTCTGGGTTGCCTTTAAAAAGTCAGCTTCAGTGCCAGGCTCCACAAAGTCACACAGCTGACAATGGAAAGCACTTTCACCCACATTCCCTAGGTCCTTTTGAGTGTGCCATGTTGATAAGTGGACTTTGAGTGCACTGAAAGATTTAAATGTGCACAGGCACTCCTTATGAAGGCATGGTAGTGGTGATATTCGAGTGTGGCACCCATGTTTTAAGCAGTAGTGCTTAAGTAAGTAGCCCCTCTTTTCAGCACAAAATGTGCAGTACTTAAACGTCCACTGTATAGGAAGTTTTTTGTCTTCTTGAAAAATCTGAAAAGAAAGAAAAGATAATTTTAGCATCAAGCCCAGCAAAATAGAAAGAAAAAAACAAAAACACAAATGCAGTATCAGACTTGAAATACCAGAGCTATAGAAAAAAAACTAAATCCATCTAATTATCAAGCTTTTAATCATTGAACTTCTTTAAGACAAGAACAGCTACCAAATGAACACAGCAGTACAAAAGGTAGATGGTAAATGACTCACTTATGTGGCTAGACATCAAGGGAACTGTAGTCCTGGGTATGATGGACTAAAATTGTAACCCACAGTATCTATAGAGACAGAAATACAAATTACATCAAATATTTGAAATTCAAAATAGGGCTGGGACGATTAGTCGACGTAATCAACGTTGTCGATTATAAAAAATATTCGATGTGGAATTTTAGTGTCGACACGTCGTGTAAAACCACACAGGGTAAATGTTCATAGAACAAAACCGGAACTTTCTAATGGGACCGTTTATATCCAGCGTCTTTGGTTTACCCGGATACAAGCGCAGTGCAAGGGCTGGGACAACGCAGTGACGTAGTTGAAGTCATTGACTACGTGAATGATTTGCGTCTGTGTAATCTATTTGAACAACATGGCGGCGTCTAACAGCAGCATGACGGAGCGTGTGGAGCAACACGCGGCAAAAAGGCTCGCACATGGTCTTCCAAAGTTTGGGAATTTTTTAATCTTGACACCAACAGTGCAGTGGTCTGCAGACTCTGCAAAGTGCATCTGGCGTATCATTCGAGCACGACAGTCATGGACGAGCACTTAAAAAGGAAACACCCTGGTGCAGTGAGTCAAGATGGCAGCAAAACTTCGTAAGTTATATTTACTTTCTTTTAAAGAAAATGAAACATTACATGCTATGAACCATAGCCCTGTTTGTAATCAACCCAAAATGTTTGCTTTTATACTATAAACTATAATATAAATTCCTTAAGCAACTCACTCATTTATAAACATTTTAACATTATAAACATTTCACTGTATGCACATGTATATGCATTTCTCTTTCTTTTTTTTTTCTACATTTCTTCAATCAGTCCTTTTGGTTTCTCTATCTGCCTCTTAGGGCGTTTTCTCAGAGTTGTATCACTGTTCTTGGTATCTTTCATTCCTGTTTCTTCAGGCAAGATTGTCACATCCAGTTGTTTTGTCACATTTGATTGTTTTGTCATGTTCGGTTGTTTGCATTGTCCTTGTGCTGCCATGTCCTTGGTGTTATTATCTATAATCATAATATTACTCTGTGGCACTTTTAGCAGGTGTCTCCTGTTTTGCCTTAGTCAGTCCATGCTCCGTGATGACCTCGTATGACCTTGGTGTTGTCTCTTGAATCACTTTAGCCAGAGGTCTCCACTGTCCATCACATCTGACCCTGACAATTTCTTCGTGGGCCAGGGGTTTCAGTGGCACTGCTGTTCTGTTGTAAGCGTTGATCTGAATCTCTTTAGGAATATTTGACACACTGTGCTCCATCCTCAGCTTTGCTGCTGGAAGCCTGGTCCTCAGCTTCCTTTTCATGAGCATCTCTGCTGGTGAAAGTCCATTCTCCAGTGGTGAGGCTTGGTAGTTTAGAATAGCCAGATACGGGTCCTCACTCTTTTCCATGGCTTTCTTTAGAAGGCGTTTCACAATTTTACACCTTTCTCCGCCTTCCCATTCGACTGCGGGTAAAGGGGGCTCGAAGTTATGTGTTCAAAACCATAAGTCTCTGCAAACTCCTTGAAACTCTGGCTGCTGAATTGAGGCCCATTGTCACTTATCACCGTGGATGCAATCCCATGTCGTGCGAATATGGCCTTTGTGTGTGCAATTACATGTTCTGCCGTTGTGGCGGACAGCTGACAGAATTCTGGGTAATTGCTGTGGTAATCAGTCACCAGCAGGTAATCCTTACCTTTTAGTTGAAATAAGTCCATTCCAACCTTTTCCCATGGCTCTTGTGGTTTATCATGTGGCATCATTGGCTCCTTAGGCTGTTGGTATTGATGTCGCTGGCAGACCTCACAGCGTTGCACCAACGTCTGAATGTCTCTATGCATGTTCGGCCAATACAGAACATCACGTACACGTCTCTTACACTTTTCAATACCAAACTTCAGCCTTTGTGATCTCATGGAGATGGGAACGACTATCTGTGTGCCCTTTAACAGAACCCCGTCCACCAGAGATAACTCACCCTTAAAATGTTGGTATGGCTTGACTAGCATCACATTGCCAGGTAAGCTTATCTGTTTGACCGCACCTGTAAGTGTTTCATCCTCCTGAGTCTCTTTAGCTATTTCTGCCCATTTTACTTTTGACACTGGCATCTGTGTTCTGACATCATCCTCAGTAGTACTTTTATCATGCTGCAAGCTGGCCCTGCTTAATGTATCTGCTACTATTAAGTGTTTGCCAGGTGTGAACTTGAACTTCAAGTCGTATTTTTGGAGACGCAGCATTAGGCGCTGTATACACGGTGGCAAATCTCCTAATGGTTTCTTAGATATGGCTATTAAAAGTATGTGATCTGTCTCCAAGATAGCTGACCTCCCGTATACATACTCATGAAACTTCTCACAGCTGTACACTGCCCCTAGTGTCTCCTTTTCTATTTGTGCATAATTTCTCTCTGCTGATGTCATAGTGCGGGAAGCATGCTACTGGTAACCACTCAGAGTCATGTTTTTGGAGTAGCACAGCACCTAGGCCGGCTTTTGAAGCATCTGTGGCTTGTCTTCATCATAGAATCTCAGGACAGTCTCTTTTGTCAGAGTGTCCTTTACCCACTCCCACTCATTCACATGCTCTGCAGTCCACTGCCACACTGTGTCTGCCTCTAGCAGGCTTCTCAATGCCCTCGTGTTAGATGATAGGTTAGGAATAAATTTCCCTAGGTAGTTTACCAAACCTAAGGCTCTTTGCAGGTCCTTCTTGTCTTCTGGTATGGGCATTTCTGCTATAGCTCGGATTTTCTCGGGGTCCGGCTGCACCCCAGCTTCTGATAACTTTTCACCCAGGTAAGTTACGTCACTCACACCAAATTGGCACTTCTTTTAGTTCAGTCTTAAACCTTCTTCTTGTGCTTTGTTGAGCACTCTGCGAAGCCTGTCATCATGTTCCTGTTTAGTGCGATCCCAGATTATCACATCATCAATGAATACACCCACCCCTTCTATTCCATCAAACAGCTGCTGCATAGTTCTGTGGAACACTTCGGGGGCAGAACTTAGACCAAAAGGTAGTCTTAGAAAGCAATGCCTCCCGAATGGTGTATTGAATGTGCATAACTTGGCACTCTCTTCATCTAGCACTATTTGGTAAAAACCAGATGAGGCATCGAGTTTGGAGAAGTAGCTTGCTCCACTCATAGCACTGGTTAACTGATTTGGTTGGTAACCTGTAATGTTCACGCTGAATCCCTTTATTTAAATCCTTAGGATCTATGCAAAGTCTCATCTTTTATACTATAAACTATAACATAAATTCCTTAAGCAACTCACTCATTTATAAACATTTTAACAGTATAAACATTTCACTGTATGCACATGTATATGCATTTCTCTTTTTTTCTTTCTTTTTTTTTTTTTTACATTTCTTCAATCAGTCCTTTTGGTTTCTCTATCTGCCTCTTAGGGCGTTTTCTCAGAGTTGTATCACTGTTCTTGGTATCTTTCATTCCTGTTTCTTCAGGCAAGATTGTCACATCCAGTTGTTTTGTCACATTTGGTTGTTTTGTCATGTTCGGTTGTTTGCATTGTCCTTGTGCTGCCATGTCCTTGGTGTTATTATCTATAATCATAATATTACTCTGTGGCACTTTTAGCAGGTGTCTCCTGTTTTGCCTTAGTCAGTCCATGCTCCGTGATGACCTCGTATGAACTTGGTGTTGTCTCTTGAATTTCAAATTTAGCTGTCAAATTTAGCCACGTTATGTTAATAATATAGTTCAGCTAGCGTTAGCCGACATTACTACACACATCATTACTAGCAAGCACGAAAAATATAGCGCTTACTTACAGAAACAAAACGGTGTAAACAAGGGTAAAATATTACTCACCAAATGAGTGTGCCAAGCACAAGAATGCTGAAAATAATAATCACGAGTGCCGTTGCAGTAATTAGGTCCAGCTCAATAAGGTCCAGCTCCACTTCGTCCGTTGCGGGCATGCTGTTAACATGTACGGTCAAGCGTAGAGAGGACGGATCTGCGCATGCTCACAGGTCGAAAAAAAAAGTTTTCAAATCCATAACGAAGCAAAAGTACTAAGACCACTCCGTGAAACTACTCTGTTACAATACAAGTACAGGTCCTGCAGTGAAAATTTCAATTAAGTAAAAACATATAACCACAAAAAGAAATACTTAAAATATTAAAAGTAAAAGTAGCATACTCAATGGAGGAAAATAGCTCTTGTGATTATTATTATATATCACGTATGTATTATTACATATGCAGTGATGTAAAAAGTACAATATTTCCCTCTGAAATCTAATGGAGTAAAAGTAGAAAGTAATATGAAAAGAAAAAAAACTCAAGTAAAGTACTTAAAGTACTTTGTACTTAAGTGCAGTATTGAGTAAATGTACTACTCCAACACAGAAAAAAGCACAATTATCAAAAACGTACTTTTTCTAAATGAATCCAGCTCAAGTAGACTGAGCTGGTGAGATTTTTCAACCACAAATTACAAGTAACTTACTAAAAGCGAGTGTTAGCCTATTAGCAATTTGATAAAAACTGATTTAAGTCAATTTACTATTTTTTAATTAAATACCATGTTTGCATTTACAGTGTAGTTCTTGCTCTCCTCCAGCTCCAGATGGATAATTTTTTCTAATCATTTGTCAGCAACTGAAGAAAACATTCATGTTGAATCATTTCTGAAGAACTGAAGAAGTGATTCATGTTGACTAATTTCTGAAGAACTGAGGAAATGACGATTTACAAACTATAGGATCCAGCCTTATAAAAGCCTCATCAGGCAAACTTTGATTACTGTAGAGACACACACTTCAAGTCTTTCTTTCTGCTCTATTGAGTGATCATTTTAGACACAGAAACCAACCATGGACTTCCAACCACAGAAGCAAACTGTCTTGAAACCTCCTGTGTACAGGATTCCTGCTCTTTTATACGAAAGAGAAAGTGAAACTCTTCTGGCCTTTGCAGAGCAGCGGACGACGAAAAGTGACTCCAATGCAAAGGTGCTGGTCATGAAATCAGGAAAGCTGAAGGAAGAATCCCCTGATGTGAAGACAATTGAGGTAAACAACCCCAGCAAATTTTCATCTCTGAATTACATGGGAATATGTAGTATTAATTTCACCTCCATTAAAACAGCTCTGTTCTGTTAACACAACTCTGAATTATATATATTTTCTAGTGGACAGAGTTCAAACTGGTGGAAGAGGCTCGGATTGATGGACACCGCACGATGAACCCCTGCCCAGTGTACGAAAAGAACAACAAAGTACTCTTCCTGTTTTTCATCTGTGTTGAAGGCAATGTCTCAGAGTTGTGGCAGATAAGAAATAACACAAACAAGGCCCGTCTCTGCTACATCACAAGTGAGGATCTTGGACAAAGTTGGAGCAAGGTAACAGATTTGACAGACACACTGGAAGAAATCAATGACTGGGCCACGCTGGCTGTTGGTCCAGGCCATGGTGTTCAAATGAATGGGGGTAGATTGATTGTTCCTGTTCATGCTTATGTTAAGAACAATGCACAATATGCACTCGCCCTGTATAGTGATGATTGTGGTGACCATTGGCAGTTTGGCAAAATACTTCAAACAAAATCAATTGAATGTGAAATGGCAGAGTTTTTTGATGAAGAAGGCAAAAGCTTCATCTACTGCAATGCCCGTAATGAGGGCGGCAATCGAGTGGAAGCATTCAGTGAAAATAATGGAGATGATTTTGCCAAGCGGATTGGGAAACTCATTGAAACAGGTAGAGGTTGTCAGGGAAGTGTGGTCTCCTTTCCAGCTCAAAGTGAAGATGCAAATGCAGAGGGTGATCAAGACCAGAACCCAAAGTGGCTGCTCTTCACTCACCCAAGTGATCAGTCCAGAAGGACTGATTTAGGAGTGTATCTGAACAAATCCCCACAGGATCCAAATGCATGGAGCAAACCCTGGATCATTAACGGTGGACCCAGTGGTTACTCAGACCTGGCTTACATTGATGATGGTTGGTTTGCATGTCTTGTCGAGTGTGGGAAGAAGACAGAACTTGAGCAGATAGCCTCTGTGGTTTTTAACTACAAGCACATCAAGCAAGGCATTGGAGAGTAACTGACATGATGCCTTTCTCTGTCGTTTTACCATAAATGACATTCAGCTTTCACATATGAGACTTCCTATAACCTGCTGTTCAATAAATGTTATACTAACACATTGAAATCGAAATCACAACTGATGAATACATTAAGTGTTGGATAATGATTTATAATTTCAGCTCTTACAACCATGAAAATTATGTACAATACTGTGATGACATTTTATACTGCACTTCTCAAATGTAATTCATATGATATTGTATTTACACTGATTATGTGTTGCTTATGAAATAAAGAACAAAATACATTTTGACAAATAAATGTAATTATAAGAGCTGTCTTCCCCAGTGTTTTGAATAATCAGTTCATGAAAAGTTCTGTCTGGGGAAAAAAAGCAAACAGCAGAAAACTATTTCCTGTTTTCAAAGGAAAAACAACAGTGACTCCTTGAAGCATATGTGGCAGGCAAAATATCATTCATTGATTCATTCATCACTAATTTGTCAAACAAAGTAGTTGTGTTTTGTCTCTAAATCTAATTATAATTGTAGAAAATGGCAGTAATGACCTAAAATTATAATAAAATAAGTCAATAACAGTTTTAAGTGTCATTATAGGAAAATTAGTCCATATTGAAAATGATCCATAATCAATTCTAGATCAAATAAATAATCTGATTTATTTGGCATGACACCATTTCTCAGTGACTAACACAAAGTAGGTTACATCTTCAAAGTAAACTGTGATAGATAGATAGATAGATAGATAGATAGATAGATAGATAGATAGATAGATAGATAGATAGATAGATAGATAGATAGATAGATAGATAGATAGATAGATAGATAAATAGATAGATAAATAGATAGATAGATCGATAGCAGTGTGAACAAAGGATCTGTTGCTGTTCTGCAGCGAAGTGAGCCAGTGGTGGCTCACTTCTGATGATTGATGATTAACTGATGATTACTGACTGATAAAACGTACATCATTTCAGTGCAGACGTCAAAGGACCATCAGGTCAAGTTGAACTACTGCTCTGACTTCCTCTTTGAAACTGTTGAGGATATTAACCATGACGATATGTATAGGGAGAAAATATTGTGAAACTCCACGTGTCCCAACTCTCAGCCAAATCCAACAAAACCTCATACGACTAGACCAACAAGTCCTCTACAACAAAACACATTGGTCCATTCCCTATAGAACTACACACAATCATACTGCTGTTTCAAAAATACAACCATTTTCTGAAATGAAAACTCAAATGATTGACTTGGAACACAGATGGGGGTTTCCAAAAATCAAAATCAATTTACTTAGCAAAAGGTCGGTACACGGATGAGCAAAAAACACAAGGCAGACAGGTCCAAAAGGAGAAGGCTGAGGCGAGGTCATAACCGAGCAAAAGCTGTATAAGGCCAAACACTAGGAAATAAGGCTGGAACTCTTATCGCAAAGGAACAAAGACAAACTGGCCAAAGGGGAAGGGAGAGTCCAGATTAAATACACTAGGAGAGGGGAGATATTGAGACAAAAGTACAGCACATTAGGGCAGGGAATACAGCAGCAGGAAACACATGAAGGCAGGAAGTGAAGCTGAAATGAGAGGGAAAGTTAGTGAAGTCAAAATAAAACAGGAAGTGCATAAAAAGACAAGACATGATAAATAAATTAAAAAAAACTGAAAACATGCCCTAAGAAGCAGAGCTAGACCTGACATTAGGCACAAAAACAACTTGGTTATTGTAGTGACTTGGGCTCAACAAAATAAACCTAAGCCACAGTGAGGGGCTGCTACCGGGATGCATAGTTGACGCGTCGTCATGAGGTGGCTCCATATGATAAATCAAAACATCCGACTTGTGCTTACGATTATGATGTATTTATTTACTGTGTAACAAAACAGCCTTTGATATTCACTCACATATGTTGTACCAATAACTTGCATGAAAATAAACAAAAAGGCGTAAACATTGGGCGATGATTACTATTACTATCGTATTACCATTTCACTGTTATTTTTTGGTTTCCTTTTTCATATGATTCAGTTTGGCTGTGGACATTTGCCCACAGTGATACTGCAGGAGCTGCACCAAGAGGCCGTTAAACAGCAAAAAGAAAACATTTGTTTGCAAAGAATGCCAATATAATGCAGAGCCTACCTATGTTGTTTTTATGATCATATTGTACTGACCCTGTGCTATTAAAATAAATTGTTTTGCACATATGAAAAATATGTCTGTAGGATGCAACACAACAGTGCTTTCAAACATGTACCTGTAGGGTGGTACAGTGCATACGTCTTCTGTGACAAGTAAGAGGACACATAAAGTTTTATTATCTTTATGGTTATGAGGAAAGTAAGTTGGTTTGATGGATGGCTGAAAATATTGATTATTCAATATTCATTGTCTCAGTTTTTATTTTAGCTCAAGTTCTTTTTGAGGCAGAAACAACCTTTCAGTCACAGGGTAGATGCAGTAATCACTTTTTGGCAAATGCAAAACTGTTAAGGGTTGTATTGAACCTTTAAGGGTATTTCAACTGGTAAAGGGCCTGTATAGCTACAGTCTGTCAAATATAACCCTTGTGGGTGAAATCAAGTTGTTCTGAGGCAGAAACATTCTTTCAGTGACAATGCCTGACAATGCAGATACTGCAATAACTTTTTGGCAAGTGAAAAGGGGCAAAAATATTGGATGTAATGGCCCTTTAAAAGGGTATTTCAACAAGTAAAAGGACTGGGTGAGCTATAGTCAAATATAACCACCATGAATGAAGTCATGCTATTTTTTGAGTTAAAAACATCCTTTGTGTCACATAGGAGCTACTATCACTCAGTGGCAAGTGGAAATGCATGTAACTATTGGCCAATGTATTTCAACAGGTAAAAAGGACTGGGTGAGCTATAATCTTTAGAAATGTAAGCCCCATGAATGAAAGCAAAGCATTTTGAGGCATAAACAGTCACAAGATCGGAGTTGCAATCACTTTTTTGAAAATGAATGAATGCCTTTGAAAGGTTGTATTATGCCTTAAGTTTATTTAACTGGTAAAAAGAACTGGATTGATTATGAATATGCTCTGCAGTCATAAGGATACTTATATATATATATATATAAAATGCATATGTCCCATCTTTAAATCATGTTAATTACAGAATAGTTTCCAAATATTTAGAATATTAGACATACTAAACACATAAAAATCGGAAATAATATAGCTTTTGCCTATAACCGAGTATGCCTGATTATAAACTGCAAACACTTCTTTGGCCACAATAGTGATTATTCAGTTAAAGGAAAAGTTAAAGTTTCACTGAGACACACTTTTTCTATTGCCACGGACATATATTTGTGTGTATTGGCAGGTTATGACTGTTTGATCCAGATGAAAGCAGCGGTAGACATGCAGCATTACGGTATATAAACTGGGCGGTACAGCTTTAACTGGCAATGCGCGCTCCCGCGGACGTGAGTCACTATTTCGAAAAACGAGATCGTTTTAAGACAGAACACAGACTCGGAGTCACCTGCTGTCTGGGGAGCGCTCTGTGTACACGGACACCAGCCATGAGCAAAGTCACTCTAACGGACGCCCAACCACTGAAATTACAACAAACTGTCTTTAAATCTTCTCATAAATGCGTGTACAGGATCCCTGCTCTTCTCTATGAAAGAGAAAGTGAAACTCTTCTGGCCTTTGCAGAGCTGCGAAAGGCTGCAGCTGATTCCAGTGCAAAGGCGCTGGTCATGAAAACAGGAAAGCTGAAGGAGGAATCCCCTGATGTGAAGACAATTGAGGTAAACATCCACAGCAAATGTTTCATGGCTGAATTAGGTTACATGTGAATAAATCGTATTACTTTCAACTCTTATCAAAACTGCTCTGTTTTGTTCACACACCTCTCAATAAAACATCTTTCCTAGTGGTCAGAGCTCAAGACAGTGGAAGAGGCACAACGTGATGGACACCGTACTATGAACCCCTGCCCAGTGTATGAGGAGAAGAGCAAAACTATCTTCCTGTTTTTCATCTGCGTTGAAGGCAATGTCGAAGAGTTGTGGCAGATAAGAAATAACACCAACAAGGCTCGTCTGTGTTACATCACAAGCAAGGATCTTGGACAAAGTTGGAGCAAGGCGACAGATTTGACAGACACACTGGACGAAATTAAGAACTGGGCCACGCTGGCTGTTGGTCCAGGCCATGGTCTTCAAATGAAGGGGGGTAGATTGATTGTTCCAGTTTATGGTTATGCTAAGAACGATGCTCCTTATGCACTCGCCCTGTACAGTGATGATTGTGGTAAAAATTGGCAATTTGGCAAAATGCTCCAAACAAAATCAATTGAATGTGGAATGGCAGAGTTTTTTGATGAAGTAGACAAAAGCTTCATCTACTGCAATGCCCGTAGTCATGGAGGTTATCGAGTGGAAGCTGTCAGTGAACTGGATGGGCATGAATTTGCCAAGCTGAGCGGCCCTGCCTCGCTTGTTGAAACAGGTAGAGGCTGTCAGGGAAGTGTGGTCTCCTTTCCAGCTCAAAGTGAAGGTCCAATTACAGAGGGTGACCAAAGCCAGAATAAGAACAAGTGGCTGCTCTTCACTCACCCAAGTAATCAATCCAAAAGGATTGATTTAGGAGTGTATCTGAACAAATCCCCACAGGATCCAAATGCATGGAGCAAACCCTGGATCATTAACCGTGGACCCAGTGGTTACTCAGACCTGGCTTACATTGATGATGGTTGGTTTGCATGTCTTGTCGAGTGTGGGAAGAAGACAGAAATTGAGCAGATAGCCTCTGTGGTTGTTAGCTACAAGGACATCAAGCAAGGCATTGGAGAGTAACTGACATGATGCCTTTCTCTGTCGTTACATTCTAACTTCCACACGAGACTTCAAAGTAACCTGCCGTTTAATACAAATAATACTACTGCACTAACATCCTATTTACAGCTGATGAATATATTAAGTGTTGTGGTAGGTTGCTAAGTTATATTTACATGCTCTATCCTTTAAAATCATTAACAGCCATGTGAAAATACAGTTAACTTGAAGTTGCTTACATTTACATTTTTATTTTGATCTCACCTCTAATAACAATGAAAAGTATGCATGATACTCTACTGAGATTCTAAAGAGCTGCCATATATACCCAGAGTTTGTGTTTATGAAATGTAAAGACTAAAATAAATGTGGCAAATAAATGGAATTATAAGAGCTGTTGTTGTGGATTTTCTCTTTCCTCTTAAGTTCTTAAGCATCTCCATCAGCTTCAGCTATACTTTAGCATGCTAACATGCTAATATAAGTTTGTGAACATAGTACCATTGTAACTGCTAAATATCAGCATGTTGGCATGTCATTTTGTGCATGTTAGCATGCTGACTTTAGCTCAAAACACTGCTGTGCCTACAGCCTCAGAGCCACAGGCATGGCACTAGACTCTTAGTCTTGTTAATATATGTACCTGCAACTTCCTGGAAAATAGTACTGATCCTGAGTAGAATATCCATTTATCATATCTATGACCAGATGCCATAGGATACAGTAGGTTTTTTCTAATTTGGGTGAAATGGACCTGTAGGTCATGTTAAGCAGGTGGTACAAGTACAATACAGATGAGCCTGTAGAGGTCCAGATATATGCTCCTGGTACGCTTCTCCAGGCGTGGCTTTCTTCTTCTCAAAGTCCAACTGTGAATCTGCCTGTGTCGTATGTTGACCAATAAACTAGTTTTCTGGGAGATGGATAGCTAAAGTGAACACACACGCAAAACTGAACAAAACACAGAAACACACCAAGACAAACTGTCCAATGTGTTAAGTGAGTTAAACTACGTCATGTCTCGGGCTCTTTGCTTCTCAGTGTCCGCTTGTTTGGAGGTTGAACAAATTTGGAGAAAATAAGATTATAGTTGCATTCCTCTCAATTTCTGCTATTGCTGTCATGCCCTGACTATAAGCAGACACGTTTGTCCCCGTCACACATCCACCAGCGCTGTAAGAGGGCCCAGGATCCTTTGAGCATTTCTGATCATGCCTGTTTGGATGAAAAGTTTCCATGGGAATAAACTGGGTTGTCCGCTTTACTTACAGTTCTCTGCCATTACCGGCCTTGTGGATTTTTTGTTTCAAATTGTTACACTCACTATCTTTGTCTTTAGTCTGGAAGCCCATTTCCACAAGGAGAAGAAAAAAACTAATAAAAAGTTAGCAGCAATTTTTTAAAATTCTCTAGGTTAATAAAAAAAAGTAAACATTTTTTTTTCTAATTTCCTAAATTGAAATTATGATATATTAGATGAAATTTTATTTTCATCATGACTAAAGATTAATCTTTTTTTTTTCTTTTACTGGTCAAAATAGGCTTCCATACTAAGCCATTCTTTCCAAGTCTTTCTCTTTCTGTACAGACATATGGATAACTAATGAGCTCATGAGTGGCTTTGCTGTATGCCTCTGTCATCCAGGTTTTATGGATTTGAGAGGGCTCCCCCATTTTTCATATATACACGTCAAGTCCATCACCGAATCTGCTCTCTTCCACCTCAAAAACATCTCTCGACTCCGGCCATCACTCTCTCACTCTGTCGCAGAGACCCTCATCCACGCCTTCGTCACCACCCGTCTGGACTACTGCAATGGAGTCCTGCTCGGGGTTCCCAGCAAAATCCTGGACAGGCTCCGGTATGTCCAGAACTCAGCTGCCAGGATTCTCACCCGCACCAAGCCCTGGCAGCACATCACCCCCACCCTCATCCAACTTCACTGGCTTCCGGTCAAAGCCTGCATCCAGTACACAATCCTCTCCCTCACATATAAATCCCTCCATGGTCTCGCACCCCAGTATCTGTCTGACCTCCTCCACCCCTACTCTCCACCCCCTACACCAGCCTGCGATCTTTCAGCGACAGAGCATTCAGTGTGGCAGCCCCCACCCTCTGGAACTGAAGATCCGCACAGCCTCATCTCTGGACATTTTCAAAAAACTGCTGAAAACCCACCTAGCTGCCTCATCTCCTACAATCTCTGCCATCTCTATTCTGTCTCGTCTTGTTTCATTTATTTGTTTTTTAATTTATTTTGTGATTCTTTTCCTATAAAGCGGACTTGGATACCTTGAAAGTCGCTATAGAAATCCAAGTTATCAGTATTCCATCATGCTTCCTGTCACAGGACTCAAGCTACAGCTCGTCTCAGGGGCTGTGGCTCACACTAACTAACTTTAATGGGCCACACTCCATGGAGGCACATGGAGATTTTTCCTCAAAGAAGGGAACATGACTGTGAGCATATGTGTGTGTTGTAATTGAATAAAAGTAAAATATGACTAAGCGTGCCAGGAAAAGCAAACTGTTCCCTGTGGGGTTATTTAGGTGGAAGGCAACTGTTTGCAGATGGCAGAAGATCTGCTCTGAACCACATCACACCTTCACCAGCAGTTAAATCCTGGGAGAGATTTCTTCCACATATGCCAAAAGATTTTTTTATTTGCACTGTAGTTACTTTTATCCATAGGACACTGGCAAATAAAAAAAATGTTCCCACCTCCATAGCAAACTTGTTGTAAAACTGACTATATTTGCTAACTGTAAAAACATGCTGCAAAAATGTGTTTAACTTGAACTTGGACTGAAATAAATGCCCTTGCACCTTCGCATGTTCTAAAAATTCAAGGACTTTTGAATAAAAGTTCAAATTTTAAACCTAAAATAGAAGAGGGTTTCTTCACCACTTTTGAGGAATGTGGGCTTGACAAGAGAACACTCCACAGCAAACAACAATCATTACAGCAGAATTATTTTTATATCTTATACTGCTTTTTTAGTCAATAATATTGTCATTGTTTAAATTATTTTCCATTCGCTTTCACACTCTGCATGTTTAACAATCCAAAATTAAAAAAATGTATTTCTTACACCTGCACACAGAAAAAAAACTTTTAATAAATTATAAAAGTTGCACTTTTTTGACTTTCACTGGTATGGTGTCTGTACTTCACAAATTACTATTAGCATTAAAATTAATTAAAAAACACTTGATGCATCTGACAGGTAAACTCCACTTGAAGGTACAACATTAAAATAGTGATAATATACACAAATGCATAACTCTGAAAGCACCCTTTTGATCATTCAATTCATTACTCTATATCTATATAGTTATATAGTTATATCAAATTGATGTGTATTTTTTAGTTGCGGTGTGTTTACTTAAGGATCTCAAATCCTCCTCCACACGCTCTCTGTTTCCACCTGACAAAACACAGCACAAAGTAGGCCTACATCCGAGGAAATCCAGTGCCATAGTTTTAACTTGTAATAACACCTCCAGGCCAGATGACCAGATGTGTTTGATATGTTTTGATGCCATGTGCTACTTATTTAAGCAACAGAGACTGCAGACCAGCGCGTGTTGTAACATGGATGCCTGTTCTGAATAAAGCGGGACCTCCTTCAAACATGATGTAGAAGAAATCACACACACACACCCAATAATAATCAATACACAAGGGAGGGAAAGAATAATTGCCCCCATGCATGCTCAGATCTTTTGTGATCTCTTGCGCTTACTAAGAACTTATAACAAAGCAGATCAATCATCCACGGCAAAATAAAATCCAAGCGATGTCGTCACATTTGAACAATTTCTATTCCTCTCTTAAAATCAGCCGAGTGCAGATTCGTTTGTGCAAATCTGTATAGGTCTATTGGATAAATTCAACAGTAGCCTTGGTGGATCTAACTCTAACATATCAGCACACTGGGTAGCCTACTTTTTATTTCTTGTATTATTATTATTATTATTATTATTGTTATTATTAGCTATATATTATATTAGGAATATGCAATCAGTGGACCCTAATTTGTATTGTATGATTCTCATTCTGCTCCGCTTGAGATTGTACAAAAAAAAACAAATAAAATCAAGCAATCATAATGTCAAAAAGTAGCTAATTATACAGGTTAAAACCTACATTATTAGTTTCTATAATGGTAAACCCTGTGACATTTAATTAAAATTGCACGGACACGGTGCAAATCCAATCACTTTTTATTCGAAACATTTTAAGAGCTGTAAAATGTCAGTTATTCAAAAACATATGCTTCAAGCAAACACATTGCTAAAAAAAAAAAAATACTGGCCCGTTTGCAAGCATGGGCTATCACTAAAATCTGTAGGCTACTATTTAATATAAAGTACCATGAGTTTATTCTGTGGATTGAGGGGGATACGATTCCATTCAATTCTCCTTGGGTTGAAGACATGCAGAAGCATCATTGCATTAAATTAAATTAAATTAGACGAAATTTTAATGACCCCGGTAGGAAAATTGGACAGCTGAAGAACAGGATAGCTGGGTAGGCCCATCATTCCGTGCAGCGACACCGGGGGCATGAACGAGGAGTTTGGAGCCAAAGGGGGGACAACGACGCAGCGACCCGGGTCGAAATGTTCGAAGGTTAAACAAGAGGGGAAATTCTTGGAGAGGAGCGAGGAGAGCGCAGGTATGATGCTGCGTACAGGTGGGATGTCGGAACTAGTGTGGGAACTTAAACGGCTTCCTGAGCCCAGATCGCCGCACACATCAGGACCCTGGAGACATGGGGCCATCCTGTGCGCTCCCAGGAGAGGACAAACAGGCATCAGGCTGCGCTCCTGCGCCCTGGAGTCCTTCAGCGTTTCCAAATAAAAATGTTGCCTCTTGAAGCGTTTCCTCCGCCGAAGAAAACTCCCGTTTTCAAACATATCAGCCGACATGGGATCCAAGGTCCAATAATTTCCCTTCCCGGGATTCCCAGGCTCCCGGGGCATTTTGACAAAGCAGTCATTTAGAGACAAGTTGTGACGGATTGAGTTTTGCCACGCAGGGAACTTCTCCCGATAATACACAAAGCGCTGGCTGATAAAGTCACATATCTCACTGAGGGTCAGTCTCTTTTTCGGGCTCTGGAGGATGGCCATGGTGATAAGAGCGATGTACGAGTACGGGGGCTTCACCGAGGCGGTTCTCTTGCCTGGACCATCCTGCAGCCGGACAGCGAGGTCTCCCACCTCCTGCACTTCAGGAGCGAAGGATGAAGTTTGCTCCAAGTCTGAATTCTTCTTATCTAACAGTGACAAATATGTGCTCCTCACATCTTCACTACAACCGTCTGTCTGTCCCTCCACGTCTATTTCCGTCTCCTCCATGAGTACGCAGTCCAAGGTCATGGTCACTCAGTGTCCGGCGGCGACGTAAGCGCCTGTCTGGGACAGAGCAGGCGCAAACCCGCTTCTCCGTTTTCATTCACAAAAAGTTGCGCATCTGACTGCATCTGCGACTTTTTAGCCTCCCACTCTAAACTTTCTCCTCCTCCTCCTGCAAAATCTGGCTCCGTCAAAACAACCACATATACAAGCCTGGAGCAGCTGCGACTGAAGGTCCTGATTATGAAATGTCCTGTATGACAGAGAACATTAACTGATGCTTCTGAGGATATGATCGCGATTATTACTCATTTCAACAGACACGTTATCACTATGACGAAATTAAGTTTTATATCTTATTTTTTCCATCTAGATTTATAAGCCTGTTGTACTTACAAGTACTTTTTGTATTTATTCGCAGTGTGTATTGATTATAAGTGGTGGAAGTAGTTTTCAGATTCCTTATTCAAGAATAACCACACGGTAAGAATATAGCATGCATTCAAAAGCTTATGCAAGTAAAATCACAAAAGCAAAATAAAAGTATATTAAGCAAAATGGTCTCTCAACAGTCTGTTTCTAATAATATACTATATTATTGGATTATTATCACTGAAGCATAAACCTGTGAGCAGCTTTTTATGATGTATTTAATGTGGAGCTATCTTTAATTTCTTTATATACAACTGGGCAGTTTAATCTGTAGCAATTAATCAAGGTGAGTGAGCTAAGTAACTTAAGCTGTCAAATAAATGTAGTTGAGTAAAAAATGAAACATTAGTGCCTTAAATGTAGTGGAGTAGAAGTATAGTGGCAAAACTGAACTGAAGTTCAGTACTTGAGTAAATGCACTTATGTTCTATCACGGTTTGTTATGGTTTAAAATAGAAGTTGAAATTACCCCAGCGGCTGAAATTGTTTTGGACTGAAATGTTTAATGTAAAAACGAAACAAGCATATTAATTTTATTGAGCTTGTTTCTCTATGTTCTTGGATTACACAATGCTCATTTCCTTCCGTGTTCCTCTTTGCTGGATGGTGTGGCTCATGGCGAGAGGCAACTTTCTCTCTCTCTCTCTCTCTCTCTCTGGCTGTTTCAAATAAGAAGAAGACGTAATCCATTTTGAAATAATAGCTGCACTGTATCAGTCCGTGTGAGGCCACCCACTTGGCACACAGGCCAGAGCTGCAGGGTGGGCTGAGAAAACTGTGGGAAGTCTCCTTAATGAACAATTCTTCCCTGTAACTCTCACTATAGTTTAATGTGATATACGTACCCCTCTGAAACTATTATACTATTTTATAATCATTGCAAGGGTATTTATACTGAGTCTAGGCCCTACTTCTGTAGCTACACACATGAAAGAGCCATGGAACAAACTGCATGTTTCATACAGACTTTAATACAGACCAAAACCCCATGCAAGCTCACACAAAAGCTTTTCCCTTCACAGAAAACAGCAATCTTAAGGAAATCAGTGCACCATTTAACCAGCAACAACCCAAATAAACACAGAGAAAAACAATCTCCCCCCAAAACAACCACAATTAGAAATGTTGACAAAGACAACAAAAATAAATAACTTAATTTAACTAGTGTAACTAAATATATGTCTACTGAACTTTGCAGACAGTCTAGCTGTCAGGTCAAGAGAAGTAAATTGTTTTGCAGTTAATAACAGTGAACACAACACTAAGCTCAGGTTGCAGTTTTTGGTCCTGTACAGAAATAACTTTCTATTGCAGCTGTTGGGTAATGCTGACCATTATACACAAGCAACACTGAAGCTATTTAGATGAAAACCGTCAACAGTTATTACTAAACTTTCCACTGAATGGGTCTAGTCCTTATAGTAGCACTACAGTATCCCATTCATTTGTCCTAAATGATTCTCAGCTCTGCTACAAACTGTGTCTGTGTGCTCAGTATATCCCTCTTTGTAGATAGAGGAAAAACAAACCTATCAACTGTATGAACTCTGTCTCATGTGCTAGATACAGGTTCGGTAGCACAAATAGGATCAGTGCAGTAAAGATATAAGTACAAAACGTTTTCAGACATCACCATTTTTATTTACTTTTTTCTTCTTCTGTCTTTTAGCTTTTTTACCTGTTTTATGTTTTCCTGTGATGCATACAGCACCTTGAAAGCAACCATAGAGCTAAAGCGAATTAGTTCCCTTGCCTGAAGTCCAACATGGTAACAGTGAAATTAATTTAAATACCCTGAGTCAAGTAAAATTCAAGAGGCCGGTGCTGGTCCTTCATTTTTGCATTCACAGCTGTAGTGAAATGAAGAGGACTAAGAATGACAGGAGCACAGAGTGTATAGTCTGGAATTGGTGAGTGCAAGTGTGTGTGCACAGCTCTGTCACATGTGGACAAAAAAACCTTTGCTCTATGTATTGTATGTTCGCTAAGCAGTGTGTTTCCGCTGAGCTGAGGTCAGCCTCACCAAGTTTCCACACTTGAGGCAGCATGAGTTGGAGTTGCCCTCTTTCCTAGGGATATGCCAGCAGTTGACACAGCGCACTCTGTACTTCTTATACCTTATTAAAAAAATACAGGGGTGATTTAAGTTCTTTCTTTTCAAATATTTAATGTTCAAGAATCACAATGAATGCTGCTATTTATCTATGAAATCTATATTCGAAAATGTCCCAGTTAAGGATTACCAATCTAGGATCACCGTAACACAGATCCAGCACATCATCATTCCTCTTTTCAGAGGCAAATTCATGTTTATATCTGCTGCAGCAAGTTGTGAAAGATAAAACATAAGCCATTAAACATAATAACACTGTGAGTGTTTCATATCCTCAGATTAACTGATGTAAAGATGTAGCATGCATCTCACGCAATAAGAAGTTTCTGTGTGGTGAAAAACAGGCAGCAAATGAATTTACTGCAACCTGTCTGTGACACCTAAATATCTACAAGAAGTTCACCTCTGCACAAATGCAAACCAAGGCAAGCAATGAGCCAAAAGCAGCGTTATTGTGTCAGTGTGTAGTCTGATATAGACAAATTATGTGGGTATGTTTTAAAGTTAAAATCTATGTACATAAACTCCATGTATGTGTTTTTAAAAGATTTAACAGCCAGTAGTATTAATAGTATTAATATAAGCTACCTTATCCCACAAGCATTACAGAGTGGGGTCCCGTCCTCTGCATCTCTCCACATGGGGGTCTTCCTGGTGCAGCATGATGCACAGACTTTATCCTCTGATGGAACAGAAAGAAAAAACACATACAGTTAGTGTTACAGTAATTTTGACCTGATTGGAAAGAAAGAAAGAAAGAAAGAAAGAAAGAAAGAAAGAAAGAAAGAAAGAAGATTGTTGATGGTGAGTGAAAAAGTAACATGTATGGTGCATTTTTTTAGTTAGTCACCAACATAGCAGAATAAGGTTGTATATCTTGATAGTGTCAGTTAAGAGTCTTAAGTGTCTGGTGTCTGAGTGGTAGAGATAAGATAAGTTATGCAAACTTCAAATTTTTAAAGGTTTGTGACTTAAAATGTGATGGGGAGAACAGATGTTAATCACTGCAACAAATCTGAGACGACTTTAATTAAATGCTGATACTGCTGCTACTAGAAATGCAGCGACTGGCTGCACGGCTGACAGTAAAATTACATGTTTGCATTTATATTCCATTTCTACTTCTTTTTCTCTGCATTTACTACTTGGCATTGAGGGTAGTTCCCATGATACCAGTTATGGTCTTAGGCTGTTTACACAGCAATTTCCCAAAATATTTATCTAATGTGTAACACCTGTCATCAGTGATGATGTTGACGTGCATATTTTGATGCAACGGCACTCCCTAGTGGAGAAAATGGGTATTGTTTACAACTACATAATCCACATGACTATTATTTCAATTAAAGAGCAATGCTGCTCTTTATTCAATTTTAATCACATTACATTGTAGCATTTACATTTGAACATGTGCCCAAAACTCTTTAAAATTATTAGACTCATTACAGTTTTTTCCTTTTCACTTTTCTCTCTTTGTGTTACACAGACTGTAAAACTTTGTGATTTTGGACACTATAAGTAAGATTAACTTGACTTAACATGATTCATACATGTTTTATTCATTAAGTAGTTATTTTAAGATTATTGCTTTAAATTGTAGGACTCGACATTGCTGTTTGGAGAGCCTGTAGTAAGGTCAACATAGTTTCATTGAGCAGTGCAGGTACTCAATGTTACTCACTGGAGACAGTAGTTGTTGGGTCACTCTCCTCATCTGAGCTGCTAGTTTTAAGGGATTTCTGGGATGTTCGTGTCCTCAGCCTCGGCTTTCTTACACTCTTGCAGAGCTCCTTGCTGTGATGAGTAAACATGCAGCAAACACCAACAAAGTGTGTGAATGTAATTTAAGTTGACATTACCATCTTCTAAATTCCCACGCAAAAATGTAATACATCTGTCAGTACCTGTACTTTGAAGTTATGAGGAGGCGACACTGTTCCCTGCTGTCATCCAGCTCTGTGCCCATGCTGAATGTCACTCCCTGGAAATCTGGGTCTTGGATGTCAACACTCCGGCTGGGATGAGGTTGTTTTCTTGGAGTCTTGGTTCTCCACTGCTGGGAAGATGCAAGAGAAAGTTCCTCCCTTTGCATTGGCCTGAGCTCTGGTTTTAAAGTTGTAGCTAGCACATTATAGCTTGAGGATTTCAGTTGTTCAGCTGCGGGGGATTTTTCCTCTATAGAAGCATGTATACATTCTGCTTTAGATCCTGGGATTTTATCTTTTTTTGGCAGTGAGAAACACTCCTCTGTAGCACTAAAGAAGAGTGATGCTGATTGTGAAGGAGGCAGGATGGCGCTCAGAGGTGGCAGCTGGGTATCACATGGGGGCTCTGTAGACAAAGCAATATTTGCATTGTGGTCTAGTGTAAGTGCTGACTTTGATAGAGCTACACTTGTATCTTCATTTGAATTAAAAGTCAGCTGAGTATTAAGTGATGCATTGGGAATATGTGCTTGTGCCAAGGCATTTTCAGAGAAGGGTATGTTCAAAAAATCCTGTTCAGTTAAGAAACAATCCTTCTTACACTCCTGGTTCCACTCCAGTAGTCTGCTCACACTGAATTTCACCTCCCTTTTGTCCCCGTGTTGAGGTTGAGAAGATGCTGTTGTGCTTTCCTCCAGTAGCGCTGGTATAACAGTTTCTGTTTTTTCCGTGCTCTGTGGTTGAACACTACAACCCACTTTGGAGTCTTTCACACAGGACTGTGGTTTATAATAACTGGCTCCCACACTGCACACCCCTCTCATATCCTCCACATGACTGACAGAGGCTGTGATTTCTTGTCTCTTACAGATAAGAAGGGATGGCCTTAAAGTGTATTCAACATTTACACTGTCACTTCTAACTCCCTGCTCTTTAACATCTGCTGCAGCAGTCGTTGACTTGGCTGTTAGATGGCCTAATTTTGCGGTGGATGGTCCTGAACCTGGGTCTGACTCTTCTACGTCTCTTCGATGCAGGAGCCTCTCACACTGCAGGTTGATCAGACTCAGCACTTTCCAGGGGCTGTTACATTCGTAATGTGACTCAGCCAAAGTTGTTATGTTGCTGCTATGACTTTCCTCCTTCACTTTGTTCACCTGATTATAAGGCAACTTGTGAGACAAACTGTGCTGACAGGAATTATTAAAGGATTGAAATAAATGTGCACTGTCTTCCTCATTTCTAACAATGAAATTATCCCGCCTAGACGTCTCATTAAGCCATTTGGAGGGTGAATTTGTGTCAAGAAAACTGTTGTGAACAGGAGATCCTAGCCTGGAAACTTCTTGGAAAAGGTAGAAGAGTGCAGAGTGGGAAGACTCTTGATCCGCTGTGCTCTGGCTTCCTTGGATGAAGGCAGCTTGTTTCTTTTGTCCTGTGCTCATGTTGAGGTAGTTTCTGTATCATGAATAAACACAAACAGTCTTTAAATCTGCAGTTTCTAAGCTTTGGGGTCAGAGCCCCCCCCCGAGGGAGTAGTGAGACCATTGCCAAGGTAACGAATAAGTCAGTCAAAAGCTAGCTACACAAAATGATATTTATTTTTCAGACCTTTCTGTAATCTGTTTTTTTTTTATTGTAAAACATTGTATCGCTATACATCTTTAGGCTATTGAATGTTTGTGAAATGAACTACTCTTTAATTTAACTGATCACACCACATTGACACACTGTGACAATAGATGGAAAGTTGACATTGCTTCACCTTAACACAACTAAAGGGTTGGAAACCATTATTTTTAGGGGATAAATGGGATTTCAAACATTGGCAGCTCCTGTGGTGAGCTACAGCTGCTACTCATGTATGCAATACCGCATTGACAGTAGATAGTTTGGGGCTACTGCAGTGTTAAACAGTTTTGTGGACTGTGGACAACAGTTACAGTAGTGATGTATGCTGCTGACCTGCTGATAACAGCAGTTATGCTGTTGACCACATGAACTGAGTTTGGGGTAATTTTCTTAAAACGTATTGTACCCTTGAAAGACCAGGCCCGTATTTTTATAGCATACATAGGCTAACGGGAATCGTCTGGTTCAGTTTTGTTTTTGTTTTTAAAAGTTTAAGAAGGCCGAGCTGTCATTTTCCATGAAAATGCGCAAGGCATGAAGCCGCCGGTTTTAAGATTTTTTTCAAATGTAACTTATTTAACTCACCGGAAGAAATGTGACAAAACTTCGAGGCCTCGGTGAAGTTTAAATGTGTTCTTGGGCACAAATGTAGCTCTTGGCGTTCTAGAATGTCCAAGATTTTCGCGGGTGTCTCGAGTTTGACTGTCGCGAGCGCAGAGGCAGGTCGCAGTGGTATTGACACAGTGGTAATCAGTATTAATATAAACGTGATTAAAAGTGACTCATGTTGAAATCGCGTTCCTACATTCACACCATCTGAAAATGTCCTCCACCTTTATTCTCTCATATTTGCATCAGTGGGCTGTGACTTTATCGGAAATGCTTTGGGCAACTCAAAAGAGAGAGATGGTCACTCTAATAGTAGGTACATATGCAAGTCGGTTTACGTTTTTATCAACAAATTTGATTTAATGTATTAAGGGCCTACTCTATGGGCACTCTGAAATATACAGTTGTACATTCAGCGATCGCATAGTTTGATTCATTAGCTGTGATCTCAAGATCCTTCAACACTCGCCCATTATATATGGGCCCTCTCTTCATATTCACACATCAAATTTGTCGATCTTTATCTTTATTTGTCTGTTCTGACCTGTCATGGCCTCTACGGCTAACGCGTTTATCATTTTAGGCCTAAGGATGAACAGTTAAAAATATGGTCAAAATCAAATTCAACAAGGAAAGTCGACTCAGTTAACCTCCCATCGCCGTACACTATTGTTGATGCTCACCTTAGATCTTCGACTCAATCAGCTAAAAGATGAAGTGTGCCAGGAACTGGTAACTCAAACTGATGGAGCTGGTTGCTATGACCGATTAGTGTTTTGGACCAAGAGAAGTTGCACGGGTGTTCCTGGTTTGCTAGATTACACCTGTTCGGTCATAAAAGAGTTGCCCACGCAAGGCTCCAGTTTCAGTTTTGATAGTCGCTGCAGCAAAACGCTTTTTGCAACAACACATTTGGCTTTTTTTCTTTTTCTTCTTAAAAAAAGATATTTGCTGGGTAAAGGTGGCGATTTTCCCACAATTGCCACCTGCTGCTCATGCAATGAACTAGCACTGCTTATATAAGTTTAGATAAATCAATGAGTTAAACTTGTGTCTTCTTTGAGTGTTTATAGTAAGTGTTTGCTGGGTAATGAGGGCAGAGTACCAAAATGCTTTTAAAAACTGATTTTATTGCACAACTTTAAATATTTGTAATTTCTAAGACATAATATACATAATTCACTTACATTTGTGCGTAAGTTGGACAAGTACAGTTGACTTAACAAGTGAAGGGTAGATGTGGTAAACTAATTCCATGGTAACAAGCTCAGCAGCTTCAAAACTGACTCATCTCCACCTCCATCCTGATCTGGATCCAAGCACACCTGAACCAGATCACCTAATTAAGCCATAATCACTGGCACCAGACAGGAAGTGCTTTAACATGCATTTTCTATTAGACATTAGAAACACAATAGACCATCTTGGCAGCAGACACTTTGACTTGTCAAGGCATGAAAAGCGTAGGTGTAAAAAAAATGACATAAACGATGCCTCCATTCCATAAAGTGACCCAGTAAAACCATGTCAGTTAGTGAGAATGCACAATATCAGAACCCTGGGACTGACTCACCTAAATGGAATGCAGCCATCATTAAAGTTATTAATTCCACCTGTGCTTTGACAACTCAAAACATCTGCTGGGAAAAGGGTCGATTCACCTGAATATCTTTTGAAATGTTCAACGTGTGAATATAATGCAAGTTTCAACAGTCTGGAATATGATTTGTTAAGAGACCACCCTTTAAACTTCAGGTGACTTTTGCCTTTTGGATAACCATTGTAATATACTGTATGGCTTCTTCTATATCTGGCTTCAGTACCACGCAGAAGAAAACTATTTTGAGGTTTATGACATGGGCTAACTATAGTCAGCTGGTTCTTAATGATAAGTCATCGCAACACCTACAAATGAACTTGGTACATAAAAATGAAAGTAAATGCTCTGCATATAATATCTGACTAGTGAATCAGGGTGAAAATGATGGACTGGCTGAAAAGAGTAAGATCATCTTGTGATACTTGTGCGTATATGAGCTGTAACAAGGAATGTTCCATTCAACGGCACAAAGATGGACTTTGTTAAAAATTGCTCTGCAATGTATGACACACTCTTGAAATGTCTCTTAAAACCC
The DNA here is from genome assembly GCF_021018895.1 of Seriola aureovittata. Taxonomy (NCBI): domain Eukaryota; kingdom Metazoa; phylum Chordata; class Actinopteri; order Carangiformes; family Carangidae; genus Seriola; species Seriola aureovittata. The sequence continues at coordinate 15,285,494 of NC_079366.1, forward strand.
CTTCTGTTTTAACAAAGAACAGTTGTGAGATTGAATGGTGTCTTAATTCTGGCCTGAGAACACTCCACATAAATAAATACATTATCAATTAAACCATCACAGTTTTTTATGGGATGTAACCATTAATTTCACCTTCAGTGAGACCCACAGTGTCTGACTATGCGTGATCTCGTCTGCAGGCCTGTCATGTCATTGGTAATCTGTGGAATTTTTCAGTCAGCAAAACATCTTGGGAGTTGCTACGGATTTTACTATGCTAGCCGTGCATCTCTTCATGGTCGCCCCCTCACTCAACCAGCACACGTGCGCCTAGCTCACAGCAACACCCTCTCATTTTTCTCCAGCCCCCCTCTTTACCATTTATACCGCTTCTCAGTGAGGTTTGGGAACATGACCATCAACATAGAAATTCCTGGTGACTTTGGGCAAGGTAAGCTCAATGCCATCCAGCTCTGGAGTGAGAATGATCTGGCATCCCAGCCGGGAGTTCTCCTGAAGCATGGCAGCCATGTCCAGCATGTCATCCTCCCTAACAACCAACAAATCTGTCAATATTCATGGTGATCTTGCTTTCACCCCATCACAAGCATTTGTTGAAATTTAAATGTTGTGGTTAAAGAAGATGTCATCAGTAGCAGACCTACCGCTCAAGAGGTTCAGGCAGTTTGTCAAAATAGTCAGCGTTCACATAGACATGACATGTTGAGCAGGCCAACGATGCCTCACAGGCTCCTAAATAAAACAGAGACATATATTTAAGACAGAGACAATTAGCAATAACTGTCTTCAAACCATGCACCAATATTTAAGAGAGAGCTTTAACTGTGTAAACACTGACCTTCCAGGTCAATTCCATGCCTGTGAGCCAAATACATAGCATTATCTCCCACTTTGGCCTTGACTGGGATCCTCTGGCCAGATCGATCTACATACACCACATTCACCCTACACAGCAAAGAAGAGATCCCTCTTGAAAGTGTTCTAAATAACTTGGGACTTTAATTCAAACAGATCAAGATCAACATGAGGTTTACAAAATAATTTGGCTTTATCAACAATTATACATTTGAGTTTGTTTGTCTCAATCATGTTAAAAATGTGAGAAAAAAGTCACACACAAAGGTTCTATGACAAAAATATTTCCACACATTTTCACCCTTTGTATATGTAATAAGTCAATGATAAAGAAATATATCAGTTTTTCCTTTGTTGCGTCTCGAGTTTTTTGTTGGTGTGTGAGCATTTTATTGTATGTGATGGGACTGTTTACTCTGATCTGATACCACTTCTTGAGAAGTCTAAATTCAAGACTGCAAACCTTTTTCCATTGCCTACATTTAATTTCTGTCCAGCTGGTACTAATCAGTGCTGCAAATACCTAACTAATGTATACATGGTGCTGTTGTGGTTAAGTGTCAGGCCAAACAAGCGGTTTCCTGCTGCACCTGTGGAGAGGAGGAGGCAAAAATGTCTAGTGGTGTGAATTGTGTTCTAGTGCATCCAGAAAGCTGCTGGGTAAAAAAGTTTAGATTTTTACTCATGCCTCCGAAATCATCTGACCATGAATGGTCTTTACAGAACCCAACATTTATCAGGGTGGATTTTTTTTAAATTATGTGCACCGAATTATTATTAGTATGTTGTAAATGGACTGCGCTTACATGAGATTTTTCATCTTTAGCAGGACCCAGTGGAGAACAATGGTAGTTCAGTTCCTTGCTCAGGGACAATTTCACATGTGAGGACAGGAGGAGGTGCAGATCAAACCACCAACCATGCAATTAATGTATGACTGGCTCCATCTTCTGAACCACAGCAGCCACAAAATGTTTTATCAAATTTTGCACAACAAATGTCTACCATCCATCAATACCAACTTTGTTAGATTAAATTTCACCACTGGTTCAATCCAAGCTCAGGATGTGTGTCAGTGTGGATAAAAAAAAATGCAAGCCTAACATGACTAAGCAAAATTTTTAACTATCTTTCCCTGATCAAATGTTACCTTCACTGACTTGAACTTTGCAGTTTCAGTGTTAAAGAGTAGTTGTTGTAGTGGTACAGTTTTGACTAAAAGTATGATGCGCGCATTAATTCATAGTAAACGACAACATCGCACCGATTCACAATAAAAAGCCAATAAAAAGTAAACTTACACATCCTCGGAGTCCTCTGCATTGGTGCTGCCCTCCTCACTCTGGTAAAGACCTTTGGGGAATAGAAGCATCGTCATCAGGACAGTGATATGGTAAGATCAGCCCCCCCCCCCCTTTACCGTTAAGAATAAAGGGGATGTCTGACTTGTTGCACAAAGTTTCACCACCTCATCTGGGAATGGTGAAGTTACACAAGTGTTATTGAGCGGACTTTCGACTTCAATAACTATTGATCTTCTTTTGACCACCTGCGAACCAAACTTTGGTAGCACCTGTAACTTACATTCTGGCAGAAATAGATGACTTATTATCTCTTATTCAGACTAACCATGAAGAAATAGTGCCGAGATTATAACCAGCCTCTGATTAGGGCTAAAAGTGTTAGCAAGCTGCACCACTCACCTATACTCGTCTGCAAATGTCTGTTTATCGTGCGGAAGCTATCATAGGAACCCCTCCTCTGTAGATTAGCCACGCTATTCACACAGCTCTGTATCCTGTACAGGGGACATGTGCTACAGTCCGGTATAACTCGAGAAAGTCTCAAAGTCAGCCCCATGCTCGACCGGACAGCAGCTGCGGCCGCCATGATTCTGTTATGGTCACATGGCCGAAAGCGGCCAATGGGAAAAGAGCGCTGGCAGCGTGACGTTTCTGACATAATATCCTACTCTAACAGCAGAGGGCACTGCTGCGTCACACTGCAGAGGAAGCAAGGGCACAAATATGAAGTCAGCGTTATCCAGACATTATAAATATAGAAATGAATGACCTGCATTAGTTCTGTAAAAATATTGGCCATTAAAAGTAAGTTTCCCCCTGAAATGTAGTGCTGTGGGCAGGTGAAGTAGTATAAAATGGAAATAAATACCTCAAAACGGTTCCTCAGTACATTATTTGAGTAAATGTACTTTCCACCACAGTAGAGTCGGTATATAAATTAGTCTATTAAGGCTCAAAGAAAAATATATTGAACTTCCTGCACCATAATACAGCCCCATCCTGGCAACAGTAGAAACAGTAACTGGTATTAGAGACCTTTTATCTCACGTTTAAACATACGCCAGAGCCAGAAAGTAAATTTATTCAACTAGTTTACTGAAGCTGAATTTCACCTTTACTTGAGCAATTCCATTTTCTGATTCACCATACTTATGCATTTCAGAGGCAATTTAATAATTCTTACACCACATTTATTTCACAGTTGTAGTTAGTGGTTACTTTTAACATGCAAAACATATGATCAGCTAATAAAATATGAGTTATTATTGTAGATGAATTTACCCAATGAAATTGGCAATACTATGACCAACTACAAGTTTGAAATGCTGTTACATGTTAATGCATCAACAACATCAATAATCCTAATTTTGACAATAATAGTGATGGACTATAACTAGAGCAAAATTTTGGATCTGGACTTTCAATAAGGTAAAAGATTTGAATACTTCCACCACTGCAAAAAGGGTTTGTTACCAGCTGTGGATGAGACAGGGCTGTAAACATTTCTCCTTTCTTCTCATTTTGTCATCTTTCTCAGGGTGGTTTCAGTGATAAGCGATGATGTCAACAGTGATGTGGCATCAGCCTGTTTATTTGCATATTTTTCTGTATTTATTGTTGTTTTATTCATTGCTGATTTGCGATTCCGTTTATACTGTCTCTAACCTGCCCAACAGGGATATTAAATTATAAGAGACTCCACTACAATTATTTCACTTTGCAGAATCATATTAGCTCCACCTCAACTTGCGTCACTTACTATAATCCAATATTATAATGTATAACGTTTGTATAATAATCTATCTGTAATTATATCAATTCAATCCTATCTGAATGCTCTTATTTCACATAAGCGTCCTTCATTTGGTGCTATTGTATTTTGTTCCAGTTGCAGGTCTGACCAGTCTAAACATGTTAAAGTCATCTTCCAGTTAAGGAAGTGGGTTTTCCCATAGTTCAAAAGAATCAAAATTAAATATTTCAAATTTCCACAAAGTCGCATTCAGTATCAACCTCCATACTCAAAAGTATCACAGAGCAGTGAATACATGCTCTGCCCTGTTTCTGTGTGCTGTAAAGGATGACAAACCTAGATAAGAAATCTGCCATCTGCCAGTGAAAAACTGTGTTTTAGGACTGCGACCAGTGATGTGCGAAGTCACAGAAGTGATTTTGTGACCAGAGGTCGGTTTCTTTCTTACCTCTCTGAGAGAGGGGTTTTTCTTACTTTAAGATTGAGAGAAAATGCCACAACATATATATATATATATATCACTGTCTTTGACATCCACTTTGAGAGAAAGGAAGTTATCCTAAAGAGTACCGAGCTATTAAACTTATGATCCCTTTACAGCATAGTAAAACTCCCACAGAGGACCATTGTGTTGATGTTTGAGATGGGATTTGTAGGCTTGAGTGACTCTATAACGACTGATGAGCTCATCCATTGGGACAACCCTACAATTTTGGTTTCTTTTCTTATCTTTTCTTCAGTGTCTCATAATGATCTGTGCTCTTTCAGGGAAACACACACTCTTGAAGTTGGTCTTGAAATGTATACTAACCCCCCATCTGGATCTGACTGCAGAGGTTCCTCCCATGTGGATGGACATAAAAACTAAATGGGGCACTCTCATGTCTACTTTTTTATTCTACAGTGAGTGCTGGGAGTCAAGTAACTGGCATATACATTATTAAACTTTATATACTCTAAATCCACATAATGAAACACTATTACACTTTCATGTACTCTCTCAGACGCACACACCTGCACAGGATTAGTGTCTAGGGACAGTTTACCTGTGTGTCTGTAAAATTTGTGGTTAGAGCACTTAGTATATCACTGGACCCTCACCTCCTCAGGTGCAGGTGTGTGTGTGTGTATGTGTGTGTGTGTGTGTGTGTGTGTGTGTGTGTGTGTGTGTGTGTGTGTGTGTGTGTGTGTGTGTGCATAAAGAGGTGTGGTGGGTGGAGGTTTTTACACGCTTGACTTGGTTATAAAGTGGGCCCCAAGCTGTTCCTTCACATTACATTCCCCTCACTCCCTGATGACTATACAGTACAATAACTCACCCCCCCCCCCCACACACACACACACACACTCATACCTCCTTAAGCCATTCACACTGAAATACTTAAACAAGACACTGCTTAAGACAGACATGCATAAAAACACAGTCACACACACACACAAACACACAGATCACAAACACTCTATTAACACATGTCCCTCATCCAGAGCCCAGCAGCAACAACATGTGTGGATATTTTAGCAGCGATGTGGGGATCTGATGAGTCTCCCCAGAGTATACCATGTATATGTGAACAGTTTATGTTTCCAAGGACAGATGGAAAAACACTACGTTTACCAGCAGTCCTTTGGGTGCCATCCAGTCGGTCCCATCAGCGCTCCCATTATGGTTTTGTATGTTGTGATGTTTTCCCACCTTGCCACTCACTGAGGATATACAGTATGTCTTTTTTTTTTAAAGTCACCACTTTGAACCTGGAAAACAGACTTCTTTTAGCTTTTTTTAAAATGTAAGTTTGGAACAAGTCTATATTTTTCTAATTGTCAAAAAATCCCCACTAAATAGTATTATCTCTTTAGCCAGAGCCTGACTAAGATAATTCTTCTGTAGACCTCCATACTTCTCCAGAAACTATTAAAAACACACCAGTGAGCCACACTGTTTCACCTGGTGTATATTAATCCACAGCTGAAAATAGTAAGCAGAATATTCTGTACTTATTCCTGTTTGATTAATATTTGTGAAAAATTGCAGAACCCAGCTGTTTTAGGAAACTCTCAAAAACCTCAACTTTATATCTGGGACCTGTTTTTAAAGTTTTGCATAAGTGGCTTGTGGCTACAGACTGAGAATGGACATCAGCAAGCACTGATGGTTGGTGTTGGTCTTTTCATTGAATTTATTGACAGTAAGAAAAACACAGAATAACACTAGCCTTATTCTTTAATTTGACCCCTTCCCTGGTGTTTAAAATGGCTTAAAGGCTCAGAGGTTTGTGGAGGTTGTAAAAAATGATGCATATTAAAAGTCAAAACATAAAAATATCCAAAACTGGAGTGCAAAGTTTTTCCAAGTGTGTCAGTGTGTGAATGTGGTTTGCAAAATATGTCTCTTGCATGCTCACTCATTGTATGCGTGCGCATGTTACTTCCCATATTTAATGTTGGTTCAGTCTTTACTGTAAATACATCGTCAGTTATGATGATCTATGTTAGGCCACCGAGTTGAATGACAGCAGCTGTTTCATTTGCTTTCCCTGGTTTTACTGTCGTCCTCTGGCAACAGCGTGCTCAGAATCAGATGAATGACAGATGAGTGTTTTTTAGGGAGTGCAGAGTTGTTTGGATATTTCATGGATCAACATTTCCCTGAAAGTATATCTTTGAATGACGCAGCCGAGTGCACGCAAACATTCACAGCTCAAAACTAAATGTGCAGATTTCCTTTTGCCTTGGTGCTCATGCCAGTGAAAATATAGACGTTCTCAATGCAACATTTTATTTTCATGTTGGTTAGTTGGTGCTAGCAACTTTATTGCTCACATCCTGCTGAGCTCCACTTTTAAGATAATCTATTGACAAAGCGACATGTCTGAACCACTGAGTTCCATTTCATTGTAATCTTATCATATCATCTTCATGTTTGAAAGTGTGTGTGTGTGTGTGTGTGTGTGTGTGTGTGTGTGTGTGTGGGTGTGTGTGTGTGTGTGTGTGTGTGTGTGGGTGTGTGTGTGTGTGTGTGTGTGCGCGAGCGTGCGCGTGTGTGTGTGTGCGCGCACATGTGTGCGAAAATGTCTGTATGTGTTTGTATACATGTGTGTACCTGCAGTTGTGTACATGAGCCTCGTTATGCAAGCCATATCATGACTTTCAGATGACTCACTCTAATTAGAAACAGGTAAAAGTACCCCTATTCCCTTTCATGCGTCATCTGTGTGGGAATGCTTATTCCTCAGCCAGACAAAAGGGAAACTTACCATCAGTGTGAGTAAACACCGTGACAGCCTGGGAGCTGGCATTATCACAGGGAAAACAACTTCTTACTCAAACTCTTGTGATGTTTATACGTCTGGGACAATTTCTCTATTGTGTGTCACACATTTAAAGGTAGGAGCATTTTCAGGAGTCTCCCCAGGGCTCAAGGTTGTGCAGAGTCGTTTGTAATTAATGACCTTTTTCACACACAACACTGAAAAGTGCACAGCGGCCAGCAGTGAGGTGTTTGCTTTAGCTTGAGGTCTGGATGGAGTTTAGTGGTTCCAGTCTGTGGTCTCAGAAACTGCCGTCTGGACTGTGATAGACAGCGTTGACCGCTGACTGTTGACCTTTGACACCAGAAAAAGAAAGGCTGTGGAGAAGGGTCAAAGACTTGGGAGGTCACAGAGGTGCAACAAATCATGTCAACAAATCCAAACACACCAAGGAAGTCATCGATCCACTCCAATTATGCTTTTTGTTGCTTATTTTGGTGAAAAGTTTGTGGAATGTGGATAACAGCTTAACATAAAATCCCCATTTGAAGAGGAATATACAGCACGCTGAGAAGATTTCCTAACATTTAAAGAATGCTGACTATATTCTATGTTTTTGTTATTGTCAACCAACAAAACCAACAATGCTTTAATTAGTCTTTCCGACTTCCCTAGCCTGTCTGTGGTTTTCACCCTCACGCCCATTTGTTCCTACTAATGACATAAAAACTTGAAAAATAGGTCACCAATACTTTCACTTTTGAAAAGCGGTTAAATGATTTCCTAAACCTGCTGGACACTGTAGAGCAGAGTAAATAATGCATTTGTTAGGGATTTCCGAGGTGGATTAATACACATTAGTGCTCAAGAACAGCTCCCAGCCCAGTACTTAGCAGGTATGTTGTTTCAAGCATCTTGAAGAACCTGCCACAGTGGATTCAGGCTGTCTCAGTGTCTTTTGTCTTTTTATGTAATCAAAGACAGACGATCTGTTGCAGGACTTCTTTTTCTTGTTCTTCTTGTCGCTGATGATGGTCCTTTATGACCCTGGTTTTTATGTTTGGAGTTGTTGTCATGCTGCAGAATGAATTTGGGACCAATCAGACGCCTCCCTGATGGTACTGGATAAGAATATAAACATCTGGAGTGCCTAAAAGTACTGTATATGTGTCTACAAGCACTTTAGTCTGAATGAAAATGATTGCCCATACTGGCCTGCATGTGTATGTGTGTGTGTGTGTGTGTGTGTCTGTGGAGCTCTGTGTGTTGAATTATGGTTGTAACAGTGACTGTAATTGACCCTCCATGGTCCAGACTTTGCCTCTGTGAAACATTTGGTCCAAATCGGAGTTCGATGTCTCTCTGGGGACTGAGAGGTGTTAACTCTGTGACTAACTGGACTGTTTCACTCCACATGAATCCGAGTACAACTTTTCACTGCAGCAGTAAATTTTCTCCATTTCAACAATATATTCCAAAATGACTGAATAGCACTTAGAGAACACCATGTCTTCGGTCACAGTTGTTTGCTTTTACTTTTAGAGGTAATTTTCATATAATTAAAAAGAAAAAGTAAAGTATAGGTGCCAGGGTGTTTGAGCACACCACCCCACTCTGTCTCGCCTAACAGCGGATCTAGTTGAGCTCTAACAATTTCCAAATTGTCAGGTCACACTGTATTTAAGACAGAGGGACTCACAACTAAACCAGCATGAACAGAAACTGGTTGTAGTTTGCCTGCTTGGCTTAAGAGAACACTGACGCCTTAAAAAAGGTTTTGCATCTGTCTGGTTTTGTGATTCCATTTGGATGTTTTTCTTTTTTTTTTTTACACTCAGATCATATTCTTTAATCATTTCTTCCACTTGCTTTTACAGCCACATTTTTTCTGCCTTAGGCTCCAAAAAGGGCAGACAGGGAAACAAAAGATTCAGTGGAGAAATTGGATTAATCACTCTGGCTTCCCCCTTTTCAAGAATGTACTGTTCTGCTTCAAAACAATCATGAAACTTGCATGAAGATCCAAATACTTTCCATGTATGGCATCATCGTGTATGTGCTCCTGACTCTCTGAAGATTTATTTTAATTTGTTAGGTTCGAAGTCTTATCTTCCCCTTGTTGCCTCCAGGCAACGAGCAGCGTCACTCTGATATCAGACACATCGAGACTCAGTGCATAATTCCTGCTTGTTTTATAGCACTTCACTCCTTTCTCTCTTCTCTATCCTGCATGTTCTCCCTTTCCATTCCTGCACCCCCATCCCTCATCCATCTCATAACCAAAACAAAACACAAGCACTTTTTTTTTCTTCTTTTTTTTTTTTGATGAATCAGACAGACGTATCTACAGAATATCCAGTCTAAACATTGTTATCAGTGCTGCTTGCAGACTGAGACAACCCAAAGCTGCATGAGACAGGAAACCTATTTTGTGTGTGGCTCAGATATTGTTTTATCATTGCATAATTTGACAGCAGTCATCAGAGTGTGTGCATAAAAACTGTGTGTACTCAGATTTCCAAGCATTTAATATTTGTTTACTTGAATGGCGAGACCTCAGGAACACATTTAAAATCCACTGTGAAATTTTAAGGGGGGGGAAAGACAGCCATGTATCATTGCTTAAATCTATGTCCAGTCATATCTGAATAGTCAAACTTTGAAAGTGCCACATCTATTGTTCCAAACCATTAGTTTCATATTATCTATAGTAAAGTATAGCAGATGGTTTAGTGTGTCGTCTGTAGGGTGTGATGTGGTATGTGGATCCAATATGTGGTATGTTTTTCTTTGCATGCGTGTGTGTGGTTTGTGTGTATTTTGCACATGTCGGGGCTGTCGTCTCCTGCCTGGGAACTGTTATTATCTGGAGCTGGGGGCTTTATCATTGCACAGCAGCGATGATAAGAGACAACTCAGGACGTGGCGTAGGGCAGTCTGGTAATGTGTCTCTGTCCATAATACACACATGCCTGTTCACACTGGTACACACACACACACGTAAAGTCTTCTAATAAGTAATTTAAAGACTAATCTGGCCCCTAAATGTGACACTGTAAAAAGCGATACACACATACACACATAAACACATTTTGACAGATTCATTGCAGTCTTTGTCCTCTGGATATAAATCTTAAATCTTTCAAGAGTAAAGGGGCACTGAGTGTGGAAAGATTTGTTGCTGTTGAATTTTTTAAAACGTTGCCTCGGTGCTGTGAGAATCATAAATGAAATTCCATGCACCTCCATTGTTTAGGGATGAAGGCACAAAACACGGATGCAGATTATCTAACACCTGGGCAAAGGTTGTGGTAAGTGATAAGTAATGTTTTTTTGTTTTTTTGTTTTTTTTATTTTGGGTGAACTGGCCATTTAAGAAGTGTTGCAAGAGCAGATGCCTTATGAGAGGAAATCCCTATGCATGTTCATTTCGTGTATGTTGCTTGGCACCTATTTCACATGTAGGATGTATTTCAGTATATATAATATTCTGTCTAAATGTGATAACTTCATTCTCTTCTTTTTATTTGCTGTGCTAAAAAATACAGAAAAGTCAACAGACTACTGAAAGACAAGAAAAGCGTCTCCTTTGCTTCAAAGATCCCAACATGTGTATAGTTCTGCATACAAACAACTCCTCAGTATATTTGTTGTGCAGTCTTGACAGAGCTTGAATGAGCTGCAGGAGGATTTTCTGTTTTAGGCTTCAGATTTAATCTAGGACTTGCTCTGATGTTGGTGTTCGTACTGAAAGCTCTGCTGCGGTTGAGGACTTGTGAGAAGATTAGTCTCTCCGAGCCGTAAAAGAGCTGTGATGATCTAAGATTTAAGCAACGCTTAAGCAAACTTAAACAAAGGCTTCATTCTTTTTTACATCTCAGGGGTTTGTGCAGCAGGCGGGAGGAGGAGTATGACAGGACAGATTTATAGGGAGATGGATCGGAGAGCGTGCAGGAGAAGAACATAAAGAGCTCAACTGGGTCAAATCAAACTCAGGAAAAGTCATCTAGTTCAAACTGGCACCTAACTGTCATTACACAGTGCGTTCAGACCAGACATGTCCAGTGAAAAAGATATTACATTACAAGCCGTTATGATCCAAAGAACAGCCAAAACTTTCCCTTCATTTGACACAATAATTTGTTAAGTAAATGAACATCACAGAGACTATTGTATTGGTAAGAATGTGCTCATTGTGTGGAAAAGATGAATGGTCTCTATGATTTTCATTATGGAAATCATTATGGCACACACACACACACACACGCACACACACACACGCACACACACACACACACACACACACACACACACACACACACACACACACACACACACACACACACACACATCTGCCTTCCGCCAGTTTTTCCGTCACTTTTACCCTCTGCACCCCTCATATTATGCAATTCTTTTAACTGATACCCTAACCTTATCTCCTGCCAGTGGCCACGTTGTACCCCTTCCCCTGCATGTCTACACACACACACACATGCACACAAGAACACACACACACACACACACACACACACACACACTCCAGGACAGCGAGGTCATGATAAAGGCTTGGCAGGTGGCAGTTGAACGGTCTGGTGCGGTTGTTCCTGGAAAAGGGGCAGCTGTGAACGGCATCACATCAGTCGGGATGGTGTATCTGCACTGGGCATCACAGCAGCTCCTGTCACTGTACTGTGTGAGTGATTACCCTGGGGTTTCCTGCTGCTGACACAGTCACAGACACACACACACATGAAGGCACACAAATACACTTGCTGTCAAATGTATGATGTACGTACATACACTGTAAACAGACGCCACCAGGAGGGGCTTTGAGTCACGTGGTAATTAATCACCTCTTCATCACCTTATAGTGAAGTGGACTCAGACAGAAATACAGTATATCTGTCTTTAGGGTCCCCTCATAAAAGAGCAAAAGCAAAACCAGACACTTCAGGAGATGACATGATGTGAACAGGTGTGTCAGTTGCTACGGTAACATCAAGCCAGTGCTCAATGCAGCTTTAGTCATACGCATTCCAAGACATGAACACTCGCACCCACACTGCACGCATCCAAACAAGCAGTCAGACTCAGACAGACAGAGAAATGAGCATACAAACCACTTCCACACACACACATAAATACATACATGGGGTCCTTTAATTATCCTGATACACTTACCTCATCCTCTCTCTCAAGTCTATACGGCAGCACCTGGTCACATTACTTCATAAAGACTAAAATAAACCTGCACATACACGCAACAGTCTCAGACAGTCATTGTGATTTATTTATAGATCACATTTACAAAACAACAAAACTGGCAAAAGTACTTTACAGAGAAGTTGAAAGTGTTATCTGTGATTATTACAGTAAAATGAAAATGACCAGATGAATAAGTAAACAGATAACTTTAATACACAATGTTGTAAACACCGACAGACAAGAAGATGACATTCAGCAAATTTAAAAAAAATAATAATGGAGAAGACAGTGTGATGACTGTGTCTTTACTGGAAATTTAGCCACAGAGATTGTCTGCCAAATCTATGGTTGCACAGTCATTTGATGAATATCTATTTAGTAATCTGGCTTTTAATTTATGTTGCTGCATAGATGGGGGTTTTATTTCTCACAGTGAGGACTGTATAGATGAAAGCGGACTGAGGGTGTGGGGGGGTAAGCTGCACATTCCACTGACACTGAAGATATACAATTTAGACAAGTTTAATAGTAAACCACCAGCATGTGGAAATTCCCTGCATGGAAAGAATCCATTGGATGTTACTCTCTCACTTTCCTCAAGGCATTTCCTCACCCAACGTACCATGGCTGTGAGAAATTATAAAGGGCATTTTTTCATTATTTTCTGACATTTTGTGGTTAAAATGATTCAACAATTAGTTGTGAAAATAATCTGCTGATGAATCGATAAATTCGATTAGTTAGAAAAGAATCATTAGTTGCAGCCCTACAGTGTACGCAACAGCTATACATACTACATACTGCTGGAACAATATTATTTATTAATCCAGTTATGATTATGACTTATTTGACAACCTCGTTCTACATTTTGTCAGTTTCAGTGGATCCACATGTCGACTTCACTTTTGGTTGTAAATTTGATTTGTTTCACTCAGACAGGCTGCAGAGTGTTTGAAAGACAGACACTCGGTCCAGCAGCATGGCGTCTTGGATCATGTTTCCTGGTTGCTGGCACTCTGCCACCTTAAACTCTCCCCCATGACCTTTCCTGTGTTGCAAATGCCAAATGTCAGTGGCACAGAGGCAGTGGCCTGTCAGTCAAACCCCATCCAGCGCAGTATGAAGAGACTCTGGGCAGATGTTTTTTTTTTTTTTCGTTTGAAAGCTGCATTTTTCATAAAGCTTTTCGCTGATGTAAGTTTTTCCCTGCACAGAAAATGAATAGTTTGTGCCTTTTGGTTTGGGTTGGCTCCACCATAGAGGTCAGCTCTGCCATCTGTGTACAATATGAAGACATGCTTGATGAGGAGCCATAATACCAAGCGTGCAAGCAGGAGCAGCAGGGGGATGAAAAACACGACGTGTCCTTTGAGCAGGTTCATTCTGTGAGTTTGTACAACAGCTACAATAAAAAGTACATGTGTGAGAACAAAAGTTGAAATTCTTCTGTTAACTCTTTTAATGATTCATATGAAACCGCAGAATGGGAGGATTTGTCAGTTACGCAGATTGCACTCCCTCATGACTCTACAACTCCCACCGTGCCAGTAATTGCTCTTGTTCTCGTCCCAACTCCTGTTTCCATCATGTGTTTCATGTTGCAATGTGGAAAGGCCTTTGGTCGAAGGCACCATGTAAGGAGCAGGATTCACCATTAACAACTTATTTTCAAACACTGGTATCTCTTTCTATCCTCTCTCCTTTTCCATCCGTCCTTCTTTCTTCTTTTCCTCACATGATGAATGGAGTGTGGTACTTCACCCATCTCCCCCAGGCCCATCCGTAGGTCTGTATAAAACAGATACCATCTACAACTTCATAAGCCCGAGAACGCCATCCATCACTGTTATCAACAAAGGCCTCCTTCACCGACATCTACAGGGGTCCATCTGCCCCCCCACACTCCCACACTGGTCGTGAAATGTTGCGTGTGTCCCCTCCATCCTTGACAGAGTGCTTATCTATCCCTGCAGGTTTGCATTAACTATCTGCTGATCTATCTCAAGTTTAAGTCAAACACTGACATTTGGAAACAGGGAAGAATTTTCTGGACCATTTGTGGTGGTTTGCTTTCATGAAATTTTGCTGGAGAATAAAAGGAAATGGAGAATTCAGAATATCTGTGTGTGTGTGTGTGTGTGTGTGTGTGTGTGTGTGTGTGTGTGTGTGTGTGTGTGTGTGTGTGTGTGTGTGTGTGTGTTTATTGTTCTGGCAAGTGTCTGAGTGGATGTTTCTGTGTGTGTGTGTTCAGTTCAGCGGGTTCTGACTGTGTGAGGTAAATCACTCTGTTCCTGGGTAGAAAGCCCGGTGGGCCGCACCCACAAACCACACTCTCCTCTGGCTGGTGTACACTCTAACCGAGGTACAGGCTCGTTGGAGTCTATACATCTTGGCTTCCTGTGTTTTCTCTTAAACTAACCTTCTTTCATTGTTTCTCTCTGACATGTGCTTTGGCAAGGTCTCCCCCTTCTCAAGGTGAACGCCCAGTCCCAAGAAAGGGAGTGAAGGAAGGAAGGACGGAGAGAGCAAGAAGAAGGGGAATAGTAAAAAAGAGAAAAATTGAGAGAGAGAGGGAGAGAGAGTGAGAGGGTGAGAGAGGGCCTCAATTTCTCTGACGCCTAGCACTCGCCAACCCCAAACCCACAAAGAATGAGATCGGGGGAGTAAGGGAGGAAGGGATGGAGAGGAGGGAGTAGAGGGGCTTATGAAAACGGCCGTGGTTGAAGGCAATCTTTAATAAGGAGAGAGCCTTGGGTTTCTGCGGTGGCTGGTAATGGCTCCAGTTGTCTAGGAGGAGGATTGAACAACACAGTTTGTTTACATAGAGTAGTGGGTCTTGCTAGCTTTACAGTTTGCATCACTAGGATGATGACAACATGGGCTGGCACACTGGTCTGGCACACTGGTGCTCTTTGCAACAGTCAGTAGTCTACCATACAGATTCACAGCGATCTGAACTTGTGGCAGAATGACAAAATCCACGGCCTGTGAGCTCTGTGAAAAAATGCATTTTAAAGGCCAGTGAAGTTGTGACCTAGTGACCAAGTGTTCTCTGGTTTGATGAACTATTCTTGCTGACAAGCTAACTGCTAACATGGTAGTATTCCAGGAAAATGCTAGCACTCTAGTCAGTCATAATAGCTCTAGCTCAATAGCTCAATAACTCAATAGCTCTCACTTGCTAATTGTCGCATTGCAAGCTAGCTAGGTGAGTCTCTAACATGAACATGAGTTGACACGGTTGACAGAAGTGAGGTATTTATACAATCTGCTCCAGAGTCATCATAACTGTCTATAAACCATTTCTATTTTGTGGAGCAGTTTATTCTCCTTCTGAGATAGTTTAAATAATAGAGTAATAATACTATATTTCCTCAAAGGCCAGCACCATCAAACTGGCTTGTTATAGGTCAGCACAAATTTGTGCATCAAGTTGAACAATGCAAAAGATTTGTGAGCAGTTCAATTGAAATTGAGTTATGTTTCCACCAGATTTTGTTATTTTTAATGCTGGTATTAGTGGTTAAGTTCAGCATAATAGGAGATTCAGCATTGTGGGTTAGCCAAATCAAATGCATATTTTTTATCCTGACAGTTTTTGTCGTTGTTTTGTCCCAGCAACAAACCTACATACAACTACCAGTAAGGATCCTCCCACCTCGGTCAGTAAGTAGAATAGTCGGGGGAAACACAAAAAAGGGAATTAAAACATTTTATTTCTATCCACATTATGTGGCTAACTCTGCTGAAGCCTCATATTAGCTTTGGCAGAACCTTTCATTTCACATTTCTTACGACTGATAAGTGGGAGAATGTCACGTCATGATTATAGCAACCCATAACTTTTTTTGATGTATATATGGCATGGGAGTATTAAAGATAGACTTGAACAAAACTGAATATTTCTGTATCATTCCAATGAATTGAGTTTAGCACTAGGAGAGAGCGTATAATAAACTTTCAAATCAAAGGCCTCACTCTGTCTCCACTATTTCCCCGTCAACAGTGACTAGACAACTGAAATCTTTTTAAAATTACCCATATTAGACCAAAACTTTGAATTACAGGGGCTGATGGTCAAGGGTGGGTTGTGTTGTGGAAAACAGCAATAATTCAAAAAAATGTATTACTGAGGCTTCAAGCAAAGATCTGTTAGTTGGCCAGTGATAAGACTTAGTGGTGAGAACTAACCTAACTGTGACGATATAGCCTGCAGAACAGTAACTGACTGTGCAGCAAGAATGCAGGGAATGTCCCCCCCCCCCCTGCTTCCCTCTCTCTCCCCCTCTCTCTAATGTGTCTCTGAAGGCGTTCATTAACGGAGGATGTGACATCACCTAAAGACTGTGCAGTCACTTGTCACTTGTCTGTGGACTGCCATGTTATGTACTTGACATTAATTCCATGTCATTAAAGCGGCACCGAACACATTTGGATTACTTAGAGTGCTGTTAATGTAAACCGAGGATCCTGTGACACCATTACAGTGTCACTCCCTTGTTTAAAGCCAAAGATCATCAAAGACCAATGTCACTCCCAACACACTCTTTGTCTTCCAAATGTGCTTACTCCTACAGGGAGTGAAAAGAAACACTTTGAGTAAGTTGAAGTTGGGAATGAGGCTTGTTTTCAGTCAGTCTAAATTAATTTGCTGTCTGCACAGTGTCAGTGCAGCACTACTGAAGGAAACTTATATTCAGTCCCTCTGGGCAGCCAGAGTGTTTTGTTTTGTTCCTTTTTTCTTGCCAACTTGTCGCTTAATGCTCCAGAAATGTTAGCTGATGGTGCTTTACTGGGTTTACGCACAGTCTGATCAACAACATGTTTGTCTGAGCAGATAAAAGATATCGCTTTGAGAGACAGTGAGATGGGAAGAAGATGATCACAGAGAGCACTGTTGTTCCTTTGTTTCAGTTTTTGTTTACATGTAACACACAGATGCAGTGCGTTCATCAAATTGGATGTGTTTGACTGTGAGCAAGCAGATGTAAACCACATTAGCATCATTAAGCACATAAGCAAACCCAATGACTGCATCATTAAAACACTCCCTAGACGCCATTTCTTCCAATTACCTCCTACTTAAGCTATGATGTGGCAAAAGTCTTCTCTCAATTCGAGATCTGCTTAAAATGCAAGACTTATAGTTGAGCTGACTGCTTAAGGAGCAGTTAGCTCCAGAGATCAGAGCCACATAAACCAACACCACAGGAGAACACAACCAGTGTTAATGAAGCACAGATGACAAGATGGCCTTGTAAAAACCAGATTGCCTGACACAGGAAAAACCTCCACCCTCGCACTCTGCAGAAAAGCATTCAGTGGCATAATGTCGTTTGGACTTTTTGGAATTATAGTATCCGCATTACCTTTGTGTTTCTGAAAGACGTATTCAACACATAAGGGCTTTCACATTCTTAAGTGCCACTATTGGATTTCCTCATCCATTCTCCCACATGACGGGTATAATGGCATAAATTACATCGATTGCATATTGATTAAATAGCCAATAAAGTATCCTGCAAAATAAGTTTTGGGTCAGAGGAAAAAGTAGGGTTTTTTTTTTTAAGTTCTGCAGTCTTTCAGGTAATTGTTTTTTGCCATTCATTTCTGTAAAATATTAAGAATCTGCTCATTGATTTTTATGGCAAACAGGAATGAAAAAAAATCATATCTGCCTGGGAGCCCATAATGTGAAGGATACATGTACATGATTTATAGTCATAACACAAGGGCTAACCTTGTTAAATCACTTGTATGGTCCTTAAAAGCTGCTATTTTATCTTGTTAGTGTTTGACAATACACTCCTCCCTCATAGCTGGTGAAATTTCTACTCTACCACCTGTCTCTTTATTTTAATGAGCTGTCATCAGCCCGGGGGCTCAGGTAACCAGTATGAGTAATGCTACCAGAACTGATGAGTAGGCAAAACAGATGCATACAGTGCAGGTGATTTGAAAGGCAAAAAAAAAAAAAAACGACAGAAAGAACATGTTTTTGAAAGGCTGCTGGCTTCAGTGTTCTTATTGTTTTCCAGCTACTAAAGACACACCTGGAGAGTTGCAACTCAGTTTATAACTGATCATGTGCACAAGAAAACAGAACACTGCTGAAGACCAAGACCAACCAAAACACAGAGGCACAAACAAACGCCAAGCCATAGTACAGTGTATCTTATATCCTATTTCAATTAAATTCAAGTGAGATAAAAATGCATTTCCTCTTCATTCCTATTGTACCATTGTGGAGCAGACATGGCAACACAGTAATAAATCAACCCTATCACCAAAGAATGTCATTATTCGACAATTCTGCCAATTCTCTGAATATGTTTTTTTACAATATTCACATATGACAACTATTGTTTGGTTTGGATTAACCAACTGGAACACTGGGTTATAGTTAAGGAGAGATTATGATTAATTACAGGTCTGTGACCAGACCGGCTTGAAATTTCAGCCATGTTTTACCCTCGTCCAACACTACAGCCCACACACCTTTACTTTCACCCATCCTGCTTTGACACTGAATGCTGGAATTAAATCGTGAAGTGCAGAATCACAGAGAGCCTTGGGTTTCTGCGGTGGCTGGTAACGGCTGCAGTTGTCTAGGGGGAGGACCGAACAACTCAGTTTGTTTACATAGAGTAGTGGGACTTGCTAGCTTTGCAGTTTGCATCGTTCAGATGACGACAGCATGGACTGGCTCACTGGTGACTGGTTTATGGTGTCCTCTTTGCAACAGTCAGTAATCCACCACAGTTGACTGACAATGCAAGTTGTGAAAAAAATGATGACAGTGACTTGATCTTGACTTGGGTGTAATATAAAACCCTTTACTAAAACTGATCACAAGTTCAGCAGCAACAATCTGGATGACTTATAAAAGCAATAAAGTAATGATCACGATTGAAATAAATAAATGAAGAATCATCTTTTATCCTTTAATTTGTTCACAGCGTTTCTCAGCTGGAAAGGGAGATCCTGAGTCATGAGAAGAAACGTCTGAAAACTTGATTCTACATGAACTGCCTAAGGACAGCAGCGATGGTAATAACTTTCCCCTGAGAACACAGCTGCCTGGTTTGGACAAAGTTTACCGGCAGTGGGATCAACAGTACAACATCAACAGTAGTTTATATGCTGCTAATCAGAGGCCAATTTCTCTGCACAAACAATGGAAATTTTTATATTTGGCACAAACAAACTGATGAAATCACCACGGGACATGTTTTTTTAAGGTAAGCACACACAACGACTACCAGACGAACATCCATTGGACAGTAAAGTTGTGGCAGGAAATTGACAGAAGAGTCCCCCCATTGCTCAGATCTGCTCTTGAACCACCCAGAGCTGTTTACATCCTTACAACAAAAACGTGACTTAATCACAGCCACAGTGTTCTGTTTCCCAGGACCAAAATATAATAATATAATCGGAGGTGTTATCATTTGGACAGCTCATAGGATATGATTGCTCATGAGGATTTGGCAAAGAAAGGCTTCCTGATTGAACACAGCCCAACAGGCTGAGAGCTGGTAAAAATAGAGCTCCTTATAGGGTATTTAAAATCACCAGGGACGATTGTCATCCTACTCTTGTGACAGAAAACACATCTCCTCATCTCCACTGTTGTATCCTGTGAGTCCTTTTTTCACTGCCACAGAGAACATCTGGAGCCAGTCACTCCGCCGCTGGCTTGCAACGGCAACTCCTAATGGAACATGTGAATGTGTTATAAGATCCGCCTCGAACAGCTGCTATTAGTTCAATTACATATTTGGCTGGAGAGCAGCAACGTGCTAACTCTTCACGCATTTCTAGTTTAATTGTGTAAATTGATGTTAATGTGGCTCCTAAGGGCCCAGGCAGAGTGTCACAGAGGAAAGCAAGTGGTCACATCTAAAAACAAAAAATTTGACACTGAACCCTGAGGCTCGGATGAAGGGTTTAACAGGAGTGGGTGAGGTGTTTAAGTGGGAATGAGATAAATGTAAAGAATGAAAACAAGTTCTCAGGAATCACCATTAAGAGCCAAAGGTCAGAGCCGACAGATACTGTTGCTGAACTGTGTTTCATGAGAATATTTTGTTTTTTTGGAGCCCATGACTCTACCTGTCTCTCTAGCCTGAGGCAGCATTACAGTCACTCACACGCACACACACACGCACACACACACACGCGCGCGCGCGCGCGCGCGCGCACACACACACGCACACACACACTGAAAACTCAAAAGTGGGCCAAAGGTATCAGTAAACCTAGCTTCCCCAGTTTCCTGTAGCAACTTGAAAAGGTCACCCATGGTGAAGAGTATATCTTTATAAACCAGTTAAGAGCCATCAGAAAATTGCATTTGCAATTAGGGAGTGCTTGAATGAAAACCAAAATAAACAAGCGGTCGCAATTGGAAAAATATACAAACATGGCCTGGAGATCTTATCAGCTTTGTTCACTTAATCACTTTTCCATGTCCAGCTGGCATGAAATGTACGATTGTATGCCTAGAAAGAATAATAATAGTTTGTAAAAGGGAGTGATAGCCTATAAATTAATTGTGTTTTAATATATTTTGATTCTCATAGTGAATGTCTGCATTAACGCAGCATTTGAATTGACGTTGTTTGTTTTGTTGCTGTGTATACATAGATACTCCAAAAAGAGTCGTTCAGAAATGGGCATGAAATTGTCAGCTGTCCTGGAGGATGTGGAGTTTGGGCGATAGCCTGGAAGGAGATTTGGTCACCATCTGTGCTCTGTTTCCATTAGTCTCATCCACTCTTACCAACCGACAAAATTCTGCACTGAACTGGACCTAGAAGTACTAATCATTAGGAAACTGAGGTCCTATAATTTTTTTTCCCCCTTCTTATTCAAAATGACTGTAACAGAATGATCACACTGCTCCTGCATTTCCTTTTATGTGTCATCGTTAGGCGGCATGCTGAATAGATTTTGACCTATTTTCCGATTGCTAATTTCTTTTTAATTTTCCATTTTCTAATTTCCAATCTTTGCTAATCACAACGCTGGCCATCTAAATGTGTATGTCATCTGAGTCTGGAAAAGACACTGACCAAAGAACCAAAAGAGATTCTATACCACAAGAGGTAGAGTATGTGGTATAGAGCAAGTGACAGACTAAAGACTGGGGTTAGAGATTGCGTTGGCAAAGAGTGATCTGAGGGGAGAAATATGCTGGAGGAAAGTTTGAGAGGGACTCAAGAATGGAGCTGAGATGTGGGGGAGCAGGAGGAAGTAGGGGATTTCAGGAAATAGAGAAAGAAAGTAGGAGTGAGGGTGAGAACGGAATAGTGGACTGTACAGTAAACAAACAACCCCCCACTCCCTCCTGCATGAGGAAAGAGCCCTCCGGCATGTCCAGCTGAGTTCACACACTCGTACTGAATGCTACCACACATTTCATCTCAGTGCATTCCCATCCTCCTCTTCTAAACCCTCTATCCTTATGTTCCTCTCTGTCTCGCACCCAGCCGCAAAACATGTAAATACGGACTTGAACCCTCTGATTTATAGTCGAACACCAAACCAATGGACTTACTGTAAGTGCAAGTTCTGTACACTGTGTGTCTTTTGTGAGGTAATTAAACACAGCACACTAAAAGATGTGCCGCAGCTGATGCAGGAAATCTCTTCTTTTTTTTTTTTGACCAGTTGTCCCAGTGTTGCAGGGGATTTTATGTTTTCCTGTCCAAAGATTAGCGCAGATGTGCAAGAGCGGACATTTCACCCTTGAGCCTTATATAGGTTGAAACAGCCAGAGGAAAGCATGATCAGAGAAAGGAGGAAGGTTTAGGTTATAGAAGAAGAAAAGATGCTGGATGACAGCGTGAGGAATTATGAGGATCTTTTGCTCTCTAGTCTAAACAAGCTCCAGAGAAGAGTGCCATTTCTCTTCAGACACTGGCATATTCCTGGCTATTCACTGCGAGACCCACTCCCAGCTCTTTTTTCCATGTTTTCATTAAAGCTGTTTTATGTGTGAGGCTGGAGAAAAGTCATTTGCTACAGGCTAATGTTTAAATCAGTGTATCGTCAGTTTTTGTTGGAGCTGTCCTTTTCATCTCTGTCCAGCTCTCTCTTCCTCTCTTCTTCAAAGTGGTTTTTCTTTTTATTTGTCTCTGATTCTCTTTCACTCCTCCTTCTCCTCCGCTCTCCTTTAATTCTCAGGTCCCAGAAGACAAGTCCCAGTGGGAATGTCAGAGGCACATCAGGAAGCTTGTGAAATCCATCACCGCTGGCTCCTTTTCCAGCTTCTCTACCACATGTAAAAATACCTCCGCCTCTATCTGGTCCCTCTCAATACTAACATTAAGCATAGAAGACCTTGCAAACAGAGGCCCAGCACAGTGTCTACAGTGTTAGCGAACAGTAAAATGGTTTATAGCAGCCAGCAAAGACACTACCTGCTCTTTCACCGTACTTCAACAGTTATACGGTGGCCCTTAGGGGGTCCTCGGGGACTCATTTGGGACCAGTATGCTGCCCAGTCGCTCGTATAGTTGCGCTTCCGTAAACAACAAGGCCTATCAGTCACTGGGAAAACTAAAATACCCTCCCTCCTGAAAAGCACCCAAACAAAACACCAAAATAAGACATGGAGCTGAAACTCACAGTGACCCGCTGATCTCTGCAGTCCCTGTGGTGCTGATTGGTACTGACACACAACTATGTGCAGACAAAACAAGTGTGGGATTTCAACTGTATTCTTCCCAACATTTTCCTGAAATAGCGTGAAAATATTATCAAAACAGTTTGCTAATATTGTATACCGTATCTGCATGTTCCAGCACGTCACAAAAGCTACATTACAATTATGTTAATTGAAATATTCTTACGGAAAATGGAACATTTTTTGATTGCCTTGTGTGTCATTTTATACACATTCCCCTGTAATTCATCCTGGCTTGTTTGATATCTTTGGACACTTTGGCATCTTGACTAGAATTTACAAGTTCTGTGGGTTTGAGTAAAACTCACTATAGACCTGCCAAAGGGTTTGTGGGATTGACGAGTAAAATCCTCAGAGCCAGGATATTTGGTTCAGGCGGGTGAGCCCCAGGGCCAATGCTTGATTTGAAACTCCTCAACATCTTTGATTGTAACTGCACATTGCTGACAAACGAACAACTGTAAGATTCGGGTTTGTCTGGACATAAACCACAAAGTAACCTGAACCCTTGAGCGGCGGTGAGACGCAATCAAATGAAAACTGTTTAATCAGAAGTCAAGACTTATTGGGACAGATATGAAAACATGAGAAACGGACTGATTTTTAACATATAGATGTTTGACTGGGAACTTTGCGACTCTGGAGATTTTTTCTGTCCCCGCTGGCTGTCAGCTGGGTCTATTTCTGATTTCCTGAAGCATGAGGGCAAAGAGAGGGGTTGTCTGAAAAATGAGGAGTCAAACATGGCTTTGGAAGAATTTAGCCCACTCCCAAGAGGTTATGCGTGTGTGTGTGTGTGTGTGTGTGTGTGTGTGTGTGTGTGTGTGTGTGTGTGTGTCTGTGTGTGTGTGTGTGCGTGTGTGTGTGTACATGCCCATACATGTAAGTGCGTAGGCCATTTGTGATTGTTCCACTGCTGCAATCGCTCAAGGTGGAGTAGGGGAAACCCTGCAGTTCACATTTAGAACAGATTAAATCAAAATTCCCTTTGCTTTTCTTTCACTTTTCACTGTGGAGCAAATTAGCTGAGGAGGCCAGCTGGTTTGTATCTGTGTACAGTCGGTCTGCTGATGCACTCATGATACCCCACTTACGGAAACCTGCACTGAACTTGCTCCGCAGCACACTGAAACAGGACCCAGCTGCTGGTGTGCTTGTGACCTGACATCTAACTGCCTGCAATGGAACAAGCAGCCCAGAAATGTGGTTTTTTAAGAGGGTGGGGGGGGCGACTGACACATAGATGTGGAGGCTCAGAAAAAACGAGGAAGACATTAAGTTTGTGCATTTGAATTTCTCTCAACCGCACGTAATTGGTTGCAGAGTTTGAATGACATCAGAGCGTTGACTTCCACTAATGGGCTTTCTGAAAGAGCCGGGGTGTCGTTCAAAACAAAATAGACTATACATGGAGGTTTACACACAAGAATCTAAACAGCCTATATGAAAAGGTTGTGTGCATTATGAGTTCTTTAAATGAGGATTTCCCTTTTTCCCAAGCCATTTATCTCAATCTGTTGTCATCTCAGGCGTCTGTTGCCGAGGCAGCGCGGTAAGATGTGACAGATATTACCGGCAAGCGCTAATGGTTGAGATATGTGCTGCTGGTCTGATAAAACTTCCCATCATAAAAAACTGAACAAGGCAGCTTGAATAGGAGAGCGGCAGAAATGATTTATGGATAACAACACGTATCAGATGGCAGAATGCCAAATGTGTTGAAAACATAGCTCAGATCTAGGACACATGTTTAGTCTGTCGCTGAAAACTGCAGCTTTGATTCCAGCAAGTATGTGATGGCGCAGTGTTTCAAATTAACTTATTTGTGTGTGATTGTGTGTGAAGATTTACACTTCAAGTTGTGCCTAATATTGTGTTAACAGGACTGAACAGAGAATCAAACCGTTGCATAAATCATACTCACTTTCCTTTTGGGGTTTTTTTTCGTAAGATTTGAACTGGTAACCTGGGTCAAACTTGCTTTTTTATGCTCCTAACCTCTTTGAACTGACTGAAGCACCAATGGGAAAAAGTCTTTGAACCATTAATGCTGTAAGCATCACTTTGGTTTGGTTTGAAGGAGATGTGAGGGGCTAATTGTTCAGCTGAGGTCAGCAATTTTTTGAGCGGTATGCTCTTTATGTATAAACACTGGAAGGAATAAAAAAAAGGGGAAACCAGCCTTCATTTAAAATTACTTCCAGTCACGCTAACCTTACCGTCTGGTTAACTGAGCTGGTACTCTGCCTGAGCCTCTCTCTTTATAAAACACCTACTGAATGGAAACAAAGGGAGAGTTACTGAGAAAGCAAGTGGAGGTCAAAAGTAGAAAATGAGAAGGGAGAGTCAAAAGAAGAAATAGAAGGGAAAAGTAGTGAAAAAAAAGGTTTCAGGCCTGAGCTTGTCTCGTGCCCTTCTCACTCTCACCTTATCAGCGTCTTGGCTGCACGTTTTTACAAATTATTCTGGGATGCAGAAAGGGGCCAAAATTTGGAGATCTGGCATTCATTTACATTCTTACTGGTTGGTGCCTTTTCTTCTCTCTTTTTCATTTCAAGAAGACAGAGCTAGATGGAATTTCAAGGGGCCAAAAAGAAACAGAGCAGGACTCGTTCAAGCAACAAAATCCCTGAGTGAGCGTCCCACTGGGATCCGTATGGCTGCCGTGCGGTTGTAATGTCTTTGTCCGCCCATCTCCTCTGATTACCATCATGTTCCCAGAGGGGTGTTCATGTGCGTCTGCAAAGATGTGTATGAGTGTGTTTGCAAAAGTGTAATCCCACTGCAATTATCATATAATATGAGGAAAAAGTATCATATTGTAACTTATATATGAAAATTCATTTAAAACATATTTTGTTAAGCCGTGGGTACAATTGTGCCTATATATGTTGGATCAAGTTGAATCTGTATTAAGTGATTTCTTTAGTCCTTTGGCGGCAGCAAGACAATCTGTTGTGACATATTGGCACCTGTTAAAGTTGATATCGCAAATGTATAAGAAAATAGTTGTTTATTCACACTGCCCATAACACAAAGCAACATTAGCATTAATTTAGAGCTCTGTTTCTGGACACCTGACAAATGTAAGTCCGAGATTCAATCTACTTTTAGCTGTTTTACTCTCCAACTCAAACCAAAACAATGAGCTGAAAAACACTGAAAGCCATAGCACTGTTACTGGTATTTTAACAATGATTTACTATTAAAACCCTGATTAGTACAGCTTTAATGTAATATATTTTGATTACATTTATTCATGATGATTTGGAGATAGTTTTTAGGCTCTATACCTGGCTTAATGAAAAAAAACATCATAACTGACAATTCTTTTAATATAAATTCTCTAAGCACAAATTTTCCATGAGAGATAAAACATTCCTGTATCTTCTACAACATCTCAGGAAAAATGGACAAACCCCAGAAAAATGTTAATTTATCAGGATTTCTTTCTGAAGTTTACTTGGGGGTGAGATATTTTATTTTAGAGGTAAAATGATCAGTTGTTCTAGTTTGGGTTTGGTTGAAGGTCACTGATGAAGTTAAAGATTTGGCAGCGCACAATCCTTTCATGTGGAGAGAGATGCGTTTACTGAATATACTGCAGGTGGGAAAGCGTATGCAAAGTTTCTAACTGGCAGACGCATGCCCAAAATGCCCTTGGGGACAAAGCCTTGAGTGGCGTTGTGGGTTCATTCTGGCATCGCGGGAATGAACACGTCATCTTGAGGGTTGATTGAGATGGTTGTAGCCCTATGGAGCCGAGAAAGGGGGCTCAGTATCACGCACTAAACCGAGAAAATTCTCAATCTGGATCTCATTAGCCCTGCAGTCTGCCAATGTTGGAGTGAACACATCCAGACTCCAGCCACACTCACCCAACAAAGCTTCGGCACTGAGATGCAGCCAAGCCAAAAGAAATAGACCGGCTCACCAACAGAGTGCTCAGTGACCTGAACCACCCCTACAGTAGAAGATGGAAACCACTGGATGAAAACTGCAGACGGGTTCAGATGTCTTCCGTCCGCAAACAGTGAAAAAATACACAGAAAACAGATGTACATGCAAAGGCATACTTCCATGCAACACACACAGGAACCACCAGTTTCTCTTAGTCAAAGGTGTTATCTACTGTTTTCACTGTAATTGGAGCAATAGGGGGTCATTTCCTGCGAGAGAGGAGCTTAATTATGATGAGTCATCGCTCCTCGCCGCATCTCCCAGCAACCGCTCAAGTATCATCAGAAGAAGACCAGAACGCCTGTACCCCTTTCCCACAACCACCACCCAACCCCACCCCACCCCACCCCACCCCCTCGCTCACTCCCTCCCCTTTCTCCCTCAACTTTTCCTCTGAACTCCATCCTCAACTCATCCCTCCCTCTGAAGCCACTGTGCCCTGCGAGCACTTCAAAAGAAAACAGATCCTCGTAAATCGCCCCAGAGTGGACCCCCAAACTGCAGCAAGTCGGCTGGAAAATCCAAACAAACAATGCACTGATGAGTGGGTTGCACTGTCTTAGGTCATGCAACGTGACCCCCTGGGCCCATCGAGTGACTGGATACTAGAAAGTAAACACCACGCTTCAGTGAGACTGTATGGACATGTGGAGAGCGGAGGATAAAGTAAAAGAGGAGAGGGACAATCTGCTGCTGCTGTGTGGCAGGACAAAAACAGGAGAAAAAAAGAGAAAGAGATACAAATGCTAGCAGGGAGGAATGTTTTCTTATCGTCACAGAGCTGGTCTGGCTAGTCTGATTTTTGGGACTTATCAGTGGATTAGGACTGAGGACTGAGTGGTGATAGATTGCAGGAGGGGCAGCCGTGTGATAGCCTTAGAGAGACCCCAGGCTGAAGTGTTTAGGTGATGAGGAAGAGGGCTGGAGTGGACTTGGCAGGAGAGGAGCATTTAGATGGTGTTTTAAAGCCCAATATGCCATGCTCATATCTCTGCCTCTTAGGTAATCAAAACCTCAACCCTTATGAATGTCTGAAAAAGTTGAAGCTGTGAAATAACGTCTGGGTACTTTTCTTGCAGTGAGAGGAAGTGTGGGTCAGGTTCATGTGCAGGCCAAAATTCACCTTCAAAAAGTGAAATAAATACCACGATGCCATACATGTTTCCAACTCTCAAACTACGGGTGGTCCTGATTTCCGAAACTTTCTGCTGGCAGCGTACGCCAATGTCTGACGACCATGTCTCTTCACACAGGCTGCAAAACATCAAGGATGTAAAAATATTAACACTACAGCTAAGATTTGTAGTCGCCAGCGCTGCCAGCTTACAAACGTCATCATAACATCACTCCCTTGGTAGAATCAAATCAGCTGGGGCAGCTGTGGTCGACCAAATATAAACCCCTTATGCACCACAAAGAGGTCATGTTGGTCACATGACTGATCCATCGAGGTCAACATTACATCCACACCCAGGAGGAGCTGGCTCAGCTGAAAGCAGTCAGCGTAACAGCGGTGCGTGTGTGGCCAAAAACATACGTTAAGAATACCAGAAAGGGGCAATCCATGCGGTGTGTGTTTCCAGTGTAGAAAGTGGGGCCTATAAAAGACAGAAAAATGTGATGAAAATGTGTCAAAAATATCAAGATAACTGTGATAAAGACAGAAACAGTAACAAGGAAATAGACACAGACAAGACTGAGTAACCCTCAAATGATCAAGAAGAAGAGATGAAAGAGGACAGCTTTTCCTTCCTGTGCAGGGTAGTGTGAGTCCTGTCGGTCTGTTAGACTACTCATCCTCAGTGTCAGAGTCCCGTTGCTCTCCTAGGCTTTGATGTGCAGACTCTGCATTCACCCCGGCAGGATATTACTCTTAAATGATCTCCTGAAAGGCTTCGCCTCTTCCACACAGCGGAGCAGACAACAGGGAGTGTGGATGAAACATGCAACACACACACACACATACACACACACACACACACACACACACACAGACACACACAGACGTACATTCAAACAGAGATGCAGTAGAGAAGAGTTCACTTACCAACTTCATGTCCTGCACTGTGGCTACACAAACACACACACATACATGCAGATACAATACTGTACATACATACATTAAATAGCACTGCAGCCTTCTGGCTTCACAGTGATGCAAGTAGACCGTCCTTTGTCAAGGGAGAAGATGTTCTTATTTCAGCCAACAGCTCGGAGTGATCCCATTTCAATACAGAACCTTGACCACACTGCCCTTTTTCATGAATTGGCTCTTGGTATTGTGAGCAGTTGATCTGTTGACTCAATGTGTGTCAGTATGTCAATGGTCACACTTGACTTGAGTGACATTATCAGGGGCCTGAAAAGCCGGCACTTGACCCTGTCAGACACAAAACACAAATTTTGATGAGGAACATGTGAAGCAGAGAGAGAGAGACAGAGTAAAATGTAGAAGAGGTGGGATGACGGGAGGAGAAAAGAAAAAAAACAAAGACAGAAACAGACACAGACGTACACAAAGGAGCCACAGGATTCCTCAGCTGAACCAGGTAATCCCACAACAAACAGGTTTAGCTGAAGGAAGCCTCTGTTTGAATAGCCACACACTGTAGCGTAACGTATCAGAGGAGCAGCCGGATAGAGAGCAGGATTTCCAACTGCCAAATAAAACTGTGGGTACGGAAACTTGTTTGAAATACCTAAATACCAGAGTAATGGAAGCATATTAGAGCAAAAGCAAAGTCACAGCTGTTTCAGATGTGTTCAGAGGGACAGTGAGTTCATGTGTTCCTGCATGTACTACATTATCATGTGTGTACAGTATGAAGGACAGCATGTGCATCCTGCCAAGCACTGGCTTTGAAACATACAACAAACCAGTGAAAGTTTTATTTGAGGCTCACGCAGGATCCCTCTCACCTCTCCCCTGCTCTGTTTTTGTCCTGATAAAAACTTCTGCAGGCCATGCAGGGGAGGTTTGCATGTCACAGCATGCTACAGTCTCACTGGAAATTGGGATGTCATCATCACTACACAGACCATGTGAATCAGATTCACTTCACTTCCCCGGCTGCACAAGTAGGGGTTGTAGAATAGATAATCGTGGGAGCGATAAATCTAAATTATCAGGAACTCGAGAAATACAAAAGCTCAGTGTCCACATTTCGCTTGGCACAGGGAGTTTGGGGAGTTTATACTGAGCCCTTTCTTTTCAAAAACTGGTTCTTCCAGTAAAATGGCAGCAAAGTTTTCCAAACCTTTCATTTCTTTAAGGAGGTTGGAAACTAGTAGTATTTATTTAAAACACCTGAAAATTAATTCTCATGAATTTTGGGGAAAAAACTTGAGAAGGCCCAAGTCAAGTAAAGTTAACTGTTTTCTCCTGCTGTCATGATGTTATCATTGTACCAGGAAGAGGGAAGTCCAGGAAGAGAAGTCTTTGTGATCATATCAGGAAGATTCAGTTAATAGCACCTATTTGTGTGAGACTATAAGTTGACATAGTGTAGACTTTGAAATGTAACATCTCACACCTACAACTATTGTGCCTGTGTAATCACCACTGATTACACATCCTGAAGACATGATACAGATTTAAAAAACTTTTAGCATGCAGCCAGAAGAAATGCTTTTGCTGTACCTGTGTGCGCATGCACTCAAATGTCTGTGTTAATGTATGCAAGAGAGAGAGAGAGAGAGAGAGAGAGAGAGAGACAGAGAGAGAGAGAGAGAGAGGGGGAGAGACAGAGAGACAGACCAACCCCCTTTAACTGTTGCATGTTTCAACTAAGCTCTCACTTCACTCCCTCTGACTTGTCAGTTTGACTGTGAGTCACTTGGTGCTGGTGTTTGGATTCTCCTCACTGAAAAGCAGATGAAGCGCACAATAAGGGAAATGCCCAAACAATTTCAAGGTAATGTCTGATGCTGTATGTGATAGATGATGTTGTCATTGGCATTATTGGTTCCAGATCATTTTTCATGCAGTTGAATCTGTGTCATGTCTATATAGGACAGAATGTTTAGAGAAAAGTAATGATCACCTTCAGAGTTTTAAGGACATTTGGTGATTTGTATTTAAGCAAATCTGTTGCTTTATGAAACCATTTACACCTGTGAAAACGGCTGCTAAAACATTTGACTGAATTGTACTTGCAAATTCATCGTATTAGTTCTTCTTTGTTTTTGATGTAAGTCAATATGATATGTAAGTCAATATTCAATATATAAAGAAAAATCTAGTCATTATTCTCAGTTCAAATGCCGATGCTTGCAATTATAATATACTCTTCGCATTCTCTCTCTTCATGGATAAATTCACATTGAAACATCTATTCTCCATTCATATTTTCATCCAATCTGAACTCCTCACCACTCTGCACTCAGATGTTTGGGCCAACGCGGACAAGTTACATTAACTTCCTAAATTCTTGGCAACAGATCGAATAGGTTCAGGTCTCCAGACCATTTGTTAAATGTTAACATATGACTCAAGAAGCGAGAAAAACATTCCCTCACACGACAGAGACTCAGAGGAATGCAACCCTAATCGCCCCTGATTGTTTTCAACATTAAGCTAAAACAATTCAACCACAACCTTCAGTGCATTTATGAGTATAGTTTGCAAATGCCATAAACTTTGAACGCGCTGTTTCAGTTTTGAAGGTTTAAAGTGTATTTGCATGTGCGGGGCACTTCAAACACCCCTCATCTACACTGTGAAAGTGGAACGGTGATGCTGGAGGGAAAAGCAGCTGCATGTGTGCCAAATTAAGTGCACATGTTATGATGGTTCTTGTCTAACAACTTTACACTGACTGACATACACTTTAAACACAACTGGAAAGACTAAATGTTTGTTTGACATTACAATGATCCCTCTGTCCGTTTGGCCTTTAGTATCACATTCTGCTCTACAAACACAAACAGCAGTAATAACTCAGTCTCATCTGTTTTACAGGATGTCATAAGATCATGCCTGTGGTTTAGGTTTTATGCTCAAATGTCACAGGAATATTTGCAGTCAACCTGTCTGGCAACATTATACTTTACTGCATATGTCAGGGCAGGAGGAGTAATCACATCACCGGCATGCGCTTTGCTTTTCTGTGAGTTAATTCATGAATTTTGACTCATTTAGCTAAATGACTTTTATATCAGTGTAGTTTAGTCCTAAACTCTCTAAACATGTGTAAATGTTCATTTATTTATTGTAATTTAAGAGTGGGATGTTTTAATCTTTAAGGATCTGAATTTTTTATGCCTTTCTGCAGAGTCTGGACCCTCTAACCAGGACAAACAGAGCTCAAGAGCACCGTCTACTGGCAACAAGGAAAACATCTAGGGATTTTGGTGGATTACACTCCATCAGCTTCATGTAATCCCTCCTTTTATTGAAGGAGCTCAGGCTTTTTTTGTATCTTTTTGGTTCTTGGACTAATTCTTCACAGCTCCTACTGCCAAAAGCATGTCAACAAAAATGACTTTATAGCCACTGACTGCAGGCAGAATAGAAGAAAAGCAATATAAAGCATGGAGGCTTCAAGTTCTGCTCATGTGGGGACTTCGCCCTCTACACCCATATTCCCCACCTACCCTACTCCCTCCTCTCCTGGGTACTTGCATTTCTTCTGGGAGTACCAGGACAATTCTGTCATTGTGGAACATTACAACCACACTGGCAAGCTGCAGAAAGACCGCTACCGTGAGGGACTCAAACCTGAGGGCATTGCGTTCCTGGTGGTGTGTCTCCTCATTGTCCTGGAGAACGCTGTGGTTCTCATCGCCATTTGGAGGAACAAGAAGTTCCACCTGCCCATGTATTACTTGCTGGGTAATCTGACTCTGTCTGACCTGCTGGCTGGGATTACCTACATGGCCAACATTATCATGTCCGGACCTAATACTTTGAAACTGACGCCATTGCTGTGGTTCCTCAGGGAGGGAGGGGTCTTCATCACTCTGGCTGCCTCTATCATTAGCCTGCTGGCCATTGCAATTGAACGACATGTTACTATGGTGACAATGAGGCCATACCACGGGGCAAAGCGGGGACGGATGTTGGCACTGATTGGTGCAAGTTGGGCCCTGGCAGGCTTTTTGGGGGTCCTACCAATTCTGGGATGGAACTGCATCCACAGACTGGACCAATGTTCAACAGTGCTCCCTCTTTATGCCAAGAGCTACATCCTCTGCTGCGTCTCTGTGTTCAGTGCAGTGCTACTGGCCATCGTGGTCCTTTATGCCAGAGTTTTCCGCATTGTCCGCACCAACACACAGCGCCAGCGGCTGGGCCTGTCGGGCAGCATGCGAAAAGGCTTAGCGAGGAAGTCGCAGAAGTACATCGCCCTCCTCAAGACAGTCACCATTGTGCTGGGCGTCTTCATCGCCTGTTGGCTGCCCCTCTTCCTCCTACTCCTCCTGGACTTTTTCTGCCCAACCCTCAGCTGCCGCCTGCTCTACAAGGCAGATTACTTCCTGGGAGTAGCCATGGTTAACTCACTCCTCAACCCCATCATCTACACTCTCACCAGTAAAGACATGAGGAGAGCCATTCTGAGGTTGCTCTGTCGGCCGTGTCTGATGACCAGAGATGGCCAAGTAAAGAAGATCGGGATGCCGTTCCTGGAGTGCAGTTTCAGTAAGACTGAGGTGGCATCCCAGAAGTTAGAGGGGGGAGTGGAGACGACCGTTTCCTCTGGGAACGTTGTCACAACCCCATCTCCAATTAAAGCTCTTTACCCCAAACTCTTCAAGTCATAAGGACAGAGACTGAGGTTGAGTTCATAAATGTATGAATGGGTTTCCCACTAAACAAGAGGACATGCAGCACATGTCTAACTTCTATAGAGAGGAAGCAGTTCTGGTATACTCAAATATAAAGTATAGCCAGAAACAGATATTATGGAGGCACAAGAGAATCATGTTTAGACAAATGTCTTGCCCTGCCAAGTCAAAAGTGGTGCAGTAAAAGCCATAAAATCACATCCACGAACTTCACTGTGACATGATTACAGCACAAAAAGCCATGAGGATGCTATTCAAATGTGAACAAGCAAACAAACATTTTTTATGAGTATAATGCAAGTGATGACTCTCCTTAACTAATTTGCACTGAAATATCACAATGAACGGAGCAGCAGCCTTGGATTACATTTGTGTTGAAGCCAGGAAGGACGTTTTTTGTAAACCCAAAGACTTTCATGACTGAAAGAGTGTAAATTGTGTGACATTTTCACCAAAACCTGCTGGGTTAATGGTGAATGAGTGTGGCTGTTTTTCCCTCTTTTTGCAGTTTCTTATCAGAGTGCCTTAAATACATCACAGACACCATCATGTGCGAGATTTGATATGATAAAATCGTGCAGCACCCCTATATCTGTGTACGTGATGTAGGGAGCGTTACAGGGAGAGAGAAAGGCGACAGGAAAGAGAGAGGTAGCACTCACTCTTAACTGTTCATACAAAGACAACTCAGTGGAGAATGTTGTGGCAGAGTTGCAGGAGGGTGGGATGTTTTGAACTGACAGATGGTTAACCTATCTGATGCCAAGCGGACACTTGCTGTCGTTAGTGTTCTAGATTCTGAAATGTCAGACTGACATCTGCAGGAAAACCTCTACAGAAACTAAAACCATCAAAATGTCACCATATGATGTGATTAATTGACAGATGTAACAATGCTTTCTTTCTCTTGCAACCTGCCGATATACAGTAGTTAAACTCTGACTGAAACCAAATCAGCTGCAATCACCTGTAAGAAAAGGTCCGATACATGAGTTCATCAGAAATTTAAATTTCAACTCGCGAAAAAAAGTTGTAGATGCAATCAATCCTCATCATCCAGCTGCATCTGGAGTTTTAAGGACAAGAATGTGCCTGCACTTTTAAGCTAAATCACGTAAAACCAGAACAGATTCATCAAAGAGTAATTATTACAATTCTTCCCTTCACTGTTCATCGTGTTATCAGAAGATTTCTGGTTATAGTTTAAGGTACGGATTTTTTTCTTATTATGAAATGAGTTTGACATCAGCCTTTTTATACAGTTGCTTTTTAGTGTAGTCTTACAAGACCTTAATTGATGGAAAAGGCAGTGTGCTTTTTTTGTACTGTAATTCATGTAGTGAACCTTTTGTATTTCTGAAGACTTTTTATATCGCCTATATTGTAAATTATATCTATTTTGTGATGAGAAAGGGCTAGCAAACTTTATCTTTCTTTTCATAAAAGAAATAAAATGTTTTTGATTCCAAAGAGTTTTTGGTTTATTTTGATTGTCTGCGCACTGAAATGGTGCATTCATGAATGCATATCTGTGTGTATTTCTTTATGTGCGTCTGAGGTTGCGTGAATGAAAGAACAGCTCTTGAAGAATCACCACAGGAAGTCAACCCCCTTGTCTCACATCTGGTAATGGCATTGGCCTACATACAGTGTTCCTCTACAAGCGCTGCATGTCTGAGGACGGCTCAAGCGCCATACAATGCAGCTTTTATTCAGACATTGAACACTCCATATTTCTTTTTTCCTTTTTCTGTCAACCTGTGGGTACAATTGGCCATCGCTTCACTTTGACCTGCTGTCCACGCTTGTCATGGCTGAAATTGAGAATGTACATTTGCAGCTGGCTTTAATGTTAGTTCACAGGGAACTGTACCTTCTGTAGACAGGACAAACTCAACAGGCTGTTAATTCAACCGAAGGTTGTGTATTTCTCTGTATTACCCATGACTTAAAGAGACATTGTAGTCCCACTGTGGGGTGTAGTTCAAGAGAAATATTGTGTGGGTTTTATTTGGCATTTTAGCTCATACAATTATGAAACACTGCTTTAGGGTATGATTATTATAAATGCCACAAATGGAAAGACTAACAAATGTGAAATGACATCTTGTTATTTTGTAACCGCAAATCCTGGAGGTTTGGCACTGCTCTAAAACGTTATTAAGATTACAAACTCCTCTGACTCTAAACATAAGAACAGTTTTGCTTGGCAATCTTTAGCTTATGCAAATACTGCTATATATGAAGTAATCTATTTAGATACATTTTCACACCTCTCAGAGGAAGCTAGGCTGTGTGCAAAGGCACACATCCATTTCTTTCAAAGTCTAGTGGTACCAAACAGGCTGCCTGAAAAACGATATAGTTTTTTCACTTTAGATTTAATCTTCAGTGACCCACAGACATACTTACCTACAATAACTGGTACCACATGGCACTGGGACACCTTTGATATGATTTGTATGGGTGCAGATGTTCCTCCAGATGTTGGCTGCATCCACCATCACTGTGCGTGCTGACAGAGGTCAGCAAGTCAGGGAATCATTCCTGTCCTCCAGCTTCCTTCCTGCTGCTGAAATCATACAACAAACTGGACAAGTAGAAGTCATAAGTCATTTGTTATGCTCACCAAGGACAATCCCACACACAAGTTTGCATTACACATGTACAGATGCATGCTGCACTGCTCCTTGCTCCACACCTACCAGAGCTTTGGCTTGGGTAGTTACTTTATTAAATAGAGAAGATGGTATAGTATACAAAAGTACATCACAAAAATGACCTCAGAGCTGTATATGATTGCAGATTTTACCCCCCAGAGGCATGAGAGGCAGACAGACAGTATGACACTTGTCTAGGATTGTCTATGTGGTGTCCCAAGGCTAACCTCACCTAATTCCTCTGACTATAACTATACACAGAGTAAGGGCAGAGTCACTCTGGGGAATTATAAGTGAAGGATGATTCAAGGCCTGTCATATCATATCAAGGATTTATCATGACTGTCGATGCTTATCATCTATTTCATTTAGCCTTAGGGAGTAGACATGTAATCACAGCTTGAGTTATTTGATGTAATCAACTGTGAATCCTGGCAATAGGGGCATCAAAGCTGAAATATTTTGTACTATACAATTACTGGCAGTTCATTTCCAAATGATTAAAACTCAATAGCAAGTTCACTCTTTCCATGGCCAATGTCAAACCACATGGACCAGAAAAAAAATCAAATTCATAAGATATGATCTGGTTCTGCTCCAAAATGTAATTAGTTATTCTCTGGCCCATGCCCCATCTCTCCACCAAGTTTGGTGCAAATCGGTTCAGTACGTTATCCTGCTGATAAATACACAGACACGTGTGAAAACGTAAC
The DNA here is from genome assembly GCF_021018895.1 of Seriola aureovittata. Lineage (NCBI taxonomy): Eukaryota > Metazoa > Chordata > Actinopteri > Carangiformes > Carangidae > Seriola > Seriola aureovittata. Next base: position 15,322,671 of record NC_079366.1, read on the forward strand.
CTCCTCGACACAGGGAACAAGTTTTTTGAGCTAGTCACTCAAAGTGGATCTTTAGACCTGCAGTGTCACTGTTAGGCTTTGGTGCCACCTTGTGGCTATTAAGCAGAATAGAGGCTATAATTTGTCGTATTGACCTGAATTACGTATTTTGCAAGAAGGGAAAAAACTTGCTGGTCTGTCAGCACCTGACCGGAGCAAGCAGATTGCTCGGGAGCTGCTTTGTACTGAAGGAGCCATTCACAAACATGGATGTTTAGGGGAAGGAAGATTAACAAGCAAGGTGAGCAGCACAAATGAGGAAGCAATTTGAGTTATAGGGTTATTAGAGGGCATTTGAGCGCCATTATGTTTTTCACATCACATCATTCAACAATAGCTTTTTTTGTAATTTCCTATTGACATTTCAAAATTTGTTCACATTGCTTTAAAGCGATGTAACTGAATTTGTCCTTGTGTAGTTTAAGATGAACCTTTACTTAACATGACGGCATATCCCCTTCGACGTGTTACAAAGTGTACCAGTCACAATCTACACGTTTATCACGTCGGTGGTATTTATTTAATTTGTCGCAGATTTGATTGATGTTAAAGCTACAGTTTATGGCACTCTGCCAACTATCGGCCTTGTTTTTCCTTCACTCTGAGAGCTCCTTCTCAATAAGAGCCCCCTCCCTCGGGACGTATGTCACTGCCATTACTCTTCAACGGAGGCGGGTCCAGCGCCGTGGAGGCGGACTCTTATTGTGAAAGCGAGAAGAGGCCGGTACAATGCTTAGTCACGGTGAGTTACAGCTTTCCCCCCCTCCTTCCTATGTGGCGCACAGCTCGACAGTCGGCAGACCGCGATGGAGGATTTGAAGTAGACTACGTGAGTTTCTTTAATTACACATTTAAGCAGCCAGCAATTGTCAATACAAGCTGTATTGTGTGGAGATTTCAAAGCGAGGGGGCTGCTGGCAGTAGGGAAATGTTTGGAGATCGCTTTGTTAGCATTTTTGAGCTCGGGTCGGATCACAGCCGTTACGCTGCTGTCTATTATTAGGAGCCTATTTCGCTGTCAGCTCTATTTCCGAAACATTTAACTTGTTATTTGTGGTGTCTCCGGTGCTTTGTCATGAACACATTGAGTTCACGTTTGTCGCAGACCAAACAGAGGATTTAGTCAAGCGTGCTTCACCTGTGTTACCCTTATTTTCGGTGCATGCCAGCGCTCTGGTTTATTTTTGATCAAAACAAGCTCAGAAATGATCAGTGTATATAACTAGTGACTGGACCGGGGGGCTTTGTGTGAAAGCTCTTCACGTTAGCTAGATGCCGCGGAAATCTAATTCCACCTGGGTTTATGTAAGGACTGGCTTCCCTTCTGGGTCATGTTTTGGTACATCCAGTTCCACTGTTTGCTCGGTGAAGAGTTCAGGATGAGTCACCGAGGAAAGCTCTTTGCCAAAATGTCCATGAAACATGTTAAACACGGTTTGTTTTACTCTTGGCTCGTCCTCGTTTTTTTTTGCTTTGCAGCCTTAAAAATTGCGTACACTGCTGTGTAATGTCTCCTGTGAGCTGCAACTCTTATTAACTTTAAAGTTTTAGTCACTCCAGTTATTGTGCAATCCCTGCTGAATGGCATCCAAGGATTGCAGGCCTGAACGGTGGTTCCCAAACTGAGGTGCGGGGTTTATCAGGGGTCTTTGGAGGTGTTACAGAGAGTCCTCAAGTACTGAGGAACAGTCACTGTGAGAGTGTATGAGGTTGTGTCATAGGTTTCACTGTTCTCACTGATGTTTCCAATTTATTTATATATATATATATAGACGTCCAGTCTAGATGTGTTTAATGTAGTGCTGCAAATAAGAATTATTTTCATTATTGATTAATCTGTTGATTATTTCCAAGAGTAAGTGACTAATCATTTGTAGAACTGAAACAATTAGTCAATTAATCAATTAGCAAACATTCAGACAGTTAATCAGCAACTTTACTGAATAATCGTTTAAGTCATGTTTCAAGAAAATATTTGAGTTTGTGTGGATTTGCTATTTTTCTTTATTGTGTATCATTCTTGTCTTCTGTCTTCTGTAACAGCACTGTAATCTAAACTTCAGCACTGTAGGATTTTAGGGAATTGTGATGGCCATTTTTATTCCGATTTAATAGAGGAAGTACTCTGCAGATAAATTGATAATGGAAGTGATTGTTAGATACAGCTGTAAATGTTTATGAAGTAGCAGCAGTCACCATTTCCTGGAGCCCAATGTGATCTACCAAAACCAAAAGAAAGACACATTGCTATCATATCAGACACACAAAATGAACAATGAGTTGTTCATCAAAGTAGACAAATTATCTGTTAATCAATAAATCAGTTTATCATTTCAACTGTAATGGAGCTGACAACAAATATCTTCCTACCAATATCTTTGGTTTGGACCAAACTACCTGTTTGTTTAGCTGTATACTACTAACCCTGTATGGATGTGATATGACTGCTGTCATTGTATGGCATGCCTCAGGTTAAACCCTTTGTAAAACATGAACAGATACATGAATGCCATGGAATCTGTCTTTTATAATCTAATTTGACTGTCAGTCAAGAAAAATAAATAAATCCAGGAATAAATAATAACTTACACTAGTTATCCTTACACTTGTGCCAGCCCTCGAAATTAAAGCCTTGCATACAGCTAACATTACACTATTTACCAGAAATCATTTCTTCTTCGACACTTTAAAACAGTAGCTTACAAAGGAAGTAGCACTGCGCAGCTACTGTTTTAGAGAGGCGAATAATTGATTTCTTGGAACTGCTGTTTTATCCAAGTGTCAAAGTATAAAGTTTATTAATAAATTACATGGTATCAGATCGGTGCATAAACTTGCATGCTTGTTCATACTCGGTATTGGAGGTAGTATCAGAAGCATTTGTGATGTTGGTATCGGTACCGGAATAACTGCAGAGCTATGCTGCAGGTACCAACTTAGACTGTGCGAGCCTGTTTGTCAGCAAGCAGTTTCTGACTGCCTCCGAGAGCAAGCGAGTTGAGCAATATGTTCTGCTGTGAAACTATTTTACCCAGAAACCTGGAGGGAGATGAGCACAGCAGTAAATGGGAATCATGGCGTGTTTCATATTACAGCAGGCTTAACTGCTGGCTGGCTGACTGCGTTCAGGGAGCTACTCGATGGCCACTGACGTGCCACCATCTTTGGATAAGATAAAAATGCCTAGACATAACAAATATTTTGTTTCCTCATCCTTACTGATTAAGGAATAACTCGGTAACCTACTGGGAGATTGGAAAGCAACAAGGCCATACATTCTCGCCTGAGCACTGCGTCGTCTTATCACCACTTCAGGTTAACGGTTACTGTGTGCACAACTTATGGGTGCTTTGTTATGTAACTCTGAAGTGACATTGTTGCTGAGTAACTCTGACTCTTCTCCATAAGACATTAGACAATTTGAGCCTGTTATTGTAACAGGCCGTTCATTTCTGAAAAGAAGAAGTTGGACTGACAGGAAAGAGAGGTGTTCACTTTGTAGCATCCGTCCAGGTTATTTTGATGGTGTGCAACAGTGTGAATGTTCTTCTGCTTCTGAGCCCACATATTCCCAGTAGAAGTATTTATTTCAAAACTTGTCTGCATAGCTATCTCTCGCTGCTCCTGATTTCTCCAAGTGAAAGTGGCACTTGATGCAGATTGAAAGATGATGTTTGTTGGTTAAATTGTTGGAAGCTTCTGTTGATACGTTTGCATGTGTCTGTTGTTAGTGAGAATTGGGGGATGTTGTGCAAACCGTTCCCTCTGCTCCAGCCCCCCAGCTGGATTGGTCACAGGACAGAGTATAACCACTCAGTCATGCTGGCCAGCTAAATTAAAGTCTAATTTGAGTCACCCCTTTGAGTCCTTTTTAAAATGGGCATTACTTCCTCACTATTCTCTATACATTCAATTTATGCCATATTTTTCAATTTTTTTTGCTGATATTCTAAGGGTCTTCTGGGTTTAGTTTAGCAACAGTTTTTCAAACTTCTTTTCATATGTTGAGAGGTTCAATCATCTTCTTACCAGAAACACCTAACAATCAAAGGTGAAAATAATCGATTTTTTAGCTGTCATCATGACTAGAAAATGGCATAAGCATCATGACAAGGAGGAAACCTTGACCCCAGTGAACTGCACCAGGAAGAATAGACCATGGGTGTGACAGGCATGACGTAAGGTAGAACACAGTGGTTAAACTTGTGTTGTGTAAGTTGATGGAGAGAGACTGCTGAGCCACTTCCTACACGAGACAATGTATTTGTCAGCATTTAGTAGATATATACACAGATTTAAACAGTGACAGGGTTTATAAACTGTATGTTTCCGTGCCTTATTAAAGTGTATAATCAACGAATATACATAAAAACTCACTGTCTCTTTCTCCCTCTTCCCCCCCAGTTGTCAGCTGAGCCAACAGCTTCCTAGTAAACACAGCAGTGCAAACAAATTCCTTAGCTGGGAAACCTCAAGGAAGACGTCTCCGGAGAAAGCCACTGAACACCCCTCTCATTCCCAAGGGCTCCAAGTTACCCTTATGACACTTTTGGCACTCAAGCTTCTTTTTTTCCTTTCAGTCGACAACGCTTCCGCTGCCTCATCTACAGTTTCTGACTTTGCAGCTCTCAGCAGAAGCGAAGCACTCTGAAGGCAGATTTAATTATTACCTCTCTAAAATGAAGCTATAAATCAGATTTTTTTTTTTCCTTTTCCTCTCTAGAGAAATCAATATGCAGGACAGACCTGCCCCGGATTTCACAAACGTTAATCTTCAAATCTGTTTATTTTTTATCAGATGAATTGCTCAATTGAACACATTTGAGCACTTTAAATAAATTTGGTGACAAAAACCTTAAAAAAAAAAGACAATTCCCTAGAGAAGAGACACGTATTGTAATAGACCGTTTTTATTGTCAGGATTGATTGACAAGTTTCTGTCGACATCACCAAGAGTGGAAGGAAAAACAATTCTGTTGTCAACACAAACAGTTGAGCTGAAAGAGGTTTGTTTCAGTATTTTTACTTGTTAAGTTCTTACTGTCCCTGAAATATTCCATGCCTATTATTCTCTAACTCGACTCTGCTCTCGGCTCGACTCCTGAACTCAAAGACATTTTGATTATGTTGGAACCACGACATGTTACAGCACACCCAGCCATGAGTAGCAGCTCGCATTGTAGTCTCTAATAATGCCGTAATGAGCAGTATGGCTGGACTCAAGCACTGAACAGAGCAAGGAAATCCTCATGTCCACATAAATCCGATTTAAACGTGAACTCTTCCACACAGACAAAAACCAGGCGTACCCAGGAGAGACTTTATTTTATTTTACCCATGCCTGCATGTGGTGCAAGGATGCTCCATAACAGTGTCTGCTGTTCTTGAGAAAGAGACTAAGGAGGAGGAGAAAGGGTAGGAAATGACAGAGTGCCTGACAGAATGCAAAGCGCTGGTGACTCCGTCCACGCGCAACGGCCACCGCGTCTTCAGCTACACGCTAGAGAGCCACACAGCAGCTGCCTTCGCCATCATGAACGAGCTGCGTCTGGAGCGCCAGCTGTGCGACGTCACACTCCGCGTGCGCTACAAAGACCTGGAGGCGGTAGACTTCGTGGCTCACAAGGTGGTGCTGGCCTCCTCATCCCCGGTCTTCAGGGCCATGTTCACCAATGGGCTGAAGGAGTGCGGTATGGAGTTAGTGCCTATCGAGGGGATTCACCCCAGGGTGAGTCAGATGTCTTATTCTTATTTGATGCTTTATTCGAATCATCTCCACACTCGCTACCATTAAGGATGATTCAGGGTCTCATCAAAGAAGAAGTGATTGGACTTATGGCTGTCATAAAGGTGTTTTTATTGGCACATTTTCCACTATACTGTCACAACTACAAAATGCTAATAAAACCACTTTTTTATTCTTCTAGTATAAGCCAGTGGTTAAATTAAAGGTTTCAGCCTCTTGCCATGGTAATATCATTCTTACAACAAGGAGTTTCAGTTGTAAATGTTCTTCTAATTAAATTAAAAAAACAAAACGTTTGAATCATCAGTGGTTTTCTGTGTGATTGAGACAAGTTGCACTTCTGATCTTACTGCAGTGAAAAGTACAGTGGGACTTGGCAGAGTGCACTTAGTTTGACCTCTCTTACTTACCCTGGAGGTTTACTAAGCTCACATAGATACACACATGGACACAGTATCTACCACTTGTTAGCTTATGAGATGCCAATCTGTCTGTACTTTCCAGGGAGAAATGAATAGGCAGTTAAATAGAGCGTTATTCCCCCTCCTTTTCTCTCCCAGTAACTTTCTCTTCTATCCTCACCCCGTTTCTTCTCCCTGTACTCTGTCGTCACCTTCCCCCAATCCTTTGTCCTCTTCACCCATTCAGGTTATGGACAGGCTGATAGAGTTTGCCTACACAGCCAGCATCTCTGTGGGCGAGAAGTGTGTGATCCACGTGATGAATGGCGCTGTCATGTACCAGATAGACAGCGTGGTGAAGGCCTGTTGCGACTTCTTGGTCCAGCAGCTCGACCCGAGCAACGCCATTGGCATCGCCAGCTTTGCTGAGCAGATTGGTTGCACAGAGCTCCACCAGAAGGCCCGAGAGTACATCTACATGAATTTCAGCCAGGTGAGTATCAGACAGTTATTTCTAAAAAGCTCCTCTGTTTTGTCTGTAATCATTTTTGTAAGTTTGTTTTTTGCCTTCTTTTGATATTTGACAGTGTAGAAACAGACAGGAAATGTGAGGAGAGAGAAAAAAAGGAGTTTGACGTGCAACAAAGGTACCCAACTGAGAAACATTGTACTTGCGGTATTCATCTTAACCATTACACTACCAAACTTTGCATTGAAAGGACTGGAGTCACAAGATTCAGATGAAGCTTGGCAAGCTGCCTGTTGTTATGAACAGACATGGTATCAGTCAGGCTGTGCCAGGTGCACATGAAAGTAAGAGCTGCTCTGTCTAGCAGTGTAATTGCTTCTTAACAGCAAATGAGTTGTCTGAATTTTTTGGCATCATTTAGTGATCGTTCCCTACCGTCATAGATCAGCTTTGGTTGCATATTTTTTCTGGTCAGTCAGGAAAAAACACTGTGGTTTGACTAAATCTGAGGGCAATGACATGCTCATTTAAAAAGTCATAGCAGCAGCTTAAGTCGTATCTAAAAGTCATATAAAATAATCAATCATATTTAACTACTACAACAGTGATGCATTATAAATGTACCTTCACAGCTCATAACTGAAAAAGGAAACTGAGTTTCACTATTTATAGTAGGCTACTATTTGTACCAGGGGACTTGTGTGTAAAGTAAAGGCTGTTTCACTTGTTCCACTGCGGTTTTTTGCTGGCTGGCTTTTTTTTCTCTTCAGACCTGCTTACATTGATCATCAGGAATGCAAGCTGTGAGTCACGAAGAGTGGTGTGTGTGTGTGTGTGGGTGGGTTTACATGTGGTTGGAGCATACCTGACTCCAAAAGAAGACGGTACAATGCAGTGCAAAAAAGAAACAAAAACTTAATATTGATTCCTGATACGTTGATAAGGACAGACAGGGCAGCAGCTGGTTAGACAGGGCACTGAATCAAATATGCGTTGCATAATATCTCTCATTGGGTTAGTCTCATGTCTTTTGATATAAAGAAATTAGGTAAACCCGGATGACAACAGCTTTTTTGGAAAACTATTTTGTCTTTCTTGATGCGTACATGCCCCTCCAAAGATTTGGATTTCCTGGATATTTAGTTGGTGTGCCAGTCTAAATAAGTCTTATGTTTTTCCTCTATTATCTCCCAGATAATCTTGACATTTGACCAGTGTCACAGAATGTTTTGAATTATTTTTGGCAGTAGTTGGATTTGTTTAAACAGTTTTCTGTCTGTTTTACAGTCAGCTGTGTTAAACATAATACAACTGTTTTCCTGACATTGAAATAATTATTCTATTAATCTATTAATTGATAGATAGAACATTAAAATAACACAAGAAAACCACCACAATTTTCTGGTACCAGCTACTATGCGGATTTGCTGCTTTTCTTTGTCATATGTGATAGTGAAGCTGAATATCTTTTGGTTTTGGACTGGACAGACAAAACAAACTATCCGGAGATGTGATCTTGGTCTTAAGGAGATGGTGATGGGCATTTGTATCTAATTGCTGTTTTTTTACAGTCCAAACAATCAACCAGTCAGTTGAGAAAATTATGTTCAGATTAAGTGATAATAAAAATAATCTTAAATTGTGAATCTGAATCTTAGTCTCCTTTCCTCAACATAGTTTTTTAAATTCCTCTTTTTTATTACCTAATACCAAATATTTTCACGACTAATAAAAGTTTTTCTATGTTTAATTGATCAGAGCTCAGCTTGTTGGTTGTAAGAACACTGATTAAAAGTTTTTGTCCCTACTCCTGCTTCCAGGTGGCGACCCAGGAGGAGTTCTTCAACTTGTCTCACTGTCAGCTGGTCACCCTCATCAGCCGGGATGAGCTCAATGTACGCTGCGAGTCCGAAGTCTTCCAGGCATGTGTGGCCTGGGTGCGCTACGACCGGGAGAACCGGCGACCGTACGTCCAGGCCTTACTCCAGGCTGTCCGCTGCCATTCCCTCACCCCCAACTTCCTGCAGGCCCAGCTCCAGTCTCTGGACTGGGATCCCCAGTGTAAAGACTACCTGGCCCAGATCTTCCAGGACCTCACCCTCCATAAACCCACCAAAGTCATTTCTTGCCGAACTCCCAAGGTGCCGCAGCTCATCTACACAGCAGGGGGTTATTTCCGTCAGTCTCTGAGCTACCTGGAGGCCTATAATCCCTGTACAGGAGGCTGGCTAAGGCTTGCTGACCTGCAGGTACCCCGCAGTGGCCTGGCAGCCTGTGTGATCAGTGGGCTTTTCTACGCTGTTGGTGGAAGAAACAACGCACCTGATGGCAACATGGACTCGAATGCATTGGACTGCTACAATCCTATGAACAACTGCTGGGTGCCATGTGCGCCGATGAGCGTGCCTAGGAACCGAATCGGAGTTGGTGTCATCGATGGCATGATATATGCAGTTGGTGGATCACATGGGTGCATTCATCATAATAGTGTTGAAAGGTGAGTGAGTCGGACATTTAAAGAGTATGGCTTACATTATTTTATATATTATATATATTATATATATTATTATCTTCATTTTTTCCCCTGAACAGACCAAAGCCAATGATGTAGTGTCAGTGTTACCTGTATTGCCACAGCCTGGTTCATTGTTTATAATGATAAATTATCTTTTAATTAGCAACAGCTATATCTGCTTTTAGTGTGCTGCAAGTGTGCTTTCATTTTTGCCAGGTTGTTTTTAAAGGCTGTTGATTTAAAATGAATGTCAATATAACTGTTTCTGTGGTTTACCTTATTGTATTGATCCAATAATAAACAGTAGGATATACTGTATGACTTACAGCACAGGCCAATGCTCCGATCAGGTAACTTCCTTGAAAATAATTGGTTTTGTTCCACTTCCTTTTAATCTATTTTAATTCCCAAAAGCTTCAATGAGGAAGTTTTAATCTACTGGAAAACATTTTGTGTTTCAGACCAAACGGTAATTGATGCCATGGCAAAAAATAGAAGTGGCTGGACAATTAACCTGGACAATGAGCGGGCAACATCTATTCTAATGAAGAATAAGAGGCTGGGTGTTGTTTAGCACCCAGCCTATCAACATGTTCCACCAACATGCATCTAACAATTTTTCCCTACTGTGTTGGCATGACTCAAATCCAGACCTGTGACACGAGCCTTAACCAGTCAGCTTGTCTATGAAACAGTGAATTATGTAAATGATCTTAATTCATGGTTGAAAATTTACCCAGACTGTGGCTTTAGTCTTGAGATGACACAGACAGAGAGCAGTGACAAATAGCAAATATTAACCAGGCAGCCCACAATGACTGAAAAAGGAATGTGCCCTACCTGTCTGAATGCCTATGGACTGACTCATTGCAGTAGAATCACGCACATACAAATGAATCTGTGCTGCACAGTTTAGTAGTACCTACCTTCCATCCAATAAAACAAGAGAGCTTTGACTTTGAGTGAAACCCTGAGTGAACACTTTCGTCATTGATGCAGCATTGACTAATTCTACTGCTTGGTTGAGAAAAACAGGGAAAACCCTGAAGAAAACTTCATTCAACTGATTTATGTTGGTTCTTCTGTGCAGGTATGACCCAGAAAGGGACCAGTGGCAGCTGGTAGCCCCTATGTTGACACGGCGTATCGGTGTGGGTGTGGCCGTCATCAACCGCCTGCTTTACGCTGTGGGGGGGTTTGACGGGGCCAACCGGCTCAGCTCCTGTGAATGCTACAACCCGGAGAGGGACGAGTGGAAAACCATGGCCCCCATGAACACTGTCCGCTCTGGAGCTGGTAAGTAAGAAATACTCTAAATGAAAAACTTGTCTCCACAATACAGTCTGCTTGGAAGGTTCACAAATGGCTGTGCAAGGTTTCATACGTGGTTTTGAAAGGTATTTGTAAGGTCTGCTTCATCAGGCTCTCTGATTCGTGTTAAGGAGAACAAAAGGGGGATTTAAACCAGACAGGAAGGAGGTCCTGGTGGCCAGTTAATAAAGACAAATGAAGCATAACCATAATGCTACTGGTTTGATTCCCGTAGGAACCTTTGCTGCCTGTGTTATACCACAGGAAATGTCCACTAAAGGCACAAATGCCCAGATCTTACTATGACCACTCAATATGAAGCTCAGAAGCTTTTGTGTGTAGTTTGTACACAGGTGTAGCGGTAGCAGAGGAGGAATGAGTTGGGTATATTCTCACGTATCCTTAATCACATGCATGAACTGGTGTTACGATATTTAGATATCTAATTGAGAACTTATTTTTGACAGAGTGAGTAATGTGGAAATACTTTTATCTGTATTTTTTTGACCATAATGTCAGTCAAAGCAAAGATGCTGGTACATTAGAAGGGTTCATCTTTTACTATACAATCATGTATCGTGTAGGAGTTTTACAAATTCTAGCATATGCTTGAAGGTTTTTCTACTGTTTGCTCATGTCTACATAAACTAATCTTGACCTGTATTTCTTTAGGTGTGTGTTCACTGGGGAATCACATCTTCGTGATGGGCGGCTACGATGGCACCAACCAGCTGAACACAGTGGAGCGCTATGATGTGGAAACTGATACATGGAGCTTTGCTGCCTCCATGAGGCACCGGCGCAGTGCTCTGGGAGTCACTGCGTTACATGGACGCATCTATGTATTGGGTGAGTAGTAATGTAACCAGAAACTGCCTACTGAGAGTCAAAGCACCAAACTATAGTAAAAATAAATAAATACATAGGTACTGTAGGGCCACTGACTCATTTCCTGTTTGCTGCAGGCACATTTTAGTCTTATAACTTGACCACATGTGTTTTGGACATTGGGGTAATGGCCAACTAACTATTGTCAATCCAACTAACACCATATGTTTAATAAGAATATGTATTTATCTATTTTAGTTTTTGAGTGTTAATGTTGTGTCAACAAGTTGGCTTATTTATTCATTGAAGAAAGTCTTTTTTTTCTTTCTTTTTTTTTTTCCTACCCCTGCACCAGCGACAGCCATGGCCAGAGGCACTGTGTTTTAATAATGGCACACTGACTATGTGGAGGTGTGTTTGTGTTAGCACACTGTGTGTGTAGCGGCCTTGGTTGTTTTTTGTTTTTTGCTGTGGGATTGAATTTGGTGTTGAGAATCATTGAATTTCATTAGTATCTGTACTGACTTGTGAAATTCTGGTATCGTGTCATCCCTACACATAACGCCATCACTATTAACGCTATTGTTCACACCTGTGGTTGGCAAGTCAAAGTGAGGAAGCTCTGAGCATAAACCTCTGTTGAGCAAAACTAAAGTCACCAAACAAAATGTCAATGTTATGTTTACAGGAGGTTACGATGGCAACACTTTCCTGGACAGCGTGGAGTGTTACGACCCAGAGACGGACACCTGGTCGGAGGTGACACACATGACGTCAGGGCGGAGCGGCGTGGGAGTGGCCGTTACCATGGAGCCCTGCCAGAAAGAACTGCCTACCTGTCAAAAGTCTGAGAGGGAGAGTGGTGCAGCATCCCCGGCCTATCAGTCAGCCAACTCCGGTTTTTGCTCTCACCACAATCAGAGGCACAGCGGGCCTTTCAGCAAAGGCCCCTGAAGCTCCTCACTAGACCCTGTCACAAATGCACATATACAAATGAGCACCCCAAAACTCAACTCTGTCTTCCCAAATCAAAATAAGGACCCTCACAACCGATTAGAGACAGAAGTGAGCTGAAAACCCACATGCTGCCTCACTGGTTCTAGATATTACACTTGATGTGAATTAAAAAGAAACAAAACCAACACAAAATGAGTAACACTTTATTTTAAAAGTGCAGTGTTGATACTCTTCTATAAGGTGACAAAAAAGACCAGTTTCCAAGAGCAGAAATTTGATTAATTTGTTTGTGGTGAATTGTGTTTCGCCAAATCCGACATGGACCTCAGTCCATCCGTGTTCACATCTGGCATTAGAAGTCTTCAGTCGGACCATCATCTCCCAGGGTTGAGCCATGGGAGGAAAGGGCTGCATTCATGGGCTCATAGTCATCAGGGGAAAAGTTGGAAAAGTTAAATCTGAGGGGAGGGGAAAAAAATCAAATGATCCCATTATGTAAAAAACAATACAAAAAAGTAGCATTTGTCACTCAGTTTGGGCAGTAGAGTTCAAAGTGCCATTACAATTCCTGTGGGCATTACTGTCATCAGTATATTGTCTCTAGGTGCTTGTGTTGGAAAGGCACAGACAGACTCACTGTGTGTTGTATAGAAATTGTAGAAGTTAACCCAGACAGCCACAAGATGAAGCTTATATACAAGACAATTGGCCTCATGCAAGAACATTTTAATATTTTTGTCCTAAACCTCTCCTACTTTTTCTCTGTGAGGCTTATTCATATGTGTTCCAAGTCAGATACAGCAAGCTCTCTTCACTGCACAAACTTGTTGTAAACTTCTCATTTCAACCTGACTTATGCCACCTCTTAATGAGGAGGTGTACATTTGTAAGGTTTGATCATTACATAATCAGTGCACCAAAGTCAGTATATAAGACTACTTATTCTGCTTAATCCAATTTGTTTACTGCAAAATGTGGCAGTAAAATCTTAAATCACCCTTAAAGTACTAATAAGTTACTTGTATATGCTACTTAAGAACGAATCTAGTGGTTCTTGCATGAGGCCCAAAGTCTCAAATTCAAGTTTTGGCACAGGAAAAGCAGGACCTTACAGTAACTGCATAGTAACTAATGTGTCCTTTCACTAATAGCCACTGGTAGGTTTAAAAAATTTGAAATTTTTTGGAAATGGGTGTTGAGACATGTCTGGTGTAGTTGGTATATGGAGTGCCAAGAGGATGGAGAAATGTGTTTTGACTGTTTAGAGGAAACAGAATACTGTAGCATTTAAAAACTTAGATTCAAACATCTCACTGAATGTGTTTTATAAAAACACTAATCACTGACACAATTGAGAACCTCTACCTGCAGTTGACTCTTTGGTTTTCACATCCACCAGACCTCAGAAACAGAAGTGACCATGTTTGTGCATTAGTGTTCAAATATTGTATGCTAATGACAAAAATTTGCTTAAAGAAGTGTATTTGTAACAGCAATTTAAGCTACAAAGGTTTTTAAGTGATGTTTTGTACATTGATATTCTAAGAAGTCTTGTACAGAATTTCAGAGCTCACTTTTTTATTTATTTGTTCAGATCCTTTTGGTTTTCTTGTTCCTCTAAACTGACATCAGCTTTGTATTGAATTGGACCCTGGTGTTGTGTTTTTGAATAACTCGCATGCATTGTAACTGAGTAGGAATGCCTGTTAATGCTAATTTTGGATGTTTGTAAAAAAAAAAAAAAAAAAAAAAAAAAAAAAAGCTTCACTTCGAAAGGGACTTTTTTTCCTGTCCGTCAGTAGTTGGAATGGAAATTAGAATATTTAAGGTCTGCTTTGTACATTTTTTTTTTTTTTTTTTTTTCCAAGCAAAAAAAAAAAACCGCCCTGTACAATAATACATTGTAAAGTAAAATATATGTTTATTGTACTACTGTAGTCATGTAATGATTTGTTAGTTTTGATCTGTAGACTTGTTATTTACATATAGCCCCTAACCACATGAATATTTGTTTTAATGTGAAGGATTGATCTGTTGTGGTCCTGGCATTTGGATCATGAAATGAAGTTGTTGCAAGTTTACAAAAAAGCAATGGCCACTGGAGGGAGCTGAAGTTCTTTTATACTGATCAAACTGTACCTGTTCACTGTATTGGATATTATCATCATATGTAACATAAACAAGTCACCTGCACCAATTTAAGTTTCACCATAGATACCGATCAGCTGAGTCACATTTTTCTTTGGTTTTTACTTTGCTTGTACTTGTGCCATTAATCGACCACCCAAGATGGCTGCTGACACATCTCATTTCCTTACTGAACCTGGCAGGTGGATGAGATAGGCCATTATTATATTATCCAAGAGGAAAACTTCCCTGCTTATGTGGGCTTACAAAAGTATCAAGATCTAATCCTGCCAAACTGAGAGAGGCTACTGCAGCCCTCAACAAAGCAAAACTGCTTGAGCTGCAGTAACATCTTATTCGATAAAAAAAAAAAAGATTGTCATCCTTTTAATGCATTTGAGATAGATGCTTTATATTGCATTACACAAGTCAAGTACTGTTAGAAGTCTACATCCATAAATTTACCAGGCAACACCCATATGATTCAACAATAGAAGTGATACATTATGATACATTAAAAAGTACTTATTACACAATCTCCTATTTTTTTATGTTTGTGTTAAGTGTTCTTTTTTTTTTTGCTTTTTATCATAGTGAAATTAACAAAAGAGACAAAAATGTAAAATAGTCAAATGTGATAATAGATTAAAATACATAACGAATTGAACCTGCAAAAAAGGAATAGGAAGAAGTAAATTGTGGTCAAATTAGGTTTTTGAAGGACAATAGAGTGAAAGCTGCAACTAGGAATAATATAAGAGAAATCGAGTGATTAAATCGATTTAAAAACATTAATTCAGAGAGGTCCCCATAATCTACAGTAGGATACATTTTAAGTCTCTTTATTTTCTTATCGTTTGTAAAGTTAGCACTCAAAACTGCTGTATTGACTTGTTGAGAATGGGTCTATTTTGAAAATCTTGTCCGGATGTGCTGTGTTGTTTCTAGGTAACTTGACACCGGTGCGCTCGTCTTTAACCATGAAAAACAGAGTCCCGATCCCGATACTCACCGGACACCAGTGGATCTTCTTCTGGCGCAGGTAAGTTAAGTTCACCTGGTTAAAGCTGAATACCACAGATTAGTTTATTTAAGCCCTACTGTATGTGCTGATGGTGAAGACACACTTACAACTCTTTCAAAGACAAATAAGTTAATGGACAGTAGAACATGTACATGCGACTCTGTAGATTTGTCTATATAAATTAGCTATTATGAAAGCCAGTCCCTTTCATGGTGTGATGTTAAAATGTCTCTTTTACCTACAAAGAAGTAAAAATGTTTAGAAAGATGATTAAAGAAGAAAGTGGTTGGTTAGAAAGAAGAAGTTTGCTGCAGTGGTTTGTCTACTTGTTGACTCATGTTAAGTGTCACTTTGAAACACTTTACATCAGAAATAAATTTGGCTAACTGGCTATTTTGGATATAGCCTAGTGGTGTTTTTTTAAGGGGTTGAGTATTTATGGGACTTTCTTGGGTTTTTTTTACTCTTATTCTCTGGGGAAAAAAATACCTTGAGAAATTTCGGCAACCCTTTCCTTGGAGTTACTTTTTGTCAGACATTGTTGTCAAACTAGTTTATCCACCTTAAACCCGCCCTCAGCACAGGAACAGTCTGTTTATTCACTCAAGCCCGCAGATGCCTAATGCAGTCGCTGTCTATATAACGAACCCAAGTATTCACTCCTGAAAATATATTGTGTTTGTACACCATGTGTCTTTCTGTGTCATGTGACTTTAAAACCTTTGACAAGATGTTCTCCAGAGGCTGCACTGTGTTGGAAACCTATTTTAGCCTCAGTGTTCACAGCCACTCGTTTCTTTCATCAGTGTGGAGCAGCAGCCAGGATGATCCCAGTGGGTGAATTCAGAAACCTCGGCGCAGAGCTGAACTCAAAGTATCGGGTCTTGAAACCATGGTGGGATGTTTTCTCAGAGTACCTGTGCATTGTTATGCTAATGATTGGAGTGTTTGGGTGCACCTTGCAGGTGAGGCATCTACAAACAGGCCACTTAACCTATTTAGTAACCATTACTAACCTAATACAACCTAACCTGCCTGATGAGACATTTGCATAATTTTTATCTGTTGTGGCATATCAAAATAACTTTTGTTATTTTGTTCCCACAAACCCTCCACTTTGTTTTATGGCACACAGCAGAGCAATTCCTACATTATCTGACCTCCAAGTCAGGCGAAAACACAGACAGTGTAACTGAACTAACTTGTCTCTCTTGACCCACTTACTGCAGATTCAGATCACTAACTTGCTGCTTAATGTGTCTCTCACTGCCTGACTATTATTTCTGTGTCACAGTAAAATAGCACAGGAGAAAAGCAACGGGATTAAGATGTGAGAGTAACTTCTGCTACTTGTTGTTTCGTTAACACGTTGTCTCTCTGTGAGAAAGGTGTGGGTGTTGCTTTATAAAGAGCAAAAGCAGGAAGAGTCCATTCCTGCAATTAGTGCAACTTTACTGAGATAGACTTACTGACAACAGAAGACCTGTCCAGAGGAAACACCTTAACGAATACCAGTAAACTGCACCCTGAGGCAGCTGCCTAAAGAACTATATCATGTACAGGCACTACAAGTTTTACTGGTTCAGAAGTTTAACTGTTAAAATACCCAGGCTATGCTAAATACCAATGTAAAGACTGAAGCTGTGTTTGCTTATCACCTCTGATTACAGGGTATCTGTAAGTCTTGAAAAGTCTTAAAACGCATGGAATTTGGTTTATTCAAAAAACTGTGATCTATAAAATTATTTTGTATTCAATTGTGCACTGTTGGGAGAATTTATACACTTTATTTATACACTTACAAACTAAAATATAGCTTATTCCTCTGTGCCACACACCTTCATTGTTGTCTCAAAATATTGAAAACACACCTGGGTGATATGTTCCTTTATTCTGATGAACATGAGCACCGTACTTTATTTTGAGTAATCATGCAGTATATACGTTGTCCTGCTGCTGTCAATACTCACCACAGCAGCATATGTATATGAATCCATTAATGAAAATAGTCCCCAACAAATGTACTATTTACTGTTACAAATTAGTGCAAACCATTTTTTCATATACAAATTAAAGGAAAGGAAATTAAAGGACAAAGAGTCTGCAGCTATGTTAGCAGCACTATGAGCTAAATGCTAACATGGTGAGGGTACAATGTTTTTCCTATGTTAACCATCTTGTAAACCGTCTTTTTAAAATGTCAAAGAGTGATAAATGTGGTTATTAGGATTCATCATCCTGGAACCATGAATTTCTGTACCAGATTTCATGGCAGTCCATTCAAAAGTTGTTTGGACATTTAACCAAAAGTAAAAATGGCAACCTCCTTATCAGGATTCCTCCTCTGAGGACCATGAATGTACAAAATTTCATTACAATAAATCCAATAGTTGTTGAGATAGTTTAGTTTGGAACAAAGTGGTTGATTGTCCAACATTGCCATTCCTTGAGCCATGTAACAAGAGTAAGATCTTGGGCCTTCTGAACAGCTTCAATGCTCCTTGGCACAGATTCAAAGTCTCGTTAACTCTAATTTGTCATTTGTTAGTATAAGGCAGTTCAAATATACATTTAATATGCAGAAAGGATTCATGACTTTAATCATTCATTCATGCATCTATTCCCCACAGCTAACCCAAGACAAGATTTCTTGCCTGCCCAGTCACTTCACCAGCCCAACGCCCGAGGTAATCGACTGCAGCCACATCCGAACCTACAGGGAGAATGACACGTTGCAGCACACGCTGGTCAAACCTGCGAGCCCCATCATCCAGGAGGTGTTTGGCCGCAAGAACAATCTGGACATCCACCAATATGTGTTTGTCAACCACTATTGCTATGAGAGGTTCGTCCACTGGTATGCTAAGTACTTCCCATACCTCGTTGTGATCCACACTGTGATTTTCATGGTAGCAAGTAGCTTCTGGTTCAAGTTCCCTGGGACATCTTCTAAAATTGACCTCTTTGTGACAATCCTCGGGAAGTGCTTTGATTCACCATGGACCACGAGGGCCCTGAGTGAAGTTTCTGAGGAAAGGGGAGAGGAGAAACTGGTTAGTTGGAGAAGGAATACCATCTCAAATTATCCCACAGAGCGACGAGCAGATGAGGAGGAGACTGTGGGGCTTCTTCAATCCGCTACTATCAAGTCTAATCCAGAAAAGAAGCCAGAGTCTCAGTCGACCCCTTCTGTCTTAGATAAGAAGGAAGGAGAGCAGGCCAAAGCTCTATTTGAAAAGGTGAAGAAGTTCAGGACTCATGTAGAGGAGGCAGACATCTTGTATGTCATGCATGTGCTACAAACATCACTGAAGGTCTTCAAGTTCCTTGTAATCATTATCTACACTGCAGTGCTGGTACCGAACATTGAGATAGTAGTGCGCTGTTTTGTTCCTCCTGAGCTGACTGGTTTTGATATCTATTGCTGTAACCACACCAAAGCCCATCTTTTCTCCAAGCTTGCCTATTGCTATATCTGCTTCGTGGGAGTGTATGGACTTCTGTGCATCTACACCCTCTACTGGCTTTTCCATCGGCCTCTGAAGGAGTACTCCTTTGAGCAGGTCAGACTAGAAACAGGTATTAACGACATACCAGATGTAAAGAATGACTTTGCGTTCCTCCTGCACCTTGTGGACCAATATGATGCCCTTTACTCTAAAAGATTTGCAGTCTTTCTTTCTGAGGTTAGTGAGAGTCGTCTGCATCAGCTCAACCTCAACCATGAGTGGACTGCCAAAAAGCTGCGCACCCGTCTTTCAAAGAACACCAATAACTTGTTGGAGCTCCACCTGTTAATGTTACCGGGGCTTCCTGACACAGTCTTTGAGATCTCTGAAGTGGAATCACTCAAACTGGAGCAAGTTAAAAACGTCACCATCTCACATAGCGTGGCAAAGCTAGAATCTCTTCGGGAGTTATCACTGATCTTCTGCCCTGCAAAGCTCCAGCTGCCTGCCCTGAACCACCTCAAGGAACATTTAAAGACCCTGCGCCTAGCTTTTGAAAGTTTAGAAGAGGTGCCTATTTGGATGTACACCCTCCATGGCCTGGAGGAGTTACATCTGAATGGTCCTTTAACCAATGAGGTGTCCAGAAGTGCCACTCTGGACTCCTTCCGAGGGCTTAAAGCTCTCAGAGTTCTCAGCCTCCGCTCCAACCTTACAAAGATCCCACCCAGTATAGGGGATGTAGCGTTGCAGCTGCAGAAGTTGTCCATCTATAACGAAGGTGTCAAGATCCAAGCGTTTAGTAGCCTGAAGAAGTTAACCAACCTGGTCTCATTGGAGTTAGTGGGCTGTGAGTTGGAGCGCATCCCAAGTGCTGTCTTCAGCCTGGACAATTTGCAGGAGTTGGACCTGAAAGAAAACAAACTGACCACTGTGGAGGAGATTCTGAGCTTACAGCACTGCCGCCGCTTAGTGACGCTCCGACTGTGGCACAACAAAATCACCTACATCCCTGATCACATCAGTAAGCTGCACTCCATAGAGACGCTGGACATTAGCTGGAACAAGCTACAAAAGCTTCCATCTCGACTGTTTTATTGCACCAAGCTCAGGCACCTTGATGTCTCCCACAACCAGCTCACCTCTCTACCTCCTGAGGTGGGCATCCCACAGGGCCTCCAGTTCCTCTCCGCTGCTTTCAACTCTTTAGAGATGGTGCCAGAGGAGCTGTTCTCCTGTAAAAAGCTAAAAACTTTGGCTCTTGGAAACAACTGCCTGTCGTATCTTAGCTCCAGAGTGGCCAACCTGGTCCAGCTGGTCCGGCTGGAGATTAAAGGGAACCGCCTGGAGTCTCTGCCTCTGGAGATTGGGGACTGTCCCCTGCTGTCTGACAGTGGGTTGATAGTAGAAGAGAGCCTGCTCGATCTGCTGCCATCAGATGTACGAGGCAGGCTGAACAAAAGCTAATTTTGTAGAGCTAATGGACTCATCTTTTCTCAGTGTAACGTGGTGCGCAATGTTGGTCTGACTTGCACAGAGTATTGATCCATGGTATTAGAGGGAATGCAGAACAAAAGGAAAACCATAACCAAACCCATAACTGACCCCAAAAGAAACTAAACATATATACACAATCAGTCGTCATTAAATTTGTTCCAATCTGTGTCAGTGCGTAATTAATCAACTTGCACATGTTATTGTATGCATTTTCTTAAAAATACAATTTTTAAAAAAAAAATATTTTACCAAGTTAATAGATGTCTTGTAAATACATTGCTGCATTTATTTTTTACAAAACTGGATTAATGTAAAGTTTAACAAGGATTTTTATAGATGCAGGATCAGGATACTGTTATGTGTGGATGAGACAAGCACTCAACACTTCATCAGGGTTCAAATTGCTACTATTATCACTCAGAGTTTTGTTTACTGAATATTTTGTGGGTTCTTCAGAGTAACAGTCAGGGGGTTTTTCTCCCTGTACTATATCCTGTTGGACAGGTTTATACAGCATGAAGAAACGTTTTCCACAGTGAGGCGGCTCACGTTGCGCCCTTTCAGGCACCAAACAAGTGGAGGAAGAAAAAGCCTTTCAGTATCAGAATAATAGGTGTCCATTCCTCTATTCACACATTCTGTCGAATGGAGGAAAGACTGAATTCATGCAGGATATTATGAATCAGACAACGGTCAATTCAACATGATATTCAGTGTGAAAAGCAGGACACAATAAATAATCACTTACAGCGAGAAAGGAGACAAAAGTACTGCCTTTGAAATACCTTTTGGATGAGTAATATGTTGAGTACAGTAATGCCTTTGGTAATGGGTGATACAGAGTATTTTTCTTTTAACACACTATGTATGAATTAATGGCTTCCCAAGAATTTCAATTTTGCTTCCCTGTTTTATTGTTACTACGTCTTTATCACAATTTTTCTTAACTTATACAGTAAAATAAGGGGAAAACAGGATGTGATTTCCAAAACAACACTATTATCCAATTTGAGTAATAAGATGTAAAATTACAGAACAATATGATGTTTATTTTGCACATCATAAACTAGTGCAAATAAGTGCCTGAAACAAGGAAATAAAATGTCCTAAAAGTTTCTGCTGCTAGACAGGAGGTCATTGTAGTAACTAATTTCTTTTTCCCTGTGTTCCGTTCTCAGACTCAGATATGCATAACAAATCTGTATTACTTAGTCAGGACTTCCACAGTTCTGCCTGAACTGCAGCTCAGTCATGTCCTGGCTTGCATGGCTTCAGAATGGCTTCAGTTTATAGACATACCTCAGTCATATTTGAGCATACACTGACCTGCCCATGCTGCCACACACCTCCATCAAACTCTTGTGTTTATTTCTTTCATGTTTTATTATTTAGATGTTTTTTTTCATGCGGGAAGTTGTCAACAAAAAAAAAAGAGAGAGAGGAGGATTGAAGTGTGGAATTTTCTAGAGGTGCATACCCAGAATTACATGCCTACTGTTATAATGCTTTGTCAATCATTTCCATATTCCTTTTCCTCTCACTGAAGGTGGCGGTCGAGTGTGTCACCAGCATTAACCAAAACAGATGTGATTGCATCAGGGTAACTATGGCTTGGCTGGAAATAACCAACAACATGTTATGTAAAGGGTTGCTTTAAGTTGTTTGAGGTGATAACTTCAGTCTGAAATGCTGCAACTGCTGCCATTGTCATACTTGTGGAGTGTGCTGCTAGAGGACTGGTTGTCTAACCCAGTATTTACATTTGAGTAGGAAAATCCGATTGGGAAACTTCCTCCCTACCATGTGAGTTTCTGTTGTTCCAATTTTTGAAAGATTAGGATTCAGTGCCTGCTGCCCATGATTCCTTGCTGCTTGATGAACTGTGTCAAAGTGTGAACAATCTAACAGAGCATGTTACAGTATCTGTCGACAGTGTACAATGACTTGCTACTTGTGACTTCAACCCAAATTTTTCCGTATGACTTACAGTAAATTGGTATCAAAGTCCATAACTCATAAGATGTTTTATATCATTTTACCACCATACTAAACTTTTATATCTTTTATATTGTATATTTTAAACACCCATGAATGAGAGCTCTAAGAAAGCTTCAGGGATGGGTTTGGATTTTTTTTTATCTTTATCTTTCTTTTTATCTTGCTATGATGCTAACATGCCCATATGTGCAGTTCATTGAAAGAGTCATTGATCAATCTAAACATTCCTCCTGTCCATATTGACCATTCAATGTGGCTTCAGCAAAGAAAAACATTGTCATTTCAGACTAAAGAGGCTGGAGGATACCCACTTGATTTGATTAACTCAGACTGTTGAAGCCTCTTATTAGCTTCAGCTGAACTTCATAATGCATTTTAATACAAAACAAGAACTGTGAGTTTTGTCCATTATTTTTTACACTGCATTCATATTCACATCTAGTACAGACAGTAAGAATGATTATAGTGAACAAAAACGCTTTCAGTCTACATATGGGCATGTGAACACTGTGTAGAGCTGCAGCAAACTAATAATATGCCGATAAATCAATTATCGGTTTGGTCTAGAAAACAACCAACAGTAAAAACTATTTCCTAGAACCAAAAGTGATGTCTTTAAATGTCTTGTTTTGTTTGCCCAAGTCCAAAGAGGATCAGTTGACTGTAATGTAAGATGAGGAAAAGCTGCAAATTCACGTACTTGATAACCTAGAAACAATCACATTTTGGCATAGTTGCTTTGAAAAATGATTTAGACAGTTAATTGCCAAAATAAATTTTATGTTGCCCAATTAACCAGCTAATTGACGGAGCTCTAAAAGAGGTAAGGGGCATCCCTGTGGAGGCAGGGTATCAGTTCAAGTCTGCTACATGTTATTCCCCATCTTTCTCTCCTCTCATTTCCTGTCAGCTCTTCACTGTCTACTACCTAATAAAGTCAAAAACACCCCAAATATCCTTTAAAAAGAGGAACCGGTTTAAAATGTCACCAGTGGCACACAATCAATCAGACGGGCGTCTCAGACTATGCATTCCTTTGTCACAGTCTTTCATTTTTAACAGGAACCGGAGTTCTCTCATCAGACTCTTGACTCATCTTATTTTCCCTCAATCTTGTGATTGTGTATTCACACACGTGTATGTATATCTTTGAAGGAGTAGGCTGACAGGTTTTTCTTGTCTACTCCCACTATCCTTTGCTGCTTGCAAACTTATCTCTCCCCCAACCTGCAGAACAAACCAACCACAACAGTGTTTATACAGGGATCCTTTTTTTTTTTTTGGCACATCTCACGACACACCCACATCTGTGCACAGTGAAGTCAGGCAGCTCTACCTAGTGGCTGGGTGCAAGTCTGTTTGGCCGTGTGTTTTTCACTGTCCTTGTTACTGCAGTTTTGTGGCTGATTTAGTTGTCAGGGTGGGAAAATACTTAAATATTATTCATTGTTGTGTGTCTTTATTACACAAGATGAGGGAGTGGTAGCACAGAAGATAGAGAAGCTGACCTCTGACCGGAAGATTTGTTTCAAAACCCAAGAATGGCTGGGTGGGGAATAAATATGGGTGGGGAGAGTGAATGACTATTTTTTTTTTGTTCTCTTCAACAGCTACTGCTGAAGTGCCCTTGAGGCAGACATTTAACCCCTAGCAACTCCAGCTGTTGAGTTGTTCAATGCCCAGAAGTCAAATACTGTGGTTGGACTGTGCACTTCAGCATGTGTGGGACTATGTAAATCTGAAACAGGAAGGTGAAAACAACCTCCGACTGCAGACTATTAAATCCAGTGGTAGCAGAAGTGCAGTGTTCAGACCCTTTAGTTAAGTAGCATTACCACACAGTAAAAAAAGCTCATGCATTCATAATCTAATTTTTAGTAAAAATACAAGTATCAAAAGTTAGAATAATAAAAGTTTTTAAAATGGCTCTGTACCTCTTATATAATGAATACTGAACATGAATGGTCAGGGTCAGGGTAGAGCCAAATCATTATTTACAGGCTGATTATATATCTGGTATGTAAACTCTCACTTATAGATATAGCTAGCAAATAAATATAGTGGTGTAAAAAGTACAATGATTTCCTCCTGAAATGTAGTGATGTATAAAGTATGATGAAATGGAAATGCTCAAGTAAAGTAAAAGTATGTTAGACAAGTTACTCTCCAGTTCAATGCAAGTGTCTATGATATCCCTGTCAAGTCAACTCAGAAAAATTGGTGAGAAATTTACAAATACATTTAACTGTGCTGACTTTTTTTTCTCTCTCTCTCTCTGCAGAGAACTGGCAGCACAGTAGCTGAACTGTATCTCCTTTCTCGGCTGGTGAAGTTGGCCTGTGGCACAGAAAAAAAAAAACAAAATACCCATTGTACCACAAGAGCCCAGAGCACAAACATCAGCAAACTGTGCTGCCGTTACCTACAAGCCTCAACAAAACAGGGCCCTCATTCATTTAGAGTTTCAATCCAGCTATCTGTGTGACCTTTGAGAGGGTTTTCATTGTGCGGTGAATTCCAGTGTGCAGTTATTATAAATGTCCTTGATGGATCACCTTGGGGAAGTGCTAGACGCTTGAGGATATACAGTATGTAGCAGTTAACAGAAAAAAAAACACTCTGATTTGTGTCTGAAGGTATAGCAGGTTAGTATGAATGTAAAGTAACATGCCATGCTGTTAACATGGTTTATTGAAGATATCTTTAGTCAGCCAAATTTAAACAAATTAGTTCATTTCATGTCTGCTTCAATACAGGTATTCTTTTTTATGTTTCTATATGCCAATAATATTCAATTTTAATAGAGCCTTGGAGTTTGAAATCACTTTAAAATGCAAAAAATAATGAGTCAATCATATCCAGGATTTTAGAAATGCAGAGTCCAAGACGTTCTGTAAATTTCATCTCCCAACATCAGTGTTTTCCAAGACTCTTGCCTGCTGACCCGCCAAAATGAAGCAATACTTACCCCTTGTCATTACTGAGTAGTGAGCAGTTCCACCACTACATTTAAATAATTCTTCTAAAAGAGAAGATAAAACTTAAACATTTATGTAGCAGAACAGTTTGTCATCCCCCCTTTCTTGTTATTCATCTTGTCACCCCTGTTTCGGTTTCGGAACCAGTGACCTTCTACATGACGGTCATTATTTAATTACACTTAATTTCAGTGTAACACATTTCTTTATAGCACCCCCATCAACAGTGGTAGCTACACCCCTGGAATCAGTTTACCTGATTGCCTTGACAAACACAGTTTAATGTACAAAATCCACACGATGACTTCCAAACTTCAAGTTCAACACTTTATTTTGTGCTTTCATCTTCAAATAGTAAAGTGAATAATCTCACTTTTGTTTTAAAAGTATTTATATAAATAACATTTCAACAAATCACAATAAATGTCGCTATTTACAAAGTCACAGGAATATTCAGTCCTATTTCAACAATAAATAAGGGTAAATTCAAAGTCTAAGTACATCTAATTAAGAGAAACACAACTATGCAAAGCAATCAGGGTGCACCATGTCAAGTTTGTAAAATTTTAAAAAACATACATTGTATCAACTGTTATAATTCTTACACAATGGAAATAATGCAATAATTACAAAACACTGAGGGAAAACTATCTACAAATGTGCACTCCCAATTAATAGGGAAAACAGATATATATATATACATATACATATATATATATATAAGGTGCCTAAATTGCACTGTGCAAAAGAGGTGTCTACTGTATATAGCCACCCATCCACTGAAAATAAGCTGCCAAGACAATGTGTCCTGTGTCACATTAATGCTGAGCCACTATTAACAAAAAAAATAATTCTTTACACAGCAATGAATTCAAGTCACCAGGTCTGAAGCAAAAGAAAAGTGTGAGGTTATGGTTACCAGAAGGCACCCAGCACCCAGACTTCTGACTAACTATGAATGTCAGTGAAAAGCAAGTCAATCATATCAGGCACACATCGGGCCACGTCTATCGCTGTCTGCCCGCTGATGTTGGTGTGCTTCAGATCAGACTGGGGCGCCAAGAACTCCACAACATCCCGGTGGCCTTCCCGGATGGCTATGTGGATAGGCAGAGCACCACTTTGGTCCGGGATGTTTACTGAAGCACCATACTCCACCAGAACCCGCAGAGTGTCCAGGAATCCAGTTCGGGCTGCATCATGGACAGGCGCTATCCCGTGTTTGTCCTGGACATTGGGGTCTGCTCCCTTTTCCAACAGCAAACTGGCAATCTTGGAGTTCCCCATCATCATCACCTGCAGGAGATATTAGAGAGACAACAAGAGCACATAGAAAATTTAACACCTGTGTATAAATGGCAGGTTGTGGCACTCTCTCAAATACAAAGGCTTTTAACTGTTCCATGTGAAGAAGATGAGACTACAAAACCTGTAAATGTTTTGTTGTAGTCCTAAAAGCCATTATCATGAAATTATATCAAATGGGACCTGGTAAAGAATTAAAACTTGAAAAACAGAAACTTGTTGGGTCTCTGTTTTCATGTTATGAAGAGTATGGCCCAGACCCGCTCTATATGAAAACTTACTCAGCTCAGTAAATTATCAGGCAAAATGCCACACATTTTCTGGATGCTTGGTTTTCTCAAATGTAAGGACTGGCTGCTTTTCGCTGTATTATTTTATTGTACATTAAATATCTTTGGGTCTGGGAAATTGCGATGGATAATTTTCACTATTTATACACATAAAATCTTTTTTTTTGTTTGTTTTTTAAATCACTATCCTAACACAATCCTTTGTCATCGACCCTATCTGATGTAAAAAGGGGACAAAATATTAGAACCACTTATCAATTTAACAGTTGAATTAAATTAAATTGAATTAAAGTTGAATCAACACCTGAACTGAATATTACAGGGTTCATGAAGGTAGGATATAAAGCAGGGCTGTTGTATTACAGTGCCATTAGCTTACAGTGTACCTAATGAATGGGCAACTGCGTGTATATCGTTTTTTAATGGATTTGTAGTGAGTCATATAATAAAATATTCCACATTGTGCTACCTGGTTTCTACATAATATCGGGTAGGCCTACTGGGATTTTGGCACTTCTCTATTTTAACGTAAAACATACACTTTTCTTAAAAACACGGCGCTACAACACATTTTTAAGTGGAAACTGTTCAGAGAAAATTCGAGACAGCCTCTCACGGTGTACTGTGTGTCAGCAGGAGAGAGGATGATTCTATAACTGACAAGCAGCCTGGACTAACATGTTGTTATTACAGTATACGTATTTGTGCAGTTCATACCTCGGTAAACATGAATCATGTATGACCATTTGAGCATAGTGACTGGTCCTCACCTGCAGCGCAGTCCTGCCAAATTCATTGAGGGTATCAGGATGCACTCTGCTTTCCTCCAGGATCCTTTGCACCTCGCTCGTATTCCCTTTGGCTGCTGCCGCCGTCAAAGCTTTGCCCGCATCCATCTGACTAAGGACCATTATACGCTCTCTTCCTGCCTGTTCGGTAGGAGATGTAGAACAGTTTACTACACTGAAACTCAACCACGGGCTCCTCATGATGACAATGAAACAACGACGGACAGTACAGAAGCAAAGCTAGGATTCAGGAAGATTTACTTCGGCTACAGCTAGCTACTACAGCATCCGGCTAACGTAAGCTTCAGTTCCCCGTTGACGCCATGTTATCTGACTGTGCTAGCGTAATGTAACATCGGCTCGGATCGTGGTCGGACAAACCACTCGTTTAAACAACAAAACTCTGAGAGAGCACTTGTTTTTACCGAGAGTCCCTGGTCAACTGAATGTCACAAACAATTAGCATCCAGGCTAACCGCTAACGTTAACAAGAGCGCAAACTATAGATAGAGCTTTTACGCATACCTTGTTCGGTTAGTGATGATCCACAACGTCGCCCAGATCTTCTATCCCGCTGTTTCTAAAGACCAGTAAATTTTAAATGATATCCAAACAAGGAAGGTTTATCAACATTAGAAAATACATTTGCGCGCTGACAACCTCACAGCGGCGTCTCCAGACTACAATTTACAAACATTGGAGAGAACACACGCTGACCAATCACAGCTCGCCCCGAGGGTGTTGCTCTTCCATATATGGTAAAAGAGGCGGGGTTACAACTCTGTTACTACACTATCACTGTGGTAACAGCAGCAGTCGACCAATCAGAGCAAGTAGCGAAGAAAGCGGGCGATTCATATACGTTGATGTCTTCAGAGGCAATTCATTCACATTTCTGACCTTTGGTTGTATTTCTCCAGAGGCAAGTGTGGAAAAAAGGCGGGTGTAAGTTTTTAATTTTAGGCGGAATTTAGTGACTGTGATTGCACAATGCGTTACTACAAAATTAGGACAAAATCTGCTCTTATTTGAGTGTTGCAAAGTCATGAGAAAAACAGGAATACAAGACAAATACTAAGGTTACTAATAACAAATTGTTTAAGGGAATATTTTTAATTAAGCATTTAATTAAACATTTAATTTGCAGTGGTCACATAATAGAAACTTTAAATTCAAATTGCACACATACATCATAAAACAAGATCTTTGACATTACATAGATCAGGTGAAATTTTAAAGATTCTTTCAGTCCAGTTAAAGTGATCGTTGATGCTCTTCTGCAAGTCCTGGAAGTGAGTAATATACAGTAGTGTAATCCTCAGGTTTTACACATTGGTCCTCAGCTGGTAATCTAAATAATAAGAGAACAAATTTTAGTGTAAAGTTAAATGTGATCCAGTTTTTACATCTATCACCTAAATAGTACAGCTCTGTTCTAAAAACAGTTTATCTTATTATAACAAGGTCTGATAAATATTTAATAATGTACCTCCACTCTGTGTAATGTAGCGGACCCAGGGCAAAGCCTGGTAACCACTTTTTTCTATTATCTTCATATATCGCACCTGGTGATAAAGAACGAGTGAGACAGAGACAAAACATGTTGAGGCAAGAAACATAAATATGCATCATTAAATCAAATCCAGTTCCCTAGAAGAAGAAAACAATATCAGCTCTTACAGAACCTGACTTGACCTTGCACAGGCTGCAACTAGTCGCTTATTGCTTTATAATTGTCCATATTAATATAAGTAAAATATGTCATGCTCTGATGGGCCTCTGTTCCAGCGGAAATGTGCGTTTTTTGGCATTAAAGGAGAACCTCACCATAAACACACTAAAATCTGTATGTGCACATACCTGTATTCCAGAGACTGTGAAGTATGGGATTTCAAATTTGACAGTAATGGGAGGTTTGCCCTCAAGCTCATCCTTCTCCACACTGGGCAGGCCAAAATGAGCTCTCATTAGAAACTCTTTTCCTCCCTGGATAAATGAATGCACACACAGACACATGGATTAGACAGACATACAGAAAGATACACAGACAAGGAGAAAGACACAAAGAGAGTTAAAAACAAAACAAATTTCAATGTTTGATCAGAGTGTCAATATACATTGAAGACAGTGATATAATTTGAACTCAATGGCATGTAAGATATTGAGTTGTGAATTTCTTACAGGGAAAGACTTGATGGTCCACACCACCAGGTTCTTCTCAGGCACATATTTGGCATTGCCAGTGCTGGTTTTGAACTTGGGTGAGTCAGCATCACTGGGGACAGGGACCCTCACCTCCACATTATTTGCCACAGACTGTTTTTTAAATTGCCCCTTTGCCTAAAAAGCACAACACAATACAGCAGGATATTGTGTGAGAGCCTCCTCCTTGCAGTGAATGGTATCACTGAGTGGAAAGTAAACAAAAACTGGAGACACAAGACATGACATAAATAACATTTGCTCTGTTCCTTGTGCCTTTCTTGTGCTATAACATTTCGGACATTTACAAAGCATATGTCTCCACTCAATGACACAAAATGTATATTAAAAAATGCATGTAATTCTGTTGCCTGTGTAGTTAAAAATAGAGTGGGTCAGTACCTTCACCATGATTTCCACTCTACTGTGAGAGAATTTCTCTATGACGGATTCGATCCATATCAAAGGCTTCACCTGTAAGAGATAAAGAATAGTGTTTCATTATGCAAATTATTTTATAATTAAAATAATGTGAAAATGCTTTTTTTTAGTTACATATGTATATGACTTAGTATACATGTTAATTTAATTCATGTGTTTATATAAACACCAATATAACAATGAGGCTTTCAGAGTTATACTACTAAATTCACTATTTCTAATACAACAACTAACAACTAATACATTTCACAAATCCTATGTATATGTATATAGATTTTAATTTAATTTCTGTATTTTATATAAAATATATATAAAATATTATACACAATAATAATTTGTGCCTCAAGATGCTGATATACCCATCATCACTTAAGCTTCAGTGCAGTAGGACACCTTGGTTTAAGTACTAAGTAGTACATCTATTCAATTAGTGCAAGGAGAACAGGTAAAGAAGTGATACAACAACTAACAACTAATACATTTCACAAATCCTATGTAATGCCTAAAGTACCGTAATAGATAGATTTTAATTTAATTTCTGTAATCTATTGGTTTGTTATACTTATCGTATTTGAAACAATTCCCATCTGGGGATCAACAGTCTTAGTTATGTATTTATCTACCTCTTTATATATTCACACCCTGCTGTTTCTGACATATAAAACCTGGCACTGGCACCATCAGTAACATCTTCACTGAATACATGCATTTACAGTTCTTTGCGTTTCATCCAACACATGCAGCATGTGAGGCACACATGAATAAAATATAAACATTTTAGTATGAATCCCTGGTACTGAACTAACATGAGTATTGATGCGGTAGGACATCAGTTCAGACTCCCCGTCTGGAGGGATGAAGGAGATTGTACGATCACTCTCAAAACGTGAGAGACGGACGCACTGGTGAAACTTAACATCTTCCATCACCACTGTCTTTCCCTTGTCACCTGAGCATAAAACAACACAATGAGTTGGATTAATGGAAACATAATTAAAGCAGATAGATTAGCTGCATATCTTCCTAGATAAATGAAGTAGCAGATAGACATAGTTAGGCAGGGGTGCTGCATACGTACGTCCAGTCAGGGCAAAAAGCACTCGATCGTTGAGGCCCAGGCGTAGTTCAGGCATCCCAGACAGCATGGTTTTCAGCTTGATGCTGCCCACGATGTCACTGCTCATCACACTGCCGTTGGCATTCACCTGAATAAACAACACATACTTGTCAGTAAATCTGAATACATTATTATTTAATTGAATAAATCATTACCATGGGATTTATTTAGTCAATTAAAACAAACAATAAACAAAGAAATGAGTCTCAACATACACCAGAGAATACAGTATCACACACAAGCATGAAATCAGTTCATCCTTCTCTACTTGAACTAACAGATGTTTAAATTGTTAAATGAAATACACAGCTAATGGATGGAGTATCACAGAAGCATGGAAACAATTATACCGGTACACTATACTTATAAAACAGCTCCACATCCAATCTTACCAGTACGTTGATGGATTCGATGACATCAATAAAGACCTCGTTCTTCTTGTATTTAATGCCCTCTGACCTCCAGGAGACAGCGTTGGTGACGGTTGTCGGCACCTTGCTCTTTGCCACCTCAAGCTTGGCACCTTCCTGAGTAATGTATCTGCAAGGGATGAGATGAGAAGAGATGGCCTGCTGTGATTCAACCATCACCACACTCTTTGGCAATATAAATCACATGTTTACGTCTGTTTGTGCGTCAGTGTTTGTCTTTGGTGAGTCTCACTCCTGTAGGATCTTGCTGTCGGTTGTCTGCGGGAATCCAAAATCCATCAGCTCATCCAGCAGCTCATAGACTACCACGAAATTATCCTGAATGCTCTCCTCCTCCAGCTCTTTGAAGTACTCTGTGAACACCTGCATGATAGGCACAACAGACAGGAGCCTTATCTGTGGAGGCTCTGAGTTGAATTACCACTATATTTGACTGCCATCTTTCAGCAGCTTTCCACTTAAACACAAAACTACTCTTGGAAACTGGATGTACAACAAACATTTAGATGGTAAAACACCACTTCATGGAATTGTAATGCATGTGCCACTCACCTCGACTAGTTTGTAGAGAAACGAGTACACAAGGGAGGCGTTGGAGTTCTTGTTTGTGGTGGCCACCACTGTAGAGAGATCAGGTCAAGGAGTACACAGAACCTACACATTCATGTTTTGTTACTGTTAAAATCGTTGGAATTGATTATCGTCCTACATTTTAACCTCAACCTGAACTTACAGTCACTATCAATAATCTATAGCGAAGGACACAACTCAGTAACCTGTGTCATATGAATGAAATTGAGTTGAATGTGTTTGACTTGTGGGCTTCATGTTACAGTTCAAAGCTAACTACATTTCTGTGTACATCATGACTCCAGCCTCTCAATATGAAGCCAGTGAAACATCCAGCACAAGGATACGGTACAGGTTGCTGTGTTTGATCCACATGAAGTGAACACTGCCATGTGCCATCACAGGACAGATCATCCCTTCCTCTTCATGTTGCATGAGTAAAGGCATGAAGTGGTCGATCTCTGCCATGTCCACATCGCCTTTGTAGTTCCGACAAATCAACACCTGAGCAGAGAGAATAACACCACATGGTTATTGTCAGACAGTGGTAAATATAAAATAGCATTTTAACTGTTATTGTATTATACTGTTAGAATTGTTTTTCTTCATTATTGTCATTATCCGTCACAATATAGGACACATTTATTCCTATCTTCAGTTCACTAATGAGAGGATTCTGGGTAAAAGGTGTTATTACCTCACTGATTTCAGTACCAACTATTTGCCAAATACAAAGTAGGAGAAGCTGAACATAAAGAGAAACAGATGAGACACAGAGACGTTTTTAAACTTTGATTAATTAAATTGTTATTTTTTGTTAACTAACATTTTACAGACCAAATGATCGATTACTGATTATTATTCAAATTCATTATTTAGAAAAATAATGGTCGGATTAATTAATAGTGGAAATAATTATTAAATGTAACACTGGATACAACTGACGAGAATTCTTCAGAATGGGCTACAATTGTCATTAAGTCTTTGAAAATATTATTCACAATAATAATTTGTGCCTCAAGATGCTGATATACCTATCATCACTTAAGCTTCAGTGCAGTAGGACACCTTGGTGTAAGTACTAAGTAATACATCTATTCAATTAGTGCAAGGAGAACAGGTAAAGAAGTGAACTGAAAGTGTACAGTAAGTGTTGCTTAGGCTTGTTACTGTGTTAGAGGAGGTGTTCTCAGAAGAGATGAGTCTTCAAGCCATTCTTGAAGATAGAGAGGGACACCCCAGCTCTTATTGCATTCGGTATCCTGTTCCACCGTCAGGGAATCACAGACAAGAACAGTCTGGACTTCAATTGCCTTGTGTGCAGGGATGACAATGCTAGACGACATTCCTTGGAGGAATGCAGTGGCCGGGAAGGAGCATAAGGCTGTATGACTGAGTTCAAGTAGATGGGTGCAGAACCAAAAGTCACTCCGATGGCAAGAATCAGTGACATGAATTTGATTTGGGTGGTCATGGGTAGCCAGTGCAGGTCAATGAGTAGTGTGCCATTGACGGTCTGTTGCATTCTGGACCATCTGTAAGGGTTTTACTGTGCATGTAGGGAGGCCCGCCAGAAGGGCATTGCAGTAGTTAAGGTGAGAGATAACCATGGCCTGGGCCAAGAGTTGGGTAGCTTCCTGAGTCAGGTAAGGCCTGATTTATTTTATGTTGTATAGTGCAATTACATATTAGCAATGCGAGTGCAATTACAATATTATATAACTAAATGGTGATCACTGGAAATTCGGTAACTAACCCCTGATAGTCAGCAGACGTTTCTTTTAGAATAATGTCCTACAATGCTACAAGATTAGATGTCAAAGATAAGACAAACATGAAACAGGTCAGACCTGACACCTGATCAAGATCCAGCAACCTAAGGTTATAACCAACAACCAGTCGCAGATCAAATGAAATGCCACATCATGTGTTGCTGGACTCACACACCATTTTTATCACACATACAACATCTGAAACCATATGTACTTCCACTCCCCTTTCCAGGTCACACTAACTTGTGTCAGGTTACATTTTCTTGTCAGGAAAGGAGGGGTTGTTTTGTGCCAGTTACTGCCAACAACAAAAAGATGGCGATACAAAGACTACACGTTTACAGCTGCTGTAACACATCTGGCCACTTTCACTGTTTGGTGTCATGACGTTACTTGAGGCTGCAGCCAGCTGTATTTTCCTCTGACAGACATGTATCCGGAAGTACCTGAGAAGGCCAATGAATGAGTCTGTCGCAAGCTCAGTATTAATTTTTAACGACGCAAATTCTATTAATGTTTAACAGTTTAAGCAACAGTTAAAAACTCAACCTACACCGCCAAAGGGGGGGGTAAGTGTCTAGTTGTATAACTTGTGTGTAAATTCAAAGACGTATAAATCCAAATAAGCGATCATCAGTGTCTACTATGAGCTCTAGGGTTGATCTTACCTTCCCCTTCAGATCCAGCACGAATATAGCGGAGGCCGACATCGTGTTTGTACCCACACCAGCACAACCTGAGAGTTTACAGTGCACACAAACTCAGCTTCAAGTTGAACCCGCGTCTTCACTTGTATTAATTTGGTTTCGCCATCCAAACCAGAGAAATTAACCAGCCTGAGATGGTCACGGACTCCACCGTTTCTTTTTCCTGAAGGTGTCGTGACGTCATCTCATGCAGGTGAAACATTCACCAGCTCACCTGAGCAGGCACGGGGGTGTGTGGGGGGTGTGCTACTCAATTTAACCGCTAGATAGTGCTACAGACAAACAGATCAGATCAGCTGCTGACTTCATGACCTTTGATTCATGTTGATCACGGTTGGGAATGGGGTCATTAACTTAGTTCTTGTAGGCTACTTAAGCACAGAGGTATTTATTCAGGTAGTGTACTTAACTTGAGAATATCCATTTTTCTTTATATTTCAACTTTACTACACTTCAGTGTACACTTTCTATATCACTGCATTTATCTGACAGATAGTAACTTTAATTTTCATATTAAGGTTGAAGAACATGATCTCCTACATGAACAAATACAACACATTGCTAAAGATAAAATCAGTTGGGGGCTAGTGACCCCTACATTTTTTGTTTAAGCAAAAGAGGTGAACTCTGTCAAACTGTTTACTTGCTTATAATGATTTAGCACAGGTAATTATAGTTGGAATTATGGCTACTTTATCAGCCCTGTCAAAGACCTTGTAAAGTAAACTTATCTGTCAGAGCTAGAAATGTCCTTGGGACACAACAATAATGTGATGGCCTAGACTCAACACATCATTACCTCAGTTTTGGAAGGAAACATTTTTGCGGTTTAGCAGTGCAGACTGACAGTAGAGTGGTACTGAAATAGCATATTCTGTTTTGCTACTAAGATTATTTCTCTCTGATGTACAATAGGCACATGATGGACGAGTCAGCCTGAAGTAAAAGTACAGTTACATTTAGGTAGATCACTGACTGAACACAGGGAAAACGTAATCATCCACTGCCAAGTAAGAGGCATGGTATATGGTGCAATAACATAATCCAAACCAATAGAAATAGGGAAAAATAAGAATGCAGGTAACAATATTAATTTTGATTTTACCATTTCTTTATCGTTGTCTTTGATAATAGGTCTCCCCGTGGTGCCAAGACCTTGAACAAAAATGTATTTGATTTTGTTCATGCATATTCTGTATGTGCACATTTTTTCAAAACATGTTTGTGGAGCTGTCATTTTGTTCCGTATATCCAGCATGTTTTTTGATGCCAGACAAAGAACTTGTATGTTGAGACATACATTAATAAAACTTTTAGGAGCTCGAAAATGTCACTGTGCAAACAGCCTCTCTATTCAATTTTTTAGTATTCCCTAATGATTATACCATTGTTTAAAGTAGACACAGTAGATAACGTTAAAGTGAGGTTCGGCTGTACCTCTGTAAGCAAAAATACTGGTGGTACAAAACCAACTTTTAAGAAAAGGTACCTATTTTTAAAGGTTTTTGATTCTCCAAAACATACACTTCTGCTCTACTTTCATCTGAGAGCGTGACCTGCGGCCTCTGGGTTGTAGAAACACTTACTGATCACATGCTTGGGAAACTTAATAAGCCATAAACCTTGCTCTACAAGATCTCCACGTATTAACAGACCCCCTTTGGGCCTCTCTGTGTGGTATTATGCCCCAGATTCCAGCCTGAATCCATTTAGGAAGGAAAATGGATTCCTTCTTAGGAAGCAGACATAGGAAAGGGAGTGTGTATAGGACGGCAGTGTGACTAAGAATAATACAGCGCCATAACAGAAGAGTGTGAATGTGTGCCTCTGAGGGCATCAGTCTTTTCCAATATCCCACTCCTTTTGTCCATATTCATTGTTTACCTAATGAGACATGACCACATCAGAGCTATAAATGAGATAGCCTCACCTTGACATGTTGTGTTTACACAGGATAT
The DNA here is from genome assembly GCF_021018895.1 of Seriola aureovittata. NCBI lineage: Eukaryota > Metazoa > Chordata > Actinopteri > Carangiformes > Carangidae > Seriola > Seriola aureovittata. Next base: position 15,359,591 of record NC_079366.1, read on the forward strand.
GAGCTACAGTAAGACTATCATAAAGACCTTGCAAAAAGATTATAGAAAGACTTGTCACCAGTCACAGTTTGACTCGATCACTATCTTTTTTTTTTTTTTTTTTTTACTAAATCTTTTGTATTTTACCAACTTCCCAGTTTGTCAGCATTTGTTCTTTTTCCTGTCAGGGTTTGTATCTACAAATATTTGGGTTTTAAACATCAACCTCACAATCCAAATCAATCGGAGACTACAGGAAGAGCATTTTCCTTTAATGTAAACATCATCATTGCGCCCTTCACCGTCCACTACATGTAGTATGTGTTTGAGTCTCCCTGGTTGCTGCATGTGACCTGGATTATACAGGAGATGAAGAGAAATACAGACACAGCTGCTTCCCCCTACAGTGGCTGAGGTCCAGCACAAACATATGGAAACACTTCACAGTCAGACAAGAGGGAAGAAACGTGACTTTTCTTTTAGTAAATCTACAGCTCAAACTAAATTGCACTATATCTGACCTATTGTAATGACAGAAGGGTTCTTATTCTATATCCTAACAAACATATGATTAAATTATTATTTTAATATTCATTCCTTCGGGAAATTGAAATCAATTATATGACATGAACATTAACCAGGGACTGATACAGTCATAGCCTACTGCAGAGACTCTGTAACCAGTAACGTCACTGCTGGACAGAAAGGTAGAAGTATTGAAATGATGAAAGTTGATTGACTGAAAATGATTGTCAACTTTTTAAATACTCAATTAATTATCTAAGTGATTTTTAAAATAAAAATAGCCAAACACAACTAAAAATGCCAAACATTCTCTAATACCAGCTTGTCAAATGCATGGATTTTCTGTTTTTCTTCGTTAAATATGAATATATATGGGTTCTGGACCAATGGTCAAATGGAACAACAAATCTGTAGACACTACCTTTGATTCTAGGCAAGTATAGTGACCGCTTTGTCATACTTCTCTCAAGCTTTTTTACACAAAACAATTATTTGATGATTTCAGAGGAGAAGATGAATGAAAATAAAATCTTAAAACAGTGCACAGTCAATCCAACAGGATTATTATTTTGAAAAAGAAAAAAAGAAAAAAAGGAGAGCCAGATGAATATTCTTATAGAGGGGCAAAACCTCTGAATATGCCCCAGGTAATAACAATGAATAACTATTCTGATTGGAAGCTCGTATTAGGCTAAAGGAAGTACATTTTTATATATTTTGTGGATGTCTTCCAGCATGACGCAGCAAGTGTTATCTTTGTCAGTGTTACTGGTTAAACTGTCAGTTCCTATTTTGGGTTTTGGGGACATGATAACTAGATAGTTCGTAATATCATCAATGATGTATGAGAAAATTGCTATTCTGCTAATATAAATGAATTAGGCACAAAAAACTTCTGTCCAATAAAACCAATCCATAAACCAATAAAATACTACTAACCATCTCACCTCACATTAGTCGAATTGCTGAAATGAATGACATTTAGTGAGCTCAGCTGAGGTGAACTGGGTTTCTTAAAACACCTGAAGACAACAATCACCTTAAATGCATCATGATGTTATGGGAAAGGCAGCTATGAACTGCTTGTTTAACCTTTCCTGATTAGCCACATGCTCACCACTCAAGGATGCTATTGTTGAAAGTGAAAATATACTGTTAGGGTCAGCGAAGTTGCGCTCAGCATGGTGGATCAGAGAGAAAGAGATATTAGTGAGACTTCCTGTAATAGGCGCCTTGATAATGCCTGAGAATGCTAGTTTTGGCTTTGATACAGAATACCCAACAGAGATGCTCATGACTTTCACCACCTATCACTAACAAATTAGATCCACCTCAGTTTACAGTTTATTAAAATCAACAGCTTTCTTTTTTACAGAACAAGTATCAGTTGCATCCTCCTGCCTCCGCTGGAGACACTGTGGTTCAGCTTGTTTGGCCCTCAGGTTGTCAGGCAGAGATCAAACAGGCTGTTGTTGTTACCCAATCATCAGGACAGTTGGTGTCCTGTTTGGTAACCTGACAGGGGAATATTTATCCTCCATCCACCTCCAACCCTCCCCTCCCACTCCTCCTCCACTGTCAATTTTCGAGAACACTCCCCTTTGCTTACAAAACAGTGGTGTGAGATGTAACTCCGCCCTTTTGGTACCAGCTGCCCAATAGGAAGACAGCGAACATATGTAAATAGTGAGGTGAGGAGAGGATATGGATGACAGAGAGCATAGCTGGGGACAGGTGTCATTTGTCACCTGTGCCTCAGGTGTGTCTGCCCTTTGCCTCATGGGTATAGCATATTACCACACACTGATACTTAGGCTAATAATGTCATGAAGAGCAAAGTGTCAAGAATGATGGTGCTAGAGATGGAAACGATATGGATGTATTTCTACTGTGGCTGCAATTACCTCCAAACACAATCAGGAGTAAAGTGGATACACAAGGCAGAGATGACGTTTGGCCTTCATCAGATGTGATGCTGTTGGGTGCAAAGTCCTCGACACTGGAATGTGGATCCCAGTTCCTGACAGACAACATACCACAGCTTCACAGTAAAATAAGCATCATGTCACTGATCAGGGCCTGTCTGTGATGTCAAACACACACACACAGGCTTACATGTGTAACAATGAGTGTATCTTAATGGCTGTGTTTTGTGTAGTTTCCGCGGCTCAAGGTTCAACAGTAATTCAGACCTTTTTATACCTATAAACTGAAGCTTTTCAAAACCAAATGTGAATCATGAGATATTTTGAATAAAAAATATTTTTAAATTGTCAACAAAACATATTTTCCTCCTGTAAAAGTGTGCGAGCTTGTAACCTTAAAGAAAGACAACATTATTCTCTATGCTTTATTCTACAGGTTCACTGGTGCAACACAGAACAATAAAGCATGAAATTTGTAAAGCGATCTCATACTTGATACATGTCCATTGCTTTAACAATAAAGTTGAATTTGAGATATTTGAACAACATGAATGTTACTTGTGGATATAATACATCCACAGTTTTACTCCTTTGCATTCAGTTTGTGTCGTCAAAAAAGAACTTTTAGAAAAAGAAAAAAAAAAAAACAATCACCTGAAAAACTTGCAGCACCATTACCTGTGGCATGAAAATCTAGTTCTTTTAGTAATTACTCATCAAGTTTTCACAATGACTTAATGTTTGACTCTACGACTCTTAAACCCCATAATTCCAACATATACCTTTCCTTTCTGTTAGGGCGGCTGCAGCTGATTGATAATGCACTTCCCAGTTGATATTGATGCCACACCACTTCCTCCTCAGTGACCACCCCCATGGCTCTCTGACGCACTGTAGCAGACAGACAACTGATGGGGCTTTTATTTTACAGAGAGGAACTATTATTATCTATGAATTATGGAGGAGGCTTATTTGGTTACTGAGAGGATGTTTGTATCTCAGGCCAAACAGCACCACTCTTTCACCCTTATTATCCCTCCTTTTCATATGACTTCTGTTGAATTCTACATGTTAAAAGAACACATTTCTGGGAAAACAGAGGTATGAAGAAAACGGTTTATAACATTTTTTCCAAACCCAAAAGCCAAATTACTTTGAGTCCAGAATTAAAACCACAGACTCAGGTTTTTGTATCAAAATCTTTCCCCTTTTATCTTCAGAAATAAAGCAGATATTTAGGTAAGCCTGTGTATATTCTCATTTGTCCAGGTCATAGTATCCTAAAGGAGTTTTTTTTTTAAATCGAAACAACTGGACTAGGTTGTTTGTCTGTGAAGACGTTTCACCTCTCATCCAAGAGGCTTCATCAGTTCGTGTACGCATCTGACCAGGCTAGGACTGGTCCTACTTTCTGGATACCTGGGTCTCCACACCAGAAAGTAGGACCAGTCCTAGCCTGGTCAGATGCGTACACGAACTGATGAAGCCTCTTGGATGAGAGGTGAAACGTCTTCACAGACAAACAACCTAGTCCAGTTGTTTCGATTTTAAAAAAAAACTCCTTTAGGATACAGATATTTAGGTACTTTCCTTTGAACTGCTCAAAAGAAAACATTAAGTACAGTGTCCTCATCATGCATCATTTCCTGCTGACACTGATCCAAATAACTGTCAATGTAATAAATGGTAGAGAGTAGAAGTTTTTTCATTTGGTGTTCATTTAAAAATCAAGGCACAGTGGATAATGCTAAACGGTGTGACTTTCTGCTAAAACAAGTGACAGGAAACCCTTTAGTTGCATTGGCTCTGGTACAAAACCAGAAAACTCCCCATCATGTGATGACAAAATTGTTGTCTAGACAAATGGTAGAGAGGAAGGACGAGAGTCTGACGGTGATTAGTTTAAGCGCTTGTCCACTCTGTGTGCAAGTTCGTAATGTGTTGTAGATGGATAGTAATGGCAACATGGTTTCTAGGCAACAAAAAATAAACAGGTTTCATGGACATCCATTGTACCCACTCTTAGAATAATTGGGTTTGTCAGTGGAGAGCTCTGTAACAACATTTAGAGCTCAAGTCAGTTTGTATCTCATGATCTAATATAATCAAATCATCAGGATTGGGTTGGATGAGACTTAAGCTGTGTCTACAGGATAATATACATGATGTGTCATATTTGTATCTTTATAGAATACTATTGTTGCAGTTAGTGTACAAGAAATCAATGTACTTAAGTTTTTTATACTAACATGAAATGAGACTTGCACCAGATGTCAGTTACTATACAGTATATCACCAGTGTGAACACACTACATTCTTAGAATTAGTGAATAGCAAGGACGTAAGTTTGCATATGAATGGTAGGAACATGTCCCTACCAATATTTTGGGAGGACAGAATTGTCCCTACCAATATTTGAGTGAACTCGTATGCACTATGTTTGGAGTGAAGTCGTATTAAATCAATCCAATGTGCGGTCCAAGAGGCAACGTCTCCAAAACAAACGATTTAGTAATGCTAGCATTTGATTGACTGAAAGGGAAGGGGCAATCTGAAGGCTCACATCATGTTAAAATATTACAGTGGTACCTAATGTCACAAGAAAAATGTCAACTGATGTTTTTAACCATGTTAGCTAATGTTAACTAGCAAGCTAACCCTGGCTCCTGTCTTCTGTAGGCTAGCAATCAAGATACTAGCAGGAGTAAACATAAAAAGTTGGATACAGCAAAGTACAGGTTTAATTTCTGTTGAAATATCCCATGAAAATGTCACAATGAATATTATATATGAAAGTATGAGTTTTTTATGAATTACTTTATGCTTTATTATACTTTATTTTACCATACTATACTATGTCGTTTTTTTTTACTTTTGGGGGTTTATTATACTATGACGTATTTATATTACTTTATACGTTTTTAACTTTATTTTGCCATACTATAATATGTCGTTTTTTCACGTTTTTTGCCATTTTTTTCACTGTTAGGGCCTTAATTTACCCAGACGTTTTCATACCTTACTACACTATGTTGTTTTTCACTTTCATTTCCTATACTATACTATGTCATTTTTTGATTTTTTTTGCCATACTATACTATAACGTTTTCCTTTTGCTTTTAGGGCCTTATTATACCATGACGTCTTCATACCTTACCATACTATGATGTTTCCTGATGGTTTTATGCTTTATTATACTTTGTTGTTTTTCACTTTTAGGTCTTTAAGTCTTCGTACCTTAATATACTGTTATGTTTTTTGACGTTTTTATGCTTATTGTTACTATGTTGTTTTTCGCTTTATTTTGCCATACTATACTATGTTGGGTTTTTTTTGCTTTTAGGGCCTTATTATATCATGACATCTTCATGCCTATGACGTTTTCTGATGGTTTAATGCCTTATGATACTATGTCATTTTTCAGTTTATTTTGGCATACTATAATATGTGGTTTTTTCATGTTTTTTGCTACACTATACTATGTCGGGTTATTTTTTTACTTTAAGGGCTTTATTATACTATGACATCTTTGTACCTTACTGTACTATGACGTTTTAGATGTTTTTATGCCTTATTATACAATGTCGTTTTTTCACGTTTTTTGCCATACTATACCATGCCTTACTTTAACATGACGTTTTCATAACTTACTATACTATGTCGTTTTTCTTACTTTAATTTGCTTTACTATAGTATATCGTTTCTTCACTTTTTTTGCCATACTATAATACATTGTTTCTTCACTTTTTTTGCCATACTGTACTATGTTGTTTTTTAACATTTGGGGCCTTATTATACTATAAAGTTTTCGTACCTTAATATACTGTTATGTTTTTTCACGTTTTTATGCTTGATTATACGATGTGGTTTATCACTTTATTTTGCCATACTATACTATGTAGTTTTTTCATGTTTTTTGCCTTATTATACTGTGTCGTTTTTCAGTTATTTTGCCATACTATACTATGTCATTTTTTCAGGCTTTTTACCATACTATACTATGTCGTTTTCTTTTTGTTTTTAGGGCCTTATTATACCATGACGTCTTCATACCTTACCATACTATGTCGTTTTTCACTTTAATTTGCTATACTATACTATGTTGTTTTTTCATGTTTTTTTGCCATACTATACTATGTTGTTTTTTCATGTTTTTTTGCCATACTATACTATGTTGTTTTTTTTTTTTTTTGCTTTTAGGGCCTTATTATATCATGGAATCTTCATACCTTACCATACTATGACGTTTTCTGATGGTTTAATGCCATACTATACTATGTAATTTTTCACTATATTTTCCCATACTATAATATGTGGTTTTTTCACGTTTTTTGCTATACTATACTATGTCGTTTTTTTTTTTTACTTTTAGGCCTTTATTATACTATGACGTCTTTGTACCTTACTGTACTATGATGTTTTCGATGTTTTTATGCCTTGTTATACTATGTCGTTTTTTCACGTTTTTTGCCATACTATACCATGTCTTTTTTTTTTACTTTTAGGACCTTACTTTAACATGACGTTTTCATAAGTTACTATACTATGTCGTTTTTCACTTTATTTTGCTATAGTATACGATGTCATTTTTTCAGGTTTTTTTACCATACTATACTACGTCGTTTAATTTTTATTTTTAGGGCCTTATTATACCGTGACGTCTTCATACCTTACCATACTATGACGTTTTTCACTTTAATTTGCTATACTATACTATGTTGTTTTTTCATGTTTTTTGCCATATTATATTATGTTGTTTTTTTTACTTTTAGGGCTTCATTATACTATGACGTCTTCATACGTTGCTGTACTATGACCGTTTTGATGTTTTAATGCCTTATTATACTATGTCGTTTTTTCACGTTTTTTGCCATACTATACTATGTCGTTTTTTCACTTTTAGGGCCTTATTTTACTATAAAGTCTTCGTACCTTAATATACTGTTGTTTTTTGACGTTTTTATGCCTTATTATACTATGTGGTTTTTCATTTTATTTTGCCATACTATACTATGTCATTTTTTTTTTTTGCTTTTAGGGCCTTATTATACCATGACATCTTCATAAGTTACCATACTATGACATTTTTGGATGGTTTAATGCCTTATTATACTATGTTGTTTTTTCACATTTTTTGCTATACTATACTATGTTGTTTTTTTCACGTTTTTTGCTATACTATACTATGTCGTTTTTTTTTACTTTTAGGGCTTTATTATACTATGACGTCTTCATACCTTGCTGTACTATGACGTTTTTGATGTTTTTATGCCTTATTATACTATGTCGTTTTTTCACGTTTTTTTGCCATACTATACTATGTCTTTTTTTTTTACTTTCAGGATCTTACTTTTACATGACATTTTCATAACTTACAATACTATGTCATTTTTCACTTTATTTTGCTATAGTATAGTATGTCATTTTTTCATGTTTTTTTGCCATACTATACTATGTTGTTTTTTCACTTTTAGGGCCTTATTATACTATAAAGTCTTCTTACCTTAATATGCTATTATGTTTTTTGACGTTTTTATGCCTTATTATACTATGTTGTTTTTCACTTTATTTTGCCATACTATACTATGTGATTGTTTTTTTTGGTTTTAGGGCCTTATTATACCATGACATCTTCATACCTTACCATATTATGACATTTTCTGATGGTTTAATACCTTATTATACTATGTCGTTTTTCACTTTATTTTGCCATACTATACGATGTCGTCTTGTCATGTTTTTTGCCATACTATACTATGTCGTTTTTTTTTTTTTTTGCTTTTAGGGCCTTATTATACCATGACATCTTCATACCTTACCATACTATGACGTTTTCTGATGGTTTAATGCCTTATTATACTATGTCGTTTTTTCACATTTTTTGCCATACTATACTATGTCGTTTTGTCATGTTTTTTGCCATACTATACTATGTCATCTTTTTTTTTGCTTTTAGGGCCTTATTATACCATGACATCTTCATACCTTACCATACTATGACGTTTTCTGATGGTTTAATGTCTTATTATACTATGTCGTTTTTTCACGTTTTTTTGCCATACTATACTATGTCTTTTTTTTTTACTTCCAGGATCTTACTTTAACATGCCATTTTCATAACTTACAACACCTTGTCATTTTTCACTTTATTTTTCTATAGAATACTATGTCATTTTTCATGTTTTTTGGCCATACTATACTATGTCATTTTTCATGTTTTTTGCCATACTATACTATGTCATTTTTTCACTTTTAGGGCCTTATTTTACTATAAAGTCTTTGTACCTCAATATACTGTTGTTTTTTGACATTTTTATGCCTTATTATACTATGTGGTTTTTCACTTTATTTTGCCATACTATACTATGTCGTTTTTTTTTTTTGCCTTTAGGGCCTTATTATACCATGACATCTTCATACCTTACCATACTATGACGTTTTCTGATGGTTTAATGCCTTATTATACTATGTCGTTTTTTCACGTTTTTTTGCCATACTATACTATGTCGTTTTTTTTACTTTTAGGGCTTCATTATACTATGACGTCTTCATACGTTGCTGTACTATGACCGTTTTGATGTTTTAATGCCTTTTTATACTATGTCTTTTTTCACGTTTTTTGCCACACTATACTATGTTGTTTTTTCACTTTTAGGGCCTTATTTTACTATAAAGTCTTCGTACCTTAATATACTGTTGTTTTTTGACGTTTTTATGCCTTATTATACTAAGTGGTTTTTCACTTTATTTTGCCATACTATACTATGTTGTTGTTTTTTTTCGCTTTTAGGGCCTTATTATACCATGACATCTTCATACCTTACCATACTATGACGTTTTTTGATGGTTTAATGCCTTATTTTACTATGTCGTTTTTTCACATTTTTTGCCATACTATACTATGTCGTTTTGTCATGTTTTTTGCCATACTATACTATGTCATCTTTTTTTTTGCTTTTAGGGCCTTATTATACCATGACATCTTCATACCTTACCATACTATGACGTTTTCTGATGGATTAATGTCTTATTATACTATGTCGTTTTTTCACGTTTTTTTGCCATACTATACTATGTCTTTTTTTTTTACTTCCAGGATCTTACTTTAACATGCCATTTTCATAACTTACAACACCTTGTCATTTTTCACTTTATTTTTCTATAGAATACTATGTCATTTTTCATGTTTTTTGGCCATACTATACTATGTCATTTTTTCATGTTTTTTTGCCATACTATACTATGTCATTTTTTCACTTTTAGGGCCTTATTTTACTATAAAGTCTTTGTACCTCAATATACTGTTGTTTTTTGACATTTTTATGCCTTATTATACTATGTGGTTTTTCACTTTATTTTGCCATACTATACTATGTCGTTTTTTTTTTTTGCCTTTAGGGCCTTATTATACCATGACATCTTCATACCTTACCATACTATGACGTTTTCTGATGGTTTAATGCCTTATTATACTATGTTGTTTTTTCACATTTTTTGCTATACTATACTATGTCGTTTTTTTTACTTTTAGGGCTTCATTATACTATGACGTCTTCATACGTTGCTGTACTATGACCGTTTTGATGTTTTAATGCCTTTTTATACTATGTCTTTTTTCACGTTTTTTGCCACACTATACTATGTTGTTTTTTCACTTTTAGGGCCTTATTTTACTATAAAGTCTTCGTACCTTAATATACTGTTGTTTTTTGACGTTTTTATGCCTTATTATACTAAGTGGTTTTTCACTTTATTTTGCCATACTATACTATGTTGTTGTTTTTTTTCGCTTTTAGGGCCTTATTATACCATGACATCTTCATACCTTACCATACTATGACGTTTTTTGATGGTTTAATGCCTTATTATACTATGTCGTTTTTTCACATTTTTTGCCATACTATACTATGTCGTTTTGTCATGTTTTTTGCCATACTATACTATGTCATCTTTTTTTTTGCTTTTAGGGCCTTATTATACCATGACATCTTCATACCTTACCATACTATGACGTTTTCTGATGGTTTAATGCCTTATTATACTATGTCGTTTTTTCACGTTTTTTTGCCATACTATACTATGTCTTTTTTTTTTACTTCCAGGATCTTACTTTAACATGCCATTTTCATAACTTACAACACCTTGTCATTTTTCACTTTATTTTTCTATAGAATACTATGTCATTTTTCATGTTTTTTGGCCATACTATACTATGTCATTTTTTCATGTTTTTTTGCCATACTATACTATGTCATTTTTTCACTTTTAGGGCCTTATTTTACTATAAAGTCTTTGTACCTCAATATACTGTTGTTTTTTGACATTTTTATGCCTTATTATACTATGTGGTTTTTCACTTTATTTTGCCATACTATACTATGTCGTTTTTTTTTTTTGCCTTTAGGGCCTTATTATACCATGACATCTTCATACCTTACCATACTATGACGTTTTCTGATGGTTTAATGCCTTATTATACTATGTCGTTTTTTCACGTTTTTTTGCCATACTATACTATGTCTTTTTTTTTTACTTTCAGGATCTTACTTTAACATGCCATTTTCATAACTTACAATACTATGTCATTTTTCACTTTATTTTGCTATAGTATACTATGTAATTTTTTCATGTTTTTTTGCCATACTATACTATGTCATTTTTTCACTTTTAGGGCCTTATTATACTATAAAGTCTTCGTACCTTAATATGCTATTATGTTTTTTGACGTTTTTATGCCTTATTATACTATGTTGTTTTTCACTTTATTTTGCCATACTATACTATGTGGTTGTTTTTTTGGTTTTAGTGCCTTATTATACCATGACATCTTCATACCTTACCATATTATGACATTTTCTGATGGTTTAATGCCTTATTATACCATTTCGTTTTTCAAATTTTTTGCCATACTATACTATGTCGTTTTGTCATGTTTTTTGCCATACTATACTATGTCGTCTTTTTTTTTGCTTTTAGGGCCTTATTATACCATGACATCTTCATACCTTACCATACTATGACGTTTTCTGATGGTTTAATGCTTTATTATATTATGTCGTTTTTCCCTTTATTTTGCCATACTATACTATGTGGTTTTTTCACGTTTTTTGCTATACTATACTATGTCGTTTTTTTTTACTTTTAGGGCTTTATTATACTATGCCGTCTTCATACCTTGCTGTACTATGACGTTTTTGATGTTTTTATGCCTTATTATACTATGTCATTTTTTCACTTTTAGGGCTTTATTATACTATGCCGTCTTCATACCTTGCTGTACTATGACGTTTTTGATGTTTTTATGCCTTATTATACTATGTCGTTTTTTCACGTTTTTTGCCATACTATACTATGTTGTTGTTTTTTACTTCCAGGATCTTACTTTAACATGCCATTTTCATAACTTACAACACCTTGTCATTTTTCACTTTATTTTTCTATAGAATACTATGTCATTTTTCATGTTTTTTTGCCATACTATACTATGTCGTTTTTTCACTTTTGGGGCCTTATTTTACTATAAAGTCTTTGTACCTTAATATAGTGTTGTTTTTTGACATTTTTATGCCTTATTATACTATGTGGTTTTTAACTTTATTTTGCCATACTATACAATGTCGTTTTTTTTTTTTGCCTTTAGGGCCTTATTATACCATGACATCTTCATACCTTACCATACTATGACGTTTTTTGATGGTTTAATGCCTTATTATACTATGTTGTTTTTTCACATTTTTTGCTATACTATACTATGTCGTTTTTTTTACTTTTAGGGCTTCATTATACTATGACGTCTTCATACGTTGCTGTACTATGACCGTTTTGATGTTTTAATGCCTTATTATACTATGTCTTTTTTCACGTTTTTTGCCACACTATACTATGTCGTTTTTTCACTTTTAGGGCCTTGTTTTACTATAAAGTCATTGTACCTTAATATACTGTTGTTTTTGACATTTTTATGCCTTATTATATTGTGTCGTTTTTCAGTTTATTTTGCCATACTATACTATGTCGTTTTTTTTTGCTTTTTGGGCCTTATTATACCATGACATCTTCATACATTACCATACTATGACGTCTTCTGATGGTTTAATGCCTTATTATACTATGTCGTTTTTTCACATTTTTTGCCATACTATACTATGTAGTTTTTTCACTTTTTTTGCTATACTATACTATGTCGTGTTTTTTTTTTACTTTTAGGGCCATACTTTAACACGACGTTTTCATAACTTACTATACTAAGTTGTTTTTCACTTTAATTTGCTATACTAAAGTATATCGTTTCTTCACTTTTTTTGCCATACTATACTATGTAGTTTTCTTTTTGCTATTAGGGCCTTATTATACCATGACATCTTCGTACCTTACCATTCTATTTCGTCTTTAATGTTTTTTGCCATACTATAGTATGTCGTTTTTTCATGTTTTTTGCCATACTATACTATGTTGTTTTTTTTTTTTCTTTAATGCCTTATTATACCATGACATCTTCATACCTTACAATATTATGACATTTTTTGATGGTTTGATGCCTTATTATACTATGTCATTTTTTCCTTTATTTTGCCTTATTATACTATGTCGTTTTGTCATGTTTTTTGCCATACTATACTATGTCGTTCTTTTTTTTTGCTTTTAGGGCCTTATTATACCATGACATCTTCATACCTTACCATACTATGACGTTTTCTGATGGTTTAATGCCTTATTATACTATGTCGTTTTTTCACATTTTTTTGCCATACTATACTATGTCTTTTTTTTTTACTTTCAGGATCTTACTTTAACATGACATTTTCATAACTTACAATACTATGTCATTTTTCACTTTATTTTGCTATAGTATACTATGTCATTTTTTAATGTTTTTTTGCCATACTATACTATGTAGTTTTTTCACTTTTAGAGCATTATTTTTCTATAAAGTCTTCGTACCTTTATATACTGTTGTTTTTTGACATTTTTATGCCTTATTATACTATGTGGTTTTTCACTTTATTTTGTCATACTATACTATGTTGTTGTTGTTTTTTGCCTTTAGGGCATTATTATGCCATGACATCTTCATACCTTACCATACTATGACATTTTCTGATGGTTTAATGCCTTATTATACTATGTCGTTTTTTCACATTTTTTGCCATACTATACTATGTCGTTTTTTTTTTTACTTTCAGGATCTTACTTTAACATGACATTTTCATAACTTACAATACTATGTCATTTTTCACTTTATTTTGCTTATAGTATACTATGTCATTTTTTCATGTTTTTTTGCCATACTATACTATGTCGTTTTTTCACTTTTAGGGCCTTATTTTACTATAAAGTCTTCGTACCTTAATATACTGTTGTTTTTTGACGTTTTTATGCCTTATTATACTATGTGGTTTTTCACTTTATTTTACCATACTATACTATGTGGTTGTTTTTTTGGTTTTAGGGCCTTATTATACCATGACATCTTCATACCTTACCATACTATGACGTTTCATGATGGTTTTATGCTTTATTATACTTCACTTCACTCTTATACTTTCACTTTTAGGGCTTTATTATACTATAAAGTCTTTTTACCTTAATATACTATTGTGTTTCCTGATGATTTTATGCCTTATTATACTATGTTGTTTTTTTACTTTATTTTGCCATACTATATTATGTCGTTTTTTTTCACATTTTATGCCTTACTACACTATGACGTTATTTATCAATTAATATACTATGGTGTTTTTATGCCTTACTACACTATGACGTTCTTTCAATCAGGAGAGACTAATAAAAAGAACAAGAGAGTATGAGAAGGAAAGTAAAATGACATTTATTGTGAACAGAAGGAATAGATTTTTAGCGCTTAGACCCTGGCAGGCAATGGATCACTATGAACAAGATCCACAGGTTTAAGGTCCTTCCAATAACAGGAATCTTCCCCCGCAGTCTAGACACTGGTGGTGGTGATGAGGAATGGAGCTCAGGAATGGAAACGTCTTGATGAGGGAACTTCTGATTGGATTGTTTGATTGGAGATGGTCTGTCGTCCATGGTTGAGGTGGAGAAGGGGTAGAGGTGGGTCACAGATTATTTCACAGTGCTGAAATGACAGCTGAATGACAGCAGAGAGAGAGACAATTTTAAAGTTTGACAGCTTATTGGCTGAAAACCACTGTGTAAGGTTGTGATTTGGTGAAGATGTGAATCAGTGGGTGGAGGTTTTAGATAGCGGGAAATGTTGCTTGTGACTTAGAAGGCATGAGCAATGAGATAGTTTTCCTGACTGAACTTTCGCTAAGCTTCATTTATCCCTTTGTATACTATGGCATTTTTATGCCGTCGTCTATGCCTTACTATACTACTACATTTTTGTGCCTAACTATATTATGACGTTTTTAAGACGTTTTTTTTATTCCTTACTACTATGATCTTTTTATGATGTTTCTTATGCCTTACTATACTATGACAGTTTTTATGCCTTATTATACCACAACATTTTTATGTCTAACTATACTATCACATTTATTTGACGTTTTTATGCCTTTCTATACAATGATGCTTTTTATGCATTATTATTCTGAGGATTTTTATCCCTTCCAATGGCATTTTCATGCCTAACCACGGTATGATGTTTTATTACATTGTTATGCCTTACTATACTGTAACTTTTTATGCCTTAACATTTTATGTCTATTTATACTGTGATATTTTCTGTGTGGAGTTTTTTCTCCCTGTGCCTGCATGGGTTCGCCCCAGGTACTTCAGCTTCATCCCACAGTCCAAAGTCACTCGCATTAGATTATTTGGCAATTTTAATGCCTTACTATACTATGACTTTTTTATACCTTAGTATACTATGACTTTTTTTATTCAAGTAATGCAGGATACAACTTTTTTCGCATTTTTAAAATTGACCAGCATTAACATGAGAGACAGGTAAATGTGTTTTTCTTCTTTTATTAAAAAAAGCCAACAAGGCCAAAAATAAACAAAGCAGTGTGGAGGCTTTTGTGAATAAAACCTAAAGGTTTGTAAAAACAAGTTGTTGTGATGGAGAACATTCATCCTCTGCAGACTGTGTATAGCAAGAGAAAGGCAGTAGCAAAATAAATTATGGAATTTTCCACTGAGAAAGAAACAAACAGTTGTGTGGTGTAAGGAACAAAGAGAGTTTCTTCAGCATTTTCCAGTAACGTGTAGTACACAGTCAAAAATGATAAGCACGGCCCTACAGCAGGGACTCAGGATACAGATTGCCGTACACACAAAACTGAGCAGGTGTCAAAAGGTTTGACTGAACATAAGTTAAATAATGGCTGTACAATGTAAAGGTTAAACTGGCCTAGCTGGAACAAGCACAATTCATTCATATAGTATGCACTGTATGTATTTACAGCCAGATGACAACAACCTAAAACCTTTTCTCATACATTTCTACAAATAAATAAAAGAATCTCATACATATTTACAACATTTTTTGATTAAAATATACACGTGAAAAAGGCAACACCAGAGTGAACTTAAGAGTGTTTTACAAAATATTTACAGAAATTATTTACAGTGTTACAATTTACAGTACAATCAGTTTTTACTTTAACTATCTTCATTTAAAAAAAAACAAAAAACATTTTCTTCATTTTGGTTGACTTCAGAAAACTCAGCAGCTTTACCATTCACAATATAAACATATGTAACATAAGCACACTGATTTAAATGTGGTTTACCTCTAAAAAAGACTATAATGGGTGACAGTAGACAAATGCCTCTGATATCGGAGCCAACAAAATGTGAAAAGCTGTATCCACAAGATGAGAAGGCTACAATATATTGTAATGGAGGCCATCACTGCCTTGGGTTAAAGCACTATGTTATTAACTACCACAGTAACTGGTTTGGAAGGTAGTGGGGTCAGAAAGGCATTTACTGTACATACATCCCATAAACTTCACTAAACCACCAGAGTGTGGATGGAAGGCACACATACGTGTTAAGACAGTAAAGGTCAGGCTTTTCAAGATAAACTCGCTGAACATAGATTGTGAGTTACGTGTATTTTGGTAATCAACATACTGAGGCGACGTGTTGGTGGTAAAGAAAGCAAACATCTGTACCTTCTTAAATAACAGGATGCTTAGCCAGACAGTTTTAGCCTAGCTTCAAAATGAACTTCTGAAACCATACATTAGACCACGTATTGTGGTCTGACAAAATGGCTTCCTGTAGTTATGCTCCATTTTGTCATACATTTCAAAGATTTTTTTTTTGTGTTCTTGTTTTTTTTTCAGGCCTTTCTTCAGACTTGGACGGCACAGTGCTGAGGTCAGAAACATAAGCCACAAAATGAGGTCACTGGGGGAGGGAGGGGGTTGTTGAGCAGTAGCAGCAGCAGAAAAAAATTGGCCTTTGTTTCTTCATGTTTGCATCAGGCAAAAAAAAAATCACTTTCAATAAAGCTAGTGTTTTCTTCATCTTTGGCTCATGCGACATCCATGTCCTCCATGCTCAGCATTTGCCTCTGTAAAAAAAAAAGTAACACTGAATAAGCAAAACTGTGAAAATAAATCCTTTCGTTTTTAGAGGCAACATCTACTGATAAATGATAAAGTGGCACCAAAGTGAAGATACCTGAGGATAAACATAGCCGTCAGAGCTGTTCCTGCAGATGTGTAGCTCGTCCTCTGTGGTTTTCTGGTACACTGGATTGTCAAAGTGGATGGTGTTGGTGTTCTTCAGACGCCAGTGTCTCCATAGCAACACTGCTCCAAACACTAGCAGGGAGATGACCACTGCAGAGCAGGAGAAGAGTTGGAGGTTATTTACAGATTGCACATGATTGCACCATGTTTGACAGGAGAGCTGAAATGTAGAACTTACTTATCGGCAACACAATGTAGAGCGCAATAGGGTGGGATGAAGGGGCTTCTGCAGGCACTGCTGCCAATCTGTTACCTGAAAAAACAAAGAATAAGTTTTTTCTTTACATAATTCCTTATGAGAAGATCAAAACCATTCTCATGTGTTTGTGTGGTAAATCCCACTGCATGAAGCTACAGCCAGCAGACGGTTAGCTTAGCTTAGCTTAGTTTAGTTTAGCAAGCAGTGGAGAAAAAAATATGCCCCATCAGAGTCCCACTTTACCCTCCATAAAACCACAACGTGTTGTTTTTACATTTTGGTTTGTCTTACATTTTAGTCTTTATACTAAGATAAGTTGACTGCTAGTTGTAATACAGTATTTACTGTACAGTCATTGGAGTGACATTAATCTTCTCAATTAGCTCTTAGCAAGTGTTGTTTTCCAAAATGACATGTTAGGGATCACATAGAATAGAAATTCATTTTTCTGTACCTTGACCAGTGGCAGCAGGCAGCTGTGTGCTCTGTGTGTGCTGGGTGGATGAGGTAGATGTCAGTTTTTCAGTAGCTGTGGTGGTTGTAGTTATAGTTGTTGTGGTAGGGGCAGGCTGCCTGGGTGTAGTAGGCTTGGTGGAAGTTTTAGGCAAGAGTGGTGTACCCGTTTTGTTTTCTGCAGCTGGAGGGGGAGCTGTGCTTGCTGGGAAAGAAAAATGTTAGGGTTACTATGGTGATTATGTTTTAATTATTAGTTTATTGTTGTAAAGCCATGTGCAGGGGACATTTACCTGTCACACATTTCCTCATGTCAGGTCCCATGGTCATGTTGTCAGGACAGGCACAGGTGTATTTAGGAGAGTGCTGGTTGATCCAAGGGGCAGGGAGGCAAAGAAACTCACAACCTCCATTCATACTGTTACTC
This sequence comes from Seriola aureovittata, assembly GCF_021018895.1. Lineage (NCBI taxonomy): Eukaryota > Metazoa > Chordata > Actinopteri > Carangiformes > Carangidae > Seriola > Seriola aureovittata. Next base: position 15,377,792 of record NC_079366.1, read on the forward strand.
TCTCTGCACCAGTTGGTACCTACATAGCAGAAAAGTGGGTACAATAAGTATTAGAAAACATTATATGGTCTTAAGAGTTTGTTGTTTGTTATGATAACTCCCAGATCTAGTGATGTGTCTGTACCGTTTGGCTGTTTGAGGTTGTGGTACAGTATGATGTCCTGTGGCTGGTCCAGGTCCCTTGCCAGCTCGGTGATGTCCTTTCCCGTCAAGCGGTTGGCACTAAAAACAGCGCCATTGTGCGCGTCTGTCCAAAACACTTTCTCCTGTTTAAAGGGAAAGAAATGCAACTTGAATAATTCTGTAGTTATTTGCTGAAGTTCCTCAAACACACATGGACGAATTACTAACACTGATTAATACTATGATTAAGACTTAGTACCACAGATCCAATATTATGAGGATTAAAGTGCACACACAGCAGTTAAAGCTCTGGCTTTACACTTTAAAACATTTCAGCCAGATAACTGTATATGAACTGGATTACTGAATGATTGGTTTGAAATACAGATACAGAATACATACTAAAGTAGGCTACACTTATACTGAAACTGAGTTTCTTAAGATGAGGATGGTCCAAATTTTCCTTTGAAGCAGCATTATGATTCAGACCATAATTATTCATTTTATGCAGCCTAGACATTTTTGTCTCAGCATGACCCAAAATACCTTCAATCCTCAGTGACTTAATTTTCATCCGGGGATAAATTTAGTTCATCACTAACCTCAAAGACAGTCAGAGAGATGGGATGGAAGAGCTTTTCCTCGCTGAAAATGAGACTGTGTCGCATCCCTCCATTCACATCGATGCTGGAGAGCATGTGCATCTTGGAGTCCACCCAGTACAGACGCTGGTTGACCATGTCTGTCCAGCAAGAGACACAGATAGATTTGACTGGTTATCACGGCTGTGTGCTCACTATACAGTTTGAATTGAAAATATCGGGTTCCACTAAATGCAATTAATGAAGTTCTGCTTACCTAGGGTGATGCCATTGGGCCACAAAATGTTGTCTGTCACCAAGGCAACGCGATCCGCTCCATTCAGCCCACTCTTCTCTATCTTAGCCTGCTCACCCCAGTCTGTCCAGTACATAAAGCTAAAGAGGACACGAAACAATTCATAAAACACTGGAATCACAAATGACAGATAATCAGGAAGCAAAACAATATCCGCAACCTGACAAAAACTTTCACTTACTTATTTACTGGGTCCACAACGATGGCTCTTGGCTTCTCCAGGTTTTCTGTGAAGAGGGTCTTCCTCTTGCTGCCGTCTGTTGCCGCCACAGAGATAGTCTTCAAAATCCTGTCAGTCCAGTAGATGTTACCATGGATCCAGTCCACAGCAATACCCTCTGCGGACTCAATCCCACTGCCAATTACTACAGTGTGGTGAGAGGAGTTACTGGCCATGCCGATCTTGCAGCTGTCGGGAAGGAGATGAGGGTGGAGAGATTCATTTTAGAGGGAGATATCGCTTGAACCAATCTTACTTAAACCAATGGACCACAGACTCATAAGGTTTCAGAGTCTTTCTAACCTGAAGATTTTCTTTAGAGACAGGTCAGACCAGAAGATCATCTTGTTTGGCATATCCATGTCCAGAGCCAACGCACTTTTCAGCTGTGGGATCACACCGACATACTCGGTGCGGTCCATCGTCATCTTCCTCACCTCGTGTCTGTTGGTGAAGTACAGGGTGGGTACGGTGCCTGGAGGACACAGAAGAGAAGAGTCTTCAGACAGGACTATAAATCTCAATAGGTCATTTCAATTTCAAAAAGGTTCACTTTCAAACATTACCTGATTCAGCCTTGCAAGTCTTGGTCGCAGGGTCGATCTCATAGCCATTCTTGCAGTCACATTTGTAGGTGCCCGGCAGGTTGATGCAGATCTGACTGCAAGTGTCCGGTTCGGCACATTCATCAATGTCTGCAGGTGGAAAACCACAAAGTCAAGCAGCTGGGAAACTGGGATCTTTTTTCACAAAGTAAAGTTTCTAATACGCTGTTTCTGGAAATATGTGTCCATAATCCAAAACTGATCAAGGCCTACTTCTAGAAATAAAGACTGAGACTAAATTTCAAATGTCAGACTCCATCCTCTCACCTTCACATGTTCTCTTGTCCATCTTCAGGGAATAGCCAGCAGGGCATGAGCAGTTGTAGCCAAGCTTCAGATCATTGCAGTCATGGGAGCAGCCGCCATTTTCGGTCAAACATTCATTATTGCCTGTGGAGAAGCAGACACAACCATTTTCCTAATGGTAGCTCAAATTGACAATGAACTCACTCATTCAAACCACAAACTATCTAGGCCAGTAGCTTGGCTATAACTGGTCCAATCATATTTTCCACGCTGTGATGTGGTTTCACTCTTCTCTTTCTCTCCAAGCAGCAGTGGAGCTGAGTGTATACACATACTCTAACACACTTCCCAGTCTGAAGATTTTTGGCTCTTAGGTGGATGGTTAAATAAGACTTGACTTACCACACTCTTTGACAGGTTCATCTGACGAGTCCCTGCAGTCTCTCTGTGTGTCACACACCTTCACCATGCTGATACACTCCCCGCTGCCACATTTGAACTTGGTTGGGCCTTCACATACATTTTCTGTGGGGGAGAACAGGGGAGTATGGATTTAATTATAATCTAAGGATATGAAACTGCAGTGCAAAGACCTGAGGACTTTTCAATGGGCCCTAAGATACAAAATATTAGCTTCAGTATACAAGTGTGTGGCTGAAGAGTCACCTATGTGGCAGCCAATCTCATCACTGAGGTCTCTGCAGTCGGCCTTATTGTCACACTGGAGGCTGCCATGGATACAGGAGCCGTCATTACACTGGAACTCATCTGGACGACAACTAGGACGACCTACAAAGAGATGACAAATGAGTCAAAAAGAGACGGAGAGAGAGAGAGAGTGAGAGGTGACGAACAGTAATGGGAAGAAGAATGAGATGACATAGAATGAGGAGAAAATCATCCCTGACGTGCTTTATTGTGGATCTTGTGTCAATATTGATGATAGTGAGTGTGTTCAGGTGACCGTGGATGACAACAGGATTTTATGTATGCTCAAGCATGAATAGGCTACATCTGTCAGGCTCAGTTTTCTATAAAAAGAACTTGATGAATGAGTCAGAAGATTTATTAGAGGAGAACAGGTTTGCAGAAGAGAAGATGGATGGAATGAGAAAATGCCCAAAAAAGCCAACTCACTGCAGTTGACCTCGTCCGATCCATCCCCACAGTCCGCGCCTTCATCACACTGCCAGCTACTGTGGATACACTCCCCATTTGCACACTGAAACTCGTGGCGCGAGCAGGGCGCCGCCGTCTTGCCTGGCTGCTCTCCGGCACAGGTCTGCGGCCACTCGTCAGACCCGTCGGCACAGTCCTTGTCTCCATCGCAGCGCCACAAGGCTGGCACACACACTGAGTTGTTGCACTGGAAGGACCGAGCGCTGCATTTGGGTTTGGGGCAGGAAACCTCATCTGAGCCATCCGAGCAGTCGTTGTCATTGTCGCAGATGAAGGTCTTGGATATACACTGGCCATTGGCACAACGAAACTCTCCAGCTTTGCACTCTTTGGCCGCTGTGGTGAGAAGAGAGGAGTTAATGTGATTTATTGTCATCATAACTTTATGTTTGCTTCTAAATACCGGATTTGCATCTAATATCAAGACATCAATATTGTTAATTGGCCAGTTTCATTCCAGAGCAATTTTTGGATTTAATTACTTATTGCAACTCCCTTATCTATTCATTTTATTTGAAGTTATTTCTGCTTCAGTACACTTCTAACACATTAAATATATTTTTGTTTTGTTTGGTCCATATTATACAATAGATGCTCATAATACAGTCTTCTAGTTTTATGTAAGGTCATATTTATCATATCTATTTCCATCTTTTTGCTTGTGTGACACATCAGTTTCTTTGTGCTGGACAAATAAATGTTATCTTATTTTAACTTGAACACTGTATTTGCACAGATAAATCAGGGGCTTACATCTTTCCCCGTGTTTAATGAGTAGTTTACAATATAAATGGTTTAAACCTCTTTGTATGTGTCTTTGTTTGTTCTGTATATCCAGATTTTATTGCTGTCAGTGATGTTAAAATATCATTCATTGTTACTGATAAGGTGAATAAACTCTATTCGGTTGAAAAACATACTGCAGTTCTTCTCATCAGCCCCGTTGTCGCACTCAGCTTTGCCGTCACATTGCCAGCTTCCCGGAATACACTGGTTCATGGGGGGGCCACAGCTGAATTCTGACTCCAGACAGGTTTTGGTCGCTGAGGACAGAAACAGGACGTAAGACTCAAGTGATTTCATACATTAACAGAAAGATAAGGCTTGAGACGGCAGTAGAATATGATGTAAAATTGAATAATCATTAACCTCTGCAAACTACTGTTCGGAGGTATAGCTTTATAAATTTGTTTTTGATTCACTGTTGTAACTGTTGCCGATTATTTTCTTACACCTGGGTCAGCAGGTCAAACTAGAATGTCAAGAGAATGGTTCTTTATTTGAAAACGTGGATTTTATTATTATTATAATAAAATGATATGATTTATCATTTTATTAGTCAATTAACAGAAGACTTTGATATTTTCCATTTTTAAGCAAAACTGCAAAACAATATGCTGGTTCCAGCCTTTATAATCGTTTTTCGTTGTCATATATGATAGTGAACTGAATATCTTTGTTTATTGAATGGTTGATGAGTTAGAAACATAATGGTTGTTTTTCATAATTTGTTGACATTTTGCAAGAAAGATTGTTGATTAATCAAGAAAATGATTGTCAGATTAATAAACAATGAAAATAATCATTAGCTGGAGTCCATTTCCTTTATATTACAGTCACAGTTCCTCAGTGATAAAATAACATACCGCAGGTTGCAGGCAGCTCATCAGTTCCATCACCACAATCGTCCGTTCCATCACAAATCCACCTGCGGGTGACACATCTCCCATTTCCACACTTAAACTGGGTGGAGCTGCACGTAGATGCTGCATCTGTTAATTATAAAAAAAAGAGTGTTCATTCAGTGTGACATGAGAACAAACTCACACCTTCATTTACATTCAACATCACAAGATCTCACTTTATCAGCATTTACTGCTCTGTTTACATGTTGTGGTTTGTGAGCACCTTGTAGTAATGTGAGCTTGTGATCAATAAAAGCAAATAACCCGTGAGGTTAATATTTAACTCATATTTACACACAGGACCAAAAAAAATCAAAGGCCACTGAAATTCAGATAAGTAACAGTGTGAAAACCACGCCTTTTAGTCTTTGCTTAACTCAGAGTAATCACCAAATTAAGATAACAACACTGTGTGGTTCCCTGGCTCATTTTAGAACAAGATATGAAGTAAGAGGACATTAATGTAAAGTAATTCGACAGAGAAGGCTCTTCCTTGGCGGGAAAAAAAAATAATAGTCCTATATTTCTTTATTCCCCCATGACACAGACATGCACTCATACCGACAAGCACAAATCAATATTAAAAATGTTCAGAAAGTGAAGTCCATATTTTACTAAACTAAAGATATAAGAGAAAAATAAAAGAGACAATGAGTTAAAAAAAACACCTGTAGTGGTGAAAATTATTATGTTATGTTTATTATGTTTTATTATATACTTTTAATGTTGATCTTTTCTGCAATGCTCAGGGGGTAGCAACCATTAATATGACTGGAATGAAAAGAAAGCAGGTTTAACCAAACCCCACCCCACCTCTGTTACTGGTGTAACACATTTCAGGTATGGGACAGGAAACACATACACACACACCTCTTTATGTCATGCAGGTGGCAAGAGCTTCACTACTCAGTTTGAGTTTGAAGTTGTGCGACCTTAAATTGACCCTGGTTTATTTTGAGCTCTAGGGTCTCGCATCCTGAGACGATCACACCTCAGTGAACCCGCCAGTCAAAGCAAAGAGGGCATCAACGTAGAGGAATGATGAGGATGTGAAACTAACACAGGCCCTTCACACTCCTGAGCAGGTGTGTGTGTGTGTTTGTGTGTCTTCTTCCATCACCTCTGCACTGCCAGTCTCTCCTGTGACCTGGAGGCTAGGGACAGTTCAGACTACCACTTTAAGACAATAGCATGGGAGGAGTTGAACAATCACACCACCAGTTGCTGATTGGTCCCAGAGTGACATTCCTCATAAGAGCATCACCACGGTGACCGGCACACAGAGGCGGAGACTCTAAAGATGAGGAAGTCTGTCAGCTTGAGTGTGATGACAGTTAAAAAAGAGAGAGTGTAGGTCTGGCTGATTGCAACAAAGCGATGAGCTTCAGGAGATTGTAAAATAAGGAGAGGATGATTTCTCAATATTGGGCTTTCCACCAAGAGTTGGAAAAGATCTCCCTCCTCCTTTGAAAATGTGAGAACAAAACGAGACGGTCCTGGGAACATTAAGTCAACTAAATCCCACTGATTTAGGGGGGAAACTTTCGCTAATGTCGAGAAACTCTTCCTGCGTAACCCATGCTTTCAGGGAAACTACGAAACACAGACAAACGGCCCCACACATGCCAGGGAAGCCAGGGCAAGCAGCCAACAGGGGCTCCAGGAATAGAGTTTCCAAAGCACTTTCCAGCTGTTCCTAAAGATATGCTGTGACGAGTTAACAATGAAATTTGAAAGAGTTTCTCTGCAACTCTCACTCATTTTACCTTTTCAAGAATCGTCTATTCACTCAACGGAGAAGGACCGAAAGTAGGTCAAACACTCGCACTTCCTGACCTTCAAACTCCCGACCTCGCCTCTGAGGATGGGAACTATAAACTATACGGATGTTTTCATTTTTTCCACTGCTTTTCTTTCCTACTGCTTCCACATATGGGTCACAAGCCTCACAGGAATACTGTGAAGTATAAGGGGGAGTTTTTGAATTCTTTACAGTTGGTTCTGTGGAGAAAAGTGCAGGTTTAGCTTTGCTATTGAAGAAGATATCTTAAGTCAAGTATTGCAAAATCTCAAATGTTTAGATCTACTTCATTTCCTTGGAAACAAGCATAACTAAATAGGTTATTTAATAACACATTTTTGGCTGTGGGTGAATGGGGTCACCTAAGACACATTCACACCTACAAACTTGCAATTGTCAGGCACAGTTGAGAAAGCCAAGTTCAAAAACAACCGCTACTGCATCTTAATTTAAACAGAGGAAGAAGCTATGTGGTACCCGTCTTTATAGCCACACACACAAATAAATGGTAAACTGTTTAATCAGTAAAGTGCATCAGTTGCTTCTGCAGAGAAACAGAATCCTTCAGATGCTATTTATACCCACAGTTGAACCCGCCAAATCAGAAAACCATGCAGTCCTAACACTACCATGTAAGGTCATTCGAGTACTACATCAAACACACACCAGACTGCTAAGATTCAGTTCAAAATGTATGAAAAATTATATTTGTTTGAGAGCAGAAACTAGTCGAATGAATGGCAGATAGTCACAAAAGGTTGGACAAGTCGCCATCGCAACACTTGCATGACCACAATCCTCCTTTGTGGCGACATGTGACTTTGTTCACTAATAATGCTCTCCTGTCTTTTTATGGCACACACAGGCAATATACACACCCCACAAACCTTCACAAAGAGGTGTGTTTATTGACTCAACCATACACCCGACCAGCAGTTAATAAATAACTGGGATGATGTGTATCATAGGGACCAACAGCACTGACTTCTTGCTTTGGATCGGGGTTTGTGCTGGTTCAGTAATTACACTGGACTGAGGTCAAAGTGGCTCCAGGGTAATAAATTAATACTGTTGTAATGTGGCCAAATTAAGTTTGTTTCCCACATGCTAAGGACCTATCTAACCATCTTGGTTAAAGACTTTGGGCCTAGACAGTTAGTGCAGATTTAAGACTTGATAAAGAGGTTAACGTCCACAGACAAGATAAACTGCTGCACATTTCCTCTGCGGCTTTCACTTGATGCCATCCTATTGAAGGTATATGTAAAGAGGCTACAATGAATTCAAATGTGTGAGTGATGCTGCAGAGATACTGATGGATGAAACTCCAGTGTCTGTCTTTGTGAGACATCACAATCTAAATGTTCAGTCTCCCATGCAGGAAAAAACACAGGTCTTTCTTTCTTTCTTTTTTTGACTCCTCTTTCCAACAGTGCACGGCTATGCCTCATTGCAGGGGTATGCCAAACAGAAAGTGAATACATTAAACAAACCAGAGCCAGACCTTCAAACAAAGAGAGAAAAAGCACATGTGGATATTTCCCTCTAACACACAGCACGCCCACCCACCCACACATAAAGTAGATCTGATGACTGGAAGTGAGCACCAGGAACTGGAAAAAAAAAAACTCAAGTTTTAATCTGAAAAGCTTTTAGGGGGGAGCAGAGATTACTGGAGGATTACTGGAGCAGCTGGCAGAATGGGGCTGCAGCCAGGTTAATTCTCAGCACACTGTTGGCCTCAAGGGGCATTAGGTTCACTCCTTCTCCAATTGTGGTTGTTGTCTCAAAATAAATGACTAATTTGTGGCGACAGAGAGGACAATATGAAGGTTTCTTCCTTCATGTTATTCTTAATTTTCATACAATATGAGCTAAATATTGTCATGCAGCAGTAGTTAGTGCTTGTCTATGAAGTATGAATATTTTTTCTGCATATAAGGTTTCCTACTCTCTCACCCTCGTTCTTCCTGTAAACCATGTCATAACTTCTGTTTCTAAATGTGCTGTAAGACATAAGGTTTATTGGGGTTTTTTTGGCTTGTTTCAATGTGGAATGTATCAAATATGTAGTATCTTGGTACTTTTGGACCTTTGGATGTACAATATGACACACAAAATGTTCATTAATTCATTTACTCCATATAAGTATAATCCTTAGAGGCTATTTTCTCTGGCATGACGTCTCAGGCTACTGTATGTGTGGTATTACTGTCCAGTGGATAGGTTGACAAGGGGAGGGGGTACAAACACACACACACACACACACACACGTACGCACGCACGCACGCGCACACACATAGGCCTACATGCACGCACACGCGCGCGCACACGCATAGGCCTGCATACACACACACACACACACACGCGCACACACATAGGCCTACATACACACACACACACACACAGGGGCAGCAACAAGAGAAATGCAGCGTTTCCTGCATCACATTGAACACGCTGCAGGGAGGATGCCAAAACGCTGGTGTTAAAGCCTCGCCCTTTATCTCTGACAGCCGCCTGTACGTCTCTACGTTTATTTCTCCTCTCTGAAACTTGAAACCGGCCGGCAACGCGGCGAACATGATTGGCTGTTCGGTGGCATTCTAAGGCAACACGAGACCAATCAAAGCGCGGTGCGTAAATCCCATTCATATATGTCAAAATTGTAAAACACACTGCTGTTATTAACGATTTTAATTTAATTATACATTTTCCTTCTTGTGCTTATTACAGCTATTAAATGTACAGGTGGATTTAAAGTCAAATTCAGAGTGAACCAAATCTCAAAGCAATTCTCCACTCGTCATATTCAGCGCCATAGCCTATTGGAAACATTTAAATGTGTAACATACAGAGAGACCAGCAAAACAAATCAATGGCAAAAGTAATTAGTAATTACCATTGATTGCAAGGGAGAAACTATGATACATGGAATAAGCTTGATATTCTTATGTACAGATACAATAAATCAGCCGCGCCAACTTCGAAACACTGGAGCATCCCTGTGTGGTAGGGAAGGTACTTGCCAGGAAATCTAATGTCTTACCTGCTTGAGGCAAACAATGAATCAGCATCAGCACACAACAACATGTGGACAGTCCGGCAAGTCCCCTCCACGTCCCAAACATGTCCCGTCCTCCTTATTTTTCCTTATTTGACAGCTAAATTGAAAGCGAGTCGGGTATGAGCACAGGTATAGAGGAGAGGGCGAGTTCACCGCAGGATCTGTGCGTAAAAGGCTCTAGTTTAGATGGAGACGACCGACAGCAGAGCTACGACCCAGCCGTGCGTAAAAGTCGAGTGCCAGCCAAATATTATGGGGCCTGAGTCACATCTGACCATTTTCTATGAGGCTGACAGGAGGGCGGTGCTACACCAGTGGTGTGATGTTTGAAATTGGACGTGAGCACCGAAGGGGGAGGAGCCATAATGTTGTCGTATCACTGAGATAGTGTGTGTGTGTGTGTGTGTGTGTGTGTGTGTGTGTGTGTGTGTGTGTGTGTGTGTGTGTCTGTAAATCGTCTTTCCGTCACCCCTCAACCATCCTTCATCCTTTATTTCCTTTGCGTGCGTGTGTGTGTGTGTGTGTGTGTGTGTGTGTGTGTGTGTGTGTGTGTGTGTGTGTGTGTGTGTGTGTGTGTGTGTGTGTGAGTAAGAGAGAGAATGAATGAAAGGAAGAGGAAACGGGCAGAATTAACAAAAGAAGTTCACAACTGATGACATGGCAACCTCCAGAGGAAGAAACAGTTTTAATATCAATATTTATAGATGAGACAAAAGGTCCCTCAGTCACAGCACAGAATCAGGATGACTGAAGGGATTTTACTCTGTGAGACCACATGTGAGCATGTGTGCAAAATGTGGGTAAACTACAGGGTGAAGCTTTGTTTCCCTCAGAGACAAGCTGGAGGCAGTTCTTCACCCAGCTGCTGCCAGACTCACACATTTACACAGAGAAACTCTTCACGTATTGTTTCTCACTGAGTTTATTATAATTTTTGTTGTTGTTGTTGTTTGGTGAGTGGTGGGGAACATTGTTATGGTTTTCTGAAACCATGTGCTCAAATTTACATTGAATGATTGCACAGCATGTAAAAGATAGCAGACTTTACTTCAAGTCCTGTTCAGCATTGTTAAGTACTTATTAATGTACATTTTAATGCATTATAGACCAATAAATAAATGTCCATATACTGCTTCTACATACAAATTCACACTGGGCACTAAGAGATCCCTTCTCGATACATTTCCAATGTAAGATGAGGGACAAAATCCACATCCAATTCTGTGTAAAAATATATTGCAAAGTTTATTTGCAAGTTAATATGGGGCCAGTCTCAGTGAGACAAATCAAGTGGTTTTCTACCAGAGTTACATTCTTTTTAGTTTAAAAATTCTTCTTTGTCTTATCCCTCCACAGCAACTTAGAATAGAAACAAAAAAAGGGACTTTTGTCATAAAAACACTAATGAAGCTTCATATTAACCTCACATAAACTTTGGAATACCCGAAACAAAACACGAAACAAAAACTGTGGCTTTTGTCCCCCATCACATTTAACATGCATTAGGGAGAGATCTTTTAATGGCCAGTATGAACAGGTTTAAGGGTTACAGCAAGCAAAAACTGGACATGTGAGTAAAAAATGTGAACCTACTCTTTAGAAAAAAACTCAAATTCAACACATAAATGTAGGTATGTTTAGGTAATGATCACTCTTTCATTGTAGATAAAACCTGTTGAAAGCTCAGCGAGTGTTTTCACTGAAATAAGAGACAGAAGGTTCTACTGATACTGCGTCTGAACTGATAGTGAAAAGTCAGTATGTTGTTTTAGCTTGATACGTGAGTATCAAACTAGGCGTGTCCAAATGTAAAACTGTAGGTTTATCTCTCTGCATTCTGTTCCTCTTTGAAAGCAAACAGAGCATTTGCAAAACAAAATAATGCCATTGTAAGTGATGCAAAATGAGTGTATGAAATGTGACAACCCTGACTGCAGTTCTAGTAGAACTTCAGCTCACAGGAACCATTGTGATTTACTTGCAGGCAGCTGCAGTACAGTTCAAGATTATTCATCTTTTCCCTCTAGGTGATGTAAACTGGGGAAGGTGCTACACATCACTCTCTTCTTATGCCTCCCTTTATTTATAATTCCCAAAAGATATAAAGAACCCAGATCTGAACTGTCTTATCTTAGAAAAGTGATTCAGAGTTGTTTCTGACTCCCCTCCCCACACATTGTTCTTTGTGCATCATCATGAAAACAATCAGACTGTTTCACATGCAGAGTTCACTTTGTCTCACCATGAAAATACTGTGTTGTGACATCACTGTGAGGTAGAGACAGACATGGCCATGATAACATTTATGGGGTGAAACAGACCGAGGGGGGGTACTGTCAATGTGTCCAGTCTGAACCAAGAGGTTGCAGCGTTGGAAACCAGTAAGTTTTTAAAATTTAGGATGAATAATCTTGGCACAGTCTGAATCTATAATATATTGACTAAACTCTTAAAGAGAAACATCTGTCCCTTCAAATAGATAGTTTGCATCCACAAATACAATAACTGGATAATAACTTGTAGTACTGTCTGTCTGTCTGTCTGTGTGTGTGTTAGTGTGTGTGTATGTGTGTGTGTGTATGTGTGTGTGTGTGTGTATACAGAGAGGGTGAGGACCTCGGCTAGGGAACGAGCTGTGGGAGGTATTCCTGGAATGTCGAAATAGCGGCTGGATTACATATTTTGCTACACCCACCATTACTACACACACAGTTAGCGCACACACACACACACACACACACACATACACAGAGGCCTGCTGCTGGGTGCATGTGTGTGGGCAAAGCACAGTACATTTCTATATACACCTTTCACATAATTTTGCGACAAGTGAATCATATGTGACTCATTCAGATCTTCTCCTCTGTGCTGCCAAAATGTTGTGTTATTTTTATTACATTGTATTTTAGATCAAATACATGAGACCTGTGTAACTTCAAAGTTGGTAAATCTGACATTTTTAGATGCCTGAATTCCCTCGAATTGACACTCATAAGAGGAGACCATAGGTCGTTTTCACAGCAGACATTTTGACATGTTATCGTAAGAAAAGCAAAGGTGTCACTAATAATATTAAACTGGTTCTGTGCTCTTCGGGTATCTCAATAAACCATGACAGTGTGACAGTGAGACGGCACGCACGCAATACCACGCCTCTGAAGCTGAAGCGGCTAAATGTAAGTCAGCCATCATTCAATTTATCACTTATAGCCATGCTTTTCCTACTGTGACATGTCTTCAGCGAAAAAGGCCTGCTCCAATATCTTTAACAAAGTTTAACTGCTAAGTTTATAACATTTTCTTTCCAGTTCTGCAAGAGGAGTTGACAGTCATGGAGATACATGGATCTCATCTGACAGCAGGAATTTGCCTTTTTTTTTACCACTTTGGAGATGAATCCAGTTTTTTTAACTAAATGCAAAACACACATGGATGAAAACAAACAGTAGTTTCAACTTATCATTCTGTCCTGTTAACCAGCAGCTTTCTGAAGTCCAGCTAACATATTCCAACATGTCTGACTGCTCCTATCTACAGTGTCAGTCAATATGCGTGTGCATTGTGTTTGCTCTGACCTAGCACTGTTTGGCAGCCCGACAATCAGACTGAATTACCATTTTGTTATCATTCATAATTACTTCTTATTTGATTTTTTTTTTAAATCAGATATATGGGCAGTGATTCAGAGATTAGTTTTTCAAATATTCCTCACTGAGAGCAGCTGAGTCAACAGCGCAGAGCACATGACACAGAAAATTATATGAGACTCTTGAGTTGGTATCATACATTTGACATTACCACCAAACACAGTGTCAGTGAGAAATACAATATAATGTGTATATAATGAATATACACTGACTGTACACTACTTTATCTAATCCTGACTGTGTGCACAGTGTGTGGGTATGTTTTCTGTCAGGGCCAACAGATTTGATAAGCCCACCCACACACCCACACACCAACCCACACACACAGACACACACACAGACACACACACAGACACACACACAGATACAGACACAGACACAGACACAGACACAGACACACACACACACACACACACACACACACACACACACACACACACACACACACACACACACACACACACACACACACACACTTGAGTCATGTTTGAGGATATTACATAGACTAGCATTAATTTCCTGGAGAACACCCTAACCCGAACTGCTTCTTGCCTAACCTTAACCATTGACCCCCCCAACTCAACTCAACAGTCATTCAGAACTTTTTATGCCTCTAAAACATTATTGTACAAAGTTTGGGTTGCATACCTAAGATTTTGTCTAATGAACACTTTTGTATCTTTCTGTAAAAAAAAAAAAAAAAAAAAAGGTTTTCCTCCAGTCGGCTCTCCTGCCTACAAATACAAATGTAACTTGAAAGGAAGTTCCTCTATTCATTTAAAGCTCTAATCTGAGAATTTATAGCTGAAACGTTGAAATATAAAGGTCATCATGAAGTTAGTAAACTGAACTCGGTCCATGCGCTTGTTTGAAGAACGAAATTGAATTTACATTCAGAGTCACCAGAGAGGAAGAAAAACAATGACCCCATACACCCATACTGACAAATGCCCAAAGAGAATGGTTATTCATTTAATCAGCAGAGCTCAGCATGTTGTATGTGTGTATTTGAAGTGTGTATACTGTGTACGCTCTGGTGTGGGAACAGTGGAGCGTCTTTTTTCTACTCCTGAGTAGTTTTGGTAAAAGCCTGCGAGTCTGCTGCTGTTGAAGTGTGCGGATTTGCTCAGGAGTTGCAGCCCTGCCCCTCCCCCTCCTCCGGCAGATGCTAACAGCTGGCTTTGAGTTGTTGAAGCAATCTAGGGGTTCCTAGAAATCAGGAAACCGAGTCCATCCCCCTCCCCCCCCTTTACTCTGCAAGGAGCAAACACTTCTACCTCCAACACAGGCCTCACTGTTGAGGTTCTGTTTAAAACCAGAAACATCTCGACATGTGCCAAGTTACTGCCTCCAAACGCACACTGTACATCGAACATATTTCTCTCTGTGCCCACCATCTTACAAGATAAACATAAATACGAAGGGGTATACCAAGATTGTTTATATCATCTGGATAAAGAGCTTGTGTGTTTTCATTTATTTGCATGACCTTACCTGGGGGATTACTACCCTGATTTTATGTTGATGTTGATGAAGAAATGAGGTCAAGATGGGTTAAAGTAATAACTTAATACTCCATTAGATGCATGATTTTACTCTGAAGTGTTTATAAGTTGTTTATAAAAGCTTTGGAGGAAAAGTTTAATGGGACGTTTTGAGTTAAACAGTATTAGCACTGAATATTTTGGAGGTTTAAAAATCCTGGTTCAACAGAGACCAATGTGATGATTTAGATAAAAACTGTATGTTTTGTATTTGCATGAGATCTCCTCTTAGTGGTCAGACAGCAGCATTACACCCCTCAGCTTTAATGGACAAAGTTTGAGCTGTTTGTTGGGTTTATTTGAGCTCAATATTTAAAACCCAGTCAAATAAAAGGTTTTTACTGTCCCCAAAAGATTCAGATTGAATCTGCCGAGACTAAAGTGGTTTTAGTAAACAAAACCCAAAACCCTCTGATACACAGTAACTGGTTTGGATTCTTCCTGTTAGCTGCAGCTGTTAAGAACACAACTAATACATCCAAATTCGTTTTATCCAATTGACTGTTCATTACGCATTAATATTTGGTTTACTATCATATCAGATTAGATTAGTTTATCACATTTATTTATCAGGCGCCTTCTACAAAAAGCAAATCTTCACTCAAACTATAAATTATCAGCAGCTATCTGCTAACTATCTCATTATCTAACAGCAGCAACATTTTGTTGTTTGATTAATTGATTAATCTACAATTTTCGCACAAACGACAAGATTCACTTTTACTGTGGTTTATTGTTATGTTTCAAGTTCCAGCGATAATGACACAACACAACAGACAGATCTTAATAACTTAGTGGCGAAAACATTGTTGCTTTGGTTATGTGTTCTTCATTCTAGTAACCTAGCATAATGAGAAAAGTACAGTACTGAACTCGCGAGCTGTATACACGTGCATGGACATTATATTCTAGAAAAAACTCTATACAGCGTATCCAACACCATACAGCCATCAGGCATTCACAAGCAGAGAAGAGCCACTGTCCCTCTGGTCCTTTGTCTTGAAATCAAAAACATAAAAAGTGCCAAAAGTACATCAAATAGTTCTGAAATCCTAAAATCACCACACAATAACTGAAGGAGAAGCAATTAAAGTTACAGTACTCATTGATGAAATACAACCTCATGATTCTTTAAGTCTACAATCAACAGTTATAAGTGCTTATACTGGAAGTGTAACAGGTAAGCAGCAGCGAGGTGGAGTAGTTTGTTTTTATACTGTTGTACCATATATACAATACTGGAGAGCAACCTGGACTCAACTCCATTAAACCTCAGTCAAATTACTGTGTTGCTAAAGAGCTTCTGAGAAGTCTGGAAACCGCCCTGCGCCCACAGCGGGCTTGATTTCCAACTCAAACAGTGAGCCCCGGTCACTAATATGTGATGTGCACACACCTCAGTAATCACAGTGGCTCCAAAGCGGCTGTTACGACACGTCACAGTGAAGCAGAGGTGAAGCAGTAGGTTTGTTTACATCCAAAAGTAATGTAGGGTAAGGTGTTAGCTTCAAGCTGAGTAGAAAGAAAAAAAAAAAAAAAAAACCCAGCTCTGTCTGAAAATATTTTCTGTTTATATTCAATGTTGTTTACTTCACTTCCTGGTTCCCAACAGATTTAACTCTTCAGGTAGCTAGGAACTAGTTTTTAGTACATTTTGTCCAAACAAAATGAGAAAACCTGGATAATTCTGGGCTTGTTTATCAACAACACATTAATGTCAGAGTTTAACTAATTGAAGCTTTATTCTTCTTAAAGCTTGTTTGGGTTAGTAACACTTTATCTTAACTTGCTTATTTAGCATTTATAAACAATATATAAACATTTATTAAATGTTTTATAATAGACTATAATGCAGTTATAAGCAGATATGAAGTGTTTATTTATGTATTTGTCAACAACTATAACACCTCCTGTATGCACTCATAAGCAGAGGCTGGTTTATAAATCAATACTTAATGATATAAAATGTGTTTTCATAGTGTAAGTTATAATTTTCTGACAAATACTGTACATGAATGAACACTTGGAAATGTCCTTACAGCTGCGTGCAACTACATAACAATGTGTTATAAACCATTTATTAAATGTTTGTATACAGCTTACAAATGCTAAATCGGGGATAGAATATTACCGATGTAATTGCTGCAGTTAGATTCAGAAATATGCAGCTGCTCATGGCTTCAGGGCATTTGCAGTCTGTTTTCTCAGTTGAGGTGAGGAAGGCTCCCAGTGAGTAAAGGCTGATTATAAAAAATTTAATAGCGCAATTATCTTGGTTTAAATTCCTTCATTGAATTATATCATTGAGAAAAATATTGAAATAGGATTAAAAAATATCCTCAAATGGCATTAAAACATACCAAAGTGACAAAGATAACCTCACTGCACAGTGTCTGGTAGCTGTGTCTGTAAGTTTGTAGTGATTCTGCTTGAGGTGCCACACCTTTAACATGTTTTATTAGAACTAGCAGCTTCTTAAAAAGAGAAGTATGTGGGAAAAGTTCTGCTGTGTGCAGTCCAGTGTGTAGCATGTTTGCTCTTGGTTATCACAATATAGTGTTATATTGATTATTGTTGCATCCCTAACTGCTGGATTTTTATGTTGATCAGTTTTCTTTTTCTAAGCCACTGTCTTTACGCATTTAAACTGGCTCATTCAAATAGTGCTTACATACTGAGTAAAACTTGTACACAATGATACAAAGCTTATTTGATTTCTTGTTGTTAAGACTTCCTTCAACTAAGCAACAGCAGAGAAAAAGAATCAATTTAATGCAGTGATGTGCATTGCCTAATTAATTTGTGTATTTTATCATGTATGATTATGATATTGTACAGTTTCCATGTGACATCGTAGTATTGCAAACCTTCTATTTTTGTCCTTTGACGTTTGACTGAGGATAGATGGAGCTGACAGGCATGTTTTATTTACTGTATATGTGGTGGAATATCCCTTTATGCCCCCTTTTCTTCCATGTCACAGTACAGTTCAGGACTCTTCATCAGTGGCACTGGGGGAGCGCTCCTGGAAAAGAGCAAACAGATAAATGTCTAGGAAATGAAAAATTCCTAAATCTACACTAAAAACTAGTCGCTTGTTTCTCATGGCTTAAATTTTCACCAAGTTGAAAAGCTGTAATCTGTTGAGAGGTTTTCCTGCTAACTACAAAACAGTCAAAAAAAGAGAAGAAAGAAAGAAATTTTCCCGTCCGGGATTGTAAAGGATGAAGAAAAAACATGTTTTTATTGATTCTACATTTTGAAATTCTACAGGGCTACGCAATACAAAGACCACACAGACCACACACTTTTTGTTCAGAAATTGCTGCATGTTTGAAAATAACGTTGTGTCAATCATGTTTGCGCACAGACCCTGAAACCTTCGTCCATCATTAAAGCTTTTGGAACAGGTTCGAATTCCTGCCTTTTTGTCACATGTGTGAGAAGCCTTAAAAGAGCTGTTTTGACCACTCAGAGCCACCGTACATACAAACATCTGATAATCTGATTCACTTCGTCTCCCAGAACAAAGCACTTTATGACAAACAATCAAACTGCTCGTTAGGCAGCCAAACGAAAGCTATTAATTGTTAGAACATGTTAGAATCATTTTTTTTTCTTTTTCTACTTTCAAGAGGTGAGACAAGCATAAACTCATCCTCACAGCTTGAAGAGTCCATTTTGTCTCGTATTGTGAATTTTTTGTAACAAATAGAATAATAAAACGTATGAGACTCAGTGTGCAGCGTTTCTGTGTGTAACAATTCCTATTGGATAATGGATAAAAAAATGCACACAAAAAATACAGACTTGGTTTGCAAAGGCCATGAGTCAAGAATGGAAAAGAAGCTTCACGTTCACGTTGCCAAGGTCGATGAACATCGTTCATCGCCATTCCCCGATTTCATCCTAATTTTAACACCGCAGTCTAGTCTGAACGCTAAACTACTGCAAAGTGATCTTATGGTCCAAATAAACAGTCCTAATTCCTTCAAGAAACACTGCAGCAACAACAACAACACAAAGTGTGTGTGCTTCAGCATGACTTCTCCTTTTATTTGACTTATCAGTTCCATCCCAATTTCCACTGTAATCACAAGTGATTTTCACAAGTTTAGACCCAGACACACACAGACACACACAGACGGCATGATCTACCTCTTCTTGCTCATCCTCAGAGTCGTCATCACTGACAACAGGTTTGGCTCTGGTGCGTCCTGTTCGTCTGCTGCGTCCCTTCCCTCGATCTCCACCTTTATCCTTCCTGCCCAGACGGATCTTCACTTTCACTGAGCGAGCTGGAGACAAACACAAAACACACACACACAACATGGTACAGTATGAATAAAAGTCACTGACAAAGCAAAGATAATAAACTAAACGCTCTTACATTCTGACTCTGATCCTTCCTCCTGCTCCTCCTCCTCTTCTTCACTATCCTCTCCCTCACTCTCCTCCTCCTTCTCAATCTTCTGCCTCAAACTGGTGAACACCGACTGGAGCACGATGGAGTCTTCGTATATCTGCTCCCATAAGAGAAACATGGTAGAAAACAGCTGCTTATTATCCTCACCATCTACATACAGGTTACAGAGACAGAAACAAACAGTCCTCAGTGTCCGCACGTCCTGTATGATCACTAACATCTTAGAGAAAGGGGGAGACTGAAACATCATGTTTACAGGAACCTGCCTGGCAAATCAGCAGCAAGATGCTTAATTTCTCCAGGTTTAAAATCAGTTATGGCTATTAAAAACTTGAAATTCTGACCTTTATTTTTATTTATTTACTTTTATTTTCAGGGCAATTGGTGTAAATAAACAACAATACAATCAAAAAATTTTAAATCCCACTAAATTCCATCAATCAGACTTTTGACATTTTATTATAATCCACCAACCTTCCCAGTTTCCTAAATATATAACCAGTAATGTGTGAAATATAAAAACAAGACAGACAGACCTGAACTTTTATTTCGGTCACCGGTGGAAACCGAACACACACCCAGTAAGAGGTTTATATACAGCTCTAACAGGAAGACAATAGAGACCAAGTCAGCAGGTGTTTTTCTGTGTTCATGCAGCAGGTCCATCTCACCAGTGATCCCTCCAGGTTGAAGGTCTGAGCGTTTTGGAAGAGCAGCATGACGTCTCTCTCCAGGTCGCCCAGACTGCGGTAGCGATGACTTCGAATCCTCTCCTAGAGTTGGAAAGGAGTGATAGTCACTTGGTATATAATCAAACAAAATATATATTTATCTTATTTGTGCTTTACTTTGCTGCACCAGTGACCAGTTGTTCCCAGCTGGAATGATCTTTTCTGGTCTTACCTTGATCTTCCTGAAGTCCACAGGCTTGCGGATCAGCTCGTAGTACTCTGGCAGCTCTTTTCGAGACGGCAGCTGGATGAACACTTCGCTCAGCTGACGCCCACTGGCGCTGCAGGAGATGGATGTCATCAGGATGAGCAAAAACACATCATTCACAGACATTTGAATGTGCTCAATCATGATCCATCTAAACAAATTTATCCATGCTAATTTATTCCATTTAAACATGGCTCAGAGATAACTTGTGGCTCTGACTGTCATTTTGGAACAGTTTCTTAAAATCAGGTCTATGAATAGAACCTCCTAAACATTAACTTTTAGCTTCAGGCCCCGTCTGTACTGTTCATCACTGTACACCAAACTTGGAGATTTATTTTTTGCAAAACCCCACAAATGCATTAGTTAGTTTATTTGTTTATTATACTTTTAGAGATGCCTTTTGTATCTGCAGCAATTGTCAGACAAGTATATTAACAACAAAAGACATGATAATTCTGACAAGCCACAGACACCTGTCGCCAGATGGGTCAGATGAAACAGCAGGTTCTTCAGGTTCAGCAGGTTCTTCCTACTGTTTGTTCGCTGAACAGGCTAATGTTAACTCCATTTACACTAAAATCAGAAAATGTAACTGTGAAATTGGATAGCATAGTAGTATTATTATTTTATTTTACAGTGGAAACTGTGCTGTGCTTATGCTCTTGTGAAAATGGATGTTTAGTGACTGATTAACAACTTGTATACTCATGTAGTGCTATTTGTTTCCATCAGCACTGTAGGTTTAAGGTGGTATTTAATAGCAGTAATGAAAATGTTTAATTCACATACAAGATAATATGGTTTTGAAACTCTGAGGTTTTGGTGATTATAGAACAGGTGGTTGTTTTTTGGGAAAATTATGTATTGTTGTAAGAAATAATTGTGTAAGCAACTGTGAAAACTGCATGATGCATTAGGTAATCTGTGACTTATCTCACTTTCTATTAATGTCCCTTAAACTTCCTTCTCTTTTGACCTCAGGTTGGCTAGAAAATTTTCCATGATTTGCCATGATTTGTGTTTTATTTATATTGTTTTATCCCTTATTATTGTTTTTACATATTTTATTGCTGTCAGATCTTTTTACATAATGTTGATTTGAGTTGTTTTTCACTTTTTATGATGTTCACTTTTTTTCTTTTATCTGGTTTTACTTTTCTTTCAAAACACATAAAAGTGCTATATAAATAAAGTTGTTATTATTATTATTGTTGTTATTGCCTGACACATGGTACAGTCCAGTGTTGAATGGTTGCCGTGGTATGGGTCAGTAAAATATTGCTACACCTTTAATTTAATATCAGGCAATATATAAAATGTGCATATATAATGTGTTTTGTTCAAAGAGCACTTCATATGTGTCTCAGACTGCAGCCAAAGCTTTCTGCTACCTGTCTTTGTATTTGATGACAGCGTCCACAATCTTCTTCATCTTCTTTGTGAGGGCAGGAGGATTTGGGGAAAGTTTCTCCACAGGTGGTCGTCCCCTCTTCCTCTGCCTCTTCCCATCGTCATCTTTGTCCCCTCGTCCTCGTCCCCCGGAGGAAGAGGAAGGACCAGGTAGATCCAGGTCCCGGTCCCTCTTCCTCTTGCGGGTCGTCTTTTTGTGACGTACCTCTTCCTCCATCTCCTCCAGTGTTCCCTCCTCTATCGCCTGCTCGAGGTAAAAATAACAAATAACAAACATTTTACTACGCAAAGCAAGGAAGTTTTTGCTTGTATCCTAAATTCCCTCTGCCCATTGCCCATATGGGCTAACAACCTTGAGCCACTGCTTCTCAGTCAGTGAGTCGCTGTAGTCCACCTCCTTTCGCTGCCGAGAACCTCGTCCGAACATTTTCTCCTCCTCCTCCTCGCAGGTCAGCCGCTCAACCTCCGCGTCGTCCTTCATGATCCAAGTGGGCAGCTCATCCTCCTCCATCAGACGAGGTTTTCGCCGCGGGTTACGGGCCTCTTCTCGCCGCCTGTCCAGGTCCATACGCTGGGAGAGGGAGAGGAAGAAAAAGGAGGAAAGAAACAAAGATGCAGAGAGAAGATTTCATATCTCATGTCATATATTGTCTTCAAAACAAAAAATTTTACCATAAACTGGTCGAACTCCTCCTCGCTCCTGGCGATCATCTGGTTGACCGTCTCATCATCTGGCACCTCATCCTCTTCCTGAATACAGCAGACACACATTGGCAAGCAGAGCATAAGAAAGCACAATCTTTAAAATTCTGTGTTGCTGGTGCACGCACACACATTCATGCGTAGACACACTTCTTGACCCCAGACCTCGTCTTGCTCCTCGTGCTCCAGGATGGCTTGCAGGAATGCCCTGCGCTCATGGCTAGAAGACTTCTGATCAAACATGCCAGCCTGGATGACCTTTTGGTCCACATTGAGTTTATATTTGGCAGCGGCAAGGATTTTCTCCTCTACACTGTTGACTGTGCAGAGACGCAACACTCGCACCTCATTTTGTTGACCAATACGGTGGGCTCTGTCCTGAGCCTGCAGGTCCTGGAAACACAAATGGGAAGGAGAGAGAGAATTAGTATAGGTTCAAAGTTTACTCTGAGAAAGCGTTAGAGCAGTGGCACTTAACTTCTAAATACACCACTGTATGAAAAGGACTTCACTTCTTCTTCTATGTTCCGACAGGCTGAAAATATGGTCATCACATGCCATTAAGGGAAAGGGTATAATCTAAAAAAATCCAACAAGAAACTTCATCTCTGGAAAAATGGAGAGCGAAAGCTACAAGTCTCTGCTCTGTGAATTCAATTTTACTGTTAGAAATCTCCAAAACACCCTGATGTTTACATTCTGAGTAACATGCAGGGGACTCAACAGAGCTGCTAGAGACTGAAAATCTGCCTTCACAGGGCTGATACTGATCTGCACGGTACTCTATTACGTTTCAGAGACAACATTACAGATTTTGAGAATTGTGTATTTCAGATTTTTAACAACTTATGTTTTTCTTTTAAACGCAATAAAGGTAATCAGTGAGTTTGGTGATTTACTGTCATGTCTACATTGTGGAGGTTAGAGAGAAGCAGTAAATTAATGTTATTTTCCCCCCAGAACTGTGTAATAATTAATGTCAGACTCGTGCTTTGAGAATGAATAACATCCACATTCATGCAGACTGCCTGTGGCTGCTGACCTATGAAAAACCCCAAAATCATACACTGTATAATCCTCTGAGACATGAAATTTGTCTTGGTATAATAAACTGGAAGAAGCTTCCCACTATTCTCTTGTTGAACTCAAACCAAGTGACTAGTGGTAATCAATCATTGTATTGTCTTGTCCTTAACTCTGGTTTCTGAATGTGAGGCCTGTGGGCGTGTTCATGTCTACTGTTATTTGTATGATAAGTGTCTAGCAGAAAATTAGCCTCCAGCTGCTGAATTTTGAAGCAACTCCAAGGTGATCACTTGCTGTTTTTAAATAGTGCCTTTCGTAAATGAAAATACATGTGCATCTCACCTGATGTGGGTTCCAGTCAGAGTCAAAGATGACCACAGTGTCAGCAGACTGCAGGTTGAGGCCGAGACCTCCAGCTCTTGTGCTCAGGAGGAAGATGAAGTACTCCGACTCTGGATCATTGAACGTCTTCAGTAACATCCCTCTGTCTTCAGCCTTTGTGGTGCCTGAGATGTAAAGGAGGTGCGAAATGAGAAGGAAAAACAGATGGACGACATTAAGGAAGGAACAAAGCAAATGGAATGAAGGCAATAGGATTCAAGGGAAATGAACGAAGTACAGTGAGAAAAATGGACCAACTGCAGCACAAAACTGCTCGACAACAGCAAGACACACAGAAATAAACACTCATATAAACTGTCTCACCATCCAGACGCAGATACTTGAAGTTGCGGTACGCAAAGTAGTCCTCCATTATGGTCATGAGTGAGGTCATCTGACAGAAGAGCAGCACTTTGTGGTTTGTAGCTCTCAGTTTGGGCAGGATACGATCCAACACTTCAAACTTTCCTGATGCCCGATAAAGATCAGGCCTGATGGAAACGAGGAAAGATAGGCTTACAAGTTGCGTATCTCGGTGTGTACTTCAACCTGAATATACACAAACCCATGGGGACCTGTGTATGGGTTAGGGTTGGGCATTTAGTTGTGATGTTTGTGTATCTGTGTGCGATCTTAGCGCTCACCCCTGGACTATCCCACCAGAGAATCCTAAATGTTCAGAGAAGGATTCCTGCAAAAACCGTCAAAAATATATTCTTTTCACATACACACAGTTAAACACTTCAGTTTAATTGTGGCTGTATCTTGAAGCTCATATTGTCAAGTCTCCTGTAGAATCATAAGTCAACCTTATGAGAAATGAGAAAAAAAAAAAAGATTTTTAGATTTGATGTCTATGTACTTGTTACATTTTAAACTTCCTAAAATCCTGACAAATCTTGTGTTCAAAGTCTGTCAAATATGGTGAAACAAATAACCGGAGACAAAATGTTTCTCAGTGGTACCTCTATCTGCTGGAACATGTAAGGGTGATTACAGATCTTCCTCAGCTGCATGATGGTGTTCATCAGTGTCTTCGTGCCTCCTTTACCCTGGTAAACACAACAAGATAAAATGTGTTTTTCAGTCAACTTTTATTCATGAAGAGTCATCCAAGGACAATTATC
The DNA here is from genome assembly GCF_021018895.1 of Seriola aureovittata. Taxonomy (NCBI): domain Eukaryota; kingdom Metazoa; phylum Chordata; class Actinopteri; order Carangiformes; family Carangidae; genus Seriola; species Seriola aureovittata. The sequence continues at coordinate 15,402,817 of NC_079366.1, forward strand.
AATGCTCTCTTTTTAAGCAGACTTCAATAAAAGCAATACGTATTTAAAAAATAATCAAATGTGACAGCCAATTACACAAGGCTCCAAAGAAGCTCTTAGAGCCAAGGACCTAAGCCTAAGACTTGAGCATCAGCGAAAAAAAATACATCTGGTGTTTCATTTTCATTTTTGTTCATTTCATCTAAATGCAGCAAAAGCTCTTGTGCTAAGATCAGTTTTAACATTTTGTAGGGAAGCTTTTTCTCCTGTGCTGTAAATGTTATGTGAGTCTATATATACAGTATACGGACACAAGTTTTTCAAAAAGGTGCTTTATGAATATGAAATGAACAGTACAGGTTCCTCTAACCTTCTGTAGAAGGTCAAACCTGCACTCTGGTACAGATCACAGTATGTGTTCTGGACCTGTCACTTGTTATAACCCTCAAAGCACTAATGTATAAATCATCTAATGCCACATATGATTCTGTCCTTTTTTTTTTTTTTTTTTTAAATGGTGTTAAGTTATAATGATGCCAAAAGCTAAAACCCACAGTGTCACAGTGTTTATGCCCTCACCTTCTTGTCTTTCTCTGATCCATCAGTCAGAAGAACCCCCTTGGCCTGCATGTGTCTGTACAACACCCTCTGAAGAGATGACATGTCACACTTGATCACATATTCCACCTGAAGGAGAGAAGAGACAAAAACAATGATTAAAAGACACTGAGTACTAACGACGTATGAGGTTGGTCACAGACACGACATATCTCTCATCAAATTAACCAGTTTTAGAAATATTACAGCATAAAATAATGCTTAACAAAACCAGAGGACTTGTTTATCATCCATTAAGAGATCACAGAGTCTCTGTGTTTGTGCATAAGTTTATGTTTGTCTATCTGCTGTGTGTGCTGAAAGAGGCGAGCCATGCCTTCTCTGGAAGTTGTGCCTCCACTTCCTTCTTTAATCTGCGTAACAGGAAGGGGCGGAGCACTTTGTGGAGACGACGGATGATCAAGATGGTCTCCTCTTCATTAAGATCCACCTGGAGAGAAAAAGAATTTGGCATCTCTCAAACACAAAGAAACAAATCACGCTAGCGGACTGTGTTGCTAAATGGTGGTGTAGCTTTGACTGAGTCCTGCGCACTTTCTCTCCAGTCATGGCGAACGGAGCGTTGAACCACTGCTCAAAGGTGCTGCAACTCTTGAAGATAGTAGGCAGGAGGAAGTTGAGCAGCGCCCAGAGCTCAGGCAGCTTGTTCTGCAACGGTGTCCCCGTCAGGAGGACTCGCCGTGGGGCAAGGTAGTGTGTGTTCAAGACCTGGGTCAGCTTACAGTGGTGGTTCTTCATACGGTGGCCCTCATCAACGATCATGTACTTCCAACGGATCTGATGGAAGTGACAAGAGGAGAAGAGAAAAACACAAGAGAAGAGAAGCACACGTGGATAAACCTATTATTCTGATGCCTTACTGCTTCTGCCCACCCAAACAAAACAAAAACAGAATGTGCTCAAACGGAGGATTTCTTGTCAGGTTTGTCCTCATGCCCAACACTGGCTCAGCCCCAAGCCGCAGCCTTGTGCCACCACGTGGAGAAACTCTTGCCTGAACTACAATACCCACCTGGCAGAACAGTCAGGAAGCCTATATGACTACATGAGTGCATAGCAGCATGATGGCCACAGAGGACAGTGGAAGATGGTTTACAGGCGGTGTCAGTATGTTGCAGGACCTAGGAGAGAGCACTGAGACGGAGCACAGAGGGCGGTCAGATTGGCCAGACTCAAACACTTTTAGAGCACTTTGGGGATTTAGGTAGCGGGAGACGATACACAAACAAAGAAACTTCAAGCAAAATCAAATAATTAGCAAGCAAAAGCAACAGCATCTCGTTGCAGGGATGTATACACGTGTAGAAGGAAAGAATTACACTATGTTGCTGTAATGTGTTTGTGAATATCCTTCTGTTTGTGCACCCCATCTCACCTTGGCCAGTACTTGTTTATCCTTGATGATGTACTCGTAGGTGGTGAGTAAAACATTAAATTTTCCACTACGTAGTTGGGGAACGAAGGCTCTTCTGGCAGCAGGAGACCCCTAAAAGCCCAAAATAAATAAATAATGGAAGTGTAGAAACACACATCCTCATATTCTGTGCTTAGGAAGTAAGAACCATACAATTTGGGTGGTGTTGCTGCAAAAACTAACCTTGTAGGACACTTTGACGACTGTCGGTGCCCATTTGTCAAACTCATACACCCAGTTAGAAAGAGTTCTGCCAATGAGAGATAGCTCAGTCGTCATTCAGCAGTTAGTTCTTGGTTTCTAAGGCCCTGTTCACACCTGGTATTAACATGGGTTTTCGGGTACCCGATCACGAGTGTACAGCACAGAGCACATCGGTTCACACCTGGCATTAGAACACGGCTCCACATGCATCTCGAGTGGCCACTTCTGATTGGATCTCACTTCCCCGCTCTATATGCAAATTAGCTCATATGTGTTGTTGTTTTAAGCCAGTCCAACTATGACAGATGGGTCCGTTGTCAATTTGTTTGTGCAAGAGAAGGAGAGAGGGAGGGAGGAAAGAGAGAGAGAGAGAGAGAGTGGGGCAAGGAGGGGTTGAGCAAATCAATGCGCTGTGCACAGCTCTACAATGAAATAAGATTTTAGCCATTTGAAATGGTAAAATATTTTCAGTTCATTATGAAACTGTGGCAGGACTAATTAAACTGTGGCAGAGGACATCAGTCCTTCACACTTCACGTGTGTTCACACTGCTAAAAGAATGTGGCCCAGACCACTTCTGAAAGTGATCAGATCTCAAATGCGTCCTCAATGCCTCTTGGGTGCATTCACACCGGTACGGAGCTGTTCATTTGTGATTCAATCACACACGACACATGTTAACACCAGGTCTGAACAGGGCTTAAGTGACTTTATGATGAAGAGCAAAAAAGACTAAATATATTCTGCAAATCAAGAGTTTTAGCTCACGAAAGGGGTACAATGATGAGGTAGGGTCCATTGAGACGTTTGTGCTCCATGAGGTACGTGATGAGGGCGATAGTCTGGATGGTTTTTCCCAGACCCATCTCGTCCGCCAGGATCCCATTCAGGTTGTTGTTGTAGAGGGAAACAAGCCACTCCAGCCCTTTAATCTGACAGGGAAATTCATGTGAGGGAGGAAATCTGTCAAAGATGACAAGTTTTTCCTGCAGCTGATCTCCTGCGTCAGGGTCATAATGTTCAAACATTTCTTTGTGCATGGCAAGGTGGAAAAGATCATAATAATTGCTATTATGATATTTTCATACTTACATAATTGATGTGATTGTTTACCTGATACTGTTTGAGTTGTCCATTTATTAACAAACTGGACTGTTTCTCCACTTTCTCTGTGACAGCGTGAGCCACTGAGTAATAAGACTGGAGCCCTCGAGCGAAGGCTGCACCGCTGTACTCGTCATCCACATCCTGCTTTGCATTTCTGCAGAAGAAACACAAAGTGTTTTATTCAATCATGGCATTAAGCCATTTGTAATTTGTAGTCTTTTGTAATAACACATGAGCACATGCATTTTTGTTTGGGAGTCCTTGAAATAACAAATGATACTAAATTGTGGTGTAGAACACCATTTATGCTCTCACTCGATGATGTGTCGGACGTCCACCTCTGACACGTCTTCACTGTCGGGGTCTGTAATCTTCTTCTTTTCCTCCACTGGAGCTGCAGAAGGCTGTGGCTCCTCTTCTTCCTCCTGCCAGATGGTGGGAACAGCAGTTCGTCAGTGACAGGAGCAGCGACTATGAGACAGGCTTCAAATGTGTCAGAACAAAACAACCCACCTCCTCCTCTTCCTCCTCCTCACTGTCTTCACTGTCTGAGCGGGGTGCCACCTCATAACTGGACAAAATGCAAACATACTCAAAACAAAATCTACCAACAGCCCCATTATCCGAACATTTCAGCTGTACATCATTCTAAAGCACCTGTATACTCCCAACCTATATTTGAGCCACACACTCAAAGGCATTTGAGTAGATTAAATAAAACTTGAAAATTAGCGTTGCTAGTCGCCCTGTGAGGCTATAACATACAAACATACTGGGGAACAAAGTTGTTGGGCAGCTGAAAACTTGGGGGTGGAAAGACTGTGTTTACCTAAACTTAAAAACATTTATCTTCACTACAACTTTCATCGGTCTGCTGTTCTTCAGAGGTGGCTAACAATTACCCAGACAATAAAATAACAGTTAGCATGTAATATTAAGAGTTTTGGTATGTTAATGTCTTAATGTTTGCAAGTGAGCATGCTCATGTATATCAATGTCATTTTTAGCGCACTATCGTACAGTTAGCATGTTAGGAAACTAGCATATAAACAACTATTAGATGCTTACACACTGATATGCAATGGAATCATTAGCATGTTATCATTTTAACTTGCCCATATTAAGACATATAAAGGGGCTACATGTAAGTTTTTTCTACCACTGAACGTGATTTCTGGCCGGGAGCGGTAGATGGTGATGGTTGCTTGCAAAGAGCTTAAGCCATCATTGTTTTTACAATACAAGAGTCATAACACGCCCTCTGAGCAGTGCTACCTCTTCAGGGCAGACTGGACGCTACAGTGATTCGGTATCGGAAAGTGATGGGACGGCTGAGCCAGGGATAGCTGGATAGCATGCTAACATCAGTAGAAGAAAATACGTGAGAGAAACAGAAGCAAAACAAGAGTCAATGTTGGCGTTGCTTTCCATCGCTGCAGACAGCTTTTGGCGAAATAGCAATGAAGTTTGATGCTGAACTCGTGACATTTCTTCTAGACTGGTAAGTAACAGCTGTTAATGTTATCGTTGGCTATGTAGCAATAGAAAAACTTACATATAGCACCCTTAACATTGACTGTGTTAACTATAGCATAAATTTAAATTAAAACTAGGTTCAAACCAGCTGATGGCATTGGAAGTCGGGAGATCATCACAGATGTAGATCTAATGCAGAGATACAGTAATTCAATCAACCACAGCCACATCTCTTGCGTGGCTTTAAAAGACATGTACCTCTTCTCAACACATATTTGCATACACAAATCTCTCTCCCTCTCTCCCTCCAGCCTCACCCAGGGTTCATCTCCAGCCAGGTCTCCAGCTGTCCAGCTTTAGGAGCGTCCACCCCTGTCAGGATGTTTCCACTGTCAACATGGATGACCTTTACAGGCAGGTCACTCATCTGACTCGTCTCATCCAGTGGCTACAGGGAGAGGAGGCAGGTTAGTTGAATTAAAAGGTGGCTGATGTTAATGAGCCCTAAACCACAGATAGCTAGACCGTGTGTTGAGGTTGAGATTAACATCGGCTGTTGTTTTGCCAATTTAATAAACAAATAACATCAAGCAAATATCCAGTGATGTTTGATTACAGCGTATGTAATATGAAAAATGTTCTGACTGTGACAACAGGTGACAGCAATTGCAGGACACACACTGGTGCATTGCTTCATTGTGTTCATGCACACATGGTTGCCTGGGGCTGTAACCAGTGGCTTTTGAATCAGCTGTTTCAGGTTACCATCGTTTTGAGATATATAAACAGTATATAATTTGATGTGCGTTGGTAGCCGCCTGATGAAAATCAGAATGTTGCACAGCACCAATGAACAAAAAAAACGTTGTGGGAGACAAGAACAGATTAGTAGAACAGATGCTACTTTTTGCCATGACAACACTAAAAAAAAAGCAAAACACTACCCCCCAAAGCTTTGTGTGAAATTTGATCTATGTTGTGTTTAAATCATGTCTCTATAGAGACCAAAGCAACAAAATAAAGATATAAGGTTTTCTTTGTGAACCCAGCATATTTAAAGAGCAAGTGGGATTTTTTTTTAAATAAAAGCAGTCCCTGTGAATATACTGTAATTCTAAATATTTCTTCCTTGCTGGAATAGATCTTCAGTTATCTATACAAAGATTCAAATTTTAACGTCTATAAAGGTAAGCTCACCTCTCCATCAGGGCCCAAGGCAGGAGTCTGACCCTCAGCATTCTCTAACTGCAAAACAGATCACAACTGAGTCACTAATGCACCAAGCAGCACATAGACAGAAACGAACAGATATACAGTGCACCACAGCCTGTAACAATAAATCATTAAAAAAAACAGATTTTACAGTATTGACGGAGCAGAATGTACCTTCTTCTTTTTCTTCTTCTTCTTCTTCTTTTCTTTGAGGGCCTGTGCAGCCTTGTGAGCTCTGACCAGCTCGGTGAGGTTGGCAACATACTCATCAGTTTGCTGCAGCAGGTAGGCCAGACGCTTGTCCTTCTTCTGGTCGATCAGTTTTCGGTAGCCCTCCTCATCCTCAGCCTGGAAAGACACAGACACATATCCAGTATGTACAGGAGGATGGAGGATGTGTGTAATGGTAAGTGTGTAATGTGAATGCTTGTGTGTTAACTGTGTCTTTGTGGTGCCATTATGTTTTCCTCTTACCATAAGCCTCCTCATCCTCTCTTTCTCAATACGCTCATTCTCCTTCTTCTGCTCTCGTTCAGTGTTGGCATGGTAAGTGGCCACAGCTTTGGTCAGTTTCTGAATTTTGCCTGTAATTGAACGGTGGTACTCTTTGAAGTCTTTGGCGTGCTGGAGGATGCTGTTGAGGTACTCCTGGGATTAGAGCGGCGAAAGCGGGAGCAGGACAGAGAAGAGTAAGGGGTCAATCAAATGTTTTTAATATTATCACAGGTAACGTTACGGCTGCATTTGTCCACTACCTGATGTTTCTGCCTGCGTTTGCGCTCTTGCTCAATCTTCTGCTGTTTCTCCAGTTTCTCTGTGATCCGGGCCTCTCGCAGAGACTGACGCTTGCTACGCTTGTAGGCCTTAGCATCAAGGGCAGTCTCTAGAGCTGTGTCACGACGCATACACACCACCACCTCTTGACGCAGCTGTGGAAGGCAAAGGTCTTTGATTCACAGTGGCAACGTGTGATGTTGTTAAGGTCAAAAGTGAAGGTATGGAGGATAACGTATACACAATACCTGTCTCTGGAAGTTAAGCAGTCGAAGGGCTTTGAGCTCTATAGTAGCTTTGGTACGTAAATCACCAGCAAGAGAACCCGGCAGGTTCTCCAGTTCAGCAATGCGATGAGTGATACGAGCCTGTAACCTGAGGAAGTAATGAGTACCGAGTTGTTATTATTATTTCATCAATAATCTGCTGATGCTTTATGCTTTTTGTGTTTTTGTTAAAAGTATGCTCCACCTTTTTTAAGTGTTAAACATAATTTGAATGAATGATAATAATTAGATTTAAACTGTTAAAAGCTCCATTATGTCATGATCTACTCATCAAGCCAGAAAAACCAAAACAAGATGAAGAACAAAAGTTAAATTCCCAAAGGCCTTGGCGTACCTGTACTCCCTCTCCTGCAGTATCTCCACTGGGTCGAGGCCGCAGGGTTTCTGTATGGGGGTAATGCGGTTTTGCTTGGCGTGGTAAGGCATCATGGGGGTAGGCTGCGCTGGCTGGCCGGGGGACTGCGTCTGCGGAGGCATTACTGGGGAGGCGGCGGGGGGAACTGAAGGGGGTGCAGGAGAGGGCCGGCCAGTGGGCTGAGGGGGGATCAACTTTTGGGGTGCGTTTGAGGGAGCTGCTGCATTCACCAAGGGACCTGGAGGGACATGAAGTGAGGAGAGGTCAATAGCACACTGCTGTAAATACTGCTGTAGTCTACATAATATGATGGAATTACATCTACGGTTGGAACTGGATGGATCTTGAAAATTAATACCGATATTTTCATACAAAGTTGTTGATAGTAACTATTGCAGTCAACTTTTTCACAGCATTCACTTTGACTGAGAAAGCATATAAAATACTAGTAATCTGAAACCAGGACACCTGACTGTAATCCTGCCTTTATTAAAGTTATAATTTACACCAGTGATTTTCATGCCATGATGTTAATGCTATGACATGCTATGACTTTTATTAAAGTCATAATTCATGCCTAATCTTATCACTAGATTCATTTTCTCACCTGGATTAGGGGAAATAAGTGAAATCTATACAGGCATACCAGCTCTCACTCAGCCCCTCTCCCACTAATATCCAATTTAGGTTTCTACAAAAGGTACTAATTCTAGATAAACAGCAAAAGAGGCAAAAGAGAAGTTTCACAAAGTCTTATAGCAACACCACATACCTTCAGGCCAAGACTTGGGTGGCCCATTTGGGTTTTGTCCCTGCATCACAGCTGGGGTCCCTGATGGGCCTGGTGGGGGCATGTTGGGACCCATCATACCTAAAAAAACAAAAAAAAAAGGCAGATTCTCTTTAGTGTAACTGGTCATTTATTACACTGGTCTTTGAAAATTTGAGCAGAGCTACAAGCTCCAGCTGTGAGCAAGGATTCAATGTAACATACAGGTACCAATTTGTCTTCTATCAATTACCCATCAAACCATAGGATATAGCTTGGTATTCCAGATTTTCCTCCGTGCATGCTCACCATGAGCTCGGCTGTAGCCTGAGCCCATTGGCCCAGGCCCAGGTCCTGCTGGTCCACCTCCTGGCCCACCTCCAGCTCCAGGAGCCAGGCTGGGCATGGGCTGCTGCTGCTGCATCCCAGGCATTGGCCTCTTCCCCTGGACAGCCATCTGAAGGTGGTCTGGCAGGGGCTGTCCCCGAGCCAGCATTTTATAAGCCATAATCTGGGCTCTGAGTTGGTGGAGTTGGTTCTGGTTGAAGGGAGTTGGGCCGCCAGGGCCTCCAGGACCTCCAGGGCCAGTAGGGCCACCAGATTCAAGGCCAGATCCAAGGCTCGGGACACTGGATCCAAGACTGGGTCCAGGGCTGGGGCCTGGGTTAGAGCTACCTGGGGGACCAGGACGGTTATTAGGACCCAGTGTGTGCTGATCTCCACCGGGGCCATCTAAAGGTGCAGAGGCGGAGCCGGGGCCACCGGAGGATGAGGAAGAAGAGGACGATGGCATAAGAGGACCGGAGGGAGGGCCATTTGAAGGGACAGGGCTGGAGTGGTCAGAGCCACCTAATGGAGAGTGGTACCCTGAAGACACAAACAGACAAAGAAAAAATAAATCAGACCACTTGGTTATTATTAAAAGCCCTGTATAACATTCCTAAAATATTCCAGGAATATCTTAGTCGGGACTCTTGTGATTCTACAGTAAGTTTAACATGCTTCATATACATGTAGGTAATGTCTATTCTTAAAATACACCTCATGACATCTATTTGTTATCAGTTTGTATTTTGTAAATTTACTGAAGAGTTACTTGACAGTGAGTTTTTGATATTTTCTCAGTATATTATTATAGTGACTGTCAGTGTGCATCCTCCCCAGAGGCTGTCCAGGTAACAAGAAGAGATTTGTCTGCCATTTGTTGCCACAGGTACTAATCTTATTTAAATCCTGCCAGCCAATTATTTCACAATGTTTTAAACTCACATAATGTCAAAATGCTAAACTCGTCTGTCTGTCTGTCTGTCTTGTTTCATTTCTTGTTTGTTGCTTTTATACCAGTCTGAAGGAAGCTAAACTGTTGACATTGTCTTTGTTTTTTTCCAGGTGGACTGAGCTATATGATTTTCACTATTTTTATACTTAAAGAAACTTCATAAAGAGTATAAAACATAGCTCCTGGTTCATTACATAGCTTGCGACAGTGGAGAAACTCCCTGTGAGTTTACCAGGCCACATGACCACACCACTAAGAATAAGTCATCGTTAAAAACATAGAACTTGTCTTACACAATGCTGGAAATGATAAAATTGCTTAAGATGAATCTATGTAGCATGCCTACCTTGTGAGTGTTGGTCCAGAGGACTGGGTGGGGGGCCCATACCACTGTGTCCGCCCTGTCTCATAGACAGTCCCTTCATCTGACTGAAGCGGCTCTCCTCACTCATGCTCTTCTCATGCATGCCCTCCATTGGCTGTGGGAGAAAACAAACAATGTGAAAATGTAACTATTAGTCCCTGTGGGAAAACGGCAATAATATCATATAAAATGTAAGGAGTTGTACGACAATGACAGTGACAATTTGGACACATGAAGTTAATGGGTACAGAGCATGACTTACAGCTCTGCAGTTAATCGCAGCTTTTACACAGTACACTAATGATTGTTCTCTCCCTTTGTGTATGTGTTACAAAACATGAGCGGAAAACTGATTAAGGTGAATGCACTGTCATATACTTTATATTATCTATATATTATATAAAAGTACAAATCTGCCTTGTAAATCTACAGCTGATCAAGTTTTATGTTCTGCTGCGGAATTTACCTCATATAAATATTCATTCATATTAACTCCATTCACATCCATTTCTATGTAAATATGATGTTTAATATGCATAAATCACACTAAATTTGTGGGCTCTGTTTCCTCAAGGACTCAAATTAACAATGATGGGGTGTCTCGGTGGGCCTGTTAGTGCTGTCAGGGTCCTCACTTTGTGCAGAGGGTGCATGTTGTCCTGGTTGTATCCAGAGGGCCCTGGCTGTGAGTGTCCAGAGGAGGGAGGACCAGGGCTGGGGCCCATCATACTGTGAGAGGAGCCTGGAGAAGGCCCGGGGCTGGGGCCCAGCATAGCCCCAGGGGAGGGACCCGGCCCAGGGGAAGGACCTGGGCGCGGGGTGCCTCCCATGGGGGGATCTGGTGTCGACATTGCCCTGGATCTCCTGCTCCTGGATGAGCAGCAGGGACCTGACGGAAAGGAGAGAAATGACAGAGGGAAGGTAGGAGGATATGACAGAGAGCAGTAAAATTATTTTTGCTAAACTCAAAATGATGACAATACACTATGCAAAAGTTACTCATCTAAATGAGCATTAATTTAGTGGTTTGATTTGACAAAACTCTTAAAAATATCATGACAGTGAAGCTAGATTTGGGACTTCAACTGTAATAAATGAAGTGGATGCATAATCTTTGCAGGATATGGCTGAATTTAGTCCAACGCCTTTCAAATTGTGGACTATCCATTCTCCTGCTGCGCTGCACCAAATCACCCGTTGCGCGCATATGCAATTACAGCTGTAGGGTCTAGCACTGAAGTTGAACTGTACACGGGGAAATACAGTCAATTATGCACATGACCCAATGCTACTCAGAAATGTCTTCACTCAGACCACAAAAACGTGTCTCGTTAAATATAAAAAAGGGGAATGGCGGACTGTGCTTGTGCGACTGACCTACCCGCATCAACAGGACAGACAGTCCTGGGTGAATGTCTGTGCTCCCGAGTTGATATTTGGGAGAAATAAAAGAAGACGCAGTTGCTGTTGCAATTAGTGTACTCACCCTCTTTGTAATCTGCCTCCAAGCGTTGATTTGTTTCACCGACGTGGCTCGAGCGCCCCCCTCCACCGCTCCTATGACCGAATGTCTAGTCACGGCCGTCCGCCAGTGCGCATGCGTGCGCAGCGACAGCAAGGTTCTATTCACACTGAGCATCAAGTCTGGACTGTAGATTTTTAAGAAAATGTATATATACAGTTTGTAAATGCCATATAATAATTTACAGATGTGCTCAAATGTTAGCGTCGACACGCACCTTAATTATTATGTAGATACGAGTCTGCAAGTTTTATCAGGCTTAAATTGAGAATTTAAAAAAACCCTTTAAATGCTAACAATGAGCAATGTGTTTACTTTTCTTGTTCTTTTCAATTATTTTTTCATGAATTATGATATATACGACTGTTATATTGTGCAGAATCTTGGTTATGAGGCGAGCAATGGCATGATTTTTCTATCACTACACAGGGAAAATAAAAATAGATACATAAAACTAAAATAATCAAATAATCAAACAGGACTTTTTTTTCCTTTTTAGGCCTATTTTTTACTTACTGAACATGACATCTTTTTTGTGCATGATGACTGTCACTGAATAAATAAATGATAAATATGTTACGTAAAGATGTGCACTGCTACCAACAATGTCATGACAAGTCCACCTGTCATCCTGTAACATGAATGCATGCCATAGTTCAAGTCCTTCTGAAGTCTAGTACATTTGGTGTAGTTCTGAAGCCACTTTGTTTGTTGGGGGTTGCGTGTACAGAATTATTTTATGCCGAGAACATTTCCAGTGAATTTTGAAGAGGCTTAACTATTCTTAACAGACTGGAACGAAGAGAAGTTAACACAAAACCTATCCTCTGCTGTAATGTACCACGGATTTATCGGGAACACTATCGCATTCAGTCACCACTGCAATGAATAACAGGTCCGATGGTCATAAGTGTTTCTAAGTAGTAAAGATATTTCACATCCTTACATGAGTTCAAAGTGAGGGAACTCGATTCCAGATCACAGGACAGGGTTGGTTTTAAAAGCTCATCATGCCAACTGTGAATTGTGGAAGACAAGTTTCTAGTGCCACAATGCAGCTCTTCCAAAATGCAAATCTATGAGGTATGAGATACAAGTGCAATGTGATTCCAGTGTTTGAAGTTTATTCAGGACAACAAACCAAATGACAGTAGTGCAACTTGCAGTAGTAGCCTTCACGTAAAAAAGGGACAAACAAAACACAAGTGACATTGCAACAGAAGCTTGAAGATCCAGGCAAAATCTCCATTCAGCTTGTGCAGGCCAAGGTAGACCCAGAACCTGTGCTTAGATAAAAATAGCTGCTTGGGGTTTTGCTTTGCAAATTAATCCAGATAACTCCGTAATCTGGCTTCATGTGACAAGCCACAATTTGACAGTTAAAGATCCGCATCCATTTCCGACTGAAGAGACCATTTGTCTTCAACCCCCTATCTGGAAGATGACACAACTCTTCAAGCAAACGAAACATTTAAACAGATTTCTGAGAGTTTCATAATCTTAATGATGAATAATAGGGAGCCAAAAATTTGGAAGGGTTTGGGATCAAGACCCTAGGGTCATCTGTGTGATATTCAGCCAGTCTGCAACAGTAGAATGAATTTACAGCTGCTCTTGAAAGGTGGAAGTCCAGTGATGATGTGATGAGGAGCAGTTGCTTGCTGAAGACGCAGAGACGCTCAAATGTGTTTGTTAAGCAGTATTCGCCAAATTTATCATTTTATATTCACAAAATTGCCCAAGAGAAGAACTCATGAGTAAAAAAAAAAACTCATGAATGATAAACACCCCGATCAGAAAATCAACACACTGTTTTAGACACTGCCTCGGGCTAACAAAGTAACTAGCAATGAAGCAAGCAACACAGATATGGCGAGCAGGACTGTGGGGGACAACTCTGAGAGACTGCACGAAATGTAACGCGACATGAATCAAGAGCTGCAACTGAAAATACAAGTGAAGAAAGAAGATGCTCTTGGAAGAATCTGAAACCTCTGCGAGTTGCAATGTGACTCTTAAATACATCAGGACGCTGATTAAAGACAAAACGAATAAACTACACTAACCCAAACACTCACTCACACGCAAACACACACAATCACATTCAGAAACCTGATAAATAAGGGGGGGAAAAAAGGAGATGTACAGCAGCTGGTATATAATACAAGTCAAGAACAATGTCAGGCAGCCGCTCACCTGACCAGTGAGCTCATTACATATTATGTCGACCACACATCACCTCCAGTGTGTCCAGTTAAGACCAAAGAAAACACAGTAGTTGAGTGGTAACTGAGTTGAGGACTTTAAAGCGCTTGATTTTGCTCCAACATGTCCAAGGGTTTTTTTTCCTTTTGGGTGTGTGATAAAGTGAATCATGAATACTAAATGAAACATTTCTAACCATGATCCATTTTAAAATCGTGCCTTTGCCCAGTAAAGTTATGCTCCAGTCAGGACCCAACCCTAATGCCCTAATAGCTTATAATACTCATCCACAGAGAGGTGATGACAGGAACCACACAGTTTTTTTTTTTATTTCTGTTCACCAGTGAGGCTGATAAAGCACAAAAGCATCATGTCCACCTTGCAGCTGCAACAGATGAGTTCTTCCATTTGAAAGGAAACAAACCGTTCCCTTTCTGCCCTCTACAGGTGAGAGCTGGGAGAGCATCCCCCTGAGATTTAAAGGAACACAAACTCATCACTGTTTCTTCTGTTGTTACTCCTGCCCAGTTTTCCCGGGGGCAGGATGTGGGCTGCAGATCCACTGTGATTGCTGCTGTGACCCTCAAGTCCATAGTCCTGACTCTGGCCCTCTACAAAGGTAAAGATAGGATACTTCTCCTTGGATGATGACAGGGCCTGGGAGGACAACAAAGCTCAGTCAAAACGCTACAGAATATAATCAGACGTAGAGGGATTAAAGGGGAAAACACTGTTATTTTCGGTATCGATTAATTTGTTGACCATTTTCACAATTAATTATTTGTTTAGTCTATAAAATGTATGTAGGGCTGCAACTAATGAATACTTTCATTACTGATTAATCTGCTGTCTATTTTCCCATATAATTTTTTTTTGTGTTGTTTATAAGATTTCACAAAATAGTGAAGAATGCTCTTTATAAATTTCCAGATCCCAAAGTAACATTTTTTTTTTTTTTTTTAATCGTTTGTATCCAATGAACAGTTCAAATACCAAAGCTAGTCAACGTAGTGTCATACTATAAATGACAAAGAAAAGCAGCAAATTCCCATATTTCAGAGGTTTGAACCAGAAAATGTTTGGTATATTTGCTTGGAAAATGTCTGCAAAAAATCAATTATCAAAATAGATGCCAAATAATTATTGGTTTGTTGACTAATCAATTAATTGACTGATCATTTCAGCTATAAATGTATGCGTGTAAATTGTGAAAAATGTCCATCACAGTCCAACAGAGCACAAAGTGATGTTTGACCAACAGCACAAAATCTAAAGATATTGAATTTAGAGTGATATAGAATAACAAAAAGCTGCAACTCCTCACATTTCAAAAGTTGCAACCAGTGAATATTTGACATTTTGGCTTTGTAATGAATATAACAAACTGATTACAAGAATCATTTCTGCACTAAACTACAAACTATAACTATTATGAACAGATACTGCTACCAAGGAGCAGGAATGTTGCTGTTCTTCTGATGTTTCATGGTAACAAATGTAGGGTCAGACAGTAGGAGGAGGGGTTACAAACTCACCACACTAACAGCAGAACACAGAGACTCGAAGTCCTTCTTGTTCTTGGCATAAAAGCCGATGGTACAGCTGGGATCCATGCGGTTGAAGGGCATCTTTTTGGGAGAGGTACAGTGGAAGGACTAGAGAGTGGTAGAAGGAGACAGAGGTCATACAATTAAGGTTAATAATTAAGGTTAATGAGCCAGTATGATCTGGAACATGAAATAAAAAAGTCCAGACGGACAGGAATGAGACAAAAATGTAAAAGAGACATGGACAGTGCAACCAACCTCCAGTGAGAAGTTGACTTGTGTTACATCCACCACAGGTTGGCAGTAGTGAGGATCCAGATACAGCAGCTGCTCGTCTGACAGACAGAAAGGAGAAGTTGTGAAGAGGAAATAAAACACCGCATCAAAGTATGATGTGACCACCTGCTAAGCACTTGGCCAGACACAGACGAAAGGCTGTCATATATCTACTGTCTCTCTATTGTCAGATTTTGTTTCCACTGATGCATGTAGCATGTAGTATTTAAAAAAGAAAAAGGAAAAAAAAAAAAAAAAAAAACCCAACATGTTATAAAAGGGCCTGACCTATCAGGTTTGGTTTCTGAAACTATTTTCACTTCTTCTATTGTGTGTCTCGTTGATGATTTATAGATTCATTGTCTAGTAGTCAATATAGTCAAACCTAACATAGTTACCAGAAGTGTTCATACAATCTTCATAATAATTAAACAGGGTGTCTTATTTACATTTTTAACAGTCCTGTGTACACTCTGCCATGAGAAAACTTTTGATGGAGATGGAACTGCATTTATGATTTGGCACTGTTATTTCTGTACTATACTAAAAAGAAACGTTCTAGGAGAAAGGTTTCCTGATATACAAAAATATAGGATGGGGTGAAGGTAACGCTTCCATAACTCCCAACAGTGCAACGAGCATCAGGACACTTTAATTGTGCTTACACTTTACACATCTGTTTAAAATTGTTGTTCGAATTTTTCTCAGGTTCAGTGTAGAAAATCTAACCAGCTGACCCACTATCATCATCAGACAACCAACATCACTGATTCAGAGATGATTTCCCTGGGAAAGATGCACAACTAGAAAAGCCCCTAAAGGTAAAAGAAGAAAAGAGCGGTGCCTTCCAGTTTGACTGAACCCATGTGGGGAATAATGTGCAGAAACAGCGTGGGCATGCTGTAATATGAAAGACAGTTTATGTGACAAGTTTCTAAGGACTGTGAGAGGTTTAAACCACCGGTTCACAAGCGACAGCCTCATGATTATCACACTGCCCTAAGCAGAGCAGCATTTCTCTGCTCACGTTTACACAGCCCAAGTTTAAGTTTTACATCTTTACAGGTGGGTCAAGCAGGAAAGACAAGATTCAAGATATACAGTATTAAGAGTACAACATGTTCAGTGTATACCTCCGTGTCTTGATAATACCACAAGAACAGTTACTTTTCTTAGGGATATATTGCTAAGAAACCTGCTGACACTCTATAGTCCTGAGTTTTGCATTGTGTATTCAAAGAAAACCAGATCTTGCCTCTGAATATGGATATTGTTATTTATTCCCTTCCTTCCTTTCATTCTTTCACAAACCATGTTTCTCACCTTGGAAGCCAATGAAGTAGAGTGAATGCTTCGGTTTTCCTCCGATGATTCCAATACAACACTCCAGCTTTAGGATGTTCTAGAAACGAAAAATTTTTTAATTCTTCTTTTCTTTTTTCAATTCTTAAGGAAACGTTACTATTGGGCAACATCTCCGAGAGATCGAGGGAAGGGAGGCATGAAGCAGAATATACAGACCTTGACACATTCAATGTAAGATGGGTTGAGGGCCTCCCCTCCCAGTCGGACAGGCACCAGTATGATGACAGACTTCCAGGCTTGGCTGGACGGATCAGGAGGAGTCTGGCTTAGTGACAGATCACATAGATGCAACACATCCTCTTTGTATACTACAAAGCACAAACACAAGGTAGAAGAAAACAAATATGAATGCATAAAAATATGTGCAAGATTTAATCCAGTGTACATGTTGGAGCAAAAAAAAAAAAAACATTGATACCTCTGAACTGATCTCTCTGAAAATACTAAATAACGTCTGTTAATTTCACCTGTACAATCTTGAGCCACATACACAGCCAGGTTGTGAACAACAGCGGTTTTGGCTACTGCTTTCCTAAAAAAAACAAACATATTCATAAATCCAATCAATGCCTAATTGTGTCAACTATGTAAATAGTTGTAAGATTATAGTAAAACTTTGTTTGTAGAAACAGTGCCTCTTCAAACATGGAGCTCTTACCGTAGTATGTGTGCCACTACAGAAGGGCCGTACCAGTCACCAGCCTTCTTCCCTGAACTTTTGCCTATTTCCACCAGCTGGTGAACTCCAAAAGGTGCCGGGGGCTGATCCCCGAACCACGTCACCAACTTGTGGTGGACGGGCTCTGCTTGTCTGTCCCTAGCACACTCAGGTCTCTTCTTCTGGCTGCATTTGGGCACCTGGTCGCTTGGCAGAGACTTTTCAGGGGTGTTAGATCCTCGAGGAGAGCCAAAAGAAGGTATGGGGACGCCACCAGCCCGAGCTGGGGAACGTGGTCTGAATACCTCAAAGTCCACATCGGTTAGCTGCTGAGCATCTGGCCAAGCCCAATCTATGGAATACAAAAAAAGGATTCTTCTTAGCAGTTGCGTACAACCAGGTTGAAGATGTGTGGGTATTTTTTCTTGAATTTCAACAGTCTAGCTTTCAACAGTGAGGGTGTAGGCATGTTTTGAATGCCATACTAATTAGCATGAAAACATAATGAAAACATTATAAATAGACAGAGCAGAAGCGAAAAGCAGCATGCAAGAGGTCGGAAATAAACTCTGTCAGCAGTAAGAAACAAACAGCAGAAACAAAACAGGATAAATAAATAAACTAGTCAATAAAAATTCACAGCAGAGATGAAAATGAGAAGAATAACACAGGAATCAGAGAAACAGAAAGGATGCAAGAGGTCAGGTGTTATTTATTGATCTTGAGTCGTCGTATCCTTTCAATTAAGAAGAGCATTTGCTTTATATGCATGTGAGTGACACCACATTGAGAGAAAACTGTATATATACTGTATATATACTATATTGGTACTGTATATATATATACCAATATACTTCTATATGCAGGTGTGACACAAACCTCTTGGCATCAAATGAACCAGGAGTCCCTGTGCCAGCAGCATCTGGCCACTGCGCAGCATGCAGCCCCAACCACAGTCTGTGGTCCAGGTGGAGCCCTCCAGCTGAGGGAACTCCCTCCTGTATGTGAGCCATACCCTGGAAACAAAAGCCAAGCGAAACCGCTCCACCTCATCTGAGAGGTAGTGAGGTAAAGGATGGAGGAAGAGACACAGAAAATGAAAAAGGACAACCTTTAGATCATGTTTTTTCAAGCAATAAGCTGTTTGTGATGATTATCTGAAAAGGCAAAGATGAATTTACGTGATTTTTTGTGAAATAAAAGACAAGGAGGGGAGCTTTCTTTTCTTTTTCCACCTACTGCTCTGTGTTCTTTGATGTAACCCTGCAGCCTTTCAAATAAAAAAAGGTCCAAACCACTGTGGTTAACCAAAAGCACACATCACTACAACGTCTGGGGTCTGCTCTTCCTGAAGTTTCTCTTTAAAGAGAAGAAATACAGCTACCTACTCTGCATTAAAGGTGTTAACATATAATGGCCTTTACTGACCTATAGTTATTTGAGATATGCTTGTGTTTAGAACTTACCCTCACTGTTGAGCAGATAAGAGTGTCCCAGGACAGTGACTGGTGAAATCTTGTTGAAGGAAGTTTTGGATTTAACAGTCCAACCTACAGACAGGAGAGCAAGGAAAGTGGAGGTTGGTAAGGGGCAATCCCAAAGCAAACATGCTGACCAAAAGAAAGAAATAAATAAAACTACATGCTGTAAATCTAGAACAGAGGCACCCACACACTGTTCCTGGGCTAAACACAAACCATATTTGACGTTGTTCCATGCTGACATCAGTTTGGCTTTCAGTTTGTCCATCTCATCAGGCTCTCCAGCTGCCTCTCTGCTGGGATCTGGAGTCTGAGGCAGCCTGAGACCAAAACTGCCCTGCCGCTCCATGGGCTGCTGCCTCCTATTCTCCATCAGCTCATCCTGCATCACTCCCCCTATGTACTGTGCTGCGCTGGGGGAAACTGAGTTCATGCCTCTGAGCACTCAGAGCTGGACTCTGGGGCTCCTCATTGCAACACAGAACTGTTGGAAGGAACAAAAGGAGGAAGGGAGTACAACATTAGGTGAATTATTGACAGCTTACATATGTTCACATTTGTTGCTCAAAACACTTATTAAACACTGCGTTAAACTTATTACAATTAATATGTAATATTATATCTTTGTATTTCTACTTCTTTGTTCTTAACTAATTGGCTAAAATTCTGTTTTTCACCACTGTCATTTTACCATTGCTTCTTCTGTCTACTCTGTACATATTACATCTAATGCATGTCACATACCAAGTTTGTCCTTGAATACGGGTCTTATCTTTTCTGTATCAAGGGTGTAAGGACAGAGGGTGTAGATTGTGATGCACTCTGAGGTAAATTTGTCATTTGTGACATTTAGTTATATAGATAAAAATTATTTGACTTGACTGGTCATTGTCTGATGATTCCTCCTGCTAGCTCTTCATTGGTCAGTGTTTATTTGGAGTAACTTTGCACGTGCTGTGCAATCTCATGCGCTCCAAAAACGAAACAACAACTGTGGTAGTGGAAAGGTTGATTCACTTAAGATTCACTGATCTACTAGATTCTTGTTTGCACTTTTCTTTAGCAAGTTCTTACTCAGAAAGTGACTGAACAAGTTAAAAACTGGTGTTACTTGGCTGTATAATTTTAGAAATTTTACAAACTACACAAAACCATCAAATCACATGAAAACTGAACACACTCCATCCACTGATGAAGACCGTGAGAATGGTTGAAAGTTGAGCTAAAACATTTACTTGAATAACTGTCAATTAGTCAACTGACAGTAAATTTATCACAACAAACAATTTTAATAATGCCTGTTTATGTTGAGCAAGGTTCATTCTTGACAGCAGTTTGACAAAAGTAGTTTGTCACATTATCTAAAATTATCTTTGGGTTTAGGACTGTTGAACAAAAACAAGGCAATTGGAATATGACAACTTGCACTCTGGGAAATTGAGATTAGCAATTTTCATTAATTTCTGATACTTTAAAGATCAGTCACTATATTGAGACAATATTCAACAAATTCATTGATAATAAAAATGTGTTACTGGTTAGTCAAGTCAAGATTTTTTTTGTCAAACAAATTTCAGGGGTTAAGAATGAACTTCCATGATCTTCTAATCACGTTTTTTCCCCCACTGTACAGGAAAACACTACAGATATGATTCTATATGACAAAACCAAATCTTCACTTCCTGAAAAGGTATAAATAAATGCTGCTTTGTCAGTGTAAACTCAAGTCATCAGTCTTCAACTACTGATTTCACAACGCACCAGACACGTAAGGAAAGTACCAGTGACTTTTCTACCCTGAAACTGATGAGTAGCAGCTTTACCAGGGAACAATAGTAGATGTGTGGCCACTGATTACACTGATGGGAATATTTCTGTGAAAGAAAGCCATCATGTGATTAGCATTTGACAACCGGCATGCCAGGCTTTCTCTGCGTATTTGAAAGTCACCTGATTATGGTGGCTGTCATCATTCATCAGCGTAGATTAAGCTGTTAAACGTCTAATGCAATCACATTGCTACTGTGTCTGTCACGACATTGACTGCCTTTCTGACCAATAACCTTACTGTAATTTCTATGTACTGTCCGGTCCCACGACCTAGAAGCAATAACTTCTCTGTTTCTCTCTCTTTTTTTTTAATAAATACTATGTTTTTCCTCTAACACACCATCCAAGCCCAACAATCAAGTGACCGCACAGGTACCCGTAGACCTCTTTAAAACATAGCTAATTCGTTTAAAATTAAAAGTTCGCTAGTTGACAGCTAGGTACCTGCTGTAAAATCCGGTTAAGCTGCTCGGAACCTTGTAGAAGTTTGACTCATTTCGGCGTTTTCTCTTCTTTCCTCGCCCAGGATCGCAGTCTTCTCAGGTAAATTTAGTCCACTATTAGCTTAGCTTAACTTTAGCGTTTTGTAAGCGCTAGCCCCGGCGCCAGCTTGCTAGCATTCAAGACGCCCCGACCGAATATCTTCACGACTTTTCATCCAAATGCAGCTTATGTTAGTGTAGTAAGCGTCCCTCCAGTTGCCAGACAAGCCAATTTTTCCGCACGGCTGTGAAATTCATCCAGCACACTGCGGGTTTGTTCCCCCTGTCTAGCAGCCGCCGCTTTGGCGTCTCCCTTCAACAACAGAGGACACTGACTTCCTGTTGTCCTTTCCTGACACAACGTCATTGGTTGGAGTAGTCGCTGTCAGAAAGCTGATTGGGTAATATTCGAATAATGGCCATAAGACGCGTGCTACTGGCTAATATTAACTCTCACGGTTATGTAACCTGTAACCTAGGCAACAAATCATATCATAGTAAATACATTAATCTTATGCATTTGTATAGATACATTTATAATTTGTAATATGAGTCACAGGTGGTACTTTTATCTCAATTTTATTTATTGAGGTTTAAAATAACCTAAACTGCAAATTCAATTCCCCAATAGTACTTGCTCTACACGTTTTGATTAGTTTTTATAGCAGGAAAATCACTGGTTTAAAATATAACATGAAAGTCCCCCTGTGTTACTTGAACTGGAAGGTTGACCTTCACTGTGCAGAATGATGCATGTTCAGAGTTTGACATTAGGGGACTGTTTTTAAAGTCATCCAGGGGTTTCCAGTAGTTAAACTTTTGAAATGAAAAATAATTCCTAATTCATATATTGCTATTTTTTGTCATGCACAGTCAAATAGAGTCAAATAAATAAATAGGCGTTCCCACACCATTTTTCACACCACACTTT
The DNA here is from genome assembly GCF_021018895.1 of Seriola aureovittata. Lineage (NCBI taxonomy): Eukaryota > Metazoa > Chordata > Actinopteri > Carangiformes > Carangidae > Seriola > Seriola aureovittata. Next base: position 15,424,952 of record NC_079366.1, read on the forward strand.
TTGACTCATAGCATTGATGATGGATTCATTCCAGCAAATATTGCACTGCAGAAATGAATAATACTATTAGTTCCATGTGTGTTGACAAGTCAAAATGTCTGCTGTTACAGTTTTTCACTCCAAAATTTTCTCCTGTCCGCCATTTTGGGTAACACTGTAGAGCCATGCCAGTGGTCCTGGAACTGGAAAACCTAAATGAAGCCATAATCAATATTAGTAGTTAGATAGATAGATATTTAATTTTTTTTTTTTTTTCCTCAAGGGAAATTCCGGTGTCCAGTAGCTCATTACACCTGCTTTTACATGTCAAAATGTTTGCTGTGAAAATTGTCTACAGTTACAGTGTACTGAGATTGTGTTAGGGTGTTGTGATCTCTGATTATAGTCAACTAAATTAAAAAAGTCAGAAAGATGCAAATTTTGGAACAAATCTCAGAATTTTATTCCACATACTGCACTTCAGGTGTCTGCATTTGAATCACATCTATCACAAACAAAAATGCCCCAATGGTACAAATAAATACATTTTCAGTGAACAGAGAAATGTGGAATGTTTTTATACTTGGACTTTTGTGTTCATTTGTAGAATCCATATTTGTATACAATATATTTACTTTTCCTCAATGTAACTTACAAACAATACCAGCAAATGAAGATTTTTCTTTTTCAAATAAAGTGCATTTATACTACTCTCTCTGTCAATCACAAAAAGAAAAAAGAAATTCTCAAACATGTAACACTAGTATAGACACCATTGATTGGGAAAAGGCCTGAAAGTGGGCATAATAGCTGTATAAGATTACATTACAGTTAGTTTTCTTAATCAGGTGAACAGAGCTGACCTGATGACTCCTTTGTTACATCAAGATATAAAAGAAATCCTTCCTATCAGTAGAATATATAAGACAGTATATTTAAAAATGTTAATCCTTATATTCCAGAAGATATAATTAACAGTCACGTGAAGAACACGACAACGGAAAATGAATAAATTCATGTTTCAAGTGTTCATCTGATAATTACTGCAAATATTCTGTCATTAGAAACATAAATGCATATTCAGTAACCCTATGGCTAATAACATCCATTCTGCAGTAAAATCAGTGGTCCTGGCTTCATTATAGAAACTCTCACTCCCAGCGAATTATTAATAAACGTTTTATGGAGACATGTTCAACAGTGGCCATTGTGAACCACTGAAGGGCAGTAGAGTGCCACACTGAACAAAACTGACTAGCTAATGCATGTACTGCATGGGACTTTTAACTGGGGTATTGTAAAATCATTGGTACAACATGAAACAATGTAAGGTTTATATTGCATCAAAAATACATTGACCAATATTGTTTATATTAATGACCGGTTATGTGAAAGGTCAAATCCTGCCCAATCATATATATATATATATATATATATATATATATATATATAAAAACTTTTAGCCACTTTCAGCTCACTGTTTTGGTTTTATCCCAGTTAAAACCAAAATGTTGCTGCCAGCTCATGTTAAACAAGCAACCGCTTCCAGCACAACTGTACACCAACTACCCCGTCCAAAACAGCTGAGAGCCAAAGCTGGAGAATAAATGTTAATATTTAGCAAGTTGAAACTGTTTTTCACACTGAACTAATTCTTAGAAACTAAAGTTTGGACCAGAAAATACATTTCAGCCTCTGAACTGTCTTGTTGTGAAGTTTACATGTGCTGTTGCTGGCTGAATCAGTTTACATTTGTAGAGCTTGGAAGAATCAAACTAAAGTCAATCAAATCACTGGCAGAAAGTGAAATTTAAAAATGCATCAAAGCTGTGTAGCGACAGCGGTCCTCCCACATGGCTGTAAATGAGTTGCTTAAGATTATGTACACTGGATAGTTACTGAGATATGAACAATAAGGAGATGAATAAGACCAGTGGGAGAGGAACACAAGTTGTTTTTGTCCTGTGAACATTTTACTCTTCTCTGCACTCTGGCTGAGATCGATTCAAACACCATTATCAGTATGTTACATACATTAATCAATCTTTACTACCTAGCTTGTAGTACCTAACAACACATTATACTGTAGATAACCTTGTTTTTTACATTAACAGGTTCAGTGTGATATACCATGCCCATATCCACAAACCCTACATTAGCTATTGAGCCCTTTAACAAATAAATGATGGTATGCTACATCCATGACTGCCTGCTTTTCCTGTTCTTTCAAATGGGTTCACTGTGTATGTGCTTATGATATTTTCTTATACCTTTATGTACTATATTCAAAGAATAAATCTTCGCTGTGCCGGTGTGGTTTGTTAATCAAATAGTAGGTGATTTTTTGTTCCCGTCAGTAAAAACCTGTTACTCTTACTGGATCCTCCCTGCTCACTGTTTATGTCCAGGTTGCTTTCGGTAATGACCCTTGCTGGGTCAACTGTGCTGAGTGTTAATTACCCCTAGAAAAGACAAATACATGTTAAAACACTTCTTAACTCACTCACTCGCAACCACACTCTCGTCCCAATTCACGGACCACAGGGGGATGGATTTAAATGCATGAAAATCAGCTGCTGACACTGCTGCCTCCTATGGCAATGTGTGTATGTGTTTGTGAATTTGTGCATGTGCTTGTGTGTAGGCTGTCATCTGACAGTCAGAAGCTGAGGGAGAAAAGGGCTGCGGTAGCCCTCCTGCGAAGGGGAGATAAGCGCTGAGCCTGAGCTCTGTCACCCCAGCTTTCCTCTGCAGCAGGACACAGCCTTCAAGAACCACCAGAAATAGACCCAAGGTGGCGCGCGCACGCACACGCACACGCACACGCACACACACACACACACACACACACACACACACACACACACACACACGCACACAATCCTCTGCGACAGGCAGAGCTGGACAGTGCTTGATGTGACATCCACTGACAGGGTGCCTGCTTTGGCATTGTCTGACTGTGCAACTGAGAGAAAGCAAACTCCCGAATGAAGAAGAAATGAGCTTAATCATCGCGTTGCTTGCACATTGTAGCCAAACTGATGCTGTGGGTCATGTGTGTTGTTGGATGAAAGTATAACAGGTCGACTGTGCCTTCATTGCCTTGTTTGATTTGATAAGCAGTAAAATAAGACAGGGCTGGTTGAAAGACAAAATAGAGTGACTGGATTTGGTATTCACAGTATTCAGCATGTTTTGATCGGTAAAGCACTTTATGACCCCTTGTACCTACTATACTTGTACAGTACATATCTTATGACATGCGTTCACATAGACCCACACACATATACATCTGATAAAGTGTTCCACATTACATTAAGAAGTCTCATTATTAAATAATTTATAATAGAAAATCAATAATTAATGCACCTTTACAGTAGATTTTTTACTCCTGGTTTTAAGTTAGAATCAGTCAATGATTGGAATCAATAAATAATATTTTATATACTCTGAAACTGGAATGTACATTGTTTTTAAGTGCTTCACTTCTGTTGCATTGTTCCTCCTCCAAAAAAAAAAAAAAGGCATATTTTTTCTCTTTTTTTTTTCCTAAAGTCCCACTTAGGGACCCCATGGGGTCACATTTTTGGCGGGCTGCTACCTGTTGCAGATTTCTCTAGTGGTGAACCAGCAGGACTTTGGGTCACCACTGCAGCCCCAACAAGCACTCGACCTCCAGCAGGAGTGTCAGACCTTCCCGCTGTGCCTCCCTGCTTCTCCTCCGCTGCCTTAGTCTGCTGGTCTTTGCTCTTGGCCCCATCCTGGGAACCCAGCTTGATTGGCCCGAGGACGTTTTTGGCCACAGTGGTCAGCTGGCTGACGAAACTCGTCTTGTCGCCAGGGGAGACAGGCCGCGACTTGCAAAGGGAAGGCCCGCAGAGTGAGGGGGTGACAGCGGTAGGGGAGGGAGAAGGGGAAGGTGAATGCTCCTCCACTACCTCCAGGCGACATTTGTCCTCCCAATCAAGAGTTCCCCTGTAGCAGTTGACGGCCCCGAGTCCCTGCCTCACCTTGCCTAGAGAAAGTGGCTGCCCGTGTGGGGGAACGACGGGAGCCAGGACCCGAGCTGGAAGTTTGGGGCTTTTAGAGCTGAGGTCTGCAGTCCTCGAGTCACTGCTCTCAGCTCCAGCCTTTCTCAGGTTGTCCCCCATACCTGATGGTTTAAAGGTTTTGTTCATGCTCAGAGGACCTGCCGTCACTGTCGCGTTGATGCCAATGGATTTATCTGGAGTAGAAGCAGAGCTCTTAGTGAAGGCAGCACCGGGTAAACCAGGCCTACTGGGACCACTCCTACTGTTTCCTTCCTGCTTTGGATCAGTTCTACCACCCTGCTGCTGCTCCTGGGGATCTTTACTATTAGATAACACACTTTTGGCTGCCTTGGGATCTAATTGTTTTGGACTTAAGACTGCCTGACCCTGGTGAATCTTTTCAGGTGCCTTCTGACCACATAGACTTCCTGTTGTTTTGGTAGGGGTGCTAGGAGTTGTAATTTTAGTAGTTTCTGCATTTAGTCTGGAGCTTTGTGAGTTCAAGGGCAGCTCACTTGTATGAGGTTTTCTTGTTAAGGATGTCGGGGATGCTGTTGCTCCAACTCGACTTGTCCCGGCGTCTCTCTCCCTCTCTTTCTCCCTCTCCCTTCCTCTCTCCCTCTCTTCTCTCTCCCTCCCAGCCAGCAGTGTTTCCCTGCTAAGCGGTGACTCCTGCCTCCCTAGTCTCCTCACTGGCTTGAGTACACCGGTCTCTGGTGTAGAGGAGGATGAGGGCAGGGGCGGAGGATTAGGAGGCAAATTTTCCCCTTCTGTCTCCAACAGGCTCTGGAGCCCAAGCTCACAGAGGAAGGCATCCTTGCGATACTCAGAGTGCTGCACCTCCAGGCTGTGCTTCCTCAGCGGACCCCCCAGCCCTCCTGTAGAACTGGACTGGGTCAGAGGTGAGCCCAGCTTCTCTGCTGACTGAACTCTTTTGAGAAGAGGGGATCGAGGGGGCTCGGCACTTTTGGGCCTGGGACGGACCACAGGCGGCGACGAGTGGAGCTTGGCAGGGAAGGACTGAGTGGTGTTGGAACTCCCCACAGTGTGGCCTGGCAAGGGTGGAGGAGAAGACTGGGTAGGGGAGGGTGTATGGGCCAGCGGAGACAGGGGGATGTTACCAGCAGATTTACAACGGGCAGAGCGATACTGACGGTGGAGTTTAGGTGAGAGGCCATGCAGGGAGCTGGGCCTCATGTGTTGTGAGGGAGCAGGGGAGTTTGGAGTGCTGGAGGCTGGAGAGCTGCTCTGGGAGGAGGCACCTGAAGGACCACAGAGTACAGAAAAGATCAATGAAGATACATAGAATCCATGACGAAGATGCAAATGTTTGATTTAAAAGTAAAGTGAATTTTGAATATCAGGTCTAGCGTAATTTCAGGCATTAAAAGATCGCTTTCCAGGGCATATGCTCTGTTTTGGAAGCAAATTTGAATAACTTTGAAGGAAAATATCTCTAATGTGAACTGATCTTACAGAATTTCCATTTGACCATTTATGTACAGTATGTGAAAGTTATGTTCCAGTGCCCTACCCAGGTATGAGGGCTCAGGGGTGGAGCGGTAGCCCTGAGTCGGGGACCGCGCAGACAGACTGTGTGTTGGGGAGCCAGGAAGACTCTCGCTGGAGGACAGAGAGCGATTCAAAGAGGACAGGCTGCGGCTGGTGTGCAGAAGATTGGACTGTTTTGTGATTTTACGAAACAAGGAGCTACGCTTCTTACTACAGGATAGAGAGAGAATGAAAAGAGAGTGAGAAAGCAAGGTTTGAAAAAGGATTGACCAATACAAAAATAATATACATTCATACCAGTGGTTTTCCATGTTTAAGCACACTAGCTACATTGCTGTTGACTGTTTTCCAAAGCAATACCATAGTTTTTGTATTGATTCTCTAGCTTATAGGGATCAATAATCTCCAGTTATGACAACCATCATGAGACAAGATGATCAATAACTGCAAACCAGTTTCTTTATTTTGTTGTCAAAGTTTTGAACACTCCCCTCTGCTAATTGATTTTTGCAGTATACACCAAAATGAACAGAAACCAATGTTTACTATGAATGCATTTGTAAATAAATGGGCTAAACCATGCAAGACCACCGGCCCTTGAATGGGATTCTCACCGTATTGTAAAAAGTGACAGAATTACTGTGCATATTGTACCTTGTGTAAGACAAACTCTTCTACTATCCAATAACATCACAGTATACAGTCTGTTCATGAAAGAGATCATCTGAGACATCAGTAACACGTCAGTGCAGTGCTGCAGGTCTCTAAGGTCGTACCTGTCCTGGCCTTCCTTGCCCATGGTCCTCTTGTTTCGTCGGGCCATCTTACACTTGTAGCTGGCCTTCCGGGCAGGACCCACTTTAATGGAGGTGTTCTCAAAAGGTGTGGTGGTCACTGTCACCTTGTTACCACTCTACACAGATCAGTGACATTAAATGAAGTCTACACTCATACGTATTTGTTGTCAAGGTTACCAAAAACTGGCTAGCTAACACATTGCCTTCATTTACAGAATTAATTAGCAGAGGCTTGGTGTGTTGTTGGAATAGCTAAAGCGTCATTTTGCTAAAAGTTACATGAGCTGTCTTTCCTTTTAAACAACTATTAACTGATACAGAAATAGAAAACAGAGAGAAATATTGATTTTACTGATGTACACTACAGGTGTGAATGAATAGACCAAGAGATTCCTACCTTGAGGATAAGCTCTACCACTTCAGTGTGAACCAGACCGTGGACAGGTTCCCCGTTGACATGAGTGATGAGGTCACCAGCACACAGACCGGCCTCCTGGGCAGGGCCGCCGTCCTCCACATGCTGCCAATACACAAAGCATCCAAATTCATGACAAGGGAAAGTCACTCATATATAAACACTCAGGGTACAGTATTTAAGTCTTAGACAATATTTTGAAAGACTATGAGTTGCCAGATTAGAGGAAAGCATGAATTATTTTCCCTTTTGTTATGCTATAAATAATACAGGAAGAGAAATATGAGATTCCAAAGATGAGCTTCATCCTGTCCTCTTTTACACTCTGTTTTTTCATTTCACTTATCCATGGTTAATGCCACCCAGACTTTAAAATGCACCCACAAAAGTCATAGCACAAGCCATCCCTCTTTATGTAGGTCACTGACTTTAACTCTAAATCTCCAAAGAGTACATACTACTACAAGTTTCTTACCCAAACTATATGATGCACGCTGTAGATGTCACTGTCTCCAATGTAGACCCTGATGGCCCTGAGGGTGAAACCGTACTTCTTTCCAGATCGATGGATGGTAATGGGGGAGCGCAGCACACTGACTGCTGGGCAGAAGTCTCTGCTGGGTGAAGAGTCTCGAGACGAGGGATTGGAAGAGAAAGAGTGGGGAGACATGGGGCTGGCCAGTGGGGAGAAGCCACCATGCGGCTCCACTGGTGGCAGAGAGAGGGTAAGCAGAGAAATTTGATACTGTATTTGTATTAGGGTGTCACAATTGATTATTTCCTAAAGGATTTCATGATAATCTTTACTTTTTGCCTCTCACCTGATGGTATAATGACAGACAGGGCTGTGGCGGAGGCTGACTTGATGACCTTGTTGCCAGGTCTGGAGTTGCGCTTCTCTCCATCACCAGACAAATGTTGGTGGCGCGCCCTGCGGAGGACCAGGTCATTGGTGGCCCGGGGCCCCAGAGGGTCATACAGAGGGGTCATCACATCACGACCGGCAGCTGCAGGACCTGGAGACAATGTGGTGATGGTTGCAGTAATGCCTGGTGTCTCTCCAGGTCTAGGGGGCTTGTCTGTGAGGAAGTAGAGTAATGTGGGAATTATACTTATTTAAGTTGAAAACAACACTTACAGGTGAGAATAGCAATGTTAGGGATTGCCCATCTGTCCACTGACACAGCATGAGCCATCTAATAATTACCCTTTATTCTTTATCACTTTCTCCATTGCCCACTCTTATTTATTTCCACTTCTCCACCCTCACTTCCTGAGAGACCTCAGGCTACAACCTACCTGCCCCGTTGATCTCTTTCAGACTGGTCCTCTGCTCCAGGAGGCTTGGTGAGGGGACACTGGTCCCATCCAGTGAGGTTCCACGGACCTTGATGGGAGCCTGGCGGGACAGGAAGTCTGGCTCACCCTCTAGGGGTGAAGCAAAACGATGTGTATCCATCAGTGCTGAGAAGCGTCGCCGAGCACCAAGGGGAGGGCTCGCGTCTCCTTCCATGTAGAGGGACTCTGAACAAGACAGGCGCTTCCTGAAGGAGAGGGACACGGAAGCAGTCACACAATGTAATACAAACTGTGTCCTCTCTGTAAGAGTCCTTTCTCCAACAAGACTTGAAGTCTACAGCCATGAATGTGTGGTCCAGATTTCATGGCAATCCATCCCATAGTTTCTCTAGAGCCAAGATGAGAAATAAATGACATTGAAATACAGTTAGGCCAAGTGACAGAAGTGATCTCTTTGGTTAAAAATGTAATGAACAGGAGCTGATAATGAATCACAGCTGGAGAGATGATACATATAATTTCTACCTGATAAGGAAGAAGGGAAAATCCAGTATGTAAGGTTGACGAATGATGAGTCACCTTCACCTTTCACGTCTTCCAGTCCATTATTATGGCAGAATATATGAATGAATTGTTTTATTGCATGTATGAAAATAGAGAGATTGAAACCCTGACATATGCTTCCTAAAAACTGAGTTGAAATTGAGTCATGAGAAGTAATGGTCTCGGTTAGAGCTGTATCAGTTAAAGGAGCGGTGTGCAGGATTTAGGGGGCTCTATTCACAGGAATAGAATATAAAATCCATAATTATGTTTTCATTAGTGTATAATCACTTATAAGTATGAATTGTTGTGTTAGCTTAGAACGAGCCCTTCATATCTACATAGGGAGTGGGTTGTCTTCCATGAAGCCTGCCATGTTTCCACAGAAGCCATGAATGGACAAACAAAACACTGGCTCTTGAGAGAGCCTTTTGTGTTTTTACATTACCTGAGGGCCACCATAGATTCCTCTACACGCTCGGAAAGGCGGAAATGAGGTATTCAGTTGGTTGCAATCTGCGACCTCACCGCTAGATGCCACTAAATCCTACAAACTGCATCTTTAATAATATGTGCTTTGAACTCAGCAGGTTGCAGTGCTGCGTGAGCTGCTGCATGACACAAGTCACAAGAGAGCAGATGCAGATGATGTTTAATGAATCTAGATCCAGGAATAAAATTATTTTTTTCATTTGGTCTGCCAAAAACCAGAACCCTTGAGAGGGGTTTTTTTATATTCAATCCAATATGAATAAACACTGTCAGAGTCAGGCAGGTGTTGACAGGTATACCAGATGAAGAGCAAAACATTTTTCAATAGTCCTAAAATTACTAGTATTTATCCTTTTCTTGTAATATAATTGTAAGAAAATATTGCACTTGATTTGAGTAAAAAACAAGCCAACTGCTACATCTGTGTCATTCACAACAAATCATGTCACATATTTGGGTTTCTTTGAGACGTATGAACCAGCGTTCCATTTCCACTTCACTCCTAGTTTTCAAACTTTGGAGAGGTGAGATCTGTTTCCTGTTGTTGACTCAAAGTGAGTGCGAACTCTTGCACAAAGATCTTTTTATATAAGAAGTGTCAGAATTGGTGTCAGTGAGATAGAAACCAGTTACTCAGACACTCAGGGATATGTGACAGCAAAGAGGAAAAACCATCAGGAAACCACCTTCTGAACACCCTCAGCCCCGAATTACGCAAATACACAGAACACCTCACCTCACTCTGCCATGCGCATATAAAAAAAATCATGACTGTGCCTCTAAAACGCCTCATTTATAAGTCTGCGTCACTCACATCTCAGGCGATCCAGTCCTCCAGCTCTTATCCCTCATGCTGAAGCTGCCCAGGCTCTCTCTCTTGGTCACCTTGTCGTCCCGCGGGCCCTTGTGCTCCCGACGGGACACAGAGGTCGTAGCTTTTTGCTCCAGCTGAGAGAGATGCTCCATGCTGCTGTACACCTGCAGGGGCGCACAGTCAGATCAATAATCATTTGGTCTGTTAGCAGTTATTAATAGCTTAGGAAATATGTTGCTGGTGAATGTGTGTTACAGTTATATGTTTGGTGTCAGTATTTATAATTACTGTACTTGTTTCAGATATCCAGCATAGTCGTTTATAATCTAAACGACTGATATGATGATTTTACTCAGTCCAGTTCACATATTTAGTGTAATTGTTTTTGCAGTGAAGAAAAAAAGCAGAAAACAAACACACCCAAAACACAATAAGATAATAGAGGACATTAAAAGTATTGATGTTTTTCACACAATGCAGAGTCAATAAATGCCCATGGGAACAATGAAAACAATGAGAATAAGAATAAACTGATAAGCTATGCAGGGAACAAATATGCAGTTTCGAGTGTTTTAGATTCAAGAGCATTTATGGGATAAATTTAAACTTTAACTCATTAAACCAAATTTCTGAAAACCTGTATCTCGGAACAGTGGGGAGGATTGTCATATTTCTGAAAGGGGAACTCCACTGGTTTTACATGTCAGTCTGTTTACACGTGTTGGGGAGCAAAAGTTGTACAAAGGCTTTTTGGCTGATGAACTGCATGACGTGATGTCAAGTTTAAGAACGAAAAAAACTCTGGAAGCGTGGAGTCAGAAGGAGTGACATTACTAGACCTCTGTAGCTCGGTCTTGCTAAATAAACGGTCCAGATTTGCTATAATGGGTTTAACTTTCCCTGTGATTTGCTGGCTAAAAATGTTTGCCAGAAGGATGCTACTAACCAGTGATCTTACTCTCCACTTTGACAGTGTTGACTCCTTAATTCCTGTTTCACATTCAGCTTTGCTCATGTGCTTCATCCTTTGAGACATGCAACAAAATGTCCCTCTTCCTACAGGAGCTCCTAACTGTTCTGGTTTTCAGTATTTTCAGAGAGTATGACAAGTCGGACAAGTAGAACATTCTGAATCCTTCTATTTTTAAACATTTCGGCATGAAAATTGTCAAAATCTTAATACTGGCACAACATATTGGCTATTTGCAGTTTCCATCTAAAAATTCTAATTTCCACAGCCCACATCATCTATTATCCCTGGTCACAAGAGTACATAATACTGATTGGCGGCAGTGTCTAATATTTGGAATTCATCAAGAAACGGATGTAAATACATTTCTTAGGATGCCAGCTTGTGAAAACTGTGTACTTGATGTAATCTTGGGAGACATTTAATACACTCAGTACTGTTTGCAGTGGGGTTGAATTCTTGTCACATTATATAATTCCTATCTTTACATTCACAATGCATTATTGGTATTATCTTGAGTCATACTTGCAGGATGGATGTAACTACACCTATGTGTGGGACTACTTCTTGAATGACAGTGTCACCTATTTGATTCCTATGTGACTGACAAAGAGACAATTTCAACCCAAAGTGTTGTGCTTGTTTGAATATAAAAAAAGAAGACAAAGACGAGTTTTTAACAGTAGCACATTGCTGTGGTTCAAGATGCGGTAAAATTAACAGTTAACAAAGCAGAGTGGCAAAACAGTATCTCAAATATATATTAAATAATCTTGTTAATACAAATATCATACTGTCTGCCTTCCACTGCTGTTCAAAGCTGCCAACCAGTGACAACAGGATATTCAGTATGCTCATTTGTGCACTCAGAGGATGATAACCTGACTTCCAGCATCATGCGGATGACTTAAAACAAGCTAAAACATTTATAAAGGACATATGAAATGTGACCTACTACACTGAAAAACAACATAGCTTCTATGTTTTTACCATGCATGCATGTGAGCACTGACATATCCACAAAGACATGCACACAGTTACTCTGTAAGGCTCTCATTATGTGCAGAGTAACAAAGAAAAGCTAAGCTGTGTGGGGGAGGACAACAAGACGAGCTACGTTAAGGGAGGCCTACAGAATATTCAGCAGTGCACCATGGAAACAAGTATCAGCTGAAGACCCAGGTGTCTTCTCAAGAGGAAAACCAAAAAACCATGTTGACAGCCAGAGCCAATTTCTTACTTTTTTAAATCTATGAGACATCTCAATGCTTTTTTATCAAAAAATAAAATGCCAAAAGACATTTAGGAAAAGCTGCTTTAAACTCTGGCTGATTACTCATGTGACATTTGTTTGCTTTTTAAATTTGGAGTGAGATTATTTGCTGGAAACCCTTTGGAGGTTTTTAATCTCACCTACACAAAAGAGTCATTTGCATTCGCTCTTTCAGTTTTTTTTTAATCATCTGGGTTCATCTATATTTTATCACTGCATATAAACTAATCTTCACCTACTGTGAATGAAAACTAGTGTTTCTATACAGTATTTCCTCCCAAGAACCCACAACCAAAGTATAGGAGACATAGGTAGACGAGGAGGAGCACAGTGTGTGTGGGTGTGTGTGTGTGTGTGTGTGTGAGAGGCAGAGGGAGTGGTTCAGGTGGGAGTAGGTGTGTGTATAAAGGTGTGCACTTACCAGGTGAACAGATGAGAGAGAGTCAGGGTTGGGTATTAGCCATAATTTTTGTTGACCGCTAACGCTAAACTCTACTCACTTAGCCATTAATCTCCCTTTTGTACCTGTTTAATCTGCCAGTATCATTTTCTCATACATCCATCCTCGCTGCGCTGTGACAGCTCTGTATTCTTTTACGCAATAAATACGACAAAAGTATCTCTGGATCTCAACGTATCTTTCATCATACTGGCGCGTCACAAAACTATGAACCTGAGGACCCAACCTCATACTCTCAGCGGCTCATAGGATTATAGCCGCTACACAAAGACTGAATAAGGTAAGACAGAGGTAATCAAGTCACATGAGGTCATGTTAAATGAGCTAATACATTAAAGCATGATGGTCCCTTTTGTCTTTTGTAGTAATAAGCTTGGGGGAAAGAATAATGAGCAGAAATGCTCAGTTGAGAGAATCTTGAAGTGCTTCTCATAAAGCGTGTGTGAACTGTGTGTACGCATTAAAAGCCAAACATACAGCGTCATCTTATGCATAAATCGGTTTTCTATTTCAAGTATGTAAATTTTGCCTTTAAGATCTTATTGTTTAATTTTATGTTGCATGTTTTGTGTCTTTTAACATTGTGGGACTTTAAAATGTTATCCCTTGGATTCTGTTTGGTAGATATATAAATATACAGTAACTGTTACTGTATGTACATTATTGATTCATCTGCTGATTTATTTTCTTGAATTAATTGTTATAAATTATCAGAACATAGTGAAAAATGCCTGTCACAAGATCCCAAAAAGACATTATAAATGTCTTGTTTTGTCTGACAAGCAAAAAAGAAAAGAGAGAAGTAGAAAATAGAAGATAGAGAAGATAGGTAGAAATGAACCAGCTAAATTTTGGGATTTTTGCTTAAAAATAAGTTAATTATGAATTATCAAAATAGTTTGTGATAAATTTTCTATTATCATCTAATCAATTAGTCAACTAATCATGCAGTTACACATTGAAAAATTAAAATGCATGAAATATGTGCACATGTTCTCTGTATACTATTTTGTATGTGTATTCAGCCAAGGTATTTGTCCACCTGCTTTGCCCGAGCAAGGCTACTCAACAGCTCTGAACTGTAACCTTAAATACACCTCAAATTAAATTGAAATTGGCTCCGCGATGAGGCACTTTCCACTAAGTGAAGAGCTCCTTCACAGCTTCACAACCCAAACATGAGGGGATAGACCAGGTGAGACACAGATGGAAAGACAGAGTGAGGGGGAGAGAGGAGAAAGGTAGGAGGGTTGAGAGAGAGAGAAGGAACAAAAAGGCAGCACAAGGTGAGAAAATCCCACCTGAGAAGAAAAAGTAAAAGTGTGACAGAAAGAGCATGTTGACGCACTGAGGGAAGGGAGTCACAGTTCAGAATTAAAGGAGATTTCGCCAAAGAAAGAGTGACTGAAAAATGTGGATGAAGGCTTGTCTGGATCATTAAACACACATCTGCAGACAAGCAGAGTAAGTGGCTGTGGCATTTAAGGTACATGGGCCTCTGTGTTGCTCAACAAAAAAAAAAAAAGAAGAGTGATAAAGAGCCCAGTAAATTCCCATTTAGACTCTCTGAACCTCAGGTATGAAACCTGTGTTTGTCCTCCAGGTGCTGCTCTTCGTACAGTTTGTCCTCATTCTGTCCATCAAAGACCTTCCTCGTCTAATCCTGTCAATAATCTCAAGTGGCAAGTGAGATTCTGTGTGACACAATATAACAGACTGACAGGGTGAGAAAAGAAAAGGAAGACAGAGTAAAATGATAGAGGGAGTGAGGGAGTGATGAAAGAGGAAAGTATGCAAGAGAGACAAAGTCAGACCTTGCTGAAGCGAGGAGAACAGGAGGAAAACTGTCTGATCTCCACCGGCTCGTCGTCATTGGTGTCATCCTCGTCGTACGTATTGATGTGGTGATAACGATCCGAGCGGGCTGGCAGAGGAGGGAGTGAGAGGGAGGCCATGAAATATATGAGCTGACAGTTCAATGTAAAATGTGCATTTCTGACCGGAGCGGTGTCAGAAAATTATTGTACAACCCATAAAGCTAATATTGATGTAACCGCTGTACTTTACAGACACATAAATCCAGACGTGCATACTGTCAAAGTAGCTGGTGTCCTCCTCTGACTCCAGGTGAGGGATAAACTCTGCCTTCTGCCTCAGCAAACTGTTCCAGTCCAGCTCAGAGAAGAAGGAGTGCTGCTTCACCTCGAACGCTCCACCTGGCAGCAGGGACACAAAAATATGGATCGACAATGTGCTTAAAATGATGAAAGTTAAGGTTATCTTTGTATAATGCACAGTTGTTTTAATTGTCCGTTTTTTTAACTCACTGTATTGAAAAGTTCTCATTAAAGGAACAGTTTGGAAAATACACATTCACTTGAAGATGAGACGCTCAATAATACTCTCTTTAAAAATTAAACTACAGCCAGGAGACAGTTAGCTTAGCTTAGCTGGAGACTGGAAACAGCTTTCCTGCCTGTGTAGAAAAATAAAGAAATAGTACTGCACATAACCCTCTTCGAAACCACAACTTTCTGTTTTTACGCTTTAATTTCAGTCATTTTTTTTTACCTTTGGACAGAGCTAGTTTAGCTCTTTCCCCCTGTTTCCAGAAACTGTGCTAAGCTAACCAGTTGATAGGTAATGTTAGCTCAACTATCAGTCTACAAGACAGCAAAATAAGCACGTTTCCCAAAATATGAAACAATTCATTTTATACTATTATCTACTACTACTACAACAATCTTGTTGCCAAATGGCTGCAGAAGGTCAGTCTGATGTGAAGTAAATGGAAAAGTTAGTACCTGAGCCCAACCTCACTAGAGGGTTTGTCTGCAGCAGAGCAGATATGAGGGCCTGGGCATCTGCAGGCAAGGCTTCATCACCATCTGGCCAAACTATATCGTCTAGCAGAGGCAACAAAGACGGAGACAACAAAGACAAAGCAAGAGGTCACAACAAAGAAAGAAATTTCTCCTTTTTGAAGGTGTCAAGATGAGAAAATATAGGCTAGTCCAAACTTCTGCAAAATTACCTTTAATACCTGAGGAAAATGAAATATTGAATATTGAGGAAAAGTATCTGGAGTCCTACTGCTGCTCGACCTTCATCCCTTTCTTGGATAGCATAAGAAAGCATGGGAACACATGTCTGACTCTAAAACCATAAAGCTGTTTGTTTCTAAACTCTAAACTGTAGTTTTGTTCTAGTGTAGTAATCTTACTGTTACTGCACAGCTTTTATTTACCAGTAAGGTCCGATTTGTTCTCTAAGAAACTTAAATTGTAAGTTTATAAGTATTTTCTTACCAGTTATAACCTGTCCAAACAGCTCCTCTGGAGTGTCTCCAAAGAAAGGCACACAGCCCACCAGGAACTCATATAGGATGATGCCCATGGCCCACCAATCCACCGGCTTTCCGTAGCCCTGACGGAGAATCACCTCTGGAGCGATGTACTCTGGAGTCCCACAGACCTGTGTAGGTAAAGATGAGTATAAGATTTCTGACAAACCACCTTTCCAGATACAGTGCCAGTAGTAGAACAAGGCAATTACTTGAACTGATGAGTCTATCTATCCTGGTATATGAGATACTGTTTCTGGAAACAACATTTGAATTTTTACTTTTTTATACCATAAATACCATAAACACTAAAAATTGTTGTTTCACGATGGGGGGGGGGACGTTTCAATGGGGAAGATTTAAAATCTATAGACAATAAAATTGAAATTACTTAGTGTTTTTTGATTTGGATGAACTGGCCCTTTAACACTAGAGGCTGTAAAATGGAAACAGTATGTGCTGTCACTCATTCTGATCATCATAAATATATACTGTTCGGAATCTGAAAGTGAATACACTGTAAATGAATGCACATCATTGCTGACTGAGTGAGAAATACTCCGCTAATCAGAATCTCCACTAGACACATGAAAAGCAAACCCCTGCTCTGTTTCAGCCGCAGATGTGAGCTGATTACTGGCAGACGAACAGATGCCTGCTTCCACCCAGAAGAGCTGGAGAACACAAGCAGCGAGCTGACTGATTATGACTGGTTTAATTCAGAGTATAAACAATAACTATAATTGCAAAATGGGACTGTGATGGAGATGGAGAGCATTAATGATTCACTAATTCAGACAGCACAGGAAGCACTGTAATGCAACGTCTTTATTTGGAGATCATTGATTTTGCCGGATGACTTGGCAGGTTGGCACGCATGGCTGGAGAAGACTAAAAGAGTCGTCTGCTCAGCCACCATACATCCTATCTTAGAATTTCACTAATTCTGCCTACATACCACATTCATACTGTTGCTGATTCAAATGTATATGTCAGCAGCTTTTCATCTTTCATAATGTGACGATAAAGTGCTGCAATTAATGTTGGAAGACCTGCGGTACAGGTGCCGTACTAGGTTACAGGTGCCGTACCTGCTTGTCCAGGAACTCTCTGGCATCTTTCTCAATGTGTCCCTCGTAAAGGTTCGTGGTGAGGCTCATTAGACCCATCTTCGACAAGCCAAAGTCTGTGAGCTTGATGTGGCCCATGGAGGTGATCAGGAGACTGTATCAAGAGAGGAAACAGAACATTTCTACTATTTGACACTTGAACAGATCTAATTCTGGCACATAGCAATAAAATCCACATTTAACGGAGTAGCAGGTATGTTTTCCTTGACACCAGACAGGAATTTTAAAGCAGCTTCGGTTTATTTTTCCGACACATGAAGCAGCAGAACTATATTATCACCTTATAAAGTTTATATGGTTGAAGGGTAAGCAAACAGTCGCTCAATAAAAGATGTAGCAGACATGGAGAATCGTCAGCATTTATGTAGAGTTGTGTTTCTGACCACATGATAAATTCAAAGTCCAGTATGTTTTTGGCCTCCACCAACTCATGATGGCAAATATCTGGCTTTTTAAGCTGCTAAATGCTCCAGTATCTTCACCAATTGCTGCTTTTGTCTGTCTGGGCAGGTAATGAGCTTTTTTGCTGAACCTCTCATTTCACTACTGAGTTGATGAAAGCGGTAAAACTGAATCAAAACAGTAAAGCTGTGGGCAGTAAAGCCAAAGCAATTAGCTAAATGATGCTAAAATGCTCAACAGAGCTCAGAGGAACTGTCGGGTGATAATTTTCTGCGGCTCATCATCATATGAATGACCCCTTTCACATTATATTCAGTCACTTGATCCTTTGTTAGTATAAAAAGAGTGATCAGGGCAGCTTTAAACACTCACTTGTCAGGTTTGAGATCTCTGTGGACGATACCATAGTTGTGCAGGTATTCCAGGGCTAAAACAGTCTCAGCAAAGTACATCCTTGCCAGCTCCACAGGCAGAGCCCCAATGTTCTTCAACAAAGTGGCACAGTCACCACCTACAAACACAGAAATACCGGTTATTGTTGTTATTGTTCAAGTGAGAGCGGATTCTGCCATTTCATAGTTTCGACAGGAAAACTAGGTACCAGGCTTGATGTGAAAGTGTGCAGGATAATCATAATATGTTATATTATTTTTATGCTGTATATGCAAATCTGAATGGGTATAAACCATTAACCTATTTTTATATTTCTATACTTTTTTTTTTTTTTAACCTTTGCTTCCTCTAATCCACATTTGACAATGTCATCACTCACGGCCACCCTTCATACATCAGCATATCAATACACTAAGAGCAAACATAAGAACTGATGCAGCCGGAGCCACAACACTGTCCTGAGCTGCCCTCCAGAAAATTCAACCCAACTACAGAGGAAGATGAGGCAGTGTGAATCTACCGACCTTGTTTGACTTTCATGATCGAAAATCATTGTGATGGTGAAATAAGAGTAAGATCACTATCCTCTGCCCTTCAGGAAAGGTAAGTGAGTGATTATATACTGCACCATAAATGTGGTTTGGAAGCAGGAAGTTAACATGGAGAGAGCAGCCAAAAACCCTCATTAACTATGTTTTGAACTGACAGTTTATTCAGAATTAAATAAAGTGTAAAAGTTAAATAAGCTTTAATTTCAAGGTCACCAGCACTACAAGTAATTAAGACCTGAAAAGTAAGGGCCACAGCACTTAGACACAATATTTAATTACTAATTTGGTGAAAATCTTCTGATGAGTTGCAGAGAAATGCAAGGTCAGGAAACAAAAGCCGAGAGAAAAGGCTGAAAAGTGTTGTTGTTATTTTACAAACCAGATAGAAATCTGAACCAACATTTGCACATGACAGAGAAAATTGAAAAACAAACAGAGCAGGAAAAGCCCATTCAGAGCGGCCTCATAAATCATCATCTTTTCAATTGGGAGTCCGTCTTTACTGTAAACCTCACTCCCTTACCCTCAACATATTCCATGACCATGCAGAGGTGTCGTCGCGTTTCAAAAGAGCAGAACATTGAGACGACAAATGGATTCTCTGCGAAGGTGAGGATGTCTCGCTCTACGAACGCCTGCTGGATCTGGTTCCTCAGGATCAGATTCTGCTTGTTGATCTTTTTCATGGCAAATCGCTGACGTGTCTCCCTGTGCCGCACCAGGTAGACGGCGCTGGAATGAGGGCAAGACAGAGGAGTACACAACAGAGGAGATGAGGTATTGAGAAAACAACAGCAGGGTGAGAAACTGGTAAAGAATAAAAAAGGATATTCAATCTGCTTTTAGACATGAAACTAATACAGTATGACTGAGTGAATATCAAAGTGGATTTTAAGACTTTGAAAACCAAAATGTCAAGCCCCAAGCTCGTAACCTTTGAGTTTTTTTGTTTTTCAAAAACATCCTTTTTCTTTTACATTGGCAGATAATGGTGGAATAATGGAGGCTTGACCTTCACAGTGCTTTCTTTTCTGTTCTACTGAGGCCAGCTTTAGATAATTTAGTATCTTTTAAAATGCAGCATGTTTACCGATTAAAACCGAGAGGAGACTAATTGTATAAATAAATCCCTACTGGTTGCTTTTTTGTTGTTGAAGAGATTTTACGTTTATCTCTTTCAAATCACTGAACAGACCAGTCCTTGAAAACACATCAGATATGGCTTTTAAAAAATGTCCCCTCTAAATCCTTTTGCATGTTGGTGTTTTCTTCATTCTGTTTGGCAGGATGAGGGAGTGGAAAACAACCTTTAATGTTAGTTTATCTTTAAATGTGTCAGGTAAAACATGGAAAGTTATACATATCATAAACATGAAAAATATAACAAGACATTTTTGTTTCTGGTAACAGATATACAAAACTAAAACCAAAAGTAAACATTAATGTTAAGCCAATCATGACATTATATTAACTCTTCAGCTCATAATTTAATACCCAAAAATACCCATGTCATTCTTTGTGTTTCACCCATGTTTCTTTTTTTGTCTTACTAAATATTATGTGTGGTTTCCAGTAAAAAAGCCACACCACAGTTGCACATCAAACATCTATGATGCTCTCCTCTGGAACAGAGAACAGCCTGAATCCTTACAAATGAGTCAAAAATTGGCAAGAGTTTGTTCCAGTACAACTTCTTAGCACAGCATTGACATTATGTAGGTCAGGGACCTTACTGGTGGTTGGACATGTTCACTGAAAAATAATGATCAGAATGGTTTCTTACATTTAAGGCAGCTGGTTTTCATCAATGGAAATGAGTTATTACTATGGTGGCATAAGCATCATGAACCAGTGTGTATTGGAATCTATTGAATAATGTTGAGAAGGAACAAACAAAAAAATAAAATATAAAAATAAAAACTTAACTCAAGGTCCATTTACTAGATTATTCCAGAGCTTTCAAGCCAATGTCAGCTGATGGTGTTTGCTCAGTTGTCATGGAGATAGCTCCTGAAGATGACTGAGCAAATTATGTGCACTGAATCGGATTAAAAGCTCTGGAAAAAAAGCTAGTCAAATAGACCCTGCGTTTAGTTATTTTTTTCATTTAAACACTATATAGTAACTTGATTGGATTTGAATTGGTTCTTATGAGGGATCAATGAGACTTCAATCTGTTGCTTACCCATAAGCTCCATTGCTGATCAGTTTGATGCTCTGAAAATCTTCCTCACTCGGTGGCTTGATGGTTCTCCCTTTTCCCTGGTGAAATACCCAGCATTTTAATTGGATCAGCACAGACGTGGTTAAACTTAAATATTCAAAAGCATAAATGTCATTGTATGTGAATTCATGTAAATGCGGATCTGTCTGTGGGTATATTTCATCTTCACCTCTGCTGAGTCATCAGTCTCTGGAGTATGTGGACCCTCGCTGTCATAGTTTTCAAGATTCACGATTTCTGTTGAGAAACATGTTAGTTAACAACCAAACCCGGTGTCCAAATGAAGAGAGACACTTTTCATGCTAAGAAACACCAAGCCTCCCACACTGCTGTGAGCAGATAAGAAATTTGCAGCTGCTCAGACAATTTTAACAAAACAGCTATTCAAGTTTCAAAACAGCTGAAGGCTCAAGATCACGGAGAGAAAAACATGAGAATTAAAATAGCTTCTTCCTATTAATTTTTCTTGTCTCCTTCAGCGCTCCCTCCTCCTCACTTTCCTCCCTCCTTGAGCAGCACCAGCAGCTAGTTTTCACTGTTCTTGCACTCTTGTACTATATGCGACAGCTGCTAGAATACGCTGTTTGTACTGCTGTTTTGTCGAAGCAGGGAAATAAGTGAACGATAACTACCTTCACAAAGAGTTTACAAAGCCGCTCTGTAGATATCAACTTAATGTGAAATAAAGTCAGAGCTGAGAATGGTATGTTCTGTGTGTTTCTGTTTGACACTGAGAACAACTCATCTTGTCAACTGTTTCTATCGGGAAACAAGAAAAGAAATGAGAGTGTGAAAGTGTAGACTTGCTAGCAGCTACGTGGGTGTGCATTTGTGTCTATACATGACAATGTAGGTGCAAAAGAAAGTGGGAGATCAAGATATCAAGTGACACATTGTTAGCAGAGATTAACTGACAAAAGACCTAACAGCCCCATATTTCTCATGAGTTGAGAAATAAAACCACAGCGCTTTATTGTGAAGAGTCATTCATGGGCCATTTAGCCCATCAGCTAATGAACAGCTCTTGATGGATTAGACTGAGAGCGGGAGTTTGAGCCGCGATGAGTAATGAAAGATAGTGATGCCAGAGCACCACCGGCCAGCAAATGATCCATCTAGCCCAGACTCTACATCTCAATAAATATCCTCATCCTGAACATCCTGAACATCTACATGCCCACAGGGTTTCGACTCAGTGCAAATATCAGTATATGAATGGAGGAGGAGAGTGTCAGTGCTACATCTTGAGCGCTGTTCCTTAAGCCTCTATTTGTTTAAATTTTGGCAAACTGGCACTGCCAAATGAGCTACTAGCAATTCCTGTTTGCACTGTGCCCACGACTATACACAAACACAGGATTCATTTGATACTCAAGAAAAAGTTATAAGTTATAAGGAGCATCTCTTTTCTATGACCGCTAAAGGAATGTATGGACGTTTATTTGTGATGGACATCGGAGACAATGATATCCTTGGGAAGTGTAACTTAGAGAGGGAGTATAGTAGCTCTGTGTCCTCACCTCTCTCTCTCTCTCTCTCTCTGCATATACATATGTAAATAGACTTTTATTTTTTTTTTATAATGTAAAAAATAAAGTCTCTCCATCATCTCACTGCTGTTCACCAAGAAATAGTTACAGCACATCATATATCACAAACACGATACAACATGATTATGTCTTTTCTTTCTTTCTCTCTTACCCTCCAGCGGGTCTCTGGTCAGCCCCAGTTGGCTGATGATGTACCGAGGGATGTCTGCCTTCATCAGTTGTCCCTCCTTGGCGTGATCCTCCGCTGCCTCCAGCAGATGGTAAAACTCTTCTGGGTTGAACTCCTGTCATTGGGGGAAAGAATGTGTGAAGTGTGTGCTGCACAGCAAAATTCCCACTGCTGATTTAACACTCAGCAGTATGCAATATCTTTAAGTCCACAACAACAGAGTTTTAACACCTTCAGATTGGTTTGAAGACCAGTGCTGGAGCCACATCATGTCTACAATTGAATAAAAACAAAACTCTGATCAGCTCCGGTCAACACCAGAAACACACTAGAAAATCAACACCTGCTACCACTGAAGTGTTTGGTGTGTGTGATTGCAATATTTCCTTGATCCTCACACAAATTTGGAGGAGAGTTCAAGAAAAGGTTACAAGAGACTGCATGATTTTAAACAACTGGAGTGACGTTGTGCTGCTGCTGGGTAAGACTGGTAATTCAGTACTAACTCATCACGATACACGACTTCTTCTTTGACGACAACGATGGTATCATAAAGGAATTGACATATTGCAAGTCAACTTATATCTAATATATAACACAATATATTTGTAATCTTAAGGGAAAATATGCCACTAAAATAAAATACTTTGCATTTGGGGCTGCAACTAATTTTAATTCCTTTGAATTGTCAATTAGGTCTCAATTAATCAATTTTTTGATCAATAAAATGCCTGAAAATAGTTAAACATTTCCCATTCCAATTTCTCATAGCCCAAAATGGCCTCTTCAAGATCCCCTTTTCCATCCAATCCAGTCAAAATTATCAATTTACAATGATAGAAAAATAAAGAAACAGCAAATATTTACACTTGTGAAACTGGGATTTCAGTTTTTTTGGCTTAAAAGTCAGTTTAAGTCAGTTCACTAATCGATTCATCAAGAAATTGTTTTGGAAAAAAAGGAAAAGGGAGGAAAAAGAAGGTAAACAGCCTCTGACTCAGTATCACAACAAACCTTCTCATGATATTGGTGCAAGTGTGCTGATAAGACATTAAAAGACAATGTATTGAGTCAGGTATTGAACAAAAATTAACCTCCTGGTTAGCAGTAACAAAGGCTTGTGATAACAGCTAACAAAGGATGAGCGTTAATGAACTGATGTCATACTGTGTTGCACCTCACAAAGTAATTCAAAAATCGTGGCCAACTTATAATGACAAAACTAGAATTTACTTCAGCCTGCTGAAACTTTGTGACCAAACACCTCTACAGGGCTGTCAAACAAACATAATCTGTGTTAATACACCTCCCAACTTTAAATTGCTTTCTTGAAAACATCCTTTTTTTTCCAATGAAAAAGCCTTTTGTGTTGTCCTGTGGGATTCAGTTTCATTCCTGTTGGTGGAATAACATTTTGATTAGAAAGCAGAGCCTGGGGCAGCCAGGATCATTTCCTTCTTCCCCTGCTCTCTCATATCTGCTCCCCTAGACCAGAGAAAAAAGAGAGAGTGAGGAGATGGGGGGCATTAACCTGCCTCTCTGATCGCTTGCTCTGCTCCAGGATAATATTCATGCAGCTAACAGCCAACTGGACTGTGTGACATTTTCACCAAACCAGACCTCACAGCTGACTTGAATGCTAAATGAACTCTACGGCTGCAGACAACATCTAAATCTCTGTGTGTGTGTGTGTGTGTGTGTGTGTGTGTGTGTTCTCCTCTCTGACCTAAGGGCCATGAGGATCTAAAGTCCCCTCCAGATCCTGCCTGACCCTATCGACCTCTTCCGACTGTCGCCTTGGCAACAGAAAGATGAGCCACGGTTGCTGGAGGAGGGACCACGGCAATGACGGATATGGGGGGCCATCAATCAGGGAGCTGATATCCAGGTATCGCTAAGCCTCCAGTGTATTCAGAGAGGCTTGTTATTACTAAGTAAGTAGTGGTGAGTTATGTTTTGTATGTATCAAGATGCCAAGGACACGGCTCGGTCTCCCAGCTGATTTGATGTGGTGCTGAGAAGACTTTTTAGGTTATAAAAATACCCTGCAGTGATAAGTTGATACTCTGCTGCAGCAGAGATGTGCAGCATGTCTGATGTACTGAATGACACGGATTAAACAAAACCATGACCTCCACTGTATAATACACTGCATTCATACTTCCACATCTCATGTTGCTGAAGGTGAAATGACATTTACTGGAAGCAAGTGCACAATATAAGCCAGGTTTTTAACGCAGATCAACAGTAAATATGCAACACAAGTGGAGAAAGGATGTAAAGAGTAGAGATTCTGTGTTTCTGCATCTTCTGGTTTTAATTCAAACAGTAACTAAACAGATCGCATGATGTTGTCGAGAGGTTTGCAGCTCTTTCAGATTCAAGTTGCTGCCATCCTCGTTGTCAGTATGGCTCTTCCGCAAGCGTTGTTACAGAATGACAAATTATCCCTAAGCCTTCCTCTTTATAAGAAAATATGTGTTTGCAGGCTTAAAAAGATAGTCCAGCAGCTTAGTATTGCTTTTTAATAAATTGATGGGACTCGCAAGAAACTGGTTAAAAAAAGAAAAGTTGTGTGCACCTCCACCTGTTGCCAGGTGCCGGATAGAACTGCATATTGTGGTAAAGAGTGAAACAATATCCGCACGCTGGAGTACAGCTCCCAATATTTAATTGACTACAACAAACACAACGGTTGAGATATCTTGACTTTTAGTCTCTAGTACGGGTCAGGCCTCAAAAAAGCTAGATCTAACAATTTCCAATAGACCCCTGCCTGCAGCATAAAAGCTCACCTCTTCCAATCTCCACACCTCCAGTTTGTAATGCAGACTCTCTCTATTAAACATTTTAAGTCTCAAGACTGAAACTGTGGAGCACGCCTGTCAGAGCCACTGTTTTCACACGCTGTGGAGCCCTCCCCAGTAAAATGAACTGCATGTGTACGATCAGTGGAGAGCCCCTTTAACAAGAACAAGAAAATTCAGGTTATGAGATAAAACCTTTTACAAAGATCTGATACTTTCTTGTAACCGAGCACAAGGAGCTAAAATCTATCCAAGTTCTTCAGAAGGCCGCTCAAAAACCCAAATTATTACCATAATCTCTCAAGAATAAACACAGGGGGGTACATGCTATTGTTCTTCCTCTGGTGGACTGCAGACACTAAGAACCTGTACATTCAGCAACGAATAACAAATTCATTTTTAATTCATTTGTTTTTTCTTTTCTGCAGCTCAGGGGTAGATGGGTACTGCATTGGGTCTGTATTTGTGCTGCTAACTTGCTGCTAATTGAAGGTCTTTGATTTCTACATCGTAAAAATCTGAGACAGAGATCTGGGCCGTTTTTCTTGTAGTGGCATGCGAGTATTCAGTTTTGACAGTGCATTCCTTGTGTGGGTGCATTCAGACTCTTTTTTCCTTGTCATCCCCCCCAGGACCAAACTATACGAGAAACACATAAAAAATATATCAGGTCTTTTAAAGGCAAGAACAAGTAAAACAAGTGCAATGTAGAAGATTAAAAAAGCCTTAAACTAACCCTTTTAAGAGTGACAGCACAGCTTCCCTGCTGTGACACACTCGGCAATGCAAAGCTCAGATATGCTAAACCTGTGTTTCATCACTTCAGACCGAATGCACAGTAGACTGCCTGCCCCACTTCTGCTCATTCTTTAATGCCTTTTCAGTGTTAAGGAGTCGACCTTCCATCTCCATGTGGGAGGACGGGAGTCTCTCCCAGAAGACGAAGGAGAACATACTCAGAATGTAAGAGGCACCTTTGAAAAACACACCTTGTCACGTCATTCAAAAATGCTCATTTGGTGAATCCGTATCAGTGTCTGTTGAGTATCTCTGAGAAATTGGGGATTGTGGTTTAACTGTTTAAGAAAACGCAGGCCATGGCGATTAGACATGTGGTGTTAAACTCACCAAACACTCAAGGAGCCTGGCGGGACGAGATATGATGATGAAGAGCTTTTTGACCAGCTCAATGACGAAGGTGAGCTCCGAACTCTCCGAGCGCTCGTAAGCCTGATGCAGACGGACAGAGAGACAGACAGGGTCAGTTCATGAGCTGAGGCAAAGAGACGTCACACCTCTTCATTCCTCTCCACCTCCACGACTCACATCATGCAGCAGCCTCTCCAGGTTCTCCTGCAGCTCACAGAAGTAGACGCTGGTGATGAGGCCCTCACGTGATTTGGTCAGGCAGTCTCTGGACAGCTCAGCTACCTGGTGGTGGATGAAGCTAAGGACCCCGTCGGCCAGCGGCAAAACACTCTCCGGGGAGTAGCTGTGGATGAACTCTGCCAGCCTCTCTTCCATCTGAGCTGTGGCCTGATTAAGGACAAGAAAGTGGTTAACAGTCAATTATTGTCATGTGGTCAGTCTGATGTTGAGAGAACAATGTAATCACCTCTCACAGACTTCAATAAACTGCACTCAGCTAATTTGGATTTTTTTTTTTTTTTTTAAATAAGCCTGAGTTTCTTGATAAATTACTAAAACTAACACAAACCAGCAGCGTACGACACGAGTCAAAACACACCCCCACCTGTTCAATGCAGACCTGTGTCTCAGTGATGTCTTGATGGGAGCCTTTTTAGGTGTCTTTTTCAGGGTAAACGATTTGTCCCATTTCCCAGCATTAATATGCATCAGATCTCCAGAAAAGCAGGGATTTTAATCACATTAGCTCCTGTGGTTGCCAAATCCTACGTACGATACCATGACTACTTTGTATCACTGATAACTTGATGTTTAGTGCAGTCATGCTGATAATCTTGTGAAGTAGATCTTTGTTGTGACGTGTGAAGTTAACTGGTGCTGTGCGATTGAGACCAACCTCTTGCTACACTATATATGCGTCAGCTAGATATTACTATGTTTGTCTATAGATGATTAGTTATTAGTTGCTGTTAAAGAGAAGTAATACACATTTTACTTTTCTGGGTGTTTTATTTTCAGAAACTACCATTACTGTACTCTTGTACTCACAGTTCGCCACTGCTATTCTCTATGTATCTTTACATATCATGTACAGAAATCAATAGCCTGGAATCATGTTAATGTCTTTTTCTACTGAGTAAAGAAGCTGAACTTGATTGATGACTCTGTGCTCTCTGACAGGAGCTCTGAAGCAGTAAATGCAAATAACCTAGCTAGCCATTGGGTAAATAATCTAAATAAGGCACATGGAAAATGCAACCTACATTCAAATTGTCTTTTCGGAAGAACCTGAAGGAGTCTAAAGGATGCTGACAAAATCTGCCATAGCCAGATTCACTCCCTTGTGTAACAAATGTTTAAAAGAACATAACTGTCAGAATTTAGGCTCCATTAAGCTTCCATTAAACACTTTCTACAGGAGCTTATTTCAGGCATGAAACGGCTAATGATGATTCTTATAATGACGGTGAAAATGCAAAGCAAAGTTGAGCCCTCATTCACAAGCCTGGGAAGTGTGCAGTAGTATGTGGGAAGACTCATTAGCACTGCTTCAAAATGAATAACTACAGGATGATGATGGTGTGTGTGTGTGTGTGTGTGTGTGTGTGTGTGTGTGTGTGTGTGTCTACAGGCAGGTGTGTTTGAGGACACCTGCCTGCAGAGTGACATACATTGACAACACTTGTTCATAGAAGTAGTCGCCTCGCTCAGACATTAAATCATGTGTCTATGTCTCGGTACGGAACGCATACAGACATGTTTAAGAGCTTGAGTTACAGTTTGAGCAGGATTATGATCTAATTCATTTTGTGCTAATGATCAGTTACAGACAAGCATCTTAGACACGGCCCGACCTCGACAAGAATGGTGCAGTAAACAACATATCAGTGGCAGAGCTCTGACTGAAAGCTGTCTTTCAGTCCAGTTGAACACATCTGGGATAAGGTGGTAGATACTGTGATGTTTGCAACAAATAATGTGGGGCCCACAAACATTTTGTGTTATCGCATGATCCATGAGAAACATTTCCGGGAAATCTGAGCGCTGTGAAATCCAAGTGAGTACCACTGTCTGGTATGTGTCCTCCAGGATTCAGTGCTGGGATTTTTTCTTTATCTCTGCCTACACCAGATTTCTTGGCCATGCGGTAGCTGTACATAGATTCCCATACCACTTCAATGTGACTTATCAGTGTCTGCATGATGGGCTGATATTGCTGCCTGGATGATGGGTGGGTCAGTACAACCATTACTGAGCTGCTATTCGTTGAAGGAAAAGACTTCTGTGAATGATTATTTCTTAGATCATATGGTGACTGCTTTTTGCTGCAGGTTTGTTCTTCAGGACACCTGCTTGACGGATTCCCGTCCCCGATTACTGCCACTGTTTCTGAGGACATTATTTATCTCCAGATACGACTACTGCATTGTCTTCCTGACTTAAATATTTTTGCATTTGGTAAGATTCTTCAAACTGATCCAAAATGCGGCAGCCTGTCTGATCTTCAACTTACCCAAACATCCTACCGCAATGCTCCCCGCATAAGCGTCTTGTAGTAGCATACATCAGATTCAAGTCCCTGGTGCTAGTCTACAAAGCCAAACCTTATCTACTTCCCAGGAAATGGTGAAACCTCTAACAAAGGACCTCTCAAACTTTTGTCAACACTGTTGTCTGCTCTTCAGGACTTCACAATCCTGCACATCCGCCAACAAATTTAACACCCATCTGTTGATGAAGTATTTATACTGACGTGTTGCTTTGTTCGTCTTCATGGCCATCGTGAACTCAACAGGTTATGACCGATTTAATGTTTGGTTTGTCCTCCTGTAAAGAAATATTACTCTCCTGCCGCTAATCTACAACTGCAACTAGCACTGAACAGCTTTGTCCTTTTTAATGCAGTTATTCAAGTCGGGTTTCTAGTGACACATATTTCTGCCCATATTTGATTTTCTTTTCAACAGTAATTGAAAGGACGTAAGGTTTCTTACTACTGAAAACTAAAATGTGTTCCAGAGAATAATTTGAGGCTTGTATATTAGCATAGCACTAACGTGTCATCAGCTACTTACTGGAAAGATCCGATTCCTGAAATCAACTGGATAACTGTTTTAAATATAATTGAAATTCAGTGTAGCTAAAGAGTTGGTCAATGCCTGTATGCATATTGTTTGTGTGTATATTTGGTGTGTGTGTGTGTGTGTGTGTGTGTGTGTGTGTGTGTGTGAATGCACAGTTTACACTTGTGTATTTGTTTGTGTGAGGTTGACCTTGGGGAAGCGCTCCTTGTAGACATGGTTCATCATCACTATTTCATTGTCATAGCAGGATGGAGATCGCCCGGGGCTGAAGAGATACAAACACAGAGAGCGGCAGAGTAATATAAAGCACTGACTGGGTAAACCCGAGTGTGAGGGGAGGCAGCTGGTGAGACATGGAGATAAAATTCTGCATTTTTCACTCGAATGACAGAATAATTCGCTGCTTCCCATCACGTCCATCCTGTCTGTACATTATGCTAATCGACCCATCACAAATTCTGTACACTCTGTTTCTCTGATGGATTTGGTGTCTTCCTGCATGTCATGCCCCACGCCTCCATCACAAGCCAGGTGCAGTTGTCAGAAACATGCATAAATACTTGAAGAGTCACATGTATGCTTTCCTACACACACATGCACAGACATAAAGCAAAGGCACAAATGGACATGAGGCAGAGACAAAGCACACAAGGCAATAGTATCTTCATTTCACAGCAACTCATCCTAAGCTGAATTCACAAAAGCACAATCTTATGTCTTATAGGCAAACAGATCACAGTTAGGCATCACACAATGATGTGATATGAACAGTGACAATGAGGCATTTCAGGTAAACATTAAAGGCATTCAGCATATTGAAGCCACAAGATTTTATCTAGGCCAACGACCATGGAGGAGCTCAATACAGAAACTGAATACTGATAAGTAGTGATGTGTCGTATGTAGTTAGGGCATGCTGCATCCAGAGGGGTGGCTATAATAATAGTAGGTGTGGTTGGAGGGAGTGTGCACCAGAGACTCCTGCTAATAGAGAAACTGCTGCACTCTGGAGAGGCTCAAAGCACTGGAGGCTGGACTGATACTGATATAATACCAGTGTAAAATACCCTGCATAGCTTTTTCTGTTTTGTTTTGTTTTTTTTTAACTCGGCTACATTTGTGTGTGAAGATTTCACACACAAAACATATGATTATCTTATAAAATATGATGCTATGAGCTGTATTTAATCAGTAGTGTATAGTAATAATTTAAGGATAAGACTGGTGTTATTCCATATTTTTCTTCTTGTCAACAACAAAAAAAACAAAAAAGACCACTAGTTTTGCTGGTAAAATGTGAAATGCAGGAATTACTTGCAATTGATCAATTTATAATGTTGCATTGGTACTTTCACTTTCACTAGTACACTACTGTTTATTAACATCATAGTGAGAGGGAATGATATAATAACAGTGGTAAATCCAGACACATAGGAAACACATTTTCACATCTGTCAGATGACAAAACTTCAACTTAAATAGTATACACTATGTATAGATTTACATGAGTAACAAATATTATTTCCATGAAGCTTTCTAAGAAATGCTTAGAAATCCTAGAAAAAGAAATTGTCTGTAACGAGGGCCAAAAAAAAACTGACTCGTCCTCAACAGCATTTAACAGCACACACACACATACGCAGAGGGTGAATTATACAAGATAAGCAACAAAAGCTGTGTGCCTGAAATAAATGATTGAGGGCCCTCTACGTCTCCTCGTGACAGAATGAAGTTGTTCCTGCAAACAAAACATGATGCCCCTTTCATAATCTTCAAGGGCTGCTAAATGTCCTTTCATAACAGCTGCACATGCTGAATTTTGGTTGTTTTTGTTTATTTTTCTTCACCAGAAAATCTCCACAAATCAACTACTAATAAATCGGGCTTTGAGCAAAGTTGACATTATTTATCCTGTGGCACAAGCTAGAAGTTTGTCTGATGGTTTAACTGATGAATCATGAGCATTTTGTACTTTTAAAAGAAAAATGTCACAGCATCATTTTAACTGTGTGTAACTGGCAACATTTCTGTTACTAGAGATACTCCAGGTACTACAGGAAACAGCAACTAAGTCCTTATGTGAGACTGTTAAGGGCAAATTGCATGAATCAAAGTGGGCTAGATGCCTGGTGTAAGGGACTCTTTCATTTGCTAAAACTGTCTTTTGCCCATGACCTGCCATGCTCTCACCTGAGACTCCGAGAGCGAGGGCGGACATGCGGCGAGCGTCGGCCCCCGTCATCGTCCGTGATGCTCTCTGTGCTGCCAAAGTGCTTGGACAAGAAATGCAACTCGTCCATGGTCGGCTGGAAGGGCAGCTGGTGCAGACGCTCCTGGGACGAGCTGGATGACTGGAGAGAGACGTGAAAAACAGACAAGGTTAAAAAGTGAACTGCTCTTTGTTCGATTTTTTTTAAAGCCTCTGTCGCAGCTGCGACCTCAATATGTTTAAAAATAGGTACCCAGTGATGGAGAACAGGACATCAAAAACGACAAATGGCAAGAACACCTTGAGAGAGAAGAGAAGAGAAGAGAAGAGAAGAGAAGAGAAGAGAAGAGAAGAGAAGAGAAGGTGTACTATGAGGTGAGTGGGTGGAAATAACTGAAGCAAAGAAGCAACTAAGTTAAAAAGAACAGGGAATGAAAACAGAGAGGTGGAGAAACAAGGAAAATATCCAGAAGGAGTTAGTGTAGGAGGGTAAAAACAGAATAATCTGGTCTGAAAAACAGAGGAAAAAGACTGCAGGGAATGAAAGAGTCACTGCAAGTAAAAGTTGACTGCTGCCTTAAGTGTCTGCCGCCTCGGGGGGTTAACGGCAGTGCTATTCGGTCTTAAACAAAAGACTTTTCCTCAGCACAGGAGGGAAAAAACCAGCTTGGATCAATGGGAGGCTTAATGAACACATCTCCCAATGGGACACCATGGTTGGCTTTGGCCACACAACGATTTCTGCTATAAAAATCCATTAGAAAGTCCATTCAGGACTTAGCCACTTGCAAGCTGCAGAAAGGCACTGAAGTGATGATGCTGTGAATGAGGCAAGTCCAGTCTCCAGAATCAATTAAGAAGTTCCCTGGAGACAGAGTGTACTCAGATATGGAGGAAAATGCCATTGGATAAGATGACTGTCACAGATGAAAAATGTTTCATATCAGTCTTGCTCCTTTCATGCCGTCACAGTGTGAATCTCAATTCCCTTAATTGCATGCAGATTATCTTCACCTGCATCTTAGTCCCTCCCACTGAAGAGGCAAGGAAAGAGGAATTGAGTAAAGACAGTTTTAAAGAAACAGAAAATGCAACGCATGCCTTCTCTTAAGATCAACAGCCTCAAGCATCCAAACGTGCATCAAAACCTTCCTCTGTGCTTGTACTGTACAGATCCGTCCAACCACAGTTTGACTGCAATCTGATCCATGATGCAAGATAAAAGGAGAAATGAAAGATCATAAAAAGAAATGCTTTCTGATGAATAATCAAAGATGATTATTGTTAAAGCTACCACACAGTAGATCGACTGATTTTAACTAGATGGTGAATCGAAGTAAATTTTCTCAATGAAGGAATTCGCATATCCACACTCTCCAGCGCAGATGCGCTGTAAAGTGTCACACAAACTGCTCTGCAAGACTGAATCAAAAATAAATTAATAATAAATGGAGAGTGATAAAAGGAATAAAATAAAAGGGCAGTTTTCTTCACCTTTAACGTTTCATCCTTTGAACTTCCTCCATCTTTTACCCCGTTCTCACCTCCGCTAACAACTGTTTACATCTTTGACTATTCCTGCAGCTTTTCTGCACAACTTTAGCTCAGTTCTACCCCTTCATACACAAAACTCCTCCGCACACATACACAAACACACAAACACATGCACACATCTCCTCCTTTCATCTGCTCTGTTCAGTATGCAAGGGTCCTGCTGTAACTAATCAAGCGAGTAATGGCCCATGTAAGAACCAGCAGAGCACTGAAACCTGACGGGACGGGGGGAGGGAAGAGGTGAAGAGTAGTGTGGGGAAACTGAGAAACCATTTTCGACCTCATCCACCAGCAAAAAGAGATCAATCATTTGCCTACAGTGTGTGTCTCTACTATATGTACTGCTGAGAGACGGGCAATGAAAGAAATGGTGTGTGAAATGCAGCAAAGATGCAGAGCCAGTGATAGTGTTCAGGATAGCACAGCGATGTACAGGGAGTGGATTATTAGTCAACACCTTGCCTCCACCTGAGCGTCATACACATTAAGGTCCATTTCTCAAATGGACTATTTACCAAATGGACCTCGGCAGTGTTCATTCCCTTTTGAGTATTCTGTTATGCTCCAAGCATCCTTCACTCAGACAAAAGTGGACAATGTTGTTGTCTCTCTGCTTCAAAACACGTTTCACTTCCACCTACACGCACATTTATTTGTCTCAGTTACCCCTCTTTATCATCCATCTCTCCTTCTCTGGGGATAAAGAGATGGATAAAGAAACAGATACTGGAACACTGGTTTGCAACGACAAAGCAGAAATACAAATTGGTTATGTTTCATTTCAATTATCCCTGCTCCACTTTTTTCAGAAAGGCATCATCAGCAGATAAATCAGGTCGATCATATCTTAGCAACTGATCAGTTATTTTTAGGTCTGGTGGTTTATATGTGATGCATGTTCTTCAGCACTACAATGCTATTAAATAATCGGCAAAGAACACAGGAGCGCACGTGTGTGTGTGTGCGCGTCTGTGTACTCATGGCATTTAGCTGCTACTGTGGCATGTAATCTTTTCAAAGCGAAACGAAACTAAAGTAGAAGATGCAAGTTAAGAACATGAATTAAATGCAGCATAGCGCACGCTGATTTTATGCATGAAAATATATGCAAATAAATTCTTTGAGTGAAATACATATTCATGCAAAGAATACAAAACCCACCTCATCAATTTAGCAATGGAAGAAAAATCTAAAATACAGTTCTGTGCATTGATTTCATGATTCATGCAGCTAAATTAGCAAAAGAAAAAAAAAGCATTCGCCACACTTTAGTGTCTTTAAGTGTCTTCTGTTTCTCAAATGTAATGCAATGTAAATTAAAGAAAGTATGAGTTTTCACTTGTCATGCTGTGAAGAGGGGAAATATGAAGGAATCTCTCAATGAAAGCAGCTCCAGAAGCCTCTCATTGAAACTCAGGGGACTTCTCAGGAGGCTGCTGCTAAACTGTGGCGTGTAGTTTGATAGCCACAAGTTTTGTGTTACAAGGGCACACTTAGTCAGCTCCATCCTACATTTGAGTGAGGATACGTTGCAGCGGCTGCTGCAGTAATAATACACGACAGATGCAGGGAAGTTGCAGCTACTGTAGTCACATCTGTGGTGTAGACAGTCATTTCGGTTACGTCTTAAAAGGAGAACTTAAAGAAAACACACTCCTCTTCTGATGCAGTCTCTGAGAGTGTGACATCACATTGATTTGGCAAATGTTTTTTGTCCAGAAGCGACTCACATTCTTTCACATACACGGGAAACAATTTGGGGTTCGGTGTCTTACTAAATCCCACCATTGACCTTGCAGTTAAGGGCTATCCCACTCTACTGCCTGAGCTAAAGCCTCATCAGGCGGATGTTAGAGGCTTTTCTTCACTGTGAAAGGTGACTGCACTGTACTTACACAGTGTCGTACAACCTAAGTAAGACAAAGCACTTTTAAATGTCCTTCTCATTCACTCACTCACACACACACACACACACACACTATTAAACCTAATTCTACGATGCATAATGATACACATTCCTGTTGATGGTTTCACACTGTGTCTGTTCATACTTTTTTCTTTTTTTTTTTTTTTAAAAACCCCATAAGGCGCCTTTAATCAAACGAATTGTGTGTCAGACATGACTGATCTACACTGAATACAGTTAAACTCGTTATTTCAGCGATTAGTTACATTGATTTAGTCACGTGGGCCGCAGACTTCACTGGCCTCAGGTTACCTAACGTAAAAAGTACCATGCACTGTGGTGCAGAAATTTTAACTCAGATAAAACAAAACAATGGTATCAGATTGGAAATCAGTACAGGATGACTGTGTGAATCACATGGTTGATGTACTGGTATCACTATCAGTAGAGTTGCTTCTCTTGTGTTGATTGTTTTTTGTCCTCAATGAGACAAGAGACGTGCAAAAATGAAAAATGAAACTTACCGTTGAGCTGGGTGTATTGGTGCCATATCCTGAGGAAGGCAAAGAAGCCAAGGACCATCTACGACCATCAGCCCTGAGAAAAGCGGGGGGGGGGAAAGAAGAACATATGTTAGAGCCAAAAAGAATGAAAACTGTTTTTCTCTCACTTTCCATGGACAGAACTCAAATATAGTTTAGTGTCATTTCTTTTTTAGTCGCTCCAAACAACGCAATGGACCATTACACTACAGCCACGCCACCAATTTCCCCTCCTTTCAATTCATCCAATTATACTTCTCTTCCCTCTGGCCTTCTCCAGCCATCCACAAGTCTGACACTTCCTCTGAGTGAGTGATGAGGGATACACGTTTGGGCAAAATCCTGACACCTCGCCTCATTCATCTCAGCCTGATGTCACGCCTCTGTCACACAGACACTCGGTGGGAACAGCGTAGGACAAAGCTAGGGCATCGGCATGCAGTTTCATTCCGTATGTGTATGTGTTTGTGTTTGTGTGTGTGTGTGTGTGTGTGTGTGTGTGTGTGTGTGTGTGTGTGAGAGAGAGTGGGTGTGTTCCCTGTGTGTAAAAATAATCCAGTAATCTACTTTGCACCGTTCTTGTAACATTTCCTTGTGTGACTTATTGTGTGAAGAAAAGAGGGATGCCAACCTTCGAGAGGAAGCGAAGGAAAAGTGGGCAGGTCCGCTTGGTGAGAAGTTGCGCGGGCTGTCCAACGGACTGCTTCCTGTTGAAATACATATGGAAAGAAGACAAAAGAAAACATACACTATGAGTTATTTCATTTAAGGTTTTAGGTAACTACACTCTACAAGTCATTCCCATTTCATTTGGTCGCGTCACCTTGAAGGAAATATTGTATTCTTATCAGCCAATGTCGAGAACAATATGAGGGTGGGCACCAAAATTTGATCTTTGTTCATTCAGTCATTAAAAGAGAAACCACTGTTATGGTTAAGATAAAAAAAACAACGACCCTCTGTGAGTCCTGCTTCCAAATCTTACCCATGAGCCTGTCCTGCAGAATTAAATATTAAAGATTTAGTTAAACAACAACTGAATGCCAGCTGAGAATCTTGTTCATTTTATTCCATAGCACACCTCAACAGAGATTTGTTTTTGTTTTTTTTTTAATACCACCCGAGGTTCGGTTGTCTCAGACAGTGCAGAGGCCTAAGATGAATCAGCATTTGTTAGAGCTCTCTGCACAGCAAGAAATCTTTGCGCTGCTTGCTGTGATGGTCAGTAAGTCTGACTGCTGTGCACCTTGAAAACCAATGTTGGCAACTGACAACTGTGAGCTCTAATACCATCAGCTACAGTGTGACTGCATATTGAAATGTTTAAGAGTTGTTGATACAATGAGTGCATTTACATGTGCACTAGTAGTTTCCTGGTTCTGTTGCACATGTAAACAGCATATACTGGTTTCAGAAACCTGGATAAGACCTAGTTTTTTAAAACCTGGATATGCTACCTGGATTACTCAGACAGAAACCAGGATACTGTCGCGTGTAAACAATTCTATGCTGGTACAGAGCATGGTGGCTGAGATGGCGAGAGTCACGACACACCAGCAGAAACCATCCATACCGCTTGTCCTTATAGGGTCGCGGAGGGGCTGGAGCCAATCCCAGTTGACATTGGGCAAGGGCAGGGTACACCCCGGACAGGTCGCCAGTCTATCACAGACTAAACAACCATTCACACCTGTGGTCACCAAATAACCTGTCACATGTCTTTGGACTGTGGGAGGAAGCCAGAGTAACCTGAGGCAAAAGGACAGGGGGACGAGGGAGAACATGCAAACCCGGGTCCTGGGTTCGGACCCTGAACTTTTTCACTGTGAGGCAACAGTCCTAACCACTGCACCACCACTGCACCATCATTTAAACATGGATATGAATCAAAACAAGATAAGAAAGCAGGAAACTAGTGTGCACGTAAACTTAAGAAGTGATTCTGAGGTTTGCTGCATGTTCTTTCCATTTAATCTGGCAACACTATGTTTGATTTTGATGTTGAAAGTTAAATGAAAAAAAATCTAGTGGTACTCTTGGACAACCCTTAAGACACCCCCATGGTGTCATGGCACCCACTGTAGGAACTGTGGGAACCACTGCATTAGTGATTTAAATTCTCATGTCACAGTGTCCTGACTCACCCTGGAGTACACTTCTATGTCACTGCAGCAAGGTAAGAATTTACATCACTGGAGGAGATCTTCAGCTGGTGTCGGAGTTGCTCTTTGATGCTCAGAGTTGTCTTTTTGAGTGAGTATTTTCAACGAAAAAACAACTAGATTTCATGCAAAGAAGACAGTCACTTTAAATTTACTTTGACCCAGATTTCATGTTCTCAAAGCTGTTGTGTTTTCAGCTGCTATACTTAACTCTGTCCTGTTGAGAAAAGTAAAAC
This sequence comes from Seriola aureovittata, assembly GCF_021018895.1. NCBI lineage: Eukaryota > Metazoa > Chordata > Actinopteri > Carangiformes > Carangidae > Seriola > Seriola aureovittata. The sequence continues at coordinate 15,462,947 of NC_079366.1, forward strand.
TCAGGAAATCCCGCGACAGAAAAGGGAGGAAAAGGGTTGATCTTACACCAGAGTCCCAATAGTGAAGTAAAAACAACAACTGCAGAGTGCTGCTTTCTAAGTCTGGTTTCTGTATAATCAGTTTTTCAATCAAATTTTTTTTTTTTTTTTAACTTTTATAGTTATTAAAGTAAACGAGGCCAAATTGTCCATTAAAAAACGGAATCTAATGAGCCCAACATACTGTTTAATCTGCTACTGTGTGGTGTCTAAAACATATATGCACTGTATATACTGACCTATGTGTCCAGGCAGTGGAGAGTGCGGCCGTGGCAGCGTGGGGGACGTACTGGTCAGGATGAGGCTTTTCCGGTTGCTGGTTCTGCAACTAGAACACATGTGAGAACAGAGAGCACGTCAATATTTGTCTTTATTATATTTAAGACTCCATCGATACCAGGCAGATGAAAGCTGGTGTACACACACACACACACACACACACACGCGCACGCGCACACACACACACACGCGCACACACACACACGCGCGCACACGCACACACACACACACACACACACACACACACACACACACACACACACACACACACACACACACACACACACACACACACACACACACACTGCAGTACCCCCCAGGTTAATGAATATACGGTGTCTGTGTTTGGCTATGTGCTTACTTGTCACCCTGAGTAAATGTATAGCCTGTAATACAGTAAAGTATGTGTGGCTGTAAGTGTGTATGCTTTTTATATTGAGTACAGTATGTTTCTGTGTGTGTGCATGTGTCAGGCCATAGCGCATGATTTTATTGATGTCCACCCACATACAGGGGAGAGGGACAAATCAACAGAGATTTTTAATTTCCTCTAGGTCCAACCCCACGATGGCCGCAGCCATGAAGTGTAATGGCAGGAGTGAGGAGGTGATGGAGGGATGAAGAGACAGATGGTGAAGAAGAAAAGGACCAGGGAGGACAGGTATAGTCCATAATGAAGATCTGAAATTACTGAACCATGAATGATTCACTCGCTGCTCTTGCCCCACTGCTGTGATGTGTCTTTGAACAGTTCGACAAAAGAACACACACACACGCACACACACACACACGCACACACACACACACGCACATACACGTAGCACGCACACACACACACGCACGCACGCACAAGGGTTATTGTCTTACATAAGAGCTTGTAAAGTGGGAAGTGGATTTTTCAGGTGTTATTTTCATGTGTGGATTGGGTTTGCTCACAGGCCTTTCGTGTCCGTGCGTGTTTGCTTCGCTGGAGAGCCTGTCAGAGCAGATTTTGCAGAGCAGAACCACAACCTGACAAACAATACACGTTTGCCCCATGTTGCATCAGCCAGCCCACTGCTCTACATCTGTGCAGGAAGTGCAGTAAATCATAGCGCGCACACACAAAAATAAAAATGCACAAACACACAACATACATCGGTTATTTGATGCATCTCAACTAACACCTCGATCTATAATCTATATCTCCATCTTGCAGTCCTCCCACATCCTCCCTTATCCCTCCCTCTTTTCCGATGTGAGTCCTCAGCAGTTGTTTCAAACGCTCCAAGACATCAAACCCCTGGCAAGATTTTATCGGTGGCAGTGCGCCTCTGTGGGCGCCAGCTGAGGGAGAGCTTGTACTCAACCTTGCAGAACAGAGGAGGAGCGTATTGAAATATTTAAGGGAAATGCATTAGCTTTGGATGGAGGGCTGGAAGTGGCTTAACACCACCCTTCGCTGCAGCTCTCAGAAGATGAAGAACAGAGGAGGCAGGGGGAAGGGTGAGGGACGAGGTGGGGACACACACACACACACACACACACACACACACACACACATACACACACACAAAAAGTGCATATAGTATATTCCTCTGATATAATTTCTGTGTCAAACTCTTGCCTCTCTTTTCTTGAAGCCTGCCTGCAATCGTTTTTCATTTCACCCCCTCCTTAACCTGTGCTCTCTCAAATCCACATTTTCATTGCTGCTCTTTGTCAATCACAAGCTGAATCACCTGAGCACACGCTAGTCAAGCATCTCTCCACAACATATTCTTAGCTTTTGATTTATGATTCACCACATCTACAGCAGCCCTACTCTACCAGCAAATCGTCAAATGGCAGTGATTCACTCTTAGATGAAGTGTCTAATGTTGCAAACTACATATTACAGGGAAAGAGATTTAATCTCACCTGCCTGGTTTCTGTGAATTTAATGCTGATTATTCTCAGTCTCAATAAATCTTTTGATAACTTCTAAATCACTCATCTGTTTCTCTTTCATTTCTTCCATTTCTTCTCATATCCGGATTTACTATCATTCTGCTTTCTCCTTCCAAATGAACTCTGAATGAAGAATAATTGAAGTGAGTGAAGTCAAGAAAACTCATTCTTCCCCTCTAACTCCAGATTTAAGGGTTATAGAGTCAAATAAACTATTAAAAGACTGTAACAGAATGAAAACCCACTAGGCTAAAGCAATCTAATCTTCCCATAAAGCCAGAAGTCTCTTGCAGCCACTATGCTTTATAACATTGTTATCTTAAATGAATGCTTCAAAAGGGCATCTTGCCCAAAGCATTTGTACTGCAAAAAAAAAGAAAAGAAAAAAAAGGTTAAATAGGAGTGCTGCTCTTTATGCTATACTACAGCCACATTATTTATCACCAGTAAAGGTCATACAGATTGACTTTGGGCAAACCCCCAAAACCAGGCATGAACCCACATATAGGTTTACAATAGTGAGAGTAGAAAGAGCAAAGACAGACACTTTTTCCAGGCATGAAAGAGTGAGAATTATACTGTCTATTCAACAGCATACTGCAGCTGCATACTGGTCAGTTTGGGGTGCTTGTGTGGGACAGGCTGATGTACAGACGACAGATGGGTAATGGGTGGCACTCCACTGTTTCAGTATTATTCTCCTATAACAATGTCAGACTTTAAAAAAAGGCCTCAAAAGCATCAGAACCAGAGATTTTGTCTTTTTTTATTTTGCACATTCTTCTTCCTTGTTAACTGTTTATTACATCCCTATTTATTATGTACTAAACTGCAATGAAAAACCTGCACACAAAAGTGCATCTATGTTACAGTATGACTTATATATGTATATATATATATAACATATATGAAAATCTGACGTTACTGTGATGTGATATTTCTTTATTTTCTTAGTTTTCGGTCAGAAAAAAACTGCTAAATTTTAGCTGTGTTTTTCTTTCCCCCCTCATTTCTCTCTTTAACTATGCAGAAAGGTACGGCAGCATATTCAAGGAGGTCATGTTCACCTGTCTTGTCCAGTCATGTTCCTCATCTTTCCCAGAAACCCTGGCTACATAATTAGCAGTAACCGTGGTGGCAGTCAGTGAAGGTTACGGGACAGGAGCTATAGGTGGCTTTAAGGGCTTAAGGCTAACACCCTGTAGATTCACTGGAGTGGGAAAGCAAAAGAGATAAGAGGTGGGAATGTGCTGCGGGCGGAGGGTAGAATGTGTGTGTGTGTGTGTGTGTGTGTGTGTGTGTGTGTGCGTGTTGGTGTGTAAATGTGACTTTAAATCACTCTGTCATGGTTATGGCCATGCAGCTTGGACTCATCCTGCCTCAATCTGGTTAAGAAGGTGTGCGTGTGTGTGTGTGTGTGTGTGCGTAAGAGAGACAGAAAGAGTTAGTATGCTATGCATTGCCATCTTTAAATCATAAATCTGAGGCTGTCTCTGGTTTTGTGGTCAAATACACACTCTTGCTCTATATCATCCACCACCTCCTCTGTTTTCAGGCAGATGGTGATATTTGGATTCATTCAGTCATGTACTTACGCATAAATGAATTTTGAATAGAAAGTTGAAGCTTTACTGACGACAAGACACTTTCCTTTAAAATATTCAGACCCTTTCAGATCCAATTAGGTTAATCAAGAACAAATTCTCTCTATCCGTAATGAACTGACCAAGAAGAAGAGAGATGAAGAGCCGTGGGAGAGGGACGAAGACGTGAAGGGGAATGTACAAAGTTTCCATAGCAACACATTTGGAGTCACAGTCAAAGGAAGCAAACTGTGACATCCCCAACTGTTTTCTTTCTTTCTCTTGTTTCCACCAGAGCACACAATGAGAAACACGCAGCTTGTGTTAAACAAATAAAATAATGAAGGTGAGCATCAGATTGAATGAGCTCTGATCTAAGGCCAGTAAAACCAAACAAATATGATCTCCGCCTGCAGAGAACCACAATGCTGTGAGTCAGAGTCTGTTGATACGGCTGAGCCAAAGACTGTTTGTGTGTTTTACGTGTGAATGCCAGATTTAATAATCCATCATAATCCATTGTGTAATCCATCATGCAGGCTCAATCTGTGTGTGACAGAGTGGGTAGCGGTGAGACACGTGGTGCTGTCACTCAGACAGAGTATGATGCGTTGGGCTTAATGGTGCATGCTGTTATTGTGTGGGCCTCTGCTGACGGACACCAGAGCTGACGAGAAAGCTGCCAGCAACTTTTAATATGTGGCAGAAAGAGTGGATTTCTGATGGTGTCAGGTACGTGTGGCTGAGCCTGTCAAAGGGTGTTTTTTTTGTTTGTTCTGGGGGGTGAAGGTGGTTTTTGCATCAAGGTGGTCACAAGAAAACACCTCCAGAACGACAAACAAGGGCAGGGGAAAGAGGAATAAGGGAGGGAGGGAGTGGGCAGTGTTGCCAAATAAAGCACAACTAGTGTTTTTTTATGTTTTGGCAACTCCAGGACCTTTGCTAGGGTTAGAGAAAGATGGAAGACTTGGTTGAATATTGAAAAAGTCGCTACACAAACACAAAGACATAAAGCGTTTTGACCTCAGCTACAAATGACTTCATATAACGTGAAAGGTGATACTTGCAGAAGAAAAGCCACAGACAATAATCACCAACACTATAGCTTTATGGAGCATTGCACGACTTTAAGTTCATTGTTTTGGTTTTCCTGCCAAAAACATAACTGTTTTGGTTCACTCTCTGTTCTCATTGATTATTTCCAGTCGCAGGAGGCTGAAGATGAACCCACTGTAGACTAGCTGCTAACCACCAAGTTGCAGAGTGACCAAGTTGGCGACGAGCGAGAGTGTGGAGACCAAAAACGGAGCTAAAAGAGAATGAAAATTGAACTTGCCGTCACCAGATGACCAGGAAATGACCCCAAATGAATGCTAATGTTACTCTGTATATGTTAGATATCCAAATAGGCAACGCTTTGACATTTAGAGCAAATGCATTGCCATAGTAATGCTATTTTAAGCCAAAATTTAACAACACAGACGATGCAGCATGTGAACCCAACTCTCCAGTGTCAAAGCAACCCAACCACCCCAACCCAATCTCCTCACTAAGACTTCTGTGCAGGAAACAGACGACAAATTTCCTGGATAGTACACAAATTGCCGGTAAACATAATCCAGGCAGCAATCACAATTCCTCCAGAACTTCTTTGGCAAAGCAAATTAGAAGTATATCAATGTATTTTGTAAGTGACCCGGCTGCATGTTGACACCGCGATGTTAAGAGGATATTATAAACAGACAATATCAAAGGTGACTAACAGGGATGCAAAAAGAGCCAAAACCACACAGACACACACAAACAAACACACACACACACACTAATGTGACAGGCGACAAACCCCTGCTTATGTCTCTCTGCTCCCAATAATGAAACCCAGGGCTGTCATTGGCTGCGAGGTTCATAGGTTAAATCTGTGGTAATGACTCGTGCAGAAGCTTTGACGAGCAATTATCCCCCTGCAGGCCCTCGGCTGGCACTGGGCCATTACTCTCGCTCACACACACGCCCCTGAATGTGCCCACACTCATGGAAAAACACATAAGCAGAGTGTTGGTCCCCAAACACTGCCCCAGAACTGTCACAAACTGTCTACATTCATTACAGCAATGAAAGTAATACAAACAACAACGCTTGGATACAGGTCATTAAAACTACACATTTAGTGCTTCCCTGGTGCCGATACAGTCTCTTAGTTGTAAGTTACGATGGGACAACTGACAGTAACAAGTAACAGTTCAATAATAAAAATGTTTGTACCTACATTATAATTGTGTTTAATTACAAATTAGGTCTTTGGTTATGATTTGGGTACTCATCAAGGTAATTGCTGCAAAGTGGGATCACAACAACATTACTACAGCAAAGCAGTGAGACAATGAGACAGGTTGTAAACAAGCCAACGTTAAGCAACATCTGCTAAACCACGTTTGCAGATGAAATGAAAAATATGCACACCTGAAATGTCGGTTATAATCCCTCATTGCACAAGTACGCTTTGCACAACTACAGCAGTAGGTCAAAGTTGAAAAATGTTTACAGTGGACAGACTGTGTAATGATTTGACAGTTTGCCTTTGTTGTCTCCTCTAAACGACTTTGTATAACCTGGGGATTTGTTTAAAAATTGTTTGATCAATTGTGTTTATTGCCCTGTTGGACTTCTTTTTACCAATCTTGCCATGTTCCCAGATCTAAGCAAATTAAAAGTGCCCTGTGTGTATCCTTGAAGCCTGAAGTGTTGATACATGTCATCTTCATACCTTCATTTACAGAAACTTACATGGTTTAGATCCATGCTTGTTTACTGGCAGTAAACAAATGTAAAATAAACCTATATCACGAAAGAACAAGGTGTCTTGCCAACGGTGGTTTCATAGAAGTCAACCGAGGTTCACTGGTGCCCAAAAAAAAAACGTTTCTATCCTCAGGCAGTGATCCAAATGAGAAAAATGCATAATGGTCATTTAAAATTATGCAACAGTATTTCTTCACACACTGGCTCTTTGAGTGGTGGAGACAGGATGTGACAGGAATCACTGTCACAATCACTGCAGTGTTTAAGAAAGGGAGACAACTAAAGCGGGAACTTAGCTGAATTTAGATTTAGATAATATACAGCACTGTGCAAAAGTTTAAGGCACTTTAGATGTTGGATGATTTTTATCCATTATGCAATAATACCACCATGGACACATCCAATCGGTCCAAAATTCATTCAGCAGCAATGACCCCAAACACACAACCAGAGACATAAAGAACTGTCTTCAGAGACAAGAAGAACAAGGATTCCTGAATCAGATGGTCTGACCCCAAGAGAGTCCTGATCTCAACATCGTGGAGTCAGTCTGAGAGACAGCCTGAATCCACAGAAGAACTGTGGCAAGTTCTCCAAGAGGTTTGGAACAACCATCCTGCCAAGTACCTTCAAAAATTCTTTACAAGTTTACCGAGGAGAACTGGTGCTGTTCAAAAGACAAAGTCACACTGATTGATTGATTCTTTCCCTATTCACTTTGTATAAAGTTAACTGATACAAACTATTCACAGCATTATTTTTGAAAGCATCACTCACTCTAATTTTAGCAGCTAAAGTGTTTGCACCACGCTGTGGATTTGGTTTCAAATACCAAACTTATTTTTCAAAGTAAAATCTAAACTGTAAACAAAATGAACAGAATGAATTCACACATTTAATCATGTTCAGACAAAACAAAAACAATTCCTTACTGATATATTCTATTATGTCATCCTTACTCATGATTTCCCCTTAAATACACACCAATGTCATAAACTAATTTTCCATTGTCTTTGTTCTCATTTATAAATACATTCACAAGTCAAGGACAGAACACCGATGATCACAGTTTAATCAGTTTTTAACTTTATTATGTTTCTTTGGCCCTTTCGTAATTATTTCATTAATGACTCCTCATGGAGGGGGCTGTCCTCTCTCTGTCCAAAGCCAAAAAGCTGGTCACTGATAAAAAAAACAGAGAACAATGCGGACAATGAGCCGTTTAAACAGACCAGCTCCACATTACACCAAATCTAATTAAAGGAATGAGCCCATTCAGAAGGACAAGCCGACACCGACGGCTTGATAGCACATCATGGGAGGACGTTTAACTATCGAGGAGAAAGGCATCAACATGTGTGCACACCCTCCATCACCCAGTCTGTGTGTGTGTGTGTGTGTGTGTGTGTGTGTGTGTGTGTGTGTGTGTGTGTTGTTGTTGTTGGGGTGTAACTAATTGTACATTTGCATGCACATGTGAGCCTGTGACAGGTGTGAGTGAGTGCCTGTGCATTCTTAATGTGTTTTACCTAGTAGATGATTAACTCTGTGTGTGTATGTGTGTGTGTGTGTGTGTGTGTGTGTGTGTGTGTGTGTGTGTAAGTGTGTTTGTGTGCGGTCTGTCTGTCGGTAGTGTCATCTTCTGCTCTAAGTGCTGACTCATAGGACACCAGACCTTCCTGATGGTTACACCATCGATCTGTCCAGACTCACTTCCTGTCAGGTGACCCCTCTCTCCCTCTCTCTCTACCTCTTAAAGGAAAGTCTTTGTTTACAACTTTGGGAAATGGAGGGACTAAAATGCTTCCCCTTTAAAAAGCTTTCTGGTCCAACAGGCTGGTCCCTGTTAGTGCATCCTATTACGCAAGATCCACTGTTCTTACTGCCAGTGTCCAAAACATCCACTGGGATCTATGTGGAGCCCAAACTCTGTGCGGTGTCCAAATCAAGCCAAGTGGGCAGATTTATCAAGCATGAGGCAGTTAGATGGAGATTGAGAGGATGATTGAGTGATGCTGACAAGTAGCAGATGAAAGCAAACAAAAAAAAGAAAAAAAGAGGATGGGAAAAAGATAAATGACATGAATCTAGGAGGAGAATATACAACAGGAGTATCTTGGTGTTAGGGGTTGCTGCAGGGGTTAGTCACATGGCTTTCTTGTTGCTATGCAATGTAGTACAGAGAGACATAAATAGAGACTTTAGCTGTTATCCCCCATGAAAGAGAGGCTAAGCAAAGGAAAAAAAGATGACAAAGCCAACCAAAACAGTAAAAACCACAGCTTTACAGTTGTACAAGAGGAAAAAAATGTAGTTAAAGAATAAAGATGAAATAGGGAAAGACAGAGAAAGGCGGTCAGAGATTAAAAAAAGATGAAATACTGCCTGAGTCACCAAGTCATTGCAACATATTAGAAAAACAGCAATGCTTTTGGCAATGAATGCTGTGACAAAGGGGCAATTCTCATCTTACAATGTGTTAGTTCAATAAATAAAATAAGGTAATATGTTTTGTTGTGAGGCCTAGTACAGTAACTGACTGAATATGCTATGTGCTGGCAAGTATGTTTGTCTTATGATTGAATAAAGAGATGGTTGGCAGATGAGGCAGCTGACTGCCTAAATTACTGACCAACCAGCTGGATGATTGACACGCTGGCTGACAGTCAGACTGAATTTCTGGCTGAACTTTTGCCCCACTAGCTCACCTGGGTAGCTGATTTTACAGTGGGCCAACTAAGTGGCTGACTGACAAATAAAGTCACACCGAAGTCTGTCAGGGCCTGGACCTGTTGTCTAAATCTGCTCACATAGCAGATAAGCTAATCATCTGCTAGCTCTAGTTTCATACTTACTGGACCGCCATGAGAGCGGTATCAATCTTCTCATCTAACTCTGAGAGAATGTGAATAAGCTTAATGTGGAACTATTCCGCTTATAAACCTATCATATTTTTCTATTGGAGAACTGAAGTTCCTTTCTGAGTAATACCTCTGAGCTTTTTTTAACTCACAGACCTCATCAGTTAGTGGTACTGGCTCAGATGTCATCACAAGGCCAAAGACTATCTTCTTTTTTTTTTCTCTCTCCATGTTCTACGCTACGGTCATGAAAGGTCACCCGAGCCTTTTCCCTTCACCAATAAAGACTGTGAGAGGAGGTTCTACAGTGGAGATTGTTTTGTTACAGAGTAAAGCCTGGCGTATGGTACACCAGTCAAAGACATGATGATGATGATGATGATGATGATGATGATGATGATGATGATGATGATGATGATGATGTCGTCTTATGAATGTTTTAAAATATAAAACAGAGGTCATGCTCAAAATGAGCTACAGCTGAACTAAGCTTCCTGGTCATAATTAAAGATGATAGAAAAATGTGAATTGCATTGAATAACATGCCATCCAAAGATTCACTGGTCTGACACACACCAAAGTCTCTGGTACAGCACATAAATAGAACACCATGGGACACAATAAACATCCAGACATCTATTTTAGTCAGTCTCCAGTCGAAGGTGTTGTCAGACGTCCTCTAAAGGTGTGAAAGTGTATCCTCAGGCAGAGTGATGCAGCAGGAAGTTGCGGCAGTGCAAAGACCTATCTGGATCTTTCTGCATGTGTCACTATCAGTCTCTCGTCTGCTGGTTTCCTGTTTGTCTGCATTAGTCTCTCCACCTTGTGTTTGACTGTCGGTGGCTGCTGCTGCCTCAGCTCTTTCCACTTACAGTCTGTGGAGACCTGAGAAGCGCTCTGAATCACCACGGCCATGATATTTCACTTTGTTTCCACCGTGACCTCATCCACAGCAAATGATCCGTAGCCATCCCCTCATAAAGGATGAAACACTTACTTCAGTAAGCAGCACTCATTTGCATGAGCAGAGAGTCTCGCAGCATGTCTAATAGACATTAAAAATGATTTAATCTGATTATGGATAATGCATATAGATTCATAAGAAAGCAAGGCCACAGCTTCCATCTCTTAGAAGAGTATTAGAATGGAAATGGCATTAAGAAGCTTAACTTAATATAACATCTGGCGTAGCACAACTAGACTTCAGATTGTGATAGTAATGGTTTTAAACAAGCTTCAAAGAACAGCAGAGCAGTTCAACTGTGAATGAAACAGCTTTGACAATTAGTGAGCAGATGATCATTTACTATCTGGTTTACATGTAGTAAATACTTTGATTGATTTTAAGCTCTATGATAACTTAGCACAATGGTAACACACCCTGTGCAGAGGGTTAGAGCTTGTGTGCTGCACTTTTGATGATATCAAGCATGAACAAGCGAGTACTGCCAGGCAACTGCAGATCCCAGTTTTTTGAGAAACAAATAGAGAGTGGTAAAAACAATCTTTCAACAATTCTGCACTAGAGCTAGATCAATAAATCAGTCAGTCCAGTATTAGCATAGTCCAGATATATTGGTATCAGCATTTATGTCAGCCAATAAGAGCAGTGGCAAGCTGATTTTTCAACAGTAAAATTATAAATGAAACACAAATGAAGGAGACCTGCATTGAGACTGTTTGGTTATGGTATGTGAAAATCTATCGGCCGATATATCATTATCTGATTTTTTTTAAACTCCCAAATATTAACATCAGTATGGGCCTCAAAAATCCAGTATCAGTTGGGTTATATCTTGAACAATATACCGGTATATAATTCAGCTGAGCTTCGACTGCAGAAGTTATTTTCATTATCAATAAATCTACTTATGACTTTTCTGATTAGGTGATCGTTTGATCTATACAATGACAGAAAATTGTGAAAATTTGTGCTGACTTATGTGCTAACTTATTTAAATTGCTTGTTTAGTTTAACAAAAAAGACATTCAGTTTATTATCACAGAAGACTAATAAAACCGGCAACAAGCTTTATCATTGCCATGGTTGCTTAAAAAAACACTTAAATGATTAATTATTGAAATAATTGCAGATTAATTTTCTGATTAATTTTTTTCAGGTCTACAATCCAGTAACATATCCAGCACGTTAGGTTAAGCTAAAAGCTTTGTTATATCAAATAAAATAAATATGAAACTGTCACCCCTAAGAGCTTTCTCATCCATGAAATTGTATGTAAGGATAAGGCATTGGTTGGCTGTAATCACAAAACCCAGCAAGAATTAGAGGAATGGCAACATCAGCTGCATCTCATTCTCATATTCTCCAGTGAAGGGAATTTGCTCAACAGTTACTCAGCTGAGCACCTGCTGCGAGATGTGGTTGAAAGCTCAGAAAATAGTTAATAATTGTAGGTGGTCCTCTAGTAAGTCCGTTTCTTTTTTGGTCAAACTACTGTTTCCAAAGTCAAGAATGAACTTTCACACTCAAACATTCAAACAACTGCAGGAGCAGAGTGAGCCCAGTGCTCGTCTTCAGCTCTAATTGAGCTTTTCAATTATTCTACATGTTAAAAATTAATATTCAAACAGGTAATTAATGCATAAATTATTTATGGTCACATTAGTAATATAGAACAACACTAACTACATAATAGTGGGGCCTGTGAATAAATTAGAAAATTCCAAAGCTTGCCGTTATAATAGTTACATAAATCTAAATGCACAGCCTAAATATTACCTCTAAGCAGATTTATATTTATCTGGAAAAAGACCAAGTTTTTTAGGAGAATCTCATTCTCATGCGACTCGTGTGTCATCCAACTCACGGCTGTATAAGAGAAGTTGTGGTATCATGTCATCGTTATATCAAAGATAAACCAACAACAGTCTGTGTGTGTTGGTTAAGGGCAGCCTGAACACCAGCCAGTAACAGATGGTGCTGTCATGCTACAAACAACAGGAGTAGAACATGGAGAGGAGTTTTTGTATATACTATCCTTCACTCTACAGCTCCATTAACAAAAAGCCAAGCTAAAACTCCACCTCCTGCTCAAATACGTGCCTAAATCTATAAACATCCATGCTTTGTGCTTCTGGTGGAAGACGGGCATGTTTTTGTTTCTGACCTCATGTGTGAAACAATATACAAAAGACTAAAATATCAGAGAAAGCAGCTTCATTTAGAAACCTCTAAAAGCCATACCACCACTGAGGATGTGCTTCATTGTAACTATGGGTCATTTGTTGACGCCAGAGTAGATAATTGTGGTGCCTACTTGGGAGCTATCAGGTCCATCATCATAATGTATGCTGTACTGAAGCTTAAAATACTCTGAACTGCCTGTCGCTCAGATCAAAGCAAACTCAACAGATGTGTTTAAAATGAAACCACTGTAGCAAGGTGAGAGTTGTTTTTCTGTAACCATTATATATATTCAGTGTAGCGATAAGAACATCAGTGCGTTGCCCAATCAGTCAAGGACAGGGAGTAAAGAGAAAGAATAAATTAAATAGCAAACCGTGCTTCACGTGTGATAAATTAACATTAACACTGTGCACTGTGTGTGAGTGGGATCATTTGTGCTGTGCATCATGTATGTATGTAATTATGCGTAATACTGTATGTACTAGGTGAGTGAAATAAACATGCACTCTCATGTTCTTGGCAAGAAAACCATTTAAAACCTCCTTCTCTTGTTTTTCAGCTTCAGCCCCTTAATGCTCCTCCTGTTTCTCTGTCTTCCTTTCAGGATCCCAAAAGCCAAAACAACAAAGCAACAGAGTTTACCTTCAAGTGGAGAGAACAAGTGAGAGGGAAGGAGGAAGACGAATAGGCTGAGAGTGTATCGTCATGGGCTCAGTTAACCCCGGTGGGCTACTCTTAAATGTAGGCTGAGACACTTCCTCAGGCTCTGCCTTTCATCCTACCCGACTCTCTTCTTCCTGTAGCTCTCCTACTTGCCGTCTCGTGGCTCATGTTCTCTCTCTTACTCACTTTTGCTGTCTTCCTTTAGCTCAATCTGTTTGGGAGTGGGCACAAAGCTTTATCTCTCTTAATTGCCACAGCCAGCCAAGTAAACACACATGTACAAATCCAAAAACGCGAGCAAACACAGACACACAATGGAGAGCAACAAAGAGAGAGAGGGGCAGAACGCGAAAGAAACCAAGCGTAAATGATCTGATGATATTTATAACTCCAAATCGGGGAAAAGTATTGTTTGATTTTTTTTTTTCTTAAGTCATTACTGTAATGAACACCAGTACCAACAAGGAATAGTTTTTTAGCCGCCACTTGGGACAACTCACTAGTTCGACTCAAATATCTCAACAATTTCTTGACGGACTGCCATGAAATTTTGTACAGACATTCACAGTACCCAGAGGATGAAAGGAGGAGGACAATCCTAATAATCCCCTTGACTTTTCCTCTAGTACAACCATAATGTAAAAATTTCAAGTTTTCCAGTATTTTAGTTTATGGTCAAATACTGTGAAACAGAAGCTATTCCCATCAGCCTCAGCTGTACTTTGTTTTATTAGCATGCTAACATGCTAACCTAAAGTGGTTATCTCATCTTAACATTAGCATGTTAGCATCGTCATTGTAAGCATGTTTGCATGCTAATGTTAGCATTTAAGTAAAAGCAATGTTGTGCCTAAGTACAGCCTCACAGAGCTAATAGCGTAGCTTTAGAAACTTAGTCTTGTTTAATACTTTACTTCAAGAAATACAAACATGTTTCTCCACAAACATTTCTTCATTTAACAAAAGAAGACAAAATTATCTATTCTACTTTGAATGCAGTGCACAATTAGAAAAGTTAATATATTTTGATTGTTGCGTCACACAAACAAACATACAGACTGTAAAAATGCTCTTACAAGGAAACAGCAAACACGCATGTACAGCCTCATGAGCAAACACACGCTTAAACAAATATTCTTAGCACACACATGCTCCTCTCATAAACACATACACCGTGCACGGTGGCCAACCGAGTGAGTGAGGGAGCCTCTGTTCATGTTCATATACAGAATATCCTGCTGTTCATTCCCTGCACAGTGGGAGCAACGGTGAAGACTCAACTAATCCCCCTGAAATCAGATGAGATGAAGACGGCTAAAATGAAGCACCGCAGGAGGGACTAAAGGGCCTGCACAGATTGCACATTAGGGAGAGGAGAGGAGAGGAGAGGAGAGGAGTAGATTAATAGCGAAAACAGAAGAACAATGTGACCGAGTCGAGGGGAAGATGGAGGACAGATGGGTGACATTAGGGACAGAAAATAAAGGCAAGAGAGAAGGTTGAAAAGAGAGAAAGGGGTAAGGAGGAAGAGAGAAAACCAGCAAGGACTTGTGCCAAGCAGACAGCACTTCAGCGCTGCCCACTGTTGGGTCATCGCTACACAAGCACTCCCTGGACACTGACAATAACGCTATCATTATGCTATCTACAACACACAGGCTACTGGCCGAGCACACACATACCTTCTAGTGGGTCTGTGTGTGTGTTCGCGTGCATTTGTGTGTTTGTGTGTGAGAGACAAAGACACATCACCAGCTCACGAGCCACAATCTAAAGCAGACTAAATCCTCGTGCACATGTGCATCACTACAATAAAGCTCAACAAGGGTATAAATACATTCACATCCATCCAGTTGTAGCTGCAGTATGGTTCAGTGGAGCACACACACATACGCACAAATATGCATAAGCACACAAATGATCAAACCTTGATGTACTTCAAAAAGGCACATGTGAAAACACAGTATATGCACAGACAACATATTACATGGACACATATGCATGTAAAGACATCACATACACACATACATGCACACACACCATATTGCTGGAGCTAAATGGAGACAGGGAGACAACTGTGAGACAGCGTGATAGCTGGCAGGGACAAGGGGAACATCATGGAAAAACACAACAACCTCCTCCGATGAATCAACACATACTAACAACAGCAGGGCAGCACACTGGTCACAAAGACTCCACGGAGACAGATTGTTGCAGTTTACCTTTTTGTGCGTCGAAACATGTTGCTAGCAGCAAAGGCTGTGCTGGCAAGTGAGCATGAGAGCAGCTGAGCCACACAAACGCACACACAGAAATAAACACACACACATAGAGAGGCAGTCAAGAGGCAGCGATTACGCTCCACGCCGGCATGTCAGCCTCCTCTGGCTAAACACATGCAAACACACACACACACACACACACACACACACACACACACACACACACACACACACACACACACACACACACACACACACACACACACACACACACACACACACACACACACACACACAGTCCCCCTCTCTCTCTCTCCGATGTCTTGCCGTGAGTCTGTGCACGTGAGTATGCGTGCGGGAGTGCGTGCAAGAGAGAGGAGGAAGATTTGAAAAATGTCAGCTGTGTCACAGACGGGAGAAAATGGGAGAATTAGAGAGAGAGAGAGAGAGAGAGAGAGAGAGAGAGAGAGAGAGAGAGAGAGAGAGAGAGAGAGAGGAGGGACGTAGATGAGACAGAGAGAGGGAACAGGCTGCCGAGCATCCCTCTCAGAAGGAGAGAGGACTGTGGGGCTGCTTTCAAGGGTATCGTGCCAAGCCAGGAAGTGCAGAGCGACAGAGCGAGAGGGGAGGGGGCACAGAGGTAGAGAGAGAGGGAGAGGGAGAGGGGGAGAGAGAGAGAGAGAGAGAGAGGGGGAAACAACAAGAAAAAGGGAAAAGGGAAGGTATGAATGAGAAAGAGACACAGCATGTGGGAGAAAGCCAATCAGAGGTGGAGGGATGACAGAGCAGTGAACTGAAGACTAATGTGAATGACAAGACAGAGACAGAGAGAGAGGGGAAGCACTGCAAGCTGCTGTTTACACGTGACTGTGTGTTATTTTGTGTTTGTATGTGTGTGTGTGTGTGTGTGTGTGTGTGTTACATCTTGCTCATGAGTGTGATTATCCTTGCACTGACATTACTTTTAAAAAAAAAAACAGGTCCTTAATGGATGATTCTGGTTATATTCTATTCTCTTTTTTTTACTGTAAATACAGACATTCAGTTTTTAAAAAAGGATAACTTATTTCCTAAAACAGCTGGGAACTGTAGTTTTTAGCAAACATTAAATAAAGAGGAATAAATCATGTTTTTTGGGGGAAGATGGCGGGGGGTCGGTAATGTTCAGCTGTGGATTAATACACATTTGTTGCACTACTATTTCAGCAGCAGGACATTTGGGATCAGAGAGCTCATGTTCATCCTAATGAAGGAACATGTAATCCAGTGCAACAGTGAGGCTGACTGATGTGTTTTTAACAGTCAGTGGACAACAGTGGAGCTCTATGGCACAGAGGACAGTTATATCAGGCTTTGACTTATGAATATCACCAATTATTTGTTTTTTGTTTTGTTTTGATGTTGTTTTCGTGGGATTTGTTGACAGTGAGAAAAATAAAGGTTTTTTGTTTTTTTTTTCACTCCTAGAATTGGGTGACATGTTCCTTCATTACCATGAACATGGCCATAGTTTATTTTGAGTCAGTCCCACATACTTACATTACACAACATTATACAATATTGTATTATGTTTACTAAAAACTACAGTACCAAGCTGTTGTAGGAATTGACTGAGCCTTTTTTAATTAAACTATATACTTGTGCCCTGTTTTTAAAGATTTACACACATCGTCAGTAGGTGCTGAGTGCCACAGTCAGGGTCGGGAAGAGGGAAAGTATTCAGAGACGGACTAATACACTGTTGTTTTTGGAAAAATTTCGTGGGATTTATCAAAAGTAAGAAAAATATAGAATTACATCAGCCTTATCCTTTAAAATGCATAAACAGAGATACAGTTCTATTTTTTTCTACGTGAAATGTCTTATTGGATGAACTCTGGCATCATCTATTTGTCCTAGATATCACAGGAGCTGCTCTGCAATGCCCAGCCAAGAGAGATGTCATTTCTGTGTGTGTGTGTGTGTGTGTGTGTGTGTGTGTGTGCATGCATATGTGTACACCCTGCCTCCTTCCCTTTCAAACAAATCCACCAAATGTTAAAGCTGACGTGGGGTGACAGTTGCACAGTAGTGCTGAGGGGAGTAATTCAATAATGGATGCTGTCTCTAATGTGGGAGTCTGGATGGATAAAATATACATGGGAGAGAAGAGACAGTGGGAGGAGGGGAGAGGGGGTAGGATGGAGCAGGAGGAGGAAGAGGGTGGTGATATCACTGAAACACAGTAGGGGGTCACAGACAGGGATGGGTAGTATGATATCATATAGAAGGCGTGGTGTGTATCCTTGTCGGTAATGTAGGAGTTGTTTTTTCTCTGTCTTTGTTTTACAGAAGAATATTTTACCTTTCAGGGTTTTAGCATTTGATAACCTGCTTGTCAGTTTGTTTTCATTCTGCTATAAAACGCACAGTCCTTACACCAACAGTACAAGACTCCAGCTCCACCCACAGGAGGATGTGTGTAGAAAAATCCAACAGCAGCACCAGGATAAGTGGGTGGGTGGGGGGTTGCAGAAAGAGTAAGCTGTGGGCCTTTAGCTTGAGTGTCTCCTTTATGTCATGCTGTGACATCTGCCACCCCGCCACACGGGTCAGAGGTCACGGGCAAAACACAACCGATGACAGCAGTCAGGGACACACATGCATGCTGCACACAAGAGTGCACACACCCACACACACACACACACAAAAAGGCAAGTGGCCAAACTGAGTAAGGCAGCAAATTATAATTACATATGGATATAGACACACATGCACATTAAATACCCCAGGCATGTATAAGCTAACATCATCAGGCCACTGTTGCCAGACAGTACCTCTGCACAGAGTATGACGCATGCAGAATACTGAGTGGACAGCTACACACACAATTAAAGAAAAGAAGTTAGATAAAAAATTCAAGCTACACACAGGGAATTAAAGCCATGCATCATATTTTCAACACCCTGATCTACCAACAAACTCAGTGCAGCAACAGTAGTTTACATGATAAAGAGACACACGACAGAGTCACATGATTTATATTCTGCTCACACAGAACAAAAGTGGGCCAGCCAGAGTAAAATAAGAAAAAGTGCGGGTCTGGACTATACTGCAATTTCAGAAAAATTTCAAGGATTTCAACATTGAAAGTGATGATGGCATTTTGTGGAAAATTACCCCCCCCCCCCGTGTTCAAAGGCGTTCAGACAGCATTTTGAGCTGACATAAGACACTTTTCCAAATTCTGCCTGATTTGTGAAGTGCTTTCAGCAGCAGGAGCAGCCAGTTATGGCTTTCCAAATCCAACTTTGAGAGCGGAATGCAAAAATACACCATTCATTTCAGTAAAGAGGTGATATTGTTGAGAACTGAATAGGAATTAAGACGTGGCAAAAAAGAATGCCATAGACAAATGTTTCAAACTTCAGTCACTTATTTGTTTCAAGATTAATGTAGGAGTAAAAAAAAAAAATTCTGTATTGCTCAGCCATATGTTAATGGGGCAAACAAAGAGAGAAAGAGAGAAATGGACATGAGCAAGGAGTGATATAGAAACATTGCATGCAGGACAAGAAAGTGTATTTCAGCACCATGGACAGAGACTCATACACTCAGTTGCATTAAACCATAACACCAGCTTTTACTCGTATTTCACATTTTGCCTGCTTTAATTGTTAAGTGTGAGTGCTTTCACGTGCATGTAGCACAAATTAAGATATTTTAAATCGGTTTCATCAAATCTCTCAGGATCATTCAATCCCACTCAGTTCTAAATGGCACAGAAAACGACTCCAGAGGCTTTTAATTCAGTCACTGAATGTGATCCATCTCTGTGGAGGAGCCAACTGTATCGCTCTCTTTGTCTCTGAGAAGCCAATCATGTTTTGTGAAACTGTCTCTAAATGTTCATGTCTGGCTTTAATGTTGACATTTTGAAGGAATTTCCATTAATCATTTCATTCAAGAGCGCCATTA
The DNA here is from genome assembly GCF_021018895.1 of Seriola aureovittata. Taxonomy (NCBI): domain Eukaryota; kingdom Metazoa; phylum Chordata; class Actinopteri; order Carangiformes; family Carangidae; genus Seriola; species Seriola aureovittata. The sequence goes on from NC_079366.1 coordinate 15,482,427, forward strand.
GATGCTGAGATGAGGCATTAGAGTGTGTCTTCCTTACAGTTTCTGCGCCTGATTTCCATGATTTCCTTTACAACATAGCACTTTCAAACAGTAGGTTATAATTAGATAATGTCAGGTTTATGTTCACTGCACTGCTGGTTTTAAACAGTTCCCTCTTTTGGTAGTTAGTTTGCTGCATGCTACAACCCAGGAGCCCTGTTTTTTTTTTTTGCCTATATTTGCTTACCGTTTCCCGAGTTTGCTATTAGCAGTTTCTGCTTCCAATGTACCCATGGATGTATAGACAACGATCACTGGATTAACTTTGATACTCAAATACATAATGATTCTCAAGCAAGTTCTAGTACAAGGAGCGTCTTTTTTCTATTATTTCTAAGCTGGTTTGTTGACTTCTTAACATTGGGGATTATGATATCCTCAAGAAATGTAATTCACACTGAGTCTAAAAATATTTGTATCTTGTCTGTGTGTTCAGTTATTATGATTCCTAACTGCCTTCTGCAGTCTGTATTCAGTCCAGTCAAAAGACAAACAAAACAAAAAACAAAACCAAATCTTCTACACCTATTGTCTTTAAACTTCTTTGGTGGGAGTAACTGGTCATATTTTAGGCCTAAATTTAAAATGGTATGTCAATGCACAAAATGAGCAAGATAGGGAGATTCATTAATCACATGTTGAGGTGCCCTGCTGGCTCAATATCTTTATTGTTTTGTACTGTCCGCTGCCTTAATTGCAACATAAACGCCATAAAACAACATATGACACTATAGCTATTCACTACCTGCACTGAATGTTTGAAGGCTTAACTCGTATGTCACACATCATGTACTGCTCTATTCACCTTCCTCAACCTCCCCACCTTCACAGAACCACGCAGGGCATTGAGGTCACAGCACAGCTCTCCTGCTGCTGAAGTTTCATTGCACGGCCGACTGGTCGAACCAGGGTGGAACAGATTGGGCTGACTGAGAAGCTCTGAGAGTGAAAGGGCTCACGCAAAGCTGGAATATGCTGCAGTCTCAAGACAAGACTCCCACTGTACAATCCCACCACTTGACCATGACCACCTATAACAAAAATGGAAATATTCCTACGTCTTATAAATGTCACTCCTTCCTTGTCTTTCAGCTCAGAAAAGAACTTGGTTTTGTACTGTGGCCATACAATCTAGGACATGAGTAAAATGAATTGAAATTCCTTGTACTGTCCAGATCATTTTACGTCTTTTCCTGCTAGGAGAACAACTCCACAATTCCACAGATTCCATGAGTAGAAGTAATAAAAACTTACTTAATATCACATACAAACTAAAATACATACAAAATAAATATGAACTTACCTGCTACTTTTTCGGGGCAGAGGCAGATCCTTCTGGTGAGAAAGAGAAAGCAAGAGAGAAAAAGAAAAGAGGGGAGAGTAGACACATTAGACGGGTTAGATGAGTTTTACACACTGTGCAGTCTGTTACTGCAGAACTCACAGTTTATAGGACTCTGGAAAAGACTAATGTACTGCAAGTGTGGTGAATTAGCATAACAATTCTTGTAATCTCTCAAAGACTGAAACAAATTAAACTAATTCTACAGGCATAATTACTGTTACTACAACAGGACATTTTCAAGAACAACTGTCTTATCTATTTAATTTGGAATAAGTTTTCTATTTTCATCAGCTAATAAATGTCACTGCTGTTTTTATGCTTAAGTACTTTATTTCTTACTGTATAGACATATAGCTGTCTATAAATCACATTTAAAATTTTTAACTTTGACTCCCCATGCTTCTTTGTTTGCAGCATTAATACATTTCTTGAGTTACAAATGAAACATATTTAGTAAGTAACATGATATTTTTCAGATGTTTGATGCGAGAATAACCAAACTTCAGATATAAAGTATATTTGGGCTAAAACCCAAATAGTAGTACAGTATGACAGACCACCTTCAGTAACAGAGACATTATAAATGTTGGAATGACGGCTATTCATTTCCATTTCCAGTGTTTAAAGTGCACAATATGTACTTGTTCCCCTCTCGTCACAGATTATGGTCTTAGTGTAAACATGTTTGCGAGTTTTCCTAAATATGTAATTTTACAGGCCTGACGTATTCAGTATTTCACAGACCCAAAAGACAAACATTATTTAAAAAGTCAAAGAAATAATAATAAACAATGGAAAACTTTTTAATTCTTTTCATTCTTTCCCTTTGATGGATCACACTGATTCATCCTCAGACACATCACCACCATTGCCTTAACGTCCTTATGTTACAAAATTTTGATGCTTGGTTCCTAAATACTTAATGTTAGACCATCAAACCTTCACAGATTTACGAGCAAACCCAAGTTATGCTGGACCACATTTGGTCACACTGAATAGCAAAGTCATTGAGGCAAACTGGCATTTTCAAACAGTATTATATGAGGCATCAATCCACCTCCTAATCATAGATTAAACTTGAATGCAACCCCGTTAGGGATAATGTATCTTAAATAAAAAAAAAACAAAAAAACACATTTTAGCAGCATAATTAGCAACATCATTAGCATATCATACTGGCTTCCCACAAGGCAAAAGCCTAAAAGGAGGAACAGCTCAAACCAGTTTTGTGATTTCTGTCCCATTGTTTAGGGTTAAGTGGGAAGCAGTTTGTAAACTGATCCCTCCTAAGTGCTCAGAGACTTCAGGAACCAGCAGGTTGAATGGAGCCAAAGTCAATTTAAAAATGTTGCTGCTATATTTATGGCACTGGGACACAACAGCAACGACTCTGATGTGATTAGGAACTACTGGGATGGATCTGTATGGTGCTTGTTGCCCATCTATTCCCAATTTGATTCCATTTAACACTTGGCCTAGGAAAGATCAGGTTGCCGTCAGTTTCTATTGTCAGCCTGTCCTGCGCTGCCTATTAAGCCATTTCCTACAGTCCACTCGCCCCTCCAAAAAGATATTATCATTTGTTTTGTTTCACTCAGGGAAGGCTTAATGACACAGAGCCACGTCTGTGAAATGAAAGGAATCAAAGTGACCAACCACACCATGCAGCGCCAGAAGTTGAAACTAAACACAAACATGAGAGGAAAAATAAGAGATTGTAGTAGGTTTTCCAGAGAAGAATTTCATCCTGCTAGATGAGTGCTCTCTCTCTCTTTCACTCTGTCTCTCTCTGTCTATCTCTTTGTCTTTGTATAAATAAACAGGCATTACAAAACCCAAACAGAGCCGGGCTGATGAAACATGACTTGACAGCTGGAGCTCTCGTCTCCAAACAATCTCAAAACAAGCTTGCTACCAAAACTCACCCGATTTACTTTCCAGAACTGTGAGGCATTAATCCTTGCACTTAACATAAAACTATGGGGAGCCAAAAGAGCAGCAGAAACCCCACTAGGCTGCAAAGACACATTGTAATAAGTCAAAGCCTATGTTGTAACGATCGTCATGATTATTATCATCATTTGGAAATAAAGTGCAGTAATTACATGAATACAGAATCTTGGCGAAGGAGCAGTTCTGCATTTTTGGAAATACGTTTGTTCGCTTTATGACCTTTCAGGTGTTTGCTTTCACATTTCTGTTTGTGAACAGACTAAAGTAAGACATGATGTGTCATTAGTGAGCTTTAGAGGTCCTGACAGACACTTGGACAGAGCCAGGTTATGGGTGGCTGATGGATAAAACCCCAACACCTGCTCCCTGTCACGGGCTCGGTCCAATAGACAGCTATTTTACGTGCTGTTGCCATGTTACTGGCCACACCATAAAGTGACCATGACAACCTGTGAAAGCTCTCAGTTTACCCACTGGTGCATATATATGCGTCTGCAAGGCTTGAATCCTAAATGTATAGACCTTCAGGTTTAGGAAAAGAAAATGAACCAGATATAAAACACAGCATCAAGGATATTTGCAGACAGTGTAGAGTTAGTTGGTGGATCGGAGCGCAGTACAAAGAAAAGGTGATTCAAAACATTTCATCCACTGACATAGGCAGCTTGTCAATTTAATCCAAATAAAGCTGCCGTATCTCTACTCTAGGACTGAGTGTGAACTTTTCATGGCACAGCTGTTTGTTTCTGAGGAACATCTTGCTGGAGAGCAGCTGGCCCTTCATACACGTTCTGGTCAGTTTATGTTGGAGAACCCTTTACATATGCACAAGTGTTTGCAAAATTCCCTAATAAACAAAAACTCACCCTGTCATTTTTGAGATGAGAAGACAGCATTGCACAACCTGGTGCTTGGAACAGAAACAAGCCTTCCTCTATTCAACATCTGAAACACATTGTGATCATTTAGGTTCGGATTAACGCAGCCACTGCAGTGTGAAATAGTGTTGCTTGAGACGGGCAGACTGACCCTAAGTCTGATTCCCATCTCTCTTGAGATTTATAAAGGCCAATCTTTGGGACTTCCATTCATCAATAAAAAAGTGCAATCTGGCAGTAAATCTCTGAGCACATCCCTCATGAAACAAACTGATGTTTTATTTATCAACCACTGGTGCCAAATATTTGCAAGTTCCTATTTCTAAAAACAGATTTTAAGTAATTTGAAGGTCTCCTGGGGCTCTAAGGAACTCATGAAGGGCAATTTTCACTATTTTTTTTTTTTACATTTTATAGACTGTACAATTAATGACTCATTGAAAAAAAATGTATAGATACATCAATATCATAATGATAATAATGAAAGCAATCATTAGCTGCAGATTTAGAAGACTATTTTACCTCCGTTTCATTTCATTCAGCGCATTTGTATTCAGTAATTGTCATTCAGATTGATCAGCCTCATCTTTGATTGAGCTACAATCTACTATATATCCTAAAATAAACTCTGTAATCACATTTATATTTGATCTAAAATCACATTTACATTCATATCTTATCTAATTATCTATATTAATACATTTTTGTTACAACTAAAGAAGCATGTTCCAGTGTTTGAGAAAATCATCAACGCTGATCCTGACATGGAGAGCACAGATAAGTGAAGCTGATAGTATTAGTAATGGTGAATTATATACTATAAGAAAAGCACATGGTGTGACATGATGAAAATATGACAGTAATCACAGGCCTGAATGATCATTATGTATCATCATTTCCTGTCTCCACTCTAGTACATGCAAATGCCATAATGTGTCCTATCGTGCTCTCACACACAAACACCTGACAACACACTGCATCAATATCCGACTGTGGGAAAATATGTGGAAATAGTAGAAGGGTGGAATGCGCACCAACCAGCTAAATACTGCTCACACACACACTCTCTCACACACACTCTCACACACACACACACACACACACACACACACACACACACACACTTTATACTGCTCTGCGAGTCTTCCATGCCTGCAGTGATAGTGAGGGTACAGCTGAATGCTAATCACTCTCCGAGTTAAACACAGTTATAACAAAAGAAAAATCAAGAGCAAGAAAATGTTCTGATGTGACCTGGGTGCACTATAGATATGCTCAAAGCAAAGATGGTAAATGGGCTTTTCTAGCCGTGTCGACCACTCAAAGCGCTTTACACAAATGGTATCTCAAAGTGACATTAATTCATTTGCAGACGTAGACTCACAGATGTCTGCACATACAAACAAACACCTCCTTGGCACATTTAATCCATTATACACAACCTCCACGCTGCAAGCAACTGCAAATGATTCACATTCTCCTTAGCCGCTGCGCTGAGTTGTGACAGGGCCGTTCAAAACAGATTAAAATATTAGACAACTTTCTCTTTTTGACAAGTGAAGAAAGGGTCTCAACAAGGTTTTTCTTTTCTTTTTTTTTTTGGTTTATATTTACCCAAGGACAAAGCGAAGTCCAACTGGAAACCAAAGAAAAGAAAAATGTTAATATGCTGCTGCTCTGGGCAGAGTCATGAGGCTTCTGTTCCGTTTCCACTGCCAAAACTGATGGCAGATTGCAAGGCAAATGTCACGCAGTGTATTCTTCAGTTTAATAGTCCACCAGCCTTCAAGTTTCACTTAAAAGCTTTGGATTCACTGGTCATTACACTGAGGTCTAAAATGATGTTATGTCTCAATAAAATGTAAGACTCCCATTCTTAACTTTTATTTCTTTCTTGTTACACTGGACCTAGTTACAAACTTCAATAAGCGTTTGGTTTTTTTTTTCTCATCTTGTCCATTTTTGTCTGTTGTGGGGAGAAAGCAGAGCTCAAGCTTTTGTGCTTAATAGGCGTCCGGCATAATAATTCAAGCCTTGTAAAAGCACTTCAAGTATCTGAAGCTATTCCCAAATATATTCTGGCCTAGATGTGTTGCTTTGATGCACACTTTGCTCTCTTAGTACAAAAACTACCCTTTCTGAATAATACTGACATCACAAGGACGAGATGAGGCAGAACAAAGCAGTGGGCATGGCAGTGAGTGACAGGACTTGGCAAAGAGAGCTGGATCTTCTGCAGTGATCACACTCTTATCCCTTGTGCTTAGCATATTGGAAATGGGCACACTGCCCAGAACAAAATATTGGACAAATTATGCGTGTGCGTGTGTGTGTGTGAGTGTGTGTGGGGGGCGTACTCCACACTCCTACAGCAGAGAGGGATGAGACACGCGGTATGACTTGTATTTGTTTGTGTGTGTGAGTGTATGAGCATATGGGTTAAGTGTAAGTACGCTCCACACACCTACAACTGCTCAGGACAGCATGATAATCTTCACTTGAGATGAAAACAATTCGTATCAATGACACACACTCTCCCACAGTGAAAAACACAGATGCAGCCAAACAAAATGGACTGGAGGGTGACACACATCACCAAGTTAATCATTATTCTAACTGATCTTGTTTTTATTTAACCCGTTTCATAAAAGAGAAGGCAGGTTGCTTGCACAGTCAAATATTTTGTGATTAATTTAAATAGAGGTATGCAGATAAAAAATAAGAGCCAGTAATGGGCGTGTTTGTAAACAGTCGTATGTGACGTTATTAATCTCAAAACCTGAAGCCAGGAGTCCTTTGTTGCATGTCATAGCCCCTCTCACTGTTCTCACACTTATGTCAGTCATGTCTGTCTTTACTGGCAACTAAAAAGCAAAAATGGCAACATTTATAATTTAAAAGATAGGAGAAGCTAGAAAAGACAAGAATATAAGATGTTTGCACTGAAGCCCAAAATTGAAAAGTTGCCTTGGCCAAAAGTGACAATGCCAAACAGCCATTAGCGCTGTGGAGTAGAAGCATAAAATAGCCTGAAAAAGAATACATTTAGAAATGAGGAGGAATGGACAGAAAGGTGGGTGAATGAATGAGATGAGAAGCAGAACTGGGCGGTAGGTATGAGAGATGGTTACTGTGGAAGAGAGAGACGGAGTGAAACACAGACAAAGAGAAACACTCCATCACCCTGACTGGAAGGTGGCAGCTGAATGGTTCAATCCGGAACCTAGAAACTACAACAGTGAAATAAATATCCAAGTAAAAACCAGGTTGCTCACATGCAGTCTGATGATTATTCTCATATGTTTATATAATCTCTTGCTCCACAATCCAGTCAAGTAGGTGGTGCTCATGCATCTATAAGCTGGCTGCAAACTATTCAAGTATCCCAGTGTCCACAATAGCAGGATCCTGACACTTTAGAAGCTAAGCAGAATTCAGCCATCGTTATTTTCAGTGCCCACCCTTATAGATGAATGGAAAACACGAAACACAAACATGCCACACATGTACACATGTACACAGACACACACACACTCCTTTCCCTCCCTCCCTCCTCTGTCTCTCTGTGAAAGTAGATCCAGGCAGTAAAGGGATCCAGATATTGGAATAGCCACTTAAATGGGGTCTACTGTAGCCCACAGCTGCTGCCTGCCTCTAGTCTATAGTGCACCCACCCAGCCACCCCCACCTCTCCTCCTCCTCCTCCTCCTGGCCTCAAGCCCTTTCAGCCCGTCCTGCTGCTGGTGGTTGGTCTTCCTCCCTGAGGGCACACAGGGCTGTTAGGCCACCATTAGTCCTGTTAATGGGCCTGACAACTGCGCCACATCCTCAGCATTTAGACCTCCTCTGTCTGAGATATGGATATCGACCACTTCAATGGAAATGGAGAGTAGGGGCAGGGGGGCGGGGGGGGGAGTCCATTTGATATGTACATATAGGCATGAATGTTGAGCACAGACACACGCACACACAAAACAAGATGCTCTGTGTAGTCGCAGTACAGTTGGACAGACACACATTAACGTGCACTCAGCATCTGACTAAAGTCAAGTGCAGTTTGACTCACCAGTGTGAGTTCCTTGTAAGTGCATGTGTCTTTTCTTTATGTGTGTTTGCAGGTTCCTGATCTTAGTTGGATACAAAGTCAGTCTTACAAAAGTGTGGGTGTGTGTCCTGCTGCGTCTCTGCGCACGTTACTTTCAACCTTTATGTTCACAACAAACTATGTTAACATGTCCCCATTTCCATCGACGCTGTCAGTATCTGAAAGTCAGATACTGTACAATTCACTTCTGAGGAAACATTTTCCATCATCAGAACTACTGAGCTCAACAAAATGACTGGGTTTCTTTTAATTTACACACTGGACTCAACCATAAAACTGTCACTGAGCTGGAAGTAATTTTAACAATTTGCAAAACATTTTACAAAATATGTGCTGCCTGAAAGTCTTTACCTCTATTATGAACAAGATCTGGTGCGAGGGAAGTAACATCCAGAGAAGCTGAAGTAATTATATTTGTTTAAGAAAGCAGATATAACAAATATTCTCTGGGTCCGCTTTCTTAAATGTGAAGCTGTTGTGCTTTGTCCATTATTATTGTGAATTAAAAACCTTTGAATTTTAGGCTTTTACTTGGACACCTTTTTCTCTGAGATCTTGTGATGGGCATGTTCCAGTGTTTTTTGACACTTTACACTGTAGTAACTAATCCATCAAAATAAAAAATAACTGATTCATTAATAGTGAAAATAAGTGTTAGCTGCAGCTAGAGCTAAAACATATAGTTGATCAATCGATTTACAGCATTACTTAGCAACATGATCTATAACAAAAGGATTGTTAAAGTCATTTTTCTACTTTCTGACATTTTACAGAGCAAACGATTCACCCAGATAATAACCGGAAGGTTAATTGATATTTTTGAAAATGACTGTTAATTGGTGTTAAGAATACTCTACTGCAGCACATAATAATGATTCACCTGTGAATGACACACAATTACAAGTCTACACACACACACACACACACACACACACAAACATCATATTACTGAAAGACCAAAACTACTGTATCTCTCCCTGCACTTTGAACAGCTATAGAGAGGCGAGGATTATCAAAACCCGCAGTTTAAATGTCACTGAGATATAGAAGAGGGGGAAGTGAAGTTGAACAAAAGGTAGAGCTGTGGGTAAAGGCAGCAGATAGTCTTGTATTCGTTTGAATTAAATGGTGCCTAGACAAACTCCATCAAAGACAGGTATTTATCTTAACATCTTTGATTTAGTGTCTGCTTCAATCCACCAGGTTTTACAGTTAGGAGCACTGCACCTGTAAGACTGGAAACTCTCAAGAAGTCTGGCAGTGTTACCGCATGTTCTACCAAACTAAACAACATTAGTGCAGGAAATCTTCCACTTTCACTTGTCTACGTTTCTATAAATGATTAGCAATCATCCAGCGCAGAATATCTCACCACAATGTGCAGCAAAGTACTTTTCCTGTAATTTAATTCACGAGGAAGCAGAGAAGGACCTGCAGTCAATGGCCGTGCATATAGTGAGCTTTGCCTGCCTCACTTGATTAATTTCACGCACGCGCCCACCACACAGACGAAAGTCTCGAGGGAAACTGTTACCAGTGCCTTCCCGTGGGTGTCATACAAGATGTGGGCTAAGTGAGCGGCCTACATCATGCAAATGTGATAGAATAATCTACTCGACTGACTCGTTTAAAGTAGCCCACACTTTACATATGACTGCTTATTGTAGACTTGTACACATATCACTGTCAAAACACAAGCCTGTCATCCACTGCACTTGTCACTATAGACAATATGTCATATAGAAGGTTCTGTATAGCTAAAACTAGAATTGGGTTGCCGACCATCAGAGATTGTTCTGCACACAGATCTCTAATCTATTAGGACATTGTGGGCTATACTGCAAATCAATTAGCAATAGTATTACAATATCATGTATATAAATTGATATTACAAGATAAAATCACATAAGAGGATTATCCATGTCCTGCCTGAAAGATCCTGTTTTGTGCAGTCTACTAACTTAATTAACCAGACATCTTCCTTTATTCAGGTATAAAGTGGAGCCTTCACATACTACTTATACAAACTCGCTCACCGCCCTATGCTTCCTGTGGTTGAAGATCTCAACCAGAACCACCATATATCGCTCTAAATCTCCTTTAAAGATTGTGAAGTAAGTATTGCTAATTGTGAAAAATGTCTCAACACTTGCATTTATTCTGAAATATATAAAAAAATAAAAATAAAAAAGTGACCTATAGTATGTTTTCAGGGTGAAAGGGGAAGTTCTCACCTGCAGCCTGCGTCTTCGGATGATCCCAGAATCATCCATGGCGCGTGTCCGGGTTCACACCTGTCAGAGGGGGGCTCGTGGCTCCTGTGGTTTCCAGGTGACGTGGCGAGAAGAAAAGCCCCACTCTCGCGTGGCTTTCAGCGAGCCTAACACGGCTTGGCGATTTACCATTAAACCGAAATGCCTACCGGAGTGTCGGCTGCTCTTAACATCACTGATCAGCGAAAAGCTTGAATTATCCGCTCTTTTTTTTTTCACCGTGACAAATAACAGCAAACTAGCGCCACTTCTATTAGATAAAAGCTTTATGTTCTCTCGCCGTACCACCTAAAGACGACACTGTCAAATGTCACAAAAGTATAAAAAGTGCCACTCCTGAGCTCAACTGCTGTTGACATCCCATGCTGGTAGATACAGACAGAGACTACTGACTAGGCTGCTCTGTAGTGGGAACTGCTGAATAAGCGAGAGGCTGCACGGTGGGATCAGCGTGCTCTGCACGAGCTGAAGTCCAGCTGAGAGACAGAGAAGAAACCCCCAGAACAGCCCAGACTGTCAGACCGAAGCTTATCACACCCGCGATTAGACAAACCAAACAAGTGTGCAGACATCTTCACCCCGAGCGCGGATCGCACTTCAAAACAAAAACAAACTATGTCTTAAAACTCCAAGCGGCTCATTGCACCAGAGAGATTCAATCAGTTCAACCACTGTCATCCTTTCAGATTCTTCTATCACAGCCATCCGCTACATGTTAAGAGTTCAGAAGCAGCCAAATCATATGCAACGCAAGCTACGAGCTGAGGAGGCAGCAGTGCATGCATGTACACAGAGTTCATTGCATGCATATTGCACGTTAAACTACAAATCGCGGATTACATGACACGCCCGCACGCTGTCAGAGCTTCTGTGCGTTTAAAAAAATTTTTTTTTTTTTAAAAGGCGAGATCAATGAGAATCAGTGGCGACTCTATATGTCCTTCCGTTGAAACACACACACACACAGGCAGGCAGAGAAAGCAGGTTGATCACATCACGTTTTCGTCCTTCGCTGGACAGATTTCTCCGTTTTCCTCGCTGTCTCCCATTTACACGATGTGCTCACTCAGTTCTTCTCTAGTGTGGCGTTGCTTTTCTCGTGAAAAAATGATCTGTGGTTGCTACACAGGCTTTGCTCCATCCCCAGCTCCAGCCACCCACTTCCTACTACCGAGTGACGTTTAACCCCTCAACGACCAGAGGCTTTGAAGGAGATCGTGGTTGTGAGGTGGTTTTTGTTTATTTCTTCCCCTATTCGGTATAATAATTTGTTTTAATAAGGGAAACTATGGCGGAAGAAATTGGTGACCATGGTCTATTGAAGCATTGCAGATAAAAGTGTGAAACCTCAGATTAAAATATATGTACTACCTTCATGTAACAAATATGTTTATGTTAGGCCCCTTAAATCTCTTTAAGGACCCCCTGATCCTTGAACCTTACTTTGTTATATCTTCAGTGAGTTAGACAAAATAATATAAACACTTCATAAAAAAGACTTTAAAACAGTTATGACAAAGTCGGCAAAAATGTGGGTTTTACCAATTCTATTAAACAGCTATAGATTTATTATTTCAAAGGCAAGTGTTGAAAAGTACAGACAACATGTTTGAAACTAGACTGGACCATATTATGATCCAGTATATTGTAATAACAGTACGTTGTAATAACATTGGCGATCTCCTGAATTTTTCATCTGGCCTTGTTTCCAATTCGTGTTTAGTATGCTAATTGGTTGTTAGCCTGCTAACCATAGCATTTCACTTAAAGCTCCTCTGTACCCTAAGTGCAGTCTCACACAGATGAGTAACAAATTAAAGAAAAAGCCAATATCAAGTGTCTTAGTAACTTAAGGCCACACAGGAACGTTTTCTTCCGTGTTAGTCAATGCATGATTGTATATTGACACCTTAAATGTCAATATGACAACTTTGACTATTTCATTTATTTTAATCAGCTCTCTACATGACGCACGTTTTAGTGATGATCAGATCTTCAAGTACTTAAAATGTATATAAATATAAACTGGATTATGTGAACTGTGGATATTTCATTACATTTTGGGCTAAAAATTAGCAGAGCATTGTGCTGGTGTCTCTGGCAGCATTACACCTGTGTGTTACGTTAACGCTACATAACGGAGAGAAAAAGGAGTGACCAAAAAAGCGAGTGTGTCTCTCATTGACTCCAGAAGTTGTATTTACCACAATATAAAGCAGCAGGATCAGAAACTGAACTAAATGACGTGTTCGATCTCTTCAGAGTGTGTGTTATATGCGGTTATATACGTTAAACTGTGGCAGGCAAATTCAATTTAGTAATAATTTAATACTACAATAAGTAACTATATTCATGGGAAAACAAGTCAAATATTGTCTTGTCATTTGCAAAATTAGCAATAGGCAATAGTTCTAATGATTGTCGATCACTTATACGATCGTCCATGGGCACAACCCCAATGTGAAAACACCCAAGATGCATTGAGGACACATTTGAGATCTGATCACGCAGACCACATTTAGAGATGGTCTGGGCCACATGTGTGTCCTCTGACACAGTCTGATTAGTCCCGCCACAGTTTCATAGGCCCTGTTCAGACCTGGTATTAACATCTATCTTGGGTGATCCGATCACAAGTGGACGGCTCTCAGTTCGTCAGTTCACACCTGGCTTTAAAATGCGTCTCCACATGCGTCTTGATTGACCAGTTGTGATCGGATCTCACCTCCCCTCTTCATATGCCAATAAAGAGGTATGCATTATTGTTTTAATGCAATCAACATACAGTTCCGTTGTAAATGTGCTTTTGTGTGTGTTTTTCAAGTGGCGACCTCCGAGGGTGAAAAATGAAGCCAACACGAAAGTACCAAAAACTGCAGTTCTTCGAAAAGCCAATTGAGGCTGGTTCCAACAGTGAGTCAATCCCCATAGACTCCCATGTTAAAAACTTTACAGCAGAAATAAACATGTTTACAGGTACAAAAAGCAGTTTTGGTCTTTATAGCTTATTTCCTCCGGGGAACGTGTACGGGGGTGAATTATTATACAACTGCCGAAGTCTTGGTTCGACACGTGCCCCTGCTCTTTGCCCATTTTGCCAAATTTTTGGATTAGCCAGGAATTGGGCGGAGTCAGGTACTGGCAAGATGGCGACGACAGAACGGCCCACTCTGAGCTTCAAATCCATTCTTCAGAAAATCTATGGGTGACGTCACGGAGGCCACGTCCATCTTTATTTACAGACTATGGTGTGTATGTGAGCGAGCGAGCTAGTGAGAGAGAGAGCGAGTGGGGCACGGAGGGCCTATTTGCATATAAAGCAGTGAGATCCAATCACAAGTGGTCAATCAAGATGCATGTGGAGACGCATTTTAAAGTCAGGTGTGAACTGACGTAGAGCTGTCCACTTGTGATCGGATCACTGATGACGTATGTTAATACTAGTGCTGACCGATTCATCTTATTTTCATCGTCATCGCAACAAACACATCACAAAAGACTGACTGAAACGCGATGAATTAGAAAAAAATAATTTTCTTTACACACGCCATGCGGTCACAGAGTTTTCAAGGCGCAGCGCTGAGTCAAATGAACTGGAAGAAAACGCTCTTCTGCATTTAGGTGTCATGCTGCTCTCTGACACACAGCGCACAGCACGGAGGCGGTGGAGACCAGTGAAGAGTGAACTTGTTACCGGAGCTGACAACAATTATAGTCATGTCTCCGTGAGTGTCATCACAACCTTTGCAAGTAAATAAAGGAATTTTAGCGTCCTTCATCACTCCACCTGTTCATCAAGATTTAAACCTGTAGAAAAGCTTCATTTTCAACTTCTCCATCCACCGCGGTTTGTTTTACACAAGTGCAACACTAACATTAAGCTAATATGACCACGCTAAAAGGGAAACTTTCTGTGTGTAGAAGCAGCTTCATTTGAAAGCACCCAAGATGCTTTGAGGACGCATTTGAGATCTGATCACTCAGACCACATTTAGAGATGGTCTGGGCCACATGTGTCCACATTCTTTTGGCAGTGTGAACGCAAATGTGTCCTGGGCCACAGTGAACCTACTCTACTGACTGACGTCCTCTGACACAGTCTGATTAGTCCCGCCACAGTTTCATAGGCCCTGTTCAGACCTGGTATTAACATCTATCTTTGGTGATCCGATCACAAGTGGACGGCTCTCAGTTCGTCAGTTCACACCTGGCTTTAAAATGCGTCTCCACATGCGTCTTGATTGACCAGTTGTGATCGGATCTCATGCTTTATTTGCAAATAAACAGGTATGCGTTGTTTTTAGCCAATTGTGTGTGTGTGTGTGTGTGTGTGTGTGTGTGTGTGTGTGTCGAATGGCCAATTTAGGCTGGCTCCAACAGTGAGTCAATCCCCATAGACTCCCATGTTAAAATGTCCAACTTTACAGCAGAAATAAACATGTTTACAGGTACAAAGAGCAGTTTTGGTCTTTATAGCTTATTTCCTCCTTCATGACAAATGTACAGGGGTGAATATCTCTATAACTAATTTGTTTCATTTTTTATTAAGGCTTCCAGTTCAGCAATTGAGGGCAGGCTGCTTTGAGTGAAAGACGAGTGAGCGTATGTCTGCCACAAGCCGGCATGCACTGGAGTCTTGGTTCGACACCTCATTTTTGGATTATCTAGGAGTTCGGCGGGGTCAGGTTCTGGCAAGATGGCGACAACAGAATGGCTCACTCTGAGTTTCAAAACCACTCTTCAGAAAACCTATGGGTGACATCACGGAAACCACGTCCATCTTTATTTACAGTCTGTTAGAGCGAGCAAATGAGAGAGAGAGCGAGTGGGGCACGGAGGGGTTATTTGCATATAAAGCAACCCAATCACAAGTGGTCAATCAAGATGCATGTGGAGACGCATTTTAAAGTCAGGTGTGAACTGACGTAGAGCTGTCCACTTGTGATCGGATCACTGAAGCCGCATGTTAATACTAGTGCTGACCAATTCAGCTTATTTTAATCATCATCACATATGAACATGTGCAATAAACACATCGCAAAAGACTGACCGACTGAAAAACGAATCAGAAAAAATAATTTTATTTACACACGCCATGCAGTGTAGACCAGTGAGGAGTGAACTTTTTACTGGAGCTGACAACAACTACAGTCATATCTCCGTTAGTGTCATCACAACCTTTGCGAGTAAAAAGCAATTAGCGTCCTTCATCACCCAGCCTGTTCGACAAGATTTAAACACGAAGAAAAGCTCAATTTTCAACTTCTCCATCCACCGCCGTTTGTTTTACACGAGCGCAGCAAGCTAACGTTAACCTGATAGTGAACTGTTATAAACAAGCTGAAAGGAAAACTTTCTGTGCGTAGACTGCAGCTTTATCTGCCACAAACCTTTGTAAACTTATAGCTACAGTCTGAGACAGCAGCCCCCCCTCTCAGCAACACTACCTGCAGCAGAGGGAGGAGGACGGAGGAGATGGCCGATAGTGACCTTTGTCTGTGTTCTTCATTCAGCTTCACTCGTCAAAACTGTGTATGCACACTTCAATATCTCTTTATCTATGGCAAGTATATCGTCATCGCAAAATTGAAGTGTCATCACACATCACAAATTTACCTCATATCATTCAGGCCTAGCCACCAGGATACAAGTCTCTGGTCTTCTACTGGAGGGATGGACACCATTTTTCTGACAGTTTATATCCCTCATTTGGTGTTTTGATGATGATGATGGTGGCGCTGTCTAACACGTCGGACCAAAACGTCCCATAGTTGTTCTGCTGGGTTGAGATCTGGTGACTGCGAAGGCCACAGCATATGAGTCACATCATTTTGACACTTATCAAAACATTCACTGACACCCCCCCCATGCCCTATGGATGAGGGCATTGTCATTTTGTGTCTCCACTAATTTCCCTTCAGGTTTTTCCCTTTAATTTCTCACCCGCCTGCAGCTGCTGTCATGGCTGTAGACTCTTAGTCGTGTTAGTTTGCTGGACAAGCCAAAAACTCCCATTCCCCATTCCCATTTTTATTTCTAAATCCATTAACAGTTTGTAAATTTGTTTTCCAGAAAATATATCAAGATTAGGACTGCAACGAACAATTATTTACATTATCGATTAATCTGATGTTTTCCCCATTTATTGATTAGTTGTTTGGTCGACAAAAAGCCAAAAGATGGAGGAAAAAAATCCAACAGGACCGACTACCTTTGTAAGATGTTTGCATAGAGGGGTATTTTGTTACTTCAAAGTTAAAGTGCTTATAAGGGAGTGTTTACGCATTGTTGTCTGGTTCGTGTAACGGATGACGTCTAACTGGATTAACAGTCAACACAGCCTGCCGTCGTGCTTCCATTGCTATTCCAATGAAAAATGGCATCAAGCATTATGCATTATTCAACATTCACACCTGTCACACATGGGATTCACTGCCATACAACATTTCATAGCTCCTCACCCTTCAGTTACTTGCATCCCTGATCCAAATGTTAATGAATGAGCGCTGGCATAGAAACAAATCCCCACCATGGTGATTTTAAAGAGATAAATCTTGTGTGCTTTTGACGGATCAGCTGTGTTTTCTGCAGGTCTAATGTTCACACCAAGTCGACCGTCCCGTCACCACTGAGTCTGCCAATAGATGTGGAGGTATCGTCAATAAAAGGAACACACACCCTGATCAATGCTGGCCAAAAACCACTACTAAGCAGCAGTAATCACTGACTATACTGGAACATTTAAGGGCAAAGTCCATCACCATGTTCACACAATGCGGTGCGTTTGTCAGGATGATGTTTCACTGTTAAACATTCTCACAAGAAAGATAGCAACAAAAAAAAAAAAAAGAAAAAGAGATGTTGGTCAAAGGTGGCTGGGGGGGATGGATCAGTGTGGAGAGAGAAAAACACACAAGAGGCCAGGCAGCTGGTCCGGCTCCAGCTCCAGGACAGAGTGAGACAAGAGGGAGGCTTATAGTGGCTTTTAGCATCGTGGCCTTAATGTTCCTCGTCTCTCTGAGCAGACGGCGCTGGCAGGCTTTAGTCCCTCTCACCCTGAGATTTACTGCTGACAGATCACTCCCAGTTCAACCTCCACCACCTCCACCAGCACCACCACTTCTACTCTCTCACTCTAAGCCACACATAAGGACAAGTCCTTCATCTAATGGTGTTAACAGAGCCATATAATTTCAATTAAAAAGGCGACCTAGGGCAGCAGCTAATGATTATTTTCATTCTCAATGAATCTGCTGATTTTTTTTATATATAAATTGGTTAGTCTATGAAATATAAAAAAGCAAAAATAAAATGTCCTTAATAATTTATCGAAGCCCAAGGTGACGCTTTCATTAAACTATTCAATTTACTATCATATATGAGAGAGAAAAGCAGTAAATATTCACATTTAAAAAAGCTGGGACTAAAAAAAAGCGATTCATTGATTATCGGAATAGTTGCCGATTATTTTTTTTCATTCAACTATTCAATTAATCAGCTAAGAGCAACTTTCAGCTGGTTTCTACAAAGCAAAGGACAGACTAATACTAGTACTACTAGACTAGTAACTTTTATTTTTAAAAATATATATTTTTTAATTCATGTTCACAAGTCTAATGGCTTCTGCAATAAAACCAAACCTCCCTCGGGCAAACTACAACACATTTCAGATGGCATTAAGCTTAAAAAAGTCATGAATAAAATGAGTGAGACGATTTATATTCGCATAAGCCTTTTGGTGGACTTGTTTAGTATGAAGTTGCCACAGGGATCATTGTGTGTTTTGCCAATAATTTTAGAACCGAAGATAACACCAGCTTGCAGTTAATTCTTGTTGAGCCTTTTTCACATCTGTATTTCAAATAAATTTCAGTTCGTCAGTATTCCAGTATTCAGTTAGGGCGGGACTGTTTCAACACTTCAGCCATGAACAGTTGTGGGAAGATTGTGTTTTTAGGTGAAATCTTTATTTATTTATTTATTTTTACAACAAGCTGTTTGTAACTCTGTAGCTGTTCTGTTTGTTTGGTTTCCAATCTCAAAAATTCTCAACCTCAGTTTTTACACCAACATGGACGAGATGTCCTTAACAGTGCTTGAAAGAAAAAGACATTTGAACATCATCTGCGCAAAGTCCATCTGCTGATGAGGATCATGTGATATATTTAAAAGCTCCAGAACAACTAATAAATAAACCCTATTGTGACATTGTTTTCTAAACTGCTGTTTTCCAAAGAATGAACTTATATGAACTAACATAATTTGTTTGGTTTTGGATAAATTTAAATGTAAAATCCACAATTTCATCTACTAATCTAAACTGAGATTACACAACAGTATGCCTGAACTGAGATAATTTTAGAACACGACATTTAAATTTCCCTTTATCATCACTGGGATGTTTGAAATGTTCAAGTATCTAACAGCTGTTTACAAATCCTGTCCATCCTGCTAAATAATGAGCTGGAGATACTGTCAGCAGGGACATTAAAATTAATAGAAAATTTCTAAATATTAAACATTAATACAAATATGCCAACAGTGACCTTTAAAATCACATGGTGATCTTATTTTAAAGACAGCATCAGAATAAACTGA
Source organism: Seriola aureovittata (assembly GCF_021018895.1). NCBI lineage: Eukaryota > Metazoa > Chordata > Actinopteri > Carangiformes > Carangidae > Seriola > Seriola aureovittata. The sequence continues at coordinate 15,501,618 of NC_079366.1, forward strand.
AACCAGCAAGATATTTTCCAAAACTACATCTTACAAAAATGGTCATCAGTGAAAATATGCTAATGGCATAAATGTGCTTTGGTATCAGCAGGTGAAAAACGATGTTTTGGCAAGTGACCCAGTTGCCAGCTTGTCTGACTTCATTTAGCCTATGCTGCTTTTCTTATTAATATTAAATAATTAATGAAGGCACATGAATTTTACATCTTTTTTGTTCATTAGGTGCTGTGAGATTTGGGGAGGGGAGGAGACGGCAGCATGGAGCTCATACAAGGCACAGTTTTAACAGGCAAACACTTTCTCTGTGCAAAAGCTCTCAAAAATGATGTCACCCTTTTTCAAAGGTTGCCCTGAGGGAGGTCAAACGGGGTCAGCTCTCTGCAGCCAAAAGCTTGGCAGGGCTGGGACTTGAAATATGCCTGCCGCTTGTGCAATCCCATTTCCTGTCCTGGTAAGCCTGTCTCACAAGAGCCACGTCAGCTCACATCTCTTCATAGGCTGCAAGTGCCTCCCCCTGCATTCAAATCTGATGCGTGTTTGCAGGTTGATAAAAGTGGTCGGTGTTCCCCTCAGACATAAACTGTAACATGCAGGCAGGATTTTAAGGGAAAGTCTTCTCGACGTGATTAATCACATCACTGGGTGTTCAGGTGCTTTTAGAATACACAAGATAACAAAGATAAAACACTTATAAAATTCAGTTCAATCCACTCCAGCAGCCCTGCAGTAAATATCTTTGTGAAACCTGTACCTGTTGAGATAGATGCTAATGTTTTCATTAGCAATTAATCAGCCTATTTTTCTAAATTAATCAATTTCACAGTTTATAGGTTTAGAAAATATCACAAAATAGAGACCACAATTTCCCAGAACCCATGGTAGCTTCTTTTTCTGTCTGATTAACAGTTTAAAACCCAAAGGTATATATCAGAAAACTAAGAAAACCAGAAAATATTCACATTTGAGACTCTTGAACCATTGATCTTTTTATCCATTTTGAATGACATAAATGATTAATAAGTTATCAAAACTGTTGCAGAATAACTGAAATGACTTTGGACTCCAGAAAAAGACTCTTTTGTCATATCATTGGGGACAGTCCTGATTAAATGAGCCAAGTATTTTATTTAGATGTTGATCTCAGGTTTGTAGTAACAGTAGCTATGTTAACATCAATATTGCCGTGTACTGCTTTCAGTGGTCAAATACAGCAGCTATATGGTTCACACTCCATAAACCCTTTTCACAGCACTCATTATGGCTTGCCAAGTCACTGGCGAAAGGTGAAATCGCACACTACCAAGACCACGGAAGAGGTAAAACTACATTTAATGCAATCATTATTAATCTTCATTGTTTTGTTTTTCTTTTGCTGTAACATGTCAAAAAATTTCTGCTGTGGAAAAGCATGACCACAACTAAACTCATCTTTCCGTTTGATTTTTCTACCTCCTAAAGTACAGGATTGAGGGAAACTTATATGAGGCTAAAGACTAAAATATAGACTAAATTTGCCCACATCTTCAAATCTTCCTCCTCGTCTCCTCCTATTGTCTTCTTCATTTATCCATTCATTTCTCTTCATTTTACTCTCCTTGTCCTGCAGATAAATTCCCTTTGCCCCACGATTCCTACACGTCCCTTCTCCTCCTTTCAGCTTCCACCTTCTCCTCATTTCCAGCCCTGCCTGTCTTGAAGAAGTGGGTCACAGACTACAGCTGCGCTAAAAGCCTAGTCTGTGAAGAGGAGCTTCTCTAAATAAAACACTATAAAATCAGCAGTCTCAGGGGTGCCTCCATCATACATACATAAACCCAACAAAGATGGAGAGAAGAGGGGAAGGAGTTCAAGAGGGAGACATAATGTATGTGCAGCTTGATCAGTTAAATGTGTCTCTGTAAAAATAGAAATCAGTTTCCGCTCGCATGTGTTTTTATATATATATATATATATATATATATATATATATATATATACACACACACACACACACACATCATAAATCAAAGCTCTCAATAACAAACTGATGTTTCGATGGAAGCACTAACAAGAGTTTATCACGTTAGTCATAGTGAAGTTTTCAATGTTATCAGTCCAGTAGGTTTGTACTTTTGATCCACTTGGGAGTATAAAGTTCACTTCCAGGCAAAAGTTTTAGCTCACCTCAATCTTTCCGGTTGGTACTGAAATTTACACAGCGTGATCTCTCGGTGTACTCTGAAATTAAAGTATAGGACAAATAAATGATAATGAGAAAAAAATTTTAAAAAGAAGTTAGTTAGTTTAATCCAGTGTTTCCCAACATATGGGATTGGACCCCTTCAAAACGTCACAAGATTAATCTGAGGCGTTATTAGCGGAAGAGGAAAGATGGAACAATGTTTTGATTGGACTTTTATCTAACTTTTGATTTTGTTGTTGAATTTGTGGATAATTAGTGAGAAGTTTAAGGGAAGGTCACTCTTTAGTCAAACTGCTTACAAGTCAGACTTTCATGTTCCCCAGAGGATGAATCCTTCTCACTTTAGTGATACCCTGTCTTTTCGCCTTCTGCCATCATGAGGTTGACATTTTTAGATTTTTACTAAAATATCTTGACAACAATTGCATACATTTCTATGAACTCTGGCATAGTGATGGACATCTACACTTGTGAGCATCCATATGTGAACCTGTAGTAAAGTGGTACCCTGCCATAAAGCCTAGCAAGGAGGAATCGTCTCTAAAATAAGACATGGAAGTTTGGCTGTATACTGAAAGAATGCAGAAGAAATGCAAGCACCAACAGGCAGTAACAGAAACGATCGTATATTGTCATTATCACAGAGTGACACCTTCACAGTTGAGGTAAACATCCAATTTATATAATCATTTTATATAATAATTAAATGCCAACACCTGTTTTATGTTCTTTATATCGACTGTATGATGTTTACGTAACTCCTGAACACTGCCAAGCCTTCAGACTTTCTAAACCTAACACCTTGTCTGCTAGTGTAACTGATAGCTGATACTGCCTGTCCAATAACCAATTAAAAACAGTAACTTCATTTAGAAATCACAGACTACTTCAAAAACAGTTAATACTAGCATGTTCCCCTGCAACCTAAAAGTGTCATGCACTGAAATTAAAAACATAAAAAAAAAAAAAAAACATACCAGTTTTCATTTTGGGGCAATAGGGACACCATGTGGAAACGATCTGCTACTCCAATTAAAATGAGCCACTACATGCTGAACGGGCCAAGGGAAATGTCAGGGCTCCTGAGGGAACTCGACAAAGATAATTTAATCTGAAGGCCAGTTACAACAGAGTCTGAGGAGGCAAGGCACAGCACTGGTGATCCGCAGATAAGAAGCAGCTTTAGATCAGAATATACATATAGTATGTGACACTGAGCAAAGACCTAACAATAGTGGGATGAATAGTAATTACAAAAGTGATGACTAATGAGGAAACTGCTGCTTAATCTTTACCCAAGAAAATCTGAAGTTAAAGAATCCCTGACAGGACGGACGTGAAATGTCAAGCAGAAGTTTCTGCAGTTTAATGAAAAAAATCCTCAAAGGTCACTTATACTGATGATGGCATTTACAAACTACAATTTGCCATCTGTTACTTTTAATATGATGTTGCAGATTGTCTTTGATTTTGTACTGAATGGAACATTGTTTTGACTTTTTAACTACAAATTCAATATAATAATTTGTTGACATAACAAATACATGCTTTTGTTTGTTATTTTATAGTTGTTTGGACGATAGGAGAGTGTCCTATAAAAGCAGGAATTCATTTTCAAGAGCACTGACAAAAAAATCAGTAGTGTACGTCCATGTTTTTCCATTTTCATACACCTGCAAAATACTTAAGTATCAGTCCTAATATCAGTAATACCTTTATTAACCAATTATTGTTTGAACTGATAGATGGATGACATCATGCACCTTACAATCTGAAAGCTAATGTATCTGGACCCCTTTGTTTGTCTAATGAGTGAGAAGTAATTTGTCCAAACAAGGTAATTCTGATATGGTGGAACAATAAATAAATAGTTACAGAACATATAACTGTACTGTAATTATTTGTAGCACTAATATTTTTTTTATTTGTTAAATATCTCTGACTCATAGTTGAAGCATCTCGAACAACCACAACAGTTTTGCCGCCACTCATTCATTCATGAAGGCTTTCTGTGTCTGTGTTGGAAAAGAACCAGCACAATCCAATTAGCACAATTAAAGAAACTGGGACTACGTGTAACTACCTCGGGGATTAGAGCTCTGCTGACCCCAAGCGACCTGGGTCATGGCGAGGAGGAACTGTGCTTGGGGCCAACAACGGTGCACGTCACAGACGACAGTTCAAACTGAGGTTTTCTATTAATGGATGGAAATGCCACTTAGTTCCTGTGTCAAAGTTTTCACACAGTATTTTTGTCACTGGTAATAAGGAAAACAGTATGTAAAATCCTATCATGAGATTGTACAAATTTCTACATTTATTAAATAGTTATTTTTTGATTGATCAGTCATTTGTTTGGTGTATAAAATGTCTGAAAATAGTAAAAATGGGCCACTGATTTCCCAGAGGCCAAGATGAAAACCAAGAGCTGAAAACCAAAAAAGGACATTCTGTTCTGTGCAGCAAGCAACAAGTTGTCATACTTCAGGGCCTTGTGCTTCATAGACAGCTTAAAAGATTATCAAAACAGTCGAACGTAATTCAACACTAGCTTCTTCTTTTCTTTCTTTTTACAATACTGTTTGTCTCCTATAATACTTTGAAAAAGAATAATTATGTGGGCTTTGAAGATACATAAGTGTTTAATGCTGTTAGCTAAAACAGGACCAACTTTTTACAACTAAGAATTTAGTTCATCAGTGACAAACTATGTCTTTGACTATAGACATTTCATAAGAAAACTACGTAGTCAATTCACAGAATGTTCACTGGGATTTTTATGTTGAGTTAAATTGTCCCGTGCCATTTCTTAATCAGATGTACTCTTCTTCCCTGTGAATCATCTTTGATCTTCTTTTCAGTCTCTACTGGTCTACTCTCTTATCTCATCTAAGGGAATGGACAGTACGTGTTCAGGAAAATACGTTGTCTTGGATGATAGTCTAAGTGACTCATTCTGGCAGCCCTTGTGGTTTCAGTTGCAGCCCATGATCAATGGAAAAACAATCTAGCTGCCAAATATCAGTGGGCTCTAATCTGCTTTACCTCATCTGCAGCTCTGTCTAACTTGTCTGTAAAGTCAGGACTATTTCTTTTGGTCAACAAAACCACTTTGGAGAACATTTGCCTTGCTTTGTATATCAATATTTCATATGTTTTATTTATTTTTAGCCATGCTAGCTCCATGGCTATAATGTCCGTATATATGGCAATGTCAGTCTGTCAGTTGATCGGTCCACCACTTTGGATCATTTGATGGACCGCCATGAAATCTTGTACAGACATCCATTGTATTTTCATTAGCCTCAGCTGTGCTTTGTTTATTTGTAATTAGCAAATGTTAGCATTTTAACATATTAAGAGGAGCATAGTACACTTGATATAAACATTATACCTGATTATTAGCCTGTTAGCATTTAGCACAAAGCACAGTCTCACAGGGGCTGTAGTCTTGTGAAACTAACAAAAGTGCAAAATGTATAGAAAGTATATTAGAGGAGTGAAGCTTTCTTTTTGTTTGTGATGAAAATCACAAGAAATATTTTTTGAATTTGTTTGGCATTAAACCCAACACTTGAGGACAGGTGGAAATGACCCTCATGACTGATTACATGTCAAACAGCTTAATCAATGATTATGTACTTTCCTAATTACATGTTTACAGACCAAAGTTGTTGACTGTCAACAACTCATTCATTCACTATGGAACGATGGCAGGGTGATCTAATGGAATTACAGTAGACTGTCTTAAGCTGATATAGATCGCCACTTTAGGCCTCTCTGGGCATAGGCTAACTATTTTTAATCCCATTGACGCAGTAGGACACCAGGCTACTTAGGGGGATTAGATGAGGAAGTTATAAATGGACGTAAAGGTGGGGATGAAGAGAGGAATCAGACAGGACACAACCGATTGAGCCCGGCGACTTACTAGTGAGGACAGAGAGAGGACACCGCATGCTGAGGCTGCAGCAGTCGAACTGAGGGGCCAACATCTAACAGAACAAAACCACTGGACTTTGCCTTCATCTTTTTGACATCCAAGCATCACCCATAACCATGGAGCCTGTGGCCCAGACGATGACTGCCTCTGCAGCCTTTGACAGAGAGACTTTCCCCAGGAAAGCCCTGCGAGCAACCTCCAGAGGAGCTTCGTCTCATTTTGTGGGGAGCTCGATCATGATCCTGTCCTCGTTTGCGGTGTCCACTTTAGCTATGAACTGTGGGAAGAGGATCCAGGAGTCCAGAAACAAACCCAATGGGAACTAGCAACAGTGGACAGATGGCTATGCCTTTAATTTTTAGTTAACCTTTGTTAAGCGGGGCAAGTCAATGAAGAATTTATTTTTATGATGATATTATGAACACCCCCTCGTAGCTAACTGCCTTTTGTGTTCCCATAGCAAAATGTGTGTGCGAGTGTTTTGTCATGGGAGAAGTTTCCTGAGAGTCCAAGTGTTAGCCTGGAGAAAAAACCTGGAGAGTCACAAGAGGATGAAGCTCTCGTGGGAGGTGGGACAGATCATCAACAACAGAAGAAGACTGCTGACTGAGAAGACAAGCATTTGGCAAACACCTAAAGATGGATCTATGCCATGCAAGCACACTCTCTCAGGTTAATACAGATTGCAATGTGGTATTTTAGGAGGGGGAAAAATATGCAGTAAAACCCATCAAACCTTATCCTCCTTTTTACCTCATACTTGTGAAATAATAGAAAAGTGAAAAACCTTAAGATGTTTTTTTTCAAACCGTCTGCTGTCGGTTGCTCGCTGACAGTGATAAAATGTAATTTATAGTCATTAGATATCAATACTGGTAGGACAAAACATAATATTTGTTTAAAGAAATGTTTTCCTGTAAAGGCTGGCTATTGAATTAGATTAGATTAACTTTATTAATCCCACAACTGGGAAATTCACTCAGTGTTCAGTATTCACTCAGAATCTCAGTACTAATTTAGTCCCAACGAAAATGCACCTTTGTTTTTGATTTGATAGTTTGATTAAAACCATAATTAAAGACTATTTTATTTGTTAAATATTATGTTTTTTAGTCAATTGAGAATTCAAGCCTTTTATGTTATATTTTAAAAAACTGATTTTGTAGGAGTACATGTTCATATTCCTCTCAGCAAGGTACTGAAACTCAAGTATCATACTTTATCCAGTCCTACATTTATCTAGTACCTACAATAAACACAAATGTAATTATATTATGAATTGTATGCTATCTTGTATGTACAGTACTGTAGCAAAAATGTGATATATGAAGAAAGACCATCTCTGGGTCCTAAATTTATCTAAACTAATTCTGAATATAATTTTAGTGTATCCCAATTGAATGGTGACAAAATGAAGTATACACAACCCAGACAATATGTACACTAAATGCAGTTGATTTTTGTGTGTGCTGTTGATGCAGACTATTTACTGGTTAAGCATGTTTTGTTATACTAAGGGCTAAAAAATTATGACAATTAGTATGTAGTATTTACTACATAGAATCAGTATATAGTATGGATTTGGGACATTTTGTGTTCATCAGATTGTGACCAATAATGTGAAGCACTAATGAAGCTTTTCAAACCCCTGCTGTAATACATCAGGATGCCACCAGAGGGCAGTGTTGCTATTAAAGACTGCAACTTTCCAACAATGTTTTGTTGCTTCTTTGGAAAGGATGGAGTTCGAATTTAAAAAAAAAAAAAAAAAAAAAAAAAAAAAAAAAAAAAGGTTCTTAGGAAAGCAAAACATTAGATTTAAACATTATTTTTATGTAGCAAAAATAAGCAAAAACAGAGCAAATAAAGACTGTTTCAAGTTTGCATTGGCGATACAAACATCAGATGCCAGCAATGTTTCATTCAAGTGCATGCAGACCCGTGCCAAACACAAAACAGTTTGGTTGTATATGAAGATCTCACGATAAGCTTATGATTCCCAGTATGCATGTGCATGTCCTTTAATGTCTTCAGAGTGTGTTGAGGCTCGTCAGCCTCCGCTCAGTGAGGAAGCGGTGTGTCTGGTGCGTTGGATTTTGGTCGTTACCTCCAGCTGAAGCACCAAAGTAGGACAACATGGACCTGTTTTTTTGCCGCTGTGCTGACTTCTCACCATCCTCCTCATCATCATCCCTGAGGAAAGATTTGACAAAACAAGACTGGTTTTTACACTGTGGTTGGTGCTCGTCCCCTGAGGTGAAATGATTTGCACAGACATTAAGCGTGCAAATCAAAGGGGTTGTGGTTTTCACAGACTAACACATGTAAATATTCTTACAGTCATGTGAAAAATTAACTACACCCCATGGAAATGGTTGACTTTTTCAACATATTTTTCACTAGCAAACATTTTATCCTCTTTGAAACACTGCCTATTACAAAAAACAGACACTACATTGATCACTAGTGTAAATCCATAAAAATAGACTTAGGTGCTCTCGATTAGGGGCCAATTATTAAAACCTGTTTGGGGAGTGCAGGTGTAACACGTCTTATTTAAATCCATAGGGTCTGCTGTTCTCTTAGCTACTGAACTGTGTGGTGTCATTATGCCAAAATCTAAAGAGCTGTCTAAGGCCTTCAGTGAAAAGGTTGTGGATGCCTATGAATCTGGCAAGGGATTTAAAAAGATCTCTAAACGATTTTACTAGCATTCCTCATCAAAAAGAAGTCTCCAAGAATCTGGATTTGCAGGTAACTCTTGCACCTGTGGGTGTCAAAGTGCATGAGTCTACAATCTGAATAAGATTGCATTTGACCTACATGGGAGACGTGACAGGAAAAGCCTTTGGTGTCCTAAAAGAACATTAGAGTAAGACTACAGTTTGCCAATGAATATCTAGGCAAAGACCAGGCCTTCTGGAATAATGTTCTGTGGACTGATAAATCAAAGACAGAGTTGTTGGGCCATAGTAACAGTAGACATGCTTGGGCAGACCAGAGACAGCTTTTAAGCAGAGGAACCTCATACCAGCTGTGAAGCATGGTGGTAGAAACATTATGGTTTAGGGTTGAGTCGCTGTCTCTGAGACTGGGTAGTTTGCTGTCATCGATTCAACTATGAATTCGGCATCATATCAAACATGCTTGAAGATGTGAGTTGAAGTTGAACCAGGAGTTGTCCTTTCAACAGGTTAATGATCTTAAGCAGACGAGAAAAACCACCAAGGAATGGCTCCAAAAGAAGAAATGGAGGGTTACGGTCAAAGCCCAGATTTGAATCCCATTCAAATGTTGTGGGGGGATTTCAAACGAGTAGTGCATACAAGAAAAAACCCTCAAACATCTTGTAAACTCATAGAATTTTACATGGAGGAGTGGTCAGCAATTTCAGCAAGCTAATGTCAGAGACTGGTGGGCAATTATGCAAACCGCCTACAAGAAGTTATTTCTATTCAAGTGGTAACACAAGCTTCTGAGGCCAAGGGTGTACTTACTTTTTCCACAGAAGAATATTATTTGATACACACACACACACATATATATTTAAAAATATATTAATATTAATTAATATTATATTAATATATTAATTATGATTGGAAAAGCATAAAAGTATATGACCTTTATCTGTAGGCAATGTAACAAAGAGGATCAAATGTTCTCTTGTTCAAAGATGTTGAAAAAGTCAACAATATCCATGGGATGTTCTTATTTTTTCACGCTGTATCTTTTCCTTATCTGTCATGTTCATAAATAGGAGAAACAGTAACAGTGTCTTAGAGAAGAATCACCAAGGGCACAGATACTGTAAACCACGTTTAATGCTATTTCAATGGTATTCTTCATTAACTCTCTAAATGAACCTCTGTCTTTATACATCTTAGGACTTTAGTCAAAATCAAGTTTGAAGGCTCTTTACCAGTGAACAGTCACTGCGTTGCTGTCCATCAGGGTTTGGGCAGTGCTCCAGCTAAATCGCACAAACTGAGGGTAACCAAACACTGGGTCCAGGTACTTCAGCAGCCACGCTTTAGTCTTGGGGTCTGAAAACACGGGAAAAAGTTGGTCTTAGTGACGTTAATCTACATGCAGTGTTTTGAATAACAAACTTGATGTCACTGGAAGGATTATAATAGCTATTAATTGTTTCTGTTACCATTCGGGTATCCTGAGCCGTAATCTGCATCCACCTCTCCCAGGTCCTCAGCAAAGTTCCAGCCTTTTACAACACGATCCCTGGCAACCTGAAAATGATCACACAACATAAGCGAACCCACAGAGCAGCTCTGAACAGATCTTAAAATATGGATGTTGAGGTTTTCAGCAGCACCAACACTCGGTCCATAATCCTAATTAAGGTCACTGAAGTAACAAAGAAATCCACACAACCACTAATGGCAACTCATTATTCAACCAGCACTCTGCTAATTAAAAAACTAAATCTCCTCCTGCTCTGAGGATGGACTAACTGGACTACACAACCAGTAAGATGCCAAAGGCACACATGGTAAATCACTCCATTAGCTGAGCCACCATGGTGCCCCCTCTTTGAATTTTAACAGAGGAAATGAGGAAATTGAGATAGTAATTGAACTTCTGAACAAATTAACGACTGCACAGCTGTAGAATAAGAGCGAAGGACCAGCAAAATGTAATAATTAAGGAAGTCAATGAGAACGAAGAAAGAGGACTAGACAGCATCTTGATGGTCTTTACTAACCTTCGCACAGATACTGGCTGCACTGACAATGGGGAAGAGGGAGTCAGCCTTTGGCCTCACAGTCACGTCAATACCTGGGAACAGCTTGGACAGTTTGTCCTCATACTTCTCTGCTGGGCCGACTGTGTCCACATAAACCTGCAGAACACCAGACAAATTGAAGAAGAAGAGAGAACAGACAGCGCAAAGAGAAAAGGAGGATGAAGGGGAAAAAAAGACAGAGGAAAAAGAGGAGTTAGGTCACTGCAAGACAAAGGTCTTCATGAGAAGAACCAATGACCCAAACTAGACGTAGACCTGAGGAAAAGCAAAAACATTTGCTAATGCACTGCCTGTAATTAGTTTTAAGCTCATATGGAGCACCTGCATCAGTTACAGCTAACTCTGGTACATTCATTTGACACAAAAAGGACAATCACCATGGGTGCCTGTAAGCACAGTCTAAAACAATTTGTCCATACAGGCAGAGTAGAAAATGACCTAAACAATACAATAAAACATTTATACTAATGTAAATTACTTCCTACCTCTTTTAGCTGTACTCCACTGTCCAAGGCATACTGCACTAGACCAATCGCTGTATCATGTGAAAGAGCATTCAGGTTGTATTTTGTCCTCTGTAACATGCTGGTGGAGATTGTGTTGGGGGAGAGAATCTGCAGTGCCCAGCCCACGTAATTTCTGGCTTCATCCAGGTTTTGGAAAAGCTTCTCTCTCTCGGCCTCTGTTAGGGTCTTTGAATCTATTAAAAGGAGTAATAAAATGCATCAATTTCAGAATCCATGTGTGATTGTGTGTCAATGCGAGTGAGTAAATTATGCAGGATTCAATATGCATATTGATTTGAAAGTACCATCTTTTAGCTACAGTTGGTTAACAAATGATGGTAAATAGTGAACTGGTTAACTTCACCACTGGCAACTACATTATTACCTGCCACTTTCAAGTTCTTCAGGTCCCCCTTTTTGGAAACTGGACAGAAACATATTCCATACACCATGGGCCCTGGATCAACAAAATAGAAAATAGTATAAGTATGTATACTACATGCTTCACTGTGTGGTCACTGCTAAAAAAATAAACATCAAATCATTATCTCATTGGCTTACCCAGCACAGGCCCCCTGCCTGCCTCATCAATGCCCAAACAACAGTCCTCCGTCTTGCAGACATCTGGGATCTGAGAAGCCAGCCGGCAGCTGACAGAGTTGTCTGTTTCAAAGGGACTGAGATCCATGACTGCTGGCAGAGGAAACATAAGCTGAAGCGTTTGGAGCTGCTCTCACAGTCCCCTGATCTGACCCAAAGTCCTAATAATCTCTATAACGTCTCTGCCTTGAAACCTGCGGGTAGATCTTAAACATGCTGCGTGTGCAAGACGGACTAAAATATCTCAGAACTGCGAGTTAAAGTAGGTGCAAAGTGCTAAATCAAGAAGAGACACAGACACACGCTGTGTAGCTCTTGTACTGTGTTATGATGTTGTAGCTAAATGCTACACACTTGATACGGTTCAAACTCCTGAAACGGACCCTTCTTAACAAAAATACGCAGATGCTTTCGGTTTAAATGCTGAGTTTCGGTTGTTTCGATAAAACATTAAGGTAGCACATGTCATGACAAAACTGAGTAAAGCCAATTCTTACCTGTTTACACGGCGACTTGTGTGAGTTTGGTGTTGAGTTTGGTGTTGTGTTTGTCTGCTCCGGATTTGGCGCCCCCGGAAAAGCGTCTTCTTCGTCGTATTTAAAGATGTAGGCTCATGACTGCCACCGCTTGGTCTGGAGACTGACCTGAGTCTGACCTGGAAATTTAGAGCTCACCTGGCTCCTGTTAAGGCCACTGTAAACAAGATTTTTAAAAACTAATTCAGCAGTAAACAACTACTTTCTATCTGAAGATATAGTGGAGTAATGGCGTCCTGAGCAGAGAACAAAGTCACACCCTCTCTACATGTGTTTCTCTATTCTTTGTTTTGGCAGTGCAGGCGTGTTAGTGCATGTGAGTCCCTCCTGTTGAACCTTTGAAATTACTCAAGTAAAGCACAAGATTGTTGTGCTGAAAATTTATACTTAAGTACAGTACTTCAGTAAATGTAAGTTGTTACATTCCACCACTGAAAAATAGGTTACTCCATTACAATTAGAAATACTCAACAAGCAAAATAAATAAAAATGACGAGAAAATGGCCCCTTTAAGAGTTTTATAATATGGCATATTATTGGATTATTAATAATGATGCATTAATATGTAATCAGCGTCTTGAGGTTGCAGCACTGTGATGTTAATTTGAACTATCTTGTATGGGAATACAGCTGAGTACAATGAACAATGCTTTTATAAAAAAATATTTCAGTGGAGTAAAAAGTAGAATATTTACCTTGGTACTCAAGTGTTGTACGTAAGTACGTAAGTAAGAAGTAGCATAAAATGAAAATACTGCCACAATCAGTCTAGTGTTAGAGCCAATTAAGTACATAACCTTTTTTTGATAATAATATGCTGTTAGGACATGTTATTTAGATTCCAAATTTATCAAAGTCTGTATAATAGTCAATGTGTATGTTGATTATCCGTTATGCTAAGGCCACACTTCTTTTTCTATTATTTGTCGTAAAGTGTACAGTTATAGGTTAGGGTTGTAATTTATGACAGGTGATTTGCCATAAAGCACTTTGGTGCTTTGAGTAAGCTAGCACTGATAAAAAGTCAGCGGAGTTTGGATCATTATAAGTTTTTGACTGTGTTAAATGTGACAGATTTAGCGCCATGAGAATATAGAACATGAAGTCTGTAATGGACCCGGCTGAGATGTAAAATCAAATCACCTGCTGTGACGCTGGCAAATGGAAATAAACCCTCTTCAAGTTCCTGCCTGAGTGTGAGTACATTGGGTTTTCAGATAAGGGTTGGATTAACTCCGTGGAACACCAGTCAAAACAAGATACTCTGCAGACTAAGTGGCTCAGGATTTTGGAGCCTGGTAAAACAGCCACAACAGTTTAGTATAGGCTGCTTCCTATTGATTTAACTTTATTTTTATTTTTCCCCCTTCCAATGTATATTCATAAGGATCTGAGTCTGTGGATAACCTGTGTGGATGTATTAAAGAGTTAATCCACAGCATATTAAATCCATTAAATTAGTGTGCACTGTGTATTTAATGTTATATGTATGTTTTTTCTTCTGTTGAAATCTACATCACTTTCCCCATACCTGAGAATACTTTCCCTTTCTTTCCCAAATTAATTCCACCTTCACCTCTTCTTTTGTAACATCTCACTGCCTCCATCATTATCTTTGTTTTACATCACCCTCAAACACAATGTCAGAACAATGAGCTTGACATTTAGTTTTTTGGATGCCCTCTGAATAGTTTTTAACTGCAGCTGAATGTGGAGGCAGGGAGGCAGCCTCAGGTGGAGAGGAGAGGGCAGAGTGAAAGGAGAGCCATGTACAAAAGTCCAAGTGTACGCTGGTTACGCTGAAATTGGCCTTGCCTCTGGCTCTTTACACCCACCCCTTCTCTCTCTTTCTGTCCCTCTCCTTCGCTGAATGGCTCTCTTTGTCTTTCTCAGTAACACGCAGTCCCCAGCTGATTAAATGTGGGGAATTAGTAGTCAATTTTAGCCTACAACACACAAACACACTAAACAGCTTAGGTTGGTGGGGCGCCGATTGTGTTTTTATTGCAGTTCACACGTCAGCAGCGTGTTTTAAATTTTTTTCACCCTTCACTTGCTAACTGCACCATGTGTTTTCTCCACACCAACACTGCCACATAAAACCACGATCTTACACAGCATTTTTTTTTTTTTTATAAATAAATTGATTTAATAAATGACAACAATAATATTTCAACATTGCTTTTCTTGTAAGGAAGCCAAAATACTCAAGTGAATGTATAGCAAACACTTTACAAAACTATCCAGAATTATACAAAATGGAAGAAGCAAAGTTGTGACACACAATGCATTATTACTTACATAAAAATAATAACTACATGGTAAGAGGGTCAGTATAAAATGATAAAGTATGCATCACTTAATAAAGGTGAAACCTGTGGTAATGACCATTATTCACATTGCTGAAGAGGAAGAGGGCTATTTGTAAAGACTAAAACATGCTTTTGGCCTACATGCAGCGCAGAATGGTCATACATGTGATTCTAATCCTTAAGTAGGACCCAAAGCTGGCCAATTATCTGGAGAGGTTTGGTTGAGACTTTGTGCTTATAGATTTTAACTGAGTAATTGGATAAATCAGATGTGAATCAGCAAAAAATGTTAGGCACTTAGGAAGCAAAAAAGAAGACTGAAGTGGACATTTAAGGTTCTGATATATTGAATACCCTCAGTCGATCAGGTATCCAGGGTCACACTCCTCCTTTGCTACTGGCACAAAATGAAAAGAGTTGAGGTAAGTGTCCAAGACTGAGCGATAAGCTGAAATACACCTTTAAGAGCTCTCTTTCCCTCTCTTTTTCCTATTTTCCCCTTAAATGCTTAATTGCTCAGTTCAGTGAAGTCCATGTAAAGAAAGGACAGAAATACAGACTGTGCTATCTACAAAGAAAGAAGGTTGCAACTATCCTTTTCTGGCCACGAAAAAAAAAACAACAACCCCAGGGAACATCTTATTGAAACAATACATGCTTTTTCCCAAAGCAGTGGTGCAGATGTGTAAGTGTAATATCAAATCAGTCACAATAAAGTTACACCCTAGGATATCAACAATGACAATAAAGTTACTACTCATATAAAATAACACAATGACATCAAAAACATCCTTTAGTTTGGTTAATAAAATCTGATTATGTCAGTCTGAACCCATCGCGTCTGGGTCAAAACTGAGTCACTCGTCCACATCTATCCACTCTCAGTGTCTCTCTCACTCGTCTCGTCTCTTGTATACAAACTTGCTGTACATCCCAACTCAAATATTTTTGATGGCACACATTTGTTAAAGTTTATTTATCTTTTGATTGGCTGTTGACCCATGATTCACACCTTATACTGTGTGAGTTTGTGGCTGTTTTTTTATTCATCTGTGTAAGGCCCCGTGGATGCGTCTTGCATTATATTGGCTAAAAAAGTAAAAACCTCTAATACAACATCAATATGGCATGGACACACACACATATACACAATCACATGCTGCGTATTTGCACACACACACACATACACACACACACACACACACACACACACTCACACACACACACACACACACACACAGACACACAGATCCACTCACACGCTTCCCATATTTCCCTCTGCTCAGCTGGTCTCCCTCAAGGTCTTGTGAGTGTGGTGTAAACAGGCTGCTCCCAGTGTGTGGGGCTGTGAGAGGGGGCCACGCTGGAGGGGTCTCCTATGGTAGTGTACAGAGGCCTCTGTGTAGGGCCCATGTAGGAGAAGGCTGAGTACAGCCCCGGGGCCTGGCTGGAGTGGGCATAGTACGCCCCCGGGGCCTGGTGCTCTCCATACTCAAACTGAGCCCTGGAGGCCAGCGAGGGGAAAGCGGAGCCGTAGTGAGGGAGGCTGAGAGGGGTGTAGGTGACATGGGTGCCTGAGGAGGGAGAGGACGAGGCCTCAGCGTAGTGGCTCCCAGACGCAGACTCGCTCTTGATCTGGGCCTTGGAGGGGTCGGAGGAAGACGGAGAGGCCTGAGGCTGCTGCTGCTGTTTGGAGAGCCAGGCGGAGTGCCCACTAGCAGCAGCCAGGGCGTAGGCATAAGATGAGGCCGAGGATCCAGCTGAAGGGGCGCCGGTTCCACTCTGCGGGTGGCCGTTTGGAGGGAGGTACTGGTCAAACTCGTTTACATCAAATGGCTCGATGTTGGACATCACCTCGTGGCTGATCTCGCCGATGTCCATGGTGCCAAAGTCGATGTGGGGTTTAGCGCCTGATGACGAGGGACCACCGGATGCACCTTCAGCCCCCACCCCGAGGGCTCCCCTGGACCCCCCTGATCCTCCGGCCGCTCCTGCTGCCCCATCCCTCTTGGAATCTGACAGTTTCCCAGACTGGAGTTCTGTCTTTGGGGTGGTGGGGGGCGTGGGTGGGCTGTGACCCTGACCTAGCGGAGAGAGGAGGACAATATGATCAGGTGAACTTTTATTTAGGAGTTGTGCTGTTCTGTTCTCATTTTTCTTGACAAAATGTCACAATACAAATCTTGTATACAGAGCCACCTACCAGCAGGATGGTGGTGGTGATGGTGATGGTGGTGCAGGTCACCCAGGGGAGACCCGGCCCCGCCGTTGTGCTCTAGATGCAGGGTCTTGTAGTGTGACTGGGAGTGGCTGGCCTCCCCTTCCCCCTGGCTATCAGACTCACTAGCAGTCGTTAGTTTGCCGTTTTTGCGTCTCCGGGGTTGGTACTTGTACTCTGGGTAGTCCTTCTTGTGCTGTTTCCTCAGCCTCTCCGCCTCCTCGATGAATGGCCTCTTGTCGTTCTCGTTCAGCAGCCTGGGGGGAGAAAAACAAGGAGTGATTTAGTCTTATGAGTTAATGGGAAAGTAGGCTATTTTCTTTGAATATGTCTGAAAATTATGTTGCTATCAACCTCGTGCGTAATGGATAAATACAGGGACAGCATTTAGCTGGTATGACTCTAGGTTTGCATAAGTTTTAAGTTCACACCATTTTTAAGAAACGCAATATAACAAGCACCAAGTGTTTCCCTCGTTAACAATCACCATTTTGAGTTAATAATTTGTCCACTTTTATGTTTAACTTGAATCTATAGGTTACATCCCTTCATATACTTTACGCACAGGCTGCACAGGAAATGTGCCACTGTATGGCCACACTGTTCTTTTCTGGGACAGCCTCTCCATACAAACCTCCACAGTTTGCCCAGGGTCTTGCTGAGCTCCGCGTTGTGCAGGTGGGGGTATTGGTCGGCCAGTTTCCTCCGCGCCGCTTGAGCCCACACCATGAAGGCGTTCATGGGCCTCTTGACGTGGGGCTTTGCTTTGTTTCCGTTGTTTACGCGCACCGGCATAGGCACAAGTGTCCAGTCATATCCGTCCAGCACCTGACTGACCGCCTCCCTGATACCGATCGGGAAGCGATCGTCCTCCTCCTCTGATTTGGCTCTGGATCTGCCTCCATCATCCCCGCTGCCATCCGCGACACAGAGCGCGGTCAGCTGCTGCGGCGGCCCGGTCAGAGGTGAGTCCTGGCCGGGCGGCGCTCCGGGTTGAGTTGGTGAGAGTGAATGACCATCGTCTGACCCTCCGGGACTCAGCTCCGCCTCGGACAGGCTGTGCTCCTCGCCCGACATTTTTTTTTTTTTTTTTTTCAAATTTTACTTTCAATTAATGACAAGACCCCCCCTTTGAATGCAAAATTAGTTTTCGAGAGAGTCCAAACTATTCAGTGTAATGAATTCGTTTTAACTGAATAAGATGTTTGGAGTCTACAACGATCCCAGTTACTGCTGACTCTTCTCAGGCAAAGCCATACTGCTGCGTAAAAGTGTCCTCTCCACCGTCGGCTGGAAATCCGTTTACGCAAAAGCTGCTACACCTAAAGATCACATGCAATAGAACAGACACTCTTTAGTAGGCCAACTATTAAAGTCTACAAGTTAATTATAATTTTAGCTTAGCTGTCAATCAAACATGTCCCGGTTTATTTCAAGCTAAACGGGTTCAGCTTTTTAACGGACTACATGTAACCGAAACGGTAGGCAATGTGTAGTCAATAACAACAACAATAATAATAATAGCATTGATTATGATAAATAATAATATTAATTATAACATTAAGACAGAAGAACCACTTCTAGAAAAATAATATTTTAAAGCCAAATTACGGCCAAACCTCTTCCAGTAAAAATAAGAAGAACACAGCTGGCACATGAACGCTGATGTGAAATATATCATTTTATCTTAAAAATTTTGTTTTAAAAAAAATTACATAACTTACCAATTTAGATGTCCAATGGTTCAACATGGGAGTGTGTGGCTGACTGTAGAGCCGATGAATGGCTGCTCTGTGTGGCAACAGCGGAGCTTAAAGAGCGCCTTGTGTGTGATTGAAAGTGGAAAACATTCCCAGAGAGGCAGCATTCCAGCACACTGTCAGCCCCGCCCCTCCCCCGGCACCACACCGCGCTGCGATTGGCCTTCTAATTATCCCGCTGCTCTCTGATTGGCCGGGAGCGATACACCGTTAATGCCCGTCTGTCGATCACCGTGCAACATATCCAACAGGGAAGAGGTGAGATTTTACATCGGAGTGGCTTAAATGACTCTACAGTGCGGCCATTTAGAGGCAGGAGAAGGCCAGGTTTGTTGGACGTGTTGACATGTTATATGAAACAAATAAACAATCACGAGGAGAGTTATTGCCTCCTGTGGTCACGTTCCTCAAAAAAAAGAAAAAGACTCATGATTTGTTAAGTTTCGCTCTGATTCAACCGGATTCAGTTTGATAAAGGAAATAACAATACAAATTTAATTTACAGTTCTCATGATAAAAAAAAAAAAACAGGTCTGATAAACTTCTGTAGAAAACCTATTAAAGAGACACAAGTTTAACAGATAAGTACTTTTTTAACGTAAAGAAAATCACAAAAAGCATGACTTCGTAGCCTATGTGTGACGAGCTATATTTGGGTCAGTGTCATACAATTAATGTTAATGAACCCAACATCTGTGTGTTTCCATCTATGGCCATGAAATAATTCTTGAAAGCTTTATAATCTTTATAAATAAATAAATAAATAAACGAAAAGTTTCTGTCCTGCTGTTATTGTACCAGAAATTCTCCTTATTGAGCCAACTCTGGTCTGCAAAAACGATGCAACTTTAAAGATAAACGAAAACAACAACTTTTGATCTTTTGATTATGAGGTTACACCGACATGCGTCATTTGTGGGCATTTAGAAATCACAAGTTAAACATTTAGGAGCATTTGAACTTTACGTTTCTTAACAGGCTACATATTTCAACTGCAGATCAATGTGCTATTGTTTCATTCTCTCAATATCACAATTAACTTATCAATAATCCAATCTAATAGTCTGATCAAGTTGTTTATTGAATAAAAACTGGTGAAAGAATTGGCCAACATGTAGACTGGAAATATGCAGGCTGGAGATCAAAAGATAAACGGAGCACTGTGAGAGGTAAAGTGGCTCTCAATCCTTGAAAAAAAAAAAAATCTTAAAACAAATACAAGTCGCCATTTCAAGTAAATTGAAATATGAATTTAGTCTTGCATATTGTAATAGTCTCTCTCATCTTTTGAGCGTAAAGCCAGAGTGGTGCAGGAATAAACTGTTTTTTTTCTGCGTAATAGCCGATTTGTACATGCGTGTTTACAGGCCACGATCAGTGCCGTTAAAGCATGGCTTGATGGGAAGGAAGAAAATCGACTTTAAGCAGCATCTGATGCGCACCCGGACACACACACACACACACACACACACACACACACACACACAAAATGAATGCAACAATAACCCCTGTGTGTCCGTTGCCTCTCATGTTGAGGCTGGCTCTCAGTTTTCTCCCCCTCTCTCTCTCCCTCTCTCTTTGCTCTCTTTGTCTCCATCTCAGGTGAATTGTAGCCATGTGATCAAACGCCCAAGCCTCTATCCATTAACCATCGTAAATGAAAAAATGGGGAACAAAAAGCAGTTTTGTGCTGCAAACATGGAAAAAATTGATAACAGAGAGCGATGTGTGCGTCTTTCTCCCCTTATGTCCGAGCATAGACACTAGTCGCGCACACATAGAAAATACTCTGCAGCGGACTGGACACATGGATCTCTCTGTTTCTCCCGCCCCGACACTTCTCTGTTTCTAAATACTCTCTGCAGCACCTGGATTTGGGCCTCGTTGGTGCTGGTGGTAGGGGGGCTATGTTTGGGGATGAGGGGGTGATGGAGTGTATGTGTGTGTGTGTGTATGTGTGTGTGTGTGTGTGTGTGTGTATGTGTGTGTGTGTGTGTGTGTGTGTGTGTGTTGGGGTTGGGTGGGGGGTGGGGGGGTGGACACCTACACGCTGCACCCCGTCGACCCAACCAGCCACACTGGGATCCTGCATGAGGCCTCCGAGGCTTGTGAAGTGAGTGTTTTGGTTTTTTTTTTGTCTGTAATCGGACGACGTGAAGGGACCGATGCTTGTTATTGAGCGGGAAAGTGTTTCAAATGTGCGGTTTGTTCGTTAGGTTCTCACTGACCAGAGGGGCTGGAAGAAGCTGCGGTTTGGTGTTTGGTTAGTGCAGCTGGATGTGCGCGGCCCCCCAGGGAGTGTGTCTGACAGGGCAAGGTGGTTTTCACGTCGTCAGAGTGTGTGTCACTAGGTGAAAACATCCACGGCAGAAGTCAGAATCTAAATGTCCTCTTAAAATGTAGTTAACATTGCATTTTATTATTATTATTATAGATTATAGATTATAGATCTATAGCCTACTGGGTTAAAACAGCCTTGCATTACTATAACTTTCTTACAGGTTAAAGAAACTCAATGGAGAGTGTTAGGCTTCTTATATTGTAGTGACATTAATACTTATAGTCTATATGGGGATTTTATTTCATATCGCCTCACTGACTTTATGTAAAGCCGAACTGCGGAGGACTAAACGTGTTTGATTTTCCGTGGTGTTTCCTATATTGTTCCTGTAACATTTCTCCTTTGTTATCTTTCGACGTGTTATTTTACAATTAGACTTATAGATTCCGTTTCATATTAAATTGGTTTCGTTGGTGATATTGATTTATCTAAGATATATATAAGAAATCAAAAGGAAAAGAGATCAGAAAAGTTAAGTGTTAGAATTTTACATTATTGCGCGATGCAAGATTTCTACTGAAAAAAAAAATCGATTAAAACGAAAACAATAGTCTAGTATGTGGTCTCTCTCTTTTTATAAATCGTCGGACAATACAAGTTGTATACAGAGCAAATTCTCTTTTCCGTCTGCTCAGACGAATAGACTCCTAATCAAAGCAAACGTTTTGAAACGTTTTTTTTCCTCAGATAGATGAAACGCAAAAATTCAAAAGTGTAAATAAGCTTTTCATTATAGCTTATTGTGTATTAATTAAAGTAGCTCATAATTATTAAAATCTGTGAAACAGAGACAGAAAAGCGTCGTGGCCTTTACAATATTTTCCAAACGAGAGATGTCCGATGTTTAACGAAATTCTGTCCATTATTTTGAAAATTCAATGCTATCTTTCTCATTAACGTCTTTTTCTTTTAAGGAATAAAATATTTTAAAAAAAGAGAGAGAAAGAAAGAGGCGAACTTTTTTGCTTTGTTTATTAATAATGAATTTGTCTCAGCAGGCCTCAAAAACACTCCTGCAGTGATTACATTATATTTTCTAATGAAACATTCATTATTTTTCTTCTGTTCTTTAGCTCGTTTGGAGCCTGAATAACAGGCCTGATTTTTCTCTATCTAAGCTACGTTTTGTCTCTAATATTCAGAGACTTGTCTTAAGAATATTTTCATTTACAATATGTTTTCATTTTCATATATCTCACTCCTTTTTCTGTTAGCTTTTTATGTAGTAAAAGTTGAAATCTTTAAAAGAAAAATTGTGAAGTTCAAATTTGTAGCTGTTTAGTCTGAGGTTGAACTTTAGAAATGGAGACAGTGGAGGTCAAACCAGTCCAGTTTAACATACAGAGTCTGTGGTAAAGATATGAGCTCCTTTATAAACGGACAGGCAGCTCATGGATTGATTTCTTTTATGTCATTAAAAACTTAGACTTTAATAGCTTAAAGTTGCTGCGGTGTGAGATTTTGTCAGTGCAATTGGTGTTCTGCACATATTCATGATCTTTGAATGTGCTTTAGAAGTTTTGAAGCACATTTCTTTCATCACTGAATACTCAAAAGACCTGTTAAAAGTACAGTAGGTAAGAGCTTTGATAGGTTTGCTGTCACACCTCAGTGATCAAAATCTCTCAGCTTCATAAATGTCTAATTTCAAGCTGATAGTTTGTTCTTTTTAAAAGATAAGAAGCCGACTTGTTTCAAAGGAGACGAGTCAACTCATGGATATTACACCTGTCACCTAAATCTTAGCGAAGAAATATCACCTGTTCATTTCTTCAAGATTCATCTCACATGTACAGAACATCACATTTTGCACTGAATCTAAACCCACCGTGCATTTTCAGACATTTTCTGTGTCCTGCGTGAAACTGTCATGGGCCTCGGGGCAGCTGTAACTTGTTAGAAAATAGAGCTCACATGGTTGCATCAGTCCCTGTGCTAACCTGCCATGTGACTGCAGTAATGGGCCTCTCCATGGCTGCACAGACCACTGTGTCACAAGAGCCCGTTTCCTGCGGCTCCCGGGGGAGAGCGGGGAGAGGATGGGAGGACAAAGTCTCATGATCGGCAGGGAGGTCAAAGATCATAGTCGGCAGGAGGGGTGGGGGGCCTGGGGGGGGTGGGTCAAAGAGTCAGCCTTCAGGTGCACACTTTGACATAGGCAGAGTCATTTTTGGGGATGTGATCATGGTAGATAAATTTTATGTTTTGTAATAGATGTTTTTGGACAGAAATTAAGTTGGTCAGGTGCTCGGAGGACAAAGAGAGTAGGAGAGGAAAGAAAGGGAGAGAGAGAACGCCCTTTTTACTTTGGCCTTAATACTTGAACAACTCCCAGGGGGAAATTCTTGAAATCTGACGATGGATGGAGAGAAGAGAGAGAGAGAGAGAGAGAGAGACCAGCAGAGAGATGCAGATAGTGTGAGAGAGAGAGTGTGAGAGGGATGCAGATAAGAGAAGCATGCACAGCGGTCAAATATTCACATGCTGGGTCACATTCTGCATTAAACTGATGTATAATTGGTGGAAAGCATTCATTCCCATGTCAATAGGCACATTGGGCCTGAAAAGAATGGCGTCATTTGTTCCGAATGATGACGAACCCGACAAAAGGGTCCAAAATTATATGTCAGAAAAATGGCAAAGTTTGGCGCAGAGTCATATTTTCCTCTTTCTTAGCCTCAGATTTCATTTTCGAAACGTCCCTGTGAGGTTGGAAATGACTATAAAACTAGTTTATCTGTAGATACAAGGGCTTTTCTCATAATGTGGGTTTCATCTGTGTTTCTGTGGTTTGTGATAAACACTGTATGTAATTCATAAATGCCATTTACTCTCAGCGTTTGTGCGAAGAAACAGTCGAGGGTAGTGCTTTTGCTTGGGGAATTCCAGCTCCGACACTAAACTATCAATAATACTGAGCCTCATGTGACTCAGATATTTTGACTCAGACTTTCACACTGTACTGTACATTAACAACGCTTCCTCCAGTTGATGTCTGAGACCTGTGCAGCGATTCACAACACATCCTCATATAGGGAGACCCCATTTCTATATGCCTGAAAGCTTTTGCGGGTCCAGATCTTACAGTAACTTGCTGTGACTGGATTAAGTATTTACACGTGGATTGAAAAATGTCTGAAAAACAATTTTTGTGTTGGGACCTCTAAGCTAAATTAAGTGACCTGCTGTTGAGAATGCAGAGAATGGCTCAAAGTCTTGCTTTTATTTTGAAATTCTGCTCGGAACAAACTGGTGAATTCATCTCACCAAGGGCTGCAGGTGTTTTCTGGGTTTATCACTTGATTTATCCATCATGCACACTTTGTAAGGGGTGATGATGCAGTGACATGCCATCCATGGGGATGAATAAAAAATGATTCTGCTATCTGACCTCTGTCACTCCTCTTTCGCCCATTTTCACCCAGTGAATTAGTGCAGCTGCACCACACTTAAATAGGTCCCCCTCTTTTTTCTCTGGGAGTGTATGTGACCGGCCATGAATCCTCTCTTTGTGCTCTGTCTGCAGAGTTTCCCCCCTCTATAGTTTCTTGCCATCTTCGTCTTTTTTTATTTGGGGAAGAGGGGCTTCGGTTGCGATGGCGGCAGCACTGGTGAGGTGGTGGCGGTGGTAGCGATGGTGGTGGCGGCAGCAAGGAGGAGGAGGAGGAGGAGGAGGAGGAGGAGGAGGAGGAGGGGAGCGGGTAACTTGTTGGACCACATTCCTGTGCAGCTGTGGAGGCTGGTGCAGGGTGGAGGGTGGAGGGCAGAGCAGGATCATCATTGCATTGCATGGCATCATGAATGGCCTATTGTTCGGTGGTTTGCTGTGTCCGCATCTCTCTGCCACAACTTCAGCCTGACTGAGAGAAATAGAGTAAAAGAAAATGAACAAAGAGAGGTAAAATTTTTTAAAAAAAAATTGAAATTTAGAGTTGACTGGAGCACTGATGAGAACAAGAAATGAGAATTGTTGTGGAAAAAAAATAAAGTAAAAGTGACAGAGAGCCTGAGGAGAAAAGTCGCAAACAGACTTCATATTTGTGCCTGTATCTGACTCAGATGCTGGAGGATGTTGAAACTCAGAGTGTGATGGTGATGATGAAGATGGGGATGATTGTGACATGGACAATGGTGGCATTCATATTGTGACATTATGACGGTTTTGGCCCTCAGTCATACGTGCCAGCACATTGTTTAATCATGCACATGTCGGCTGTTAGCCACACTTAAAATTCTTCCCTGCACTGCAGCAAAGACAAAATCAGCAGCTGGAAATGTTTCCTGGCTTAATTGTAGGAAACTGATGCTGTATGTGTAGCTGCATGCTATATGTGAGACTCAATTTACAGATATTTGTTTATATTTAACTAGAAATATGGAAATGTGCTGGAAACATGAGATTATATGGATAAGCCTGAAAATTGTTTTTATTCTTTTTGTCTGGTCTGGACAGTTTGTAATTTCAGTGTCTCTTTATGATCGCCATCAAAGCAGATAAGTAAAGTAAAATAAAGGGTAGATTAGGACCATAGAGACCCAGATGAGCTTTCAGGTCAGTCATCTTTTAATATCAGAGGTTTTCTTCAATCAGCATGAGTAGAGTAACTGAGTAGTTAAACAAGAGCTTATATGAGATGCTGTAGACAGCTTCATTTAAGACCTATAACATATAACACAAACACACACACACACACACACACACACACATCCTGTATAGCTACAGGAAACAAAATGGTATAACAAAAGAATGTGATGTGAATGAACTTGAATGAACCTGCTTACTCTGGTACTCAAATCAAGTCTTTGGTAGAAAACATCAGCTATTGATACAGGATGTGTTGAATTATAGATAGGCAGAAACATGACCTTTCTAAAACGGCTCTTTATGAGTATTTGGGGTTTTTTGTGGGAATCTAAAAAATACCTTAAAACACATTTGTTGTCTTTGGTTTTCTCTTTATTTTCTAACTTTCATTTTATGAGTTGTACACTTACACTAATTACCATCTCTGCATCTTTTTAATCCATCTTCTCCCCTTTCTTTTTTTACATTTCCTACAAGTCCTCAAAGTTTGTGAATAACAGAAAAACTCTGATGTACCATACTTTGTCTGCTATGGTATTATATCTGGCGTCTGACTTTAACTGATCTAAAACCACAAATAAAGTGTTATTTTTTTATGACAACAGCAACATCTGTGTCTTCATTTTAAAAACTTTGAAATGCCATCATGGACAATTACTCAAGTATGGATTTTAAGAGACGTTTTTTTCCTGAAAAAGAGTGGGAGAGACAAAGAGAGAAAGTAGCGCAGACTTTCCAATCATGAGTTCTGAACATTTAATTAGCCTGTGTGAACCAGAGAAAAGAGAGCGACAGAGAGACAGAGAGAGAGAGAGAGGGCCTGAGGGGTCTGAAGAAAAGATGGCTACATGAAAGAGTCTGTTGTTGTCCGAGCAGAGGGAGAGATAAAAGGCAACGAGACGGAAAGATGGATGGGATATTTAGGAGTAGAGAGTGAGAAATATGGTGATTTGTGACATTCCTCATGTCTGTCATTTTGATTTTTTTTTTTTTGATTTTTAAAAAAAAAACAACTTTTTTTAAGAACATGAACAATGAATATGAGCCACCTAGTTTTTCGGTCGTGTGACAGTAGCAGATGAGTGTGTGTCACACAGCCTGTAAAGGGCAGAAAGATTTTCATCTGTCAGATTCACAGAGGAAACGTTTGAATATATAGACAGGATGTCAGACTGAGGACTGCAGACAGGTGGTCAGAGCAGACAGACACACAGACACACAGACAGACAGGCAGGAAGGCAGTAATCTGAATCAGCATAATGAATTCGACTTGGTGGGCTGCTCATGTACGTCACATAACAAATGCAACATTTATAAAGCTCCATAAAATGTGGTGTAAAAGTTGTGCAACTAACAAGCTGAATTTGAACTGTACATTTTAAATCCTTTGTGGGTTATTGACATTATAAGATGTGATTGGATCAGAATTGTGCATATATATAAAAAACTTCAAAGCTGTAAATTTCAGTTCCTTTTTCACAATTTGCAGAACAGACGCCGCGAGCAAACACGCACAGTGTAAGACGGCTCTGCATTCTGTGCTGTTCTTTAATTATCTGTAAAATGGACAAATCTGAAAAGGTTACATTTGAAATCTTTGATCCACCTTTTGCAGCTTTAATTAGACGGTAGAGAAAAGTGTGGGGAGACAGAGGAGGGTATGAAATTCAATAAAGGTCTACGAGAATTGAATCAGGGACATTTCTGGAACATGGCATCTGTCTTACCCACCAGGTCACCAGAGCAAACGTCCAAAATGTTACTTACACTTCATCTGTCTTTCAGCAAAACGGAACATAAATTATGAGAGAAAAACATGAACTAAATTCAAAATAGCATTTACAAATTACACATGGCAAAACTCGGATACAAATCATAATATTCAATCTCACTAATACACATATAAATTCATCAATCAAATTCAGACATAAATTGCATCAATTCATTTCCCTAATTCAGGTCCATATTATCCTGCTACAGGGTGAAGATCGAGCTGCTGAGCCCCTAATAAACTCCTAGTCCTCCTACTACCTGTTCAGTTTTTCGGTGCTGGAATACTGACTGGCTTCAGCTTTGCTGTGTGTCAATGTGATTAAACACATTAATTTAGGAATATGCTATGTATATACAAAAAACTGAAATAATAGAGATCCTAAAGCGAGATTTTGATGTTCAAAATCAAGTGAAAAAGCAGGGTTAAACTCACTGACACTTATTCACCGTCTTGTCAAGAGATAAATGAGATGATCGGTACCAATATAATGTCTGTGGGGTAAATATGAAGCTACAGCCAGTGCTTGCTTGTCTTAGCTTAGGATAAAGATCAGCCTTCTAAAGCTCACTTATTAAAATGTTGTATCTCATGCTGTGGTGTATTGTGTTAGTGAATAAGCATTTTTCTCAAATAACAAACTTTTCCTTTAAGACCTAGGAGCTGATATTGTATTTCAGTAGCAAATATTCCCAAAGAAATTTTCCGAAGTAGCACAAACACACTAACTAATTAACACTAATTAAGTGTGGCATTTTCCTGCCTGCTCTTTCCACTTGGCAATGTAACCTTGCTCTAAATTACATTAGAATAATCTATTATTAATTTTTTTTTTTTAATTAAGTATTTTAGGGGACATTTTTGTCTTTATTTGATATCTTTTATCTTGATGACAAAGAGGGCAGACTGGCAGAATAAGCAGCAGACAGACGGACGGACGGACAGACGGATGAACAGACAGACAGACAGACAGACAGACAGACAGACAGACAGACAGAAGTATCCAGAAGATGTTTGCCCTGTGGTGCTTCCCAGCCCAGTTCAGTCAGGCCTCCTCTGCTGAGTTGAGCTGCACACAATGCTCCTCTGTCCCCCCAGCGAGCTGCTTCACAGCTCCACAGCACACAACAGCTCATTATGGAATCAAAGATCCCCCGGCCACAGCTCCCAATGCCTAAATACTGTCCCCTGCTGAGCACACGCTCACTGTCACTGGCTCTGGTTGCACAGCCCGAGGCCACAAACAGCCAGTTAGGCCAGAGAGGCCACGCAGATATACAGGGTGTCACACATTAAAGCACACGCACACACTCACTCACTTAACCTACATGAAGATGAACACACACCACCTTATTAGGCAAAGTCCTAGTCAACCATCAGCAGCCTTAACAGAGGTCACAGAGGTCACCCAGCTGCTCTCCCTCATGGACGCTGATGACAGGGGGGTGGGGGTGGGGGGGTGGGTGGGTGTGACAGTCTGGTTAATTAACTGGCATCAGAAAACAGCAGGATGGGATGACAGCAGGGAGAGGGGAAGATTGCATGAAGGGGAAACGGCTTGTTAGAGTGGACAGGAGATGACATTTAACCACATGAAAGATCGGTTGATTAGATTAGAGGAGAGGAAGATGATGGAGGGAGTTTCCCTCTTACTGTTTACCTATCATGTAAAACAGTTTGAACCAAAAAGTTCTTCTAAAGTATTTTGAGGACGTAATAGGGCAAAAAAGAGCAGCGGGGGGGAGATTAGAGCACAACAGCAATCTAATTATCAAACATGTTAATGAGGAACAGTGGATTAGTGGTTAGTGATCACCTCACGGCTTCTGTATTTGGTTGTGTTGTGTGTATTTTCAGCAGCTTTGTCTGTTTGGTTGTGCTGTGTGTATCTGTGTTGTCAAATTGATGAACATGTTTTCTTAGTTTTCTCGTGTTTGGTCTATTTACAGGTGTTCTCTTAATTTGCAGTGCAATAAACTCTCTCTCACTTTGCTGCTGCTGATTGGTTGAGAAGTAAAAAAAAAAAAAAATCAATGTAAAGGAGTGTTAGGAAAAGATAACTTGCGGTCCTAAGAGAATCTGACTGCACTTACACTAGGCTACGTAAACATGGCGGCAGATGTTGTTGATGTGGTATGGTGCATTGCTGCCACAAGGAAGAGCAGTATCTCCTTTCTTTTCGTAAAAGGACGGTCCAGTGTACCCTATGCTAAAGGACATAAGAAAGGAAGCATTGAAGCTCCTTTCTTTAGCATTTAGAGAACTTCAAACTGTTTACTGGATAAGTGTTAGGAATCTGAAGAGGTAAAACTAAAAAGTAATGCAATATAAAAAGGAAAGATCAGCAACTTAAAAAAAATTTATGTTGCAGTTTTCGGTTTTACAAAACTTCTCCTTCCTGATGGAAGAAATTAAAGAAAATAATCAAACCAAACTCCTGAAAGAAGAAGTGCAACAAAATGTTGTTTTTCTTCCTATCCCATCAATCTACTTGCGACATCTTAGATTCATCTTGTGACTCCTGGGACAGAACTTCTGCACTGGTTGCTCTTTAACATTTAAGAAATCTCAGAGAAACCAGTGTAATTAATGATCAGTCATGTGCTGATGTTGGCACAGAGTAGAAAAACCAAATTAGTGATCAATTAACCAGCATCATTCAGTATTCCAATACTGTTGCCCATTGTGGTTTCACTGTTCAACCACATAGGGGAGCCCATGCGCAACAGTCAGAAACACTGCCCTCCTACAAAAATGGACGTCAGTGCCTCTTTTGTCCCTGTTATTCCTCCCAAAGCTTTACACCTTTCATCCCTGTCTGTCCTTGTCCAGCCTAGTTTGTCTGAGAGATCTGTCCTTAACATGCGTCTCATCTATTTCAATCTGTCCTTCACTCTGGGATTTTTGAATGGAGACACAACCAGACAGAAATTATTGTATTTGGGTCACTGAAAAGTGACACTGTCACACATTCTCCTCATTAACTAACAAGATAAAGTGTTAGTGAGTTTAATGGGGTTTGCCCCAGACTTGCAGCGGCGCCAAAAGCCTCAGGTACTCATTTAGCTCTACATTATTTGATTAATCACACATTTGTAAGAAATTTGCTCTAGTGAAATAAAACATCAACTCGGATGTGTCCTCCATCTTCGCCACATTGTTGTAGAGGGAGTCAAACTGTCAAAATCTAGTTTTAAGAGTTGCTCATTTGTTGTAAACTGATTTATCAAATTGCATCAATTTTTTGGGTCATGTAATTATCACATCAATCCATCACAAAAGCACTGTAAGGCTGTAGCCAACAATTATTTTGCATTTATTTTCTCTAATAACTGATTTAAAAAAAAAAAAAAAGATTCTCCAAAGCCCAAGGTAATGGTTCGGTCCAAAAGACCGAAGCTCCGAAATATTCAGATTTACAATAAAAGACAAAGAAAAATAAGAAAAGGATGGAAGTGGGTATTATTTTTCATTTCTCATTTTGGCATTCCTGCTTTTTATTAATCAACTAATTGTTTCAGTTTTAAATTAGCTGATTAATCGAGTCAAGTCCAAGTTTATATGTCGGGCACAATCTCAAACAAACGCAAAGAACTTAGTTGATTCAACCTGAGGGGAACATGAATGTGTGCACTAAACGTCATGGTAATCCATCCAATAGTTACAGTCCAACAGAGACATTCCACTCAATATCATAAAAGCCATCCTTACGGTGGCTTTAGATGAAAAGTCGCAGCATCAGCAAAGTCATGATGATAGCCTATATCATGTGGCGATCAAGAATGTCTCAACCAACTGACCGCCATTGCCATCCATTGAGCAATGTTGACCACGGATGTCCGCACACAGTGAAATTTAGGACCCCGGTAGATCCCCAGAGCAGTTGCCTGCTTTGCCCGGTTGGTAATCCAGTATGGAGAAAGATTAAACCACCCATGTTCTCATCCAAAAGTCAAATCAGATGTGCGTGATCTCATCTAATTGGACACAGGTGGTAATTAACATGGATGAACATGGATGGATGGCTAAACCCGTGTGGAAATGTGCAGTAGAAACTCAACAGAGACAATTCAAGCATTAACAGTATACTGTTTTTTTTATTAGGTGCTTTATTCATACAAAACAACACACTGTTGCAAAGTGTTTGTATCTATTGATAAAAGTAAGAATAAAGTGCTTGTTCTTCTTCTGTACACGTGTGACTTAACAGTTAGAATGCTGTTTCCATGGTTCGGGGATTTAATTTATTTGAACTTGTTTTCTATCATAGAATAAACTGTGATAAATGATGAAAAAGAAAATTGCTTATTTATCAAATGTGAAAAGTAACAGAACTCAGGCAGGAAGACGGAAGTTCAAAATACAGAAATAATTTATTTTTACACAGAGAAAATAAGTGTGTTGAAGTTGAGCACGAGTGTCATGCTTCCTTTATAATAAATAGATTTTTCTCTTAGAACATTTATCTGTATATGATGTATGATTATTTTAAAATGAAAACAAAAAGCATATCATATTTACAACAAAATGAATGGAAATCAAGAACAAAAAGCTTGACTTAACTGTAGCTCATACACTGGTCATATTGAATAAAACAAGAGAGCAATAAAGTTTTTCAAGATACCTCATGATTTGAGAGAAATACCTGTTCACCATGTTTCAAAGTAGATGAGCTGTGCGTTTTATAGATGCTGATGTAACAACTGAAAGTGTACAATACCTGAAATCAGAGCGAGTTATGAGCTAAAGCTGAGAGGAGTTTGTGACAGCTGCAAAAAAAAGGATCCCTCTCTTTCTCCAAATGTACAGTTAAAATTGTGTCCTCCATCTTTTATTTTTACACTAGTTCAATACTTTGGTCGGGTGCACACAGACAAAGAGAGGAAACAAATGGAAGGGCAGCCATTACCATTGATTAAACTCCTGACTCTCTGCTGATGTATAAAGGTAGGGTGGGCTGTAGTCTGTCAAGGCTGATCTGATTCTCTGTGTCCAGAACACACAACATCTCCACCGTCTGCTCCTCCACAAATGTCTCCTTGAAACCCAAGTGAATATCATCTCTCATTGTTAGCTCTCTGTCACTTCTAATGTTCAGACTCCCCGCCTCCTTCTTTACATTCTCCTCATCCTCGTCGTCCCCACAGCACAAAGCTACCTCGTTCTCGTAGCAGAAAGCGCTGGGGGAGTGAGGGCCCAGCAGGTGGCGGGCCGCCCTCGGGGCAAACGGTGATGGAGACCGGGAGTAACTTGAGCTGGAGGATGAGGACTGCCCACTGCGACCTGTCATCTGGCTCAGTTCCCTGGCACTGCAGTGAGGCGTAGATGGCACTTCATAGGTCTTATGGAAGCGGGAATAGTCCACGTGGTAGCGGTCGCCCTTCTCAAAGACCACAGGCTCAAAGCGGTGGCCCCATAGGATCTCCTTGGCCAAGTAGGAGGTGCGGGCCTGAGTGGTCATAGCTGTGGCCTCCACCATCCCCTCCAAGATGACCACAATCTCAAAGTCCTCTTTCTGCAGCTCAGTGCGGCTCAGGTTATACAGAGGACTGTTCTTGTTGATCTCATGGACCACCACCAGCGGCGACACCAGAAACAGCCGATCCAGTCCGTCGTCATAGCCGACATCAATGTCTGTTTGCTCCAAAGGGAGGTACTCACCCTCCGCCGTCACATGAGGCTTAATGAGCTGAGCGCGAACATGTGCTTCGACGATGTGGCTCTTGCGCATGTTTCCCAGACGCCACATGAGGCACAGCTTACCATCTCGCAGCGCGATGACAGCATGATGCGAGAACAGCAAGGTCTGTGCCCTCTTCTTCGGCCGCACCATCTTTGCCATGATGGTGCCGATCATGAAGGAGTCAATAATGCAGCCCACGATGGACTGCACCACCACAGTCACCACAGCGACTGGGCACTCTTCGGTGACACATCGGAAACCATATCCGATGGTGGTCTGGGTCTCTATGGAGAAGAGGAACGCCCCAATGAAGCCCTGGATGTGGAGAATACATGGCCGCCATTCGTCTTTTCCTTCCTCTGTGGTACTCCGAGGATCCCCGTCCTTCACGGGCATACGAAGATCAAAGTCTCCATGTGCGAGGGCCACTCCCCAGAAGATCAGGCCAAAGAGCAGCCAAGACAGAAGGAAGGTGGTGGTGAAGATGAGTAGCAGGTAGCGCCAACGTATGTCCACACAGGTGGTGAAAATGTCAGCCAGGTATCGTCGTGGCTTATCCTCCATGTTGTTGAACACCACGTTGCACTGGCCGTTCTTCTTCACAAAGCGGCTGCGCAGACGGCCGGTGCCCAGATCCAGGCCCAGGCGGCATGAAGGTGAAGCACGGCAACTGTTGTGGACGATAGGCTCATTTGTTACCCTCAGAGACAAAGTCCCTCTTCCTTCATCACTTCCAGGACACTCGCCTCCTCCATCCTCACCTCGCATACAGGCCCCCGACAATGTCTGCTGAGTCAGGGGACTGTGGCCATTGTGGAGGCCCAGGCTGGAGATCTTCAGGGCATCTTCATCTGTGGAAACGATGCTGTATCTGAAAGAAGACAGAAGAAAAACTGAGTTCAGGGGTTCCCCTTAGTTATTGTTGCTATGACTATCAAGCTTTCTATTCTCATGCGGCCCCTAAATTAAAAAAAACAACAAAAAAATTCTCAGCTGTTGATGGCAACTGTCAATTCTGCCAGTTGAAATGACAACTGTGATTGTTCGAGTTTAGCAGCTGTAGCAGCAGCATGCTGATCTGAAAGAAGAATCCTGTGAAGGGGATCTTAGACAAAATGGCTACATATGATACGGTGCCAAAAGACTGAGGCTAAAGCTACATGTCCCAGATGACAATTCAGCTTCCTTCTTAGTGAGATGATCCAGGTAGAAGACATGGAAATAAAGAATGAACCCTGTTGTTGACATGTTTTTTCTGATTTTCAATCAGTATATTTTCATAGTTAATGCCACAAGAGGAAATGGCTCTTAGGTTGAGAACTAACCAGTTTGTTTGACAAACATAACGGCATTTCAGTAAACAGCCTGACAAAACTGCTAACATTAGCCTAAACTCTTTAAACAATGAATGTGCTTTTTATTCAACATAATCTGTAACCCCTACAAACTAATATGGTTAGTTAATAATGTGCTTCTTGGCTTTATGATCTCTACAGTAAGTAGGAAGCAAGTCAGCCAAACATGTTAACATCTGCAGCTTAGAGCAGACAAACTCGCTTTTTAAGTCATTCTTTACACTTTTGCTTGTGTGTTTTGATTTTAGAGATGCTAAGAGAAGGTGCACTAAACAAAAAAAAACTCTTTAAATTCAGAAAACTGATCTTACTGGTACTTCAACATGTGGAAAAATTCAAAGCTTGACAGATGTGCCTTGCCCTGATCAGTTGCTAAGCTGAGTGATTGGACAGTCAATGTTCAGGGATTCACAAACAGTCAGGTTGGATGCTTTGGTGCCAGTTATTCATACATCAACCTTTAAAATGGGTTTATAAATTGTAACTAATGTCTTTAATAATGGATAAATGATCGTCTGTGTATGCATTATTTATCAACAATAAGTCATTCATGAGAGTGGCTATAAATGCTATAAATGCCCAATAGTTTCTAATAAACTGTCAAGGCTGCAAATATTAAGATTGTTAAGATTAATAAGATATTTATACAGGATAATAAACTATCAATTCTGCACTTACACACACTAATAAACTCAACAATAAGGGCTCATGCATTTTGTAGCAAAAGTTAATAAGTCATCTGCATGATGTATCACTCATTTATGAAAGCTTTTTACTGTAATTCATCAAGTCTGCCGTTGTAAATTATGAACAGTTAATGAATGGGTTGTTGTCAAGATGCCAGAGATCAAATGGTCCATTCAATGGTCTGCCTGTTGAAATACAGAGTCCAGACAGAGAGATTTTTCTCAAAGTTGCAATCCAAACATTATTGTAAATATTAGCTAATAACTGATCTAGAAAACATCAGGCAATGATTTAATAATATTAATAAGATAATAAATCCATTATCAAGGGTGACTTGTCAGAAAGAGGTACAAATGTTTTTAATATCTGCTGTTGTTTTGTGATCGCATGAATAGACTTTTTTTCCCCCAAAGTGAGACGGAAGACAAATCACGTAAACATTTCTTTCACAGACACAGACACAAACACTGACCGAAGAAACCACTGCAACCACTCACACACTTTTATTAGCCACCCCCTCTCACCTGTTGACTCGCACCGCTCCCATGGCACCGGTGATCATCAGGCTGTGTCTGCGAGGGCAGTAATGTAGGTTGGGGCGGGCAGTTCCAACCATTAAAGTACTGTTGCTGGACAGGGGGGCAGTATGAGCTCAGGTCTGTCTTGCATTTGTTATCAGCACTGTCTTCTCATGATACATTTTCTGTGAACAAAGGGGACAAAAGGGAGAGTCCATCAATCATTAAAAATGTGAAGGTGCAGGACCTTTTCTAAGGCAAAAAGAAACAAAAGTGGAATAATAAATATGACTCATTCTTTGATCCACAAAAACATCAAGACAAAGAGTCTACAGCCAGGCTAGCCGCTCTGTGAGACAGGTACATGAGTGCTTCGAGCTAAATGCTAATGTCAGCCGACCTTTAGCAGGTAATGTTTACCACGGTCACCTTTGTCTAGCATGGTAGCATGCTAACATTTAATTATCACAAACAGTACAGCTAGGGCTGAAGGGGAACATCATTAGATGATTTTCATTAGAATTGGTCATGAACAAATTTATTTGACAAAATTAGATTTTGTTACAAGGAGCACCAAAGCCATTACAGTTCAATGGGGGAAAATGGACTTCTGCACCATATTCCACAATCTATTTGTATAAGTAGTTGAGACATTTTACTATATTAAAAAAAAGGTCAAATGTCAAACTCATGGTGGCGCTAGAGGAAGAGTCAGGGAATCAGCAAAGTCATTAGCATACATAGTCTGGGAAACATGTTGTATCAATCCATTCAGTGGCTGCTGAGATATTTAAGGCCAAACCAAAGTGGTGGACTGATCAACAGACTGACATTACCTCTCATAAAGCCACGCCCCTAGCGTGACTAAAAAATCGCAGGAATCAAAAATCCCTAACTGCAATTTTGGTCTTGCCCTAATGCACGGAGCAGACCAGACAGTTTTGTGTAATGAAAGCTTATTGATTAGGTCCTTGCTAGTGGTTAGCCTTAGGGACCTTTAGGCCAACCAATGGTGGAAAACCAGACAGGCATTGGAAGGGACAAAGGTCTAAAAAAGAGATGAATCAGTGGTAATCTACTGTTAGAGGAACAATTGATCTGCTGTTTGGCCTGGTGACAAGGTTGGAGGGTGATTTCACTCGGCTTATTATGTCAGCAAGCTGCGCACCAAGAGATCCAAAAAGCACCGGGTTGCATAACCAATAGAAGGCCAATCACACGCAATACTAAAGGGTATCAGCGGTTTATGTTTTATCGTACGTGAATCTCTTTGGCTGACGTGAATTCGTTTACAGGACAGGGCTGCATTAATCAAAGGTAGCAGTGATTATCTTGGAAAGTTTTCTGACAAACTGCAGTTTAAAAGCTTTCATTCAATATCGCTGTCACGTCAATAACAAACACCAGCACTGCTACACACACGGAAACACACTTACGCACATGAACACACACACACAATCCCACACACACACACAATCCCACACACACACACACACACACACGCACAGACTTTGATGGGAGTTGATGTCATGTAATGTGGGCTGTGTGCAGCTCTTGTGTGCGATGCATCCAGACTTCTTTTCCTGTTACACCAAGGACAGATGTTGCGAACTGGCTGATGATTGGCTGGATGAAGGGTGATTGTCGACTGGATAATCCCAAAAGGGCGGATGATTACGTCAGCTGAATAACTCCCACAGCTGGAGGAGAGTGTCCTCTGCCGTGAAATCATGACCTTTTCTTACAGAGATCTTAAAGACGCCAGCCAATATGTCAGCTCAGGCAGGTCAGTCTCATGTCAGCGCCAGAGGCATTATTTGTGGGATCAGGACAACACAACACAGTTCACATGTTGTCCTGTTTGGATTTACAATGGAGGCATGACAGAGAGGCTGTTGTTCTACTGTGCTTCTGATTAGTTGTGGTTTTATTTTAAATGTGTATGTTTATATAAATATATATTTTTTATTATTTTGCTTCTTCCCAATTGAATCAACTGAGCTCACTCCACTGTTTTCATATTGCTATGTCTTCTTTGTTTTTTTATATGTTGGAATTTTTAATTTTAATTTCAGTGTCGTTAGTGCCCACATGGAATTATAAGACACCACTATTTATCAACCAAGATAACATACTTCTTCAAATTCAAATTCTTTCAAATTATCATCACATTTGACTGAGAATAAGTCATTGGCTGAAAAATGCAGAGGAGTGTTCCTGTTAAAAAATGTTATTTGTGTTTGTCATCGTTAGTGTCACGCAAGCAAAACTCCATTAATAACATTAATAACAAGCTCTGACACACAGCTGGTGGACACAATAGTTACTGTAACAAATGCAACACCCATCATGAGTCAAGTTGACTGCATATGTCATGTTCAAATGTCGAGAGAGGTGTGGATCAAACAGTTGTTTTGTCCACAAAATTGGGGAAATGCCTGACAATATAATGCAGTATAATGGTAAAGTGTTGTTGCCATGACCACCATCAATTCAACTAATCAACAAAGATAATTAAATACAAAACATCAAGCACCAAAGTTAATTGTTGACCTTGGAAATAGAAGTTTGACAAAACCGTCGCAGCTCAAAGTCCACATACCAGCTGGGGCATAGTACTCATAGTACTATGGGTGAAGTCATGTCAACAATACAACCGAGCAAACTCAAAACTCAAATGACAACATGGCTGTGCAGTATCCATGACTCAAGAAAGACTTAACCCATTATTTGTTTTCTGCCTCCCCAGCAAAACATGTTCACTTCATCAGCTTTGTTTACATTGTATTTTATACGACTGAATATCACAGAACTACAAGTATGTAGAAGCTAAAGATACATTATCATGTTTTTGTGGCTGAAAATGAATTTTTGCAAATGTTGCCAATTGTGAATATTTTGTGTGAATATGACAAAAAAAATGTACAAGGATACGTAACTATTTGTACATGTCAGCCTTAAATAAAGTCATTAACACAACATTTGCACTAATGCAGTCAACTGTTTTCAGTATATACCTGGCTGGTGTCTTTTTTCTCAGCTGACAGGAGCCCTGGGGGAGAGTTGCAGTAATTAATGGTTGATCATAGTTACTGTATTAGCCGTCTCCATAGGAACATCTCTCCTCGCTCTATGGGGCTGATTCGCTGTGTTGTGTGTGTGTGTGTGCGATGGTTTATCATGTGAGACAACTTGTGAG
The DNA here is from genome assembly GCF_021018895.1 of Seriola aureovittata. Classification (NCBI taxonomy): domain Eukaryota; kingdom Metazoa; phylum Chordata; class Actinopteri; order Carangiformes; family Carangidae; genus Seriola; species Seriola aureovittata. The sequence continues at coordinate 15,540,576 of NC_079366.1, forward strand.
GAGGAGGAGATAAACTGGCCGAGGAGAGAAGAGGAGAGGAGGAGGCCACGGACACTCCCCTGCGGTAAGCATTTACCCTGTAACCTGCTGAAGTCAACTGCAGTATTCTACAGATACTACTACAAATAAAGATTATTACCCAGTGTGTCAAAGACTTGTGACTGACGTCGTTCTTGTTCAAGTACGTCAGAGGAACCAAACTGACAAACATTACAGCATAATCCCATGCAAAGGAAAGTAAAGGTTGGAGGAAGCCCTTGTCAAATACCAGATTACTATGTCTCTTAATCTCCCAATCAAAAAAAACAATATGAAAGGTGGATGGCAGTTGCTGTATGACCTGGCTTAAGCCCTTTTGTGTAATCTGATGATATGAGAGGGGAGGGAGGAAGGGAGGGAGGGATGAGGAAAGAAAGAAAGAAAGAAAGAAAGAAAGAAAGAAAGAAAGAAAGAAAGAAAGAAAGAAAGAAAGAAAAGAAAGAAAGAAAGAAAAGAAAGAAAACATTGTAAACCAGATAATGTAAGGGCTTTACAGGTCCTCTACGTTGGACAAGAGAGGTGAGAAAAAAATACAGATTATGATGAAGAGATTATGATGTCAGAGGATGTTACTACAACGTGTAATGCCATTTGCAGAAAAGTGGATGATTTACACACACACACACCAAAAGCGTGAAAAAACACAATCTTTGCTTTTCTCCTCTCTAGTCTAAATGCTTTTTCTGAGAGGCAAAGGAATGTGTGAAAATGTGTGAAAGACTCACAGTTGGTCACGCCATGCTTTTGGGGGCGATTGTCCTTCGCTTTTTCTGTAACTCTTAAAACTAATATTTAAAAAGGGCCTACATATCCCTGAGGACAGCAGTTGGTGCACACAGTGTCCTAGTCCTGCACAGAAGCAAAAATAGGGGCTTGAGTGCGTAACGGGCATGAACTTATTTTGACTGGAGGAACTTCAGTCCAGTCCAACAAACACAAAACATTAGAAATAACTCTTAGCTAAATGAATGTAATATAATATAATATAAAATACATAAATAATGGATTATAGGCCATGTGTTTTGTCAGAGGTCAAAAAAGTACATTAACTCATGTATTATACATCGACTCCACCGCATTTTGGAGGGAAGTGTTGTAGGCCTACTTTTTTACTCCACCACATTTATCTGACATTTACTTTTCATATTAAGATTTTTTTTACGACATGATTCATTGTAATAGATTAAGTAATGTCATAAATAAACGGACAAATATAAATCAGCAACAACAATCCCATCGAATATGTTATTAAATAATTATTTATATATTATTTTGGGGGCATTTTGCTCCATTTTCTTTTTGTATTAATGGTCTGATTTTATTTGCGTCATTGCAGTCCTGATATGTTTTAATCCTGGTTCAACCATGTAAAGCACTTTGTACCTTTATTTTGAAAAGTAGGCTACCTGCTGTATGACTAAAGTTTATTGTTTATTATCATTATAATTATTATCCTTATGAAACTATATTTGATACGTATGACACTAAATGGCACCATTCTGCATTATGAGTACTTTTACTTTTAATACTTTAATTAAAAGTGCTGCACATACTTTTATTCAAGAGAAGGTTTTAATGCAGGAGTTTTAATTCTAATGGAATTATTTGTAACTGTGGTGTTGCTACTTTTACTTTAATAAAACCGCTCTTATTATTTCTCACATTACAACAAAAATGTCTTGTATTTTCAAAGAAGTCTTCAGTTCAAGGGAAGATGACCTGACTCATACTATGAATTTGGGTCATAAATAGTTGTCTCAGCCACCAGATGTGCATTAATTGTGTTATTTGAATTTAAAACGTAGCAATGAAAGTGAAGTTTCCATCTTTGCACATACATCACTGCAGGAGGAAGTCTTAAATGTCGATCAATGGCTTTGACAGTGCAACCAGAAGTTATGACGGGGCAGTTTGCAAACTAAGCAGCAGCTGTGACGTGTGTTCGTTTCATTGAGGCCACAGGAGCTGTCCAGTGCTGAGAATCAATCCAAACCCTGCAGGAATAATCGACAGCAGGGGGGGTTTGGGGGGGGGGGGGGGGGGGGGGGGTTGGGCGGGTGGAGGGAGCCCAATACTACTCTAACCTTGAAAATGATGTTGGCCTTTCAAATCTTTCCCTCTATCTGTTTACACTCCCCACATTTATCACAGTCGACTTACTCAGCCAAATGAACGTTTTGTTTAAGTATTGATTGTGTTTTCTGAGTAGTTAGTTCGTTAGTTACACAAAACAGGGATGAACAACTATTGCAGAGAGGCTGTTTCTTCCTGTGCCGTTTTTAAATTTTAAGATTTAAGTCCGACTCAGGAGAGCAAACAAGTTGAAGAAAAATGCCTTCTGTGGCTAGAGGATTATTCTTTTGTGATAATCTTCCCACGTAGAGACAACAGCTGTCACCAAAACTAAAAATAAGAAGATAAAAATGTAAACACTCACCTTGGTGTTGCTGCAGACTGAATCACTTGAAGACTAACAGGGGTTTCATCCTCATAAAAAGATACTTGAGTATGTTTACAGTTGGCACCGTCCTCTCTTCTTTTCTTCCTCGTTTCCTTTTAATAGACAAACACCTTTTTCATAAACCTGCTCCCAGATTTCTCTTGCACAAACTTGCACATGTCTCCAGCCTGAGCTTTGTCTTGTTGCTCCATAGTAGCTGAACAGAGTCGCTCCTGCCTGGTGGTTGTGCATCTGCCCCGATCCCAGCCAGTGTGAGTGTGAGTGTGTGTGTGTGTGTGTGTGTGTGGTGTGTGTGTGGGAGAGAGAGAGAGAGAGAGAGAGAGAGAGAGAGAGAGAGAGAGGGAGAGAGAGCGGGAGAGAAACAGAGCACTGATTATGTTCCTATTTATATATGCTATTGTTTTCCCCAGAGTGTGGAGATGTGGATATGTGGATTGTATAATTTAGACTTTAGCCCACTCAGACCGATACTTGCACTGACATCCAAAAAACACAACACAAGTGAAGACTACTGTAATCGTACAAAATTCCTGTAGAGACTTAGGAGTGTCTCTGAGGCATTTTACAGTGTGTTGGCTTGACTTTGTGGTGCAGGATGTTTTTGTTTGTATTGCATTACAGACGTATTCCTTAAATAGATATAGTGTATTTCTCTGGTAATCTGCAGTGAGTTTATCATAATCTTGAAAATATTTTAATCCTCTTTGTATGATACATATATTTGATAATGCCCAAAACATTCACATCAATGATTGTAGAATAATCCAAACACATAACATAATACATTCAAGCAGCACCAGAAAACTACACATCCTTCAAAATGATCATACAGTTTCATCAACACCACAAACTGAACATTATAACTGTCATGAAGGTAGGATTTACTGCTGGACCGCTGCATTAGATCATATTAGTATTAGTTAGGTGTTCCTAATAAATCGGTAAAGGAGTGTATATCCCACACAGCTGTATTAGTATCTGATTCTGGATTTGTGTCAGACTCGAGTGACTCTGGTGACCTCAGACTTGAATATATAAAATCAAAAGACTTGCCACTCGTCTTTGACACCAGTGAACTTGCATATGCATGCATGCTAAGATTTGCCAGTTAGCACTAAACACAAAGTGCAGTGGGAACTGATGGAAATATTATTAATTCTGCCATAATTTGGTCACTAGATGGAAAGTCAGGGGATCACCAAAGTTACTACAATTCATCTTGAGAGGGACGTGAATGAGTCGATCAAATCCATCAAGTAGTTGCTGAGGCATTTCACTCAAATGTTCCACAAATTCCACAAATGTCACCGTCATTGTGGCACTAGAGGAAAAGTCAGTTGATCCTCTGGGAATCATTAAGTTCTCCACAAATTTTCATGGCAACCCATCAAAGTGTTGAAGTGTTGGAATATTTCAGTCTGGACCAATGCGATGAACCAACTGACCAACATCACCATCACACAGAGCCAAAAAAAACCTTTGATTCATCACATTCACATTCAGGGGGGAAACAAGCAGATACACATTAAACTAAACTTATTATTATAATGGTCGTCACATTATTTGGAAGACTGTTGTGGTAAAAAAAACAAACAAAAAAAAAAACACATTAAACATCCAGCTCGGCAGTGACAAATTATTTTAATTGTGACACAGGACTAACACCAGTCAGCTATTAATTTGATTTGACATTAACAAATAAAAATTCTCAAAAGCAAATATTAATATTCATGAAACAATTTTAAAACGATAAATAAATCACACCTTTACTGATTTTTTTCTAGTAAAGGTGTGAATAACCCGTCCACCTCAAAGTGTCTATAATAACTTATTAAGTCCTCAAAACACAAACATAAAAACACAACATTGGGACTTGTTAATCCTTGGGTCGTGACCTGGGACTTCACAGCCAAGACTTGACTTGCAAAACAATGATTCTGCCCCATCTATTCTCAACATATCTATAATCTTACTTGTTATGAAAGTTTATAGTTACCAACTAACTGAACAATCTTTTCTGCAGAGTCAAGAGGGCAATGTTTCAGTTTTGTATTTTTTGGAGAACACAAATAACTTGCACTGTCAACCACAATGAGTGAATAGCCAGTCTCCTGAGGAAAACCAGAGAGGCGGAAGAGAGTAATTGCTACGGTCTCTGCAACTTCCACCAGTTCACTGCTTCCTCCTCCTCTGTCCTGCCACCACGACTACTTCAGGCCTCCAGCCCGGAGCAACAGCACTCAGCCAATCATGGGGGACGTTATTATAAAAGTACACAGCATCAAGGTTTTTAACCAGCTTCTCAGTTTAAATCATATCTTGTGTGTTTACTTGTCATTTCTCAAACAGTTGTGATAAAATGTAAACATGTACATATACCATTAGGGATGCTTTCACTGACTTCTCTCATTCTCACTCATCCACATGCAGTTGAGAGACATTGATAAGTTATGTCTAGTTAAACACAGGTTACATAACAGTGGTCACAGAGAATCCAGAGCTGCAACGATTAGTCAATCGAAAAAAAAAAATTAATCAGCAGCTATTTGGATAATTGATTATTTGTTTTTTAATTTTTCAAGCAACGATTCCAAATATTTGGTGGCTCCAGTTTCTCAACTATGACGTTGTTTTCTTCCTCCAAACTTACATTTAAGTACCAGTGGGAAGTGTTTCATTATTATATTAAATAATATCTTATTATTATTATTATTATTATTATATATTATGGGCTGTATTACAAAGTGTTACCTGATTTACAGCTGTTTTTTGTCATGCATGATAGCAAATGCAAAATCCTTTGGTTTTTTAAAGTAGGTCAGATAAAACAGACAATTTTGGGATGTGATGTCACTGTGGGCTCTGGGAAGTTGAGATTTGTGTTTTTTTACTACTTTGGTACTGCCTCACTTAACTTATAAAGTAAATAATCATGAGTTGAAGTCCTAAAAGAATCAGAACAGTGATAACATATCGTGGGACGGCTGAGAGGACATAAGAATATGTGCAGCCCTGTGGTCCAGCCAGTCTAAAAAGCTCTCACAAGAAGAGGGATTTTCCTTTGGTAGCTTGGTCAATGTTTGATTTGTGTATGCGTTTGTGTGTGTGTGTGTGTGTGTGTGTGTGTGTGTGTGTGTGTGTGTGTGTGTGTGTGTGTGTGTGTGCATTCAAGCGTGTGTGTGTGTGTGTGTGTGTTGGATGCTGACTCAATCTGGAGTGCTACCTGTGCGGCCACATAATCTGCTGCTTTAGTTTCTGATAACCATTCATCCCAGAAATAGAGGAATCAGAGAAATAGCTGCAGCTGCGGCCAAAACTGTTATTGTACTTGTTGCACTGGAGAGATTGAACACCATCAGTTTCTGTAAATATGTTTTTAAAAAACATTAATAAATAAAAAAGCAACGTTGATTGAGCATGGCAGCACAGTGCTATCCATTTCCATAGTGCTGTGTGAGGCCGGCTTTATGGTTTCTTATTCCAGACCTCTTTGAGGTGTTATTTCCAATTAGACACAACTCTTTAGTTTCCATGGAAACCTTATTTTTTCCCTTCTTTCTGTTCTTTCTCTAGCACAAAAATACACATACTCTCTCTCTCCCTCTCTCGACATGGTTTATTTTTAAAACTCCTTTCTTTTTAGTTTCATGAGACAACATGTGGGTGTTGCGTTGCGTAGGCAGGAAGTTGGGGTACAGTGATATAGCATAGAGCAGTGTGGGCACAGGTCAGAGGTTAGGGGATTAACTAAGTGGGCGCACAGAGGGAAGGAGTGGGCTGAGACTAACTCACAGTTGAAGGAACACAATGTCCTCCATATTACAAGTCTGAATGAAACTAAAGTTTTTGCCGCTGTGTAGACCAGTGAAGAAAGCAGTTTGATGGATAACGTACACAATCAGAGATTGGTGGCGCTTACACTTGAGAGATGAATGTGAGTTGCACCTAAAGATAGTACAATATCATACAAATAACAAATGAATACTGTCGAAGGAGATGGATGGAGATGAAAAAACAGCCTGTGTTTCAGCAGGTCTCCTTTGCAGCCACACTATAAATGTCAAAGACTGTGTCTAATAGAAAACACTCTAATTAGAGAGTGTTAAGTCATGCAGCGGGAAACGAAGCTGAGTGAGGTGAAGGAAAGACCGTCCTTACTGCCAACATGGCCATCTGTGTATAGAAATAGCACTGATCAAGGTGGCACTGAGATATTAATGCATTTTAGTGGCATATATTGCTGGAGGCACTTCTGTATTTCTGTCTCCATCAGGAGCATCCATCACTTCTCCTCACTCATCACACATAGAAAAGCATCTGAAAGCACACAAACACACACACACAAACATACACACACACACACACACACACACGCACGCACACACACACACACACACACACACACACACACACACACACACACACACACACACACACACACACACACACACACACACACACACACACACACACACACACACACACACACAGACACATGATTTTTCCCAGAGCAAACCTCGTTGAAGAGGTCAATGACAGAAATCCCCAGCAAAGCCCTGAACACCATCATAATAACTCTTCCCCTCAGTCCATTTTAAATTTGATAAGCAGATGATGGGAGCTATTTTCTGTGGTGGCGGCTGTCTCTGAGGCCCTGCTTGTTGACTCCCCCTCGAATGCTACGAGAGCCAATTTACTCCGAAGCAGGCAGCCACCTCATTTCTCACTTTGAGAGCTGATCCAGGTCAACATGTTTTTAGAAAAGCAGGCCGAGGGTGGCGGGAGGAGGGCGAGGAGGTGGGGGCAATCACTCCCAGCGGATGAATAAATTTACTCTAAATAAGTACAGTGTTATTCTTCACACTGGAAACACCAACATGTCAACATGACATTCAAAATATCATATATATATATGATGTTTATATATCATATTTCTTAAATTAAATTTGTACATTTGTGCATGACAACTGAGTAAATTCCATCCGCTGATGAAGATGCAGCTGAAAGCTCCTGGATTTTTTTGTCAAACTATTCTTTCTACAATCAACAATGACCCTTAAACCTGCAATAACAATTTTCTTTTGGCCACTTGGTGGCAGTGGAAACAAGTTGTGAATCCACCACTGTCATATCATCACTTTTTATGTTGATATGTGGGAACTTGTTAGTAAATAGTTACTTATTTACACATCCAGCAGTCATGGAGCAACATTATCATTCATTTGAGGTTGTTGATGTTTCTGGACACCCGATTAATGTAGATTCAAATATTCACTCTTCTTTTTAGCTCTGTTTTTGGTCTCTACCGCCTCCTGAGGCTTTAGCTGCTAAACGCAAAATGTCATTTAGAAACACATCTCTTCATGGGTCTTGAACACATTTATAAAGTTTTGCACCTGCTTGTGAATGATTTGTATATTATCATAATAAAAATCTATAGCGCTCTAAATAAAACATAAAGTATAGATTTATAAGATTTCGTGGGCTTGTTGATCTGACAGTGAAAAAGAGGGCTAAAGTTGTTTAGTTCAGAAGGTTGTTCTGAGCAGGAGCACTGGTCATGATCAATACTTGCCTTGGGTGAAGGGTAGGATCAGGGTTAGGAGTGCTCGATCAATTTCTGCCCTCTATGCTGAGGTGATGGGGATTTAATTAATCATGTATGATCGGTTATATTATCAGAGGGGCCGTTACACAGCTCTGTTTCTTTTTTTTTTTCCATCAAGTATTTTCATGTCTTTTCTGCTTCGGTTGACAGACTCATGCAGACAGAAAGAATCGATTACACGTGATAAAGTTTGTAACTCTGACGTAAGATCCACAACGCTACAAGCTGAGCACACAACATAAGCTCTCACATGTCCATAAATCTCTGCAAGGTGGACAAAATAACTGAAATATCAAATGAGTGAAAAACAGCCTTTTGGTAACTCGGGGTAAAAATCTTTAAGAGAGTCCTTCACAGGTGAAAAAGACTTGGTTTAAAAGTATAAGTTCCTGGTAATTGCATGAATTTTCCATTTGCCCGCACAATAATTTAACGTGTTTGATTCCTTCAAGGATTGATGCTCATCTGATGGCCAGGGGTTCTTCTCCTTATTAGGTTGTTTATGTAAATCCCCCAGGATTCAAACTCCCACAGACATTATGACCATTTTAATTTAAAAACTTTTTCTTTTTTTTGCCACTTTGGCGCAGTTGGAACAAGCTATAAACCTAGTACCTACATAATGTCACCTAATAAAGGTGATATAAAGGTTTAAATGTGTAAGCTGCTTAATTTGCTGTTTATTTCCATCACCAGCATTTACAGAGAAACATTATCATTCATTTGGACTCAGGTTTCTGGACACCTGGTGAAGGTAGGTCCAATATTCATTCTCCTTTAGGCTGTTTTTGGTCTTTACCAACTCCTGAGGGAAACATCTGGCTCTTCAGCTGCTAAATGCTTCACTGTGTTTACCAGCTAATCACTAACTTTGTCTGTCATTTGTTTGCTGGACAGGTAGTGGGTTTATCAGCACATTGTCATGGAAAACAGCTGCTGCAGCTGGAAACAAGCTTGATGAGAAACAATAAAGTTGCAAACTATAAAACCAAAGCAATGAGCTGAGAGATGTTAAAACTTTGCCCCCTACAACACCCCAGCCTGGGACACCTCAGCACCTCTCTGCGGTCGGCCTGCCGGCAAACATGATGTTTCTCAAACCCTACCCAGGATCCAAGACCCTAACCTGAGGGGAGTCTCTCTTCCCATAGGGTTCGCCAGTCTGGAGGGGTCCTCACACACCCCCAGCGCATGGTCCAGGCAGGCGTCCACGCCATTTCGGTTCAGCCTGCCAAATGGCTCATTAAATCAGTTATGGTTCCTTTGATTGCTCTCACGTTACTTGGATAACTGTGGTAATTCTAAAACTCTCCATAGAGCTGCTGCGTCTGGTGATAATTGTCTGTGGGTTTATCTCTATGAGCAATGCCTTTCACATTACACAGTAATTGATCCAATGTTAATTTGAAAATTCTAATTGGAGCGGCTTTAAACTGAAAAACAAACTGGGTTGTTGTGTGAAGAAGAGGAGCCCTGGCTACAGGAGATGCATTTTTAACAATTTAATTTTCATATCAGCAAAAACAAAAAAAGTGGAGCTCTGATAATACTGCAATATAGAAGTCCATCACAAAATGTCACAGCTTTAACATGAAGAAGCCCTTCCTCTTGGTTTTAAGTTGGGTGAGCTGAACTTTTCCATCTGCATTTCCATGGATACTGGCTCTACCGTCTCATTATAGCAACTGCCACCAGCAGCTGAATGTAGCTACAGTATGCATGTGACACACAGCAGAAGACAAAAATATCTCTCCTTAATTGTCATTTTACATGCCAGAAATGTTTAATTACACTCCTGTGTCTTAGAGGTTCGTGTAATAGCGCTGTTTGACAAAATGTAGGCTTAAGAAACTGTAATTAATCATCACAAACTTCGGACATGTTCTAAGTTTACACACATGCACGTGCAGACACACACACACACACACACACACATACACACACACACACACACGCACACAGACACACACACACACACACACACACAAGCACACACACACACGCACACACACAAACTGGGCCTTAGCACTCAATTCTCACCAATCATTTTAAAACAAGACAGACTGGCACACTCACAAAGACACAACATCTCTGTTTGATGAGCACGGTGGGATTAACAAGCAGATGGTGCACGGTCGTTTTTATTAAGTTTGTGTTTTTTGTGCATGAATCAGTGTATGTGTGTAGCAGCAGGTAGTGGAGAGGGAGACAGGGAGTGAATGTGAGCGTTCAAATGTGCACGTCTTGTCCTCAGTTTGTGTACATCCCTGTACACTATGGTTGCACACACCATTGCCTCTGCTGAGACAAAAGGCCCCCTCTTGTGGCTTGTTCAAATGCTGAAAAACAGTCTCAGCACTCTTGTCGCCTAGTGGGAATTAACTCGACTAATGATGCCAACTGCTCTCAGAGACAGATTTCACTTGCTCATACAGTAGGAGATTGCTGCAGAAAACAAAAGTAACACTTCAAATTATAAATCTGTAGTAAAAACAAATATCACCTCTTTATTGTTTGCCTGTAACCCCTTAAGTAGCTTTAAGTGTGTAAGAATATTAAGCAATCATAAGCAATCATATATACTCCATTCCAGCTAATAATTGAAGCTATGTGATATTTATACTGAAATATCCATTCTTTGAAATTGAAATACTTGAGATCTCCAGCAGAATTTTCAATAAAGTTATGTGGATTCGGCTGCACAATATAGGTTTGTAGCGAATGGCCTTCTGGCAGGCCACTGTGAACGGATAATTATCCCATTTTGTGTGCACATCAAACCCCAGCAGGGTATAGAGAAAAAAAGAGGTAGCCTGTAGAGGTGCAAGTTCCCAAAAAATTAAATAAAGCAACCTTTAAGGTCTTTGTCAGGGTTGATTTCTTTTTCATTTGATTATTCCAGTATTCCCACGCTGTTACACTGATATTACCCTTTTATTACCTTGTAATTGTATGGAGCTGTGATTCAAAGTGCAATCGCCATACAAACTTGTATGGAGAGTAGAATATGTACAGTTGTATGGGGAAAAGGGCAAAACAGTAACACTAAGTGCTTGCCGCTTTATTACTCGTTACTGTATTAGCATTCTTCTTATAAGCATTTTACATTTTAGTCCTTAACAACCCGTTGTTACCCTCACGTCTTTGTGGCTGCACTGTCAGAGAAACCATCTGTGCAGCAAGCCCACCACCGACCATAAGACATCTGTCAAGAGGAGTCAGTGCCACATTTCCCTTTCTAAAGATGCTGATATCTGATAGGACACAGGACACAACATATTGGGCCCATGAATGTTTGTTCTCTGTTAAAAGACCCCCAGCCTCTGTAGACTCCACAACCACACCAAAAAAACTGAGCTTTCAGTGAAGGATCTTCTCTCGGATATAAAACATACAACACTGTTTCAACCTTCTCTCTGTGAACATGAACATGGACCCTGGATCATATTTTTAAGGTAGAATATCTTTTCACTTAGTATTATATATTCCTGCAGAATGTGAACAATGTCACATACTTTATGCTGGAGGTTTCCCTCTATGTAATGGTTACACTGTACACTGTCACAATTTCCTCCTCAGAGGTGTAAAGGTATCCCACCAACAGTGGTGTGTGTTTCAGTCAAGAGGATATTTGAGTAACTGTGCTTGCAAACTCTCTTAAAGAGATAATACATTTTTAGTGACACAAAGACATGACTCACTGAGATCTATTTATAGCTAGTTAAAACAGTTGTACTGATATTCTTCTGCTTACATGCAATTCAAATATAGACATCTAAAGAATTAACCTTTAATCTCTTGGAGCCTGCCTCATTAGAACTAATAACAATTCTATTGTTTTGATGATGGTTGATATTCATATTATGCTAATGAACTGTGTCTAGAGCCCACCAAGAGCCTCCTGGGAAATAACACCACACCAGTTCAATTGAAAATCAGTCAATCAAAGGCTATTTTAGTGCAAACTTCCCTGAGAATACCCTACCAAAACATTACGGATGACAGGAGCGAGTCAACAGGATCGACATGGCATCTCCTGCTGAGGACTATTACTGCCATCAGTTCCAGCCCAACACCTTTGACCCCTCCCGCTGCAGCTCCTGCCTGCGGCCAGATCATATGCACCTGAGCAGCAACACCACTGCTGCTGCTGAACAACAGGACGGTCCACAAGAGTGGGTACGTACATGAATCATTCAATAGCTGTGTGAAACCATCTGGGCATGTATTTACAGACTTACGCAGAGTTACGCATAACAATGTTCTAAAAACAACGTAGGAGTAAAGAAGTTGTCTTTGAATAATAAAACAAATTTATGAAGTGGCTCACTTTAAAGAGAATTGTAGGCAACCGTAAGGCAGGGCCAGATTAACTCCTAGGGGCCACAGACCAAAGCTTTGTTTCATTACTTACAAACAGAGACAAATCAGTACTGTAGAGTTGAAATTATTAGTTGATTGACCTATTAGCTGACTGACAGAAAATTAAGGGGTAACAAATTTGAATAATTTAAGTCCTTAATAAAGGAAAAGTGCCAAAAATTCAATGATACCACTTTCTCAAATGGGACCATTTGCTATTTTCCCAGTTTGCTATAAGAGTGAATTCAACATCTCTGTCAGACAAAAAGAGGCAAAATTATATGAATAATGAATAATGAATAAAAACACTTATGGTCTCACAGCTAGATTTTGACACAGAAAGTGTCAGTGAGTGTTTTCCCCCAATGGCCACAAGGGGCAACAATTAGCCACACTCACAGGGATCAATAATTTATATAATGGAAAGCTACAATTTATGCTCGGTTGGGAGTGTTTTCAAACAGTATTTTGCAATTTTAGATAGAAAACGTTAAGGATGCGGACTAATATGTTAGTTTTGCAAATGTTCATCTGGTTAACAGCCCAGCTGCCACTGAATTAGATACAGTTTCAACAGGGTATTGTCCCAAATCAAACACTGCCCTTGTGCAATCACCGGAAATGACATCATAACAGGTGCCTATGATTGTCGCTCACCTGCCGGCTGCTTTTATCACTTGAGTTAAATTGAACGTTTTACTTCACCATGTATGCACCCTGTGTCACGCGACATGCAATTACGCAACCATAGGCGCAGACGATGTGTCCTCCTTCCTTGGTCTCCGTTATAAAATACGTTCGTTTCCGCTACGAAGTCAAGATGGCGACCATTAGAGGTGAGAAGTCCAGTGATCCCTGCAGAAGACAGAATTTCAGAAACAGCTTTGTGCTTCTGAGCTGTTTGATAGAGTTTTAATCCAAAGTTGAGTAGGAGTAAAAGTGCAGGATTTCGCTTTTATCTTTAGTTTAAGTCCAAATTTCCACATTAAATTAGCTACTTGTAAGTTTTGCTATTGCTACATAGCCAACGTTAGCATTAACAGCTGTTGAAACGTCGCGAGTTCACAATCAAATTTAATTCCTTTACTTGCCATGAGCCGTGTCCAACGGTGGGAAACAACGCCAATGTTAACTATTGTCTCTCATGTCTTATCGTCTACCGAAGTTAGCACGCTAAGCAGCTAGCCCCAGCCCATCTAGTCACTTTCCGATAGGGATTCAGTGTAGCCTGCCCTGAAGACATAGTGCTGCTCAGAGATCATATCATTACCTCTTGTTTTGTAAACGCAATAAAGGCCGGTGGCAGAGAAACTTACAAAGAGGTGTGATAAAAGTGGGCCCTGATGCTCACAATCAGCAGTAGACACTTAGCTGTGACCAGTGGTCATAGTTACACATTACATTTATGAATACAGGTATAGCAACACTACACATTATATATTGAGGTCAAAATCTACTGACATTGTGAATAACAGGATCAAGTGCTTTTTAATGACTTGCCACCTGGTGTGATAAAACTGTTTAACAAATTGCACACTGAGGTGATGATGTCAACCTATAACACAATTACCAAGTGAAACTACTGTGGAGGTGGGAGATGGGCAATACAACAAGGTGGCATTTGATTCTGTATCATTAATTAATGAAAGCTCACTACAATCCCTGGGGAATGAGTTGTAATCTGATACGCCCATATGACGCATGAAAACACGTCCCCTCACACAATATGGCCCACTTAAGTTAAACTATATGGTAGAAAAAAGTCAATGAGGCTATTTTCATCAAAGTAATTATGTAATGTAGACTTTGTTTTGATCTGAAAATTCTTTAAACTTGCGTCCAGTCAAGAGATCAAAGAGTAAAACAAGTGAGACTTTCATCGTCTGTCTGTAAATGAGAGGTAGAACTAAAGCAAGGGATCAAGATAAAGATGAAGAAAGAAGTGGAGTGGGCGGTTCTGGTATTGCAGAAGCACTGGAGCAATGAAATAATGATGAGCATGACCAGAGACTAGCTTGAGTTACGTCCTGTGCAGTCTAAGTGTATTGGCTTAGCTAGAACGGATGGAGAGAAGGAAGGAGAGCAGGAGGACAGCCGCTGAAAGTCTTGACAGCAGCTTTGGCTGAAGGACAGTGAGCCGTCACAGTAAGTGTCATACGTCTTGATGTTTAGACTTGGGATGTTTTTTGCAGGGGAAGTTTGTGTTCCTTTTGTTTTTCGTTCTTTATAATGTGTGGGATAAAAGACACCAGCCATCAGGTAGTTGCTTTGTTCAGCTTTTGTCAGGGTCATAATGAGATGTTAGTGACTGTGTTGGTGCACTATTAAAAGTCGTGATCAAATGTGACAACTCTTTTGAAAATGAGGAATTATCAAAACAAATACCCAATTTTCAGAAAGTCAAATTAAATGATTCCATTTGCCTCTGTGAAAAAAATGAAATCTGATCTAATATGATATAATTATTTTGTTTTAAAGAGTCAAAACACCAGTTTGGCTCTGAATGAATTATCCAGCTGTGTCAAAAATGTCTGTATTGTGCCATTGTTCCACAAACCAGGATGCAGATGAGGATAATCTGTCTGAGGTGACCCCAAGTGACAGTAGTGATGACGTCAGTGGTGGATGGACCTACGAGTGGAGCCTCGTCCACAGTCTGAGTCCTGAGTGGGAACTTAATATCTGTGACACTGACATACAATCCAGGTGATTATCCTGTAGCCTGATTTTAGAAACCACTTGCCTGAGCCGTGAGCGTATACGTACACTGAAATAACACACTCTCTCATACAGAGAGATAAGGCTGCAGGGCGTGTGTCCCATAATATCACTGAATGAGCTGTTTTAAATGAGTTTACAAAGACATTACTTAGTTGATTATACATAAAAAATTAAGCTTAGAGCAACACTGATCAATATTCTTACATTATCAATGGATAAACATTACCAAATGTAATGTGAAAGGCATGGATCAACTCAACTTTATTTTGTAGATGAAGCTCTCTTAATGACTTTTATTGTGAGGAGGGACATAATTGAAGGAACTATAGTATTGCACAGTTAAATATATCCTTATTTTTGTGTTTAGATGAGAACCACATAATACTTTGCACGTGTGCTTGTAGTATTAGTAATTGATTAGGGTCGAGAAACCCTAAACAATTACTGAGAGTGAAGCGATGTATTTCATTTGCTGTCAGTTTTTGTTGTCTGTCTGTTGAGGCAGTCATCAAAGTGGAGAAGTTGTGCCAATGATTTTACTCTTAACCTAGAACAACTCCTTATAACATTTTGAGGCCTTTTCCCTGGTCACAGGCCAAGTGACTGTCCAGTTGACATATTTTACAGTTAAAAATTCTGTGTTTGCACCAGCATCATCCTTTAATCAAGCACTACCTCCTCCAGCTCTCCAAATCAGTGGGACTGTCCAGAGAGGAGCAGATCCCTCAGCTCAGAGAGGCATTGTGTGGCCCAAAGAGATATGACCCGGCTGGACCCTTCTCCCCACCAAGGCACTGAAAGCTCCTGGATGGATGAGAGGAGGGGCAGAGACAGGTCCCGCCGGGCATCAGGTCAGTCACAGATATATAATGTTCCTAAAAACCTACAGAGGAGCATCTCGATCTGGACCTTAGAGAATATGAAGCTTCCTTGGGATTTCTTACATAGAAGCAGTGTAAAAAAACTTATCCATGATGTTTGTGCTCATTCTCTTTTACTGGCTTCATACAATATAGACAATGACCCCAGGCTTGTATGATTTACAGAGTCCAGAGGAGTCAGGGAACAAGAGAGTGGTTACTTCTCTCCAGACAGAAAAGGTGATGGTGAGCGGCAGATGGAGGAGGTCAACAAAAGGGCGTACCGTTACTACGAGAGGGGGCATCCCCTCCCCAGCAACTATGTTCTCGAGCCCAAAGCCTGCGTCCCCTACAGAAATGTCAACCTTGGTTTGCCCTCCCAGAGGAGGAGCACGGAGACGTATATGCAGGAGACTTGGAGAAGTGAATCCCCACAGAGGTACACGTACCACTCCAACTTCAGACAGGGAACCGACTCAGAGAGAAATTCTCCAAGCCGTCACAGCTCTGTGAGTCCAGACCGCTACAAGTTAACCGAATCTCCTGTGGGACCTCGGAGAGGAAGCTCCCACTCTAGGGGTCAGGCTCGGTCTCACGCCTCATCTCATGGCTCCTCTCAGCTTCCATCACACGGTGCTTCTCGGCATACGTCAGGCAGGTCCAGTCCATCTCGGAGAAGGGGGTCCACTGCCTCTCGGACTGGCTCACCCTCGAGGGCTACCCCTTCTCACAGGCGCATAGACTCCTTCCATTTACAGAACAACAATTACGATGCTCAAAAGGGATGCAGCCGAGAGTCGAGGAGTCCATCCCAAGCTTCAAACAAACACAGTTTGGACTCTGAGAAACTCTACAGGAATCTGGAGTTTATCTCCCGCCGCGGCTCCTCGGCCAATCAGAAAAACTCATATGAAGGATCTCAAGCATCTCCGCGAACGAGAACAACTGTCAACAGCTCCGCCAACACTCGCAGTCGCAACAGCCGGGAAGTATCACCATCCAGGAATGGCTATAGTACGCACAGCCACACCCCGCGGAGGGAGCCCCACTCAAGAGAAAGCAGACTGAGTCCTTCTCAAGGCTCGTGGCAGGGCTCCGCACACTCCTTACTCCTCGCACCATCACGTGGTTCTTCTGCATCAAGACGAGGTGCAGACTCTCAGGTGCTTGGCGGTTCAGTGTACTATGCTGCAGTCACTGAAACTGATAAAGGCAACGAGGGGAATAATAAGGTCAGCAGTGACAGAAGCAGGAGCAACATGAGGCGAGGGATGGAGGCCTTGCTGATCTCTGAACCCAAGAAGGATGCAGTAGAAACTGAGGAGGTGCGTATTGTACATTGGTTTTTAGCTCCACTCGCGATGTGTTGTGGACTTTTGCGACCCTCTGACTTTTCCTCTAGCGCCACCATGAGGTTGACATTTTTTGGTTCATACTAAAATGTTTCCACCACTTCTGGATAGTTTATCATGAAATTTGACTCACACATTCATGCTTCCCTCAGGATAAAGTGTAATAACGTTGATGATCTGCTGACTTTTGATCTAGTGCCACCCTTGTGTCTAAGTTGCAATTGGTGCAATATTTTTTTTATGATTTAATAACAGCAAAAAACTAAATTTATGTTTGTCTCATCGCCCTCAACTTTAGCTGTAGACTCTTAATCTTATGTTCAGTGTCAATGACAACTCCAAAAAGTTGATAAAAATCTTTCTTAATCTGAGGTGGGGATGACCATGGAGGACTACATAGTGCTGGCTGATATTCCAAAGATCCAGCTGGAGTCAGAAGAAGAGTTTCCTGGACTGAGGAGGAGGAACCAGAGTCCCAGCCCATGCAGGGACGAGAGACTCAGGACATACAGGTTAGTAGTACCACATGGTACTGCATGGTGTCATCAGCTATTCATGTATTGCCGTAACATAAGTCTCATGACTGTACGTTTATTCTGCATTCCTAGTGTACGTTTGTCTTAAAACACTTCCCTTGGCCGCTGGAAGATAAATAAATAGTAGTTTAGCATGTTTGAAAAGTAGACTCAAAAGACTTAGAAGATCTTTTGATCTGACCATGAGTAATTGCCTTAGTTATGGCCAAAGAAAAGTGCTCTTGAAGCCTTTGTAGAGGTATGTGAAAATTCAGTGAGAAAAAAGGGATGTAAGATATGCCTATAGTTTGTTCAGGTGTGTGTCAAAGAATAAACATATCTTTCCTATACATCATAATTTGGTTCTGAAGGCACCAAGACGAATTGGACACCTACAGTTCAAGACTTGAGCCAGATGAGAGGGGGAGAGGCAGGGAGAGGGGGAGAGACAGACGAGAGAAGTGTCGGGACTCTGAGAATGGACGATCATCTCGAAGACAGTCAGCGGCATCTCTTCATGCACAGGTACGATGAAGTAATTTTCACAATTACATATACGCTTAAATACAACAAAATCTTTAATCCTGTCTGTTTTTTCTAACATAGAGTTCAGATAATCAGAGTGGAAGGCACTTATCCTCAAAGCTGAAGGAGCGAGCTCCTCTTGAACGCCCGCAGACACAGGTGAGCACTGTCCCAATGACTTTCTGCATCTGTATAAATCACATGAGTGTTTGGAGGAAAATGGGTCATTCATACATTCATTCTAAAGTAGCTCCTTGATATTTATTTCAGCTTTTTCACCCCGGGCACCCCTCTCATAGAAGCACCTTGCAGTAAAAAGCCATTAGTTAGCACTCTATGTTTTAGGGCAGCATGTTCATATGATTTATTATCTTTATTATTAGATTCTAGGATGGTTCAAGCCAGTGTATCCTGCAGTCTCAGTGTTGCAGCGTCACGCATATAACTGCTGAGCCAACAAACACAAGGGGATGGATGATCGCAAAATGAATAAAATCTAAATTCTTTTATTTCCGTGCTGTGAATCACACGCAACCACGCAGTTCATAGACTTTCACACAACAGTTCCATCTATAGTAATAAGAGCTATGTGTGACGACACTATGGTAACTTCCTCTTTCTGTTCACTTCACATCATGCTGTTTCGTCCTCTCAGTCTCTTATTTCTTTCTCTCCCCCACATCGGGCACAACATGATGCATGCGTGGTGAGTATCTTCTGTTATACAGCACCGCTTTCTTACAACTCAGTCTAAAAAATGTTTTCATCAGTTCCTCTTTCTCTTCCCTGTTCCCATTTCCCACTGTTTTACAATGACGATCACGGTTTTCAAAAAAGACTACACCTCTTCCTTTTTTTACGTTCCCATTCTGCATATTGTTTCCTACATTTCATGCTTCAATATTTTGCCTGCCTCTCTGTGCTTGCTCCACAATGATATCGCTATCTTACCAAGACATGTTTGTCTGCCACGACACTTTCTGTTTCCTGTAATTTCACAATCAAACTACTACAGAATACTTTTAAAGAGCTTGTGCGTCATATTTTAATTGCAGATGTGGTTACTTGAAGGGTTGGATGTCCAGACTGGATGAACATGGCAAGGTAAATAAACATTTTTGCAACAATTTTAGTTTAATTCATCCAAAAGTTATTGTGGTATTCTAACATCCTGTACTAACCACAATGTCACATTCACAGACAGACAATGCAAAACACCAAAATAAGACATGATGTTTAAACTATCCAGTAAAGCGACCACTTGCATCAAAATGTCAATGTGTTCTAATCTTATGCCACAAAATAATTTGATTGTCCGTGTTTATTGTGGTTTGCTCAGTGGAGGAAACACTGGTTTGTTCTGGGTGACACTTCTCTGAGGTTCTACAGAGACTCGGAGGCTGAGGAGGTATGACCTGATAGGTGACATAAAAGTATTTCCTGATTTGTCAGAACATTTCCTATATTTTAATCTATAACAATTAATTTCAATCCGTATGACTTGAAAGGGTTTTATGTATAAGGTTGCCACTAATGTCTGTTTTCCTAAAACAATTCTATATGATAAATTCATTCTTCTTTGATGTTTGGGCTGAAGAATGATTTGACCTGATTGAATCTGAGCTCTTCTCATTGTGCTGCAGTCAGATGATCTGGACGGAGAGATCAACCTGACATCCTGTGTGCATGTGTCAGACTGCGACATAGAGAAGAGCTATGGACTCCAAATACAAGTGTGTATTTACTGTACTTTTTTTTGCTCATTTTGTAAAGTGAACCACAAGGCAGATGGACAGTCAGACACCTCCCTCCCCCCATTTCCACATCAATTTCATGTTTTGCTGCTTCCTGTTTAACTGTGTGTGTGTGTGTGTGTGTGTGTGTGTGTGTGTGTGTGTGTGTGTGTGTGTGTGTGTGTGTGTGTGTGTGTGTTTGTGTCTTCCATCTGCCTTTTGATCTCCTCCAGACAAAGAGGGCAGTGTTCACTCTCTCTGCTATGACCTCCAGAATACGGCGGATGTGGGTGAAGTTACTAAAGCAGGCGATCCAGAATAACACGCAGTGAGTCTGACTTTACCTTTAATGTAGTAAATAGCAACACCACACTATAAAAAATACTCCATGGCAAGTCCTACATTAGTATAGAAATAGTATGTATTATAATTTTTATTGCTGATGCCTTAATAAAAACGTCATATTTTTATAAATCCATCAAGTGTTTTGTATGTAAGGCCATGTAAATGTAGTGGAGTAAAAAGTACCTAAACTCTGTACTTAAGTACAATATTTGTGAAAAAAGTACTTACTTTCCACCAATACTTGGAAACTACTGTGTACAATAATCATAACTTACTCATGACAAACAATTTAGTGCCACACATAAAATACAGATTGTAGTAACGTAGACCTAAGATAAAACAGAGAAAAAGGAAAGGGGTTAAGAGACGCAAGGGTCAAAGGCAGTGGACAATTCATAGTTGACCAACAAGCTACTGCTACTATAAAGACACATTATATTAAATAATGTGTGTGCCTGTGTCAGTTTACACACAGACTTCACTGGCCATGTACCTTGGCTTTTCATGGGTCCTATGTCTTCTGTAATAGAACCAACATAGTAGGTCTACCTATAGGAAATAACATAGGAAACAAGATAAATAAATTACAGATTATGAGTAGTGATAATATTATTTGTTCATATTACTGCAAAATATACAAAATTCCTGAATGTAATTCATTAAAAATGAGTCACATAGACGTGAAAATTCCTGAACACTGTGAAGAAATGCAGACGAAGTGACTGGGTGGTCTGTCTGCAGTGAACCCCCTCTATCATCTTTCTTCTGATGTGTAACCCTACTCTCCTTCTCTCTCCCTCATTCTGACCTCAGCCAATCAGACACCGGCAGCGAGAAAGAGAACTCCCTCTCCCGGAGACCGTCGTCATGCCAACCACTCGCTCGGTTCACCAGCAAAGACTCTGGCTATGAACCTACCACTTCCACCTCCACCACCACCACAGCTGCAAACTCCCATCAGGCTGACCGCCACCACCAAACTGTAAACGGGCATCTGGACGCTGACTTATCTCCAGCCAGTCAGAGAGGAGAAGGGGAGGGCTGGGACCGCGAGCAAGCGAAGCGATTAGAGGAGCGGAACAAGTGGTTTGAGGAGGGAGTGCCCTTCAGTGAGATGGGCAGCAGGTGGGACTCCATGGAGCTGAAAAAGGGGAGTGTACCTGTGCCTGTCATCGAAACCATGGACTCAGTGGTCAACAGGAAGTGGGCAGAGTTCGAAACGCTGTCATTCGGGGACATGAGTGCGCAGTCTCTCATTGGTGCCCAGGCCGATCAGTCAAGCACCCCACACGCATCACAGTCACTAGTTAGCTCCCAGACTTATCACTCGAGCCGTGAGGATGCTGAACACTCTGTCAATGGTTCACAAGCTGATTTAACAAGCTCAAAGGGGGCTCCTCCATCTATAAATGATGCACAAACTATTCAAACAAATACAGCTGAAGCCCTTCAAAAGGAGGTAAGAAGGAACTTAAAGTCACTCCATTAAATAATTACAAAAGTAATGGGTAGAAACACTAGTAAGACATTCCTTTAAAGTCTTTTCAATGCAAGGAAATTATGATGTTATCCCCCCAAACATTTTCTGCAAATCTTTCTCCCAGGCCCACTCTCTTCGAAAGCAAGTGGAGAGCATTAAGAGAGAGCGTGCAGCCATGGGCTTTGAGGTGGACAGCCCATGTGGCCCTGGGGCCCCCTGTAGGGCCAGACTAGAGGCCATGGAAGTAGCCCATCAGAACGCACTGCAGGAGCTGCAAGAGAAACACGAGAGGGAGATCAGGCAGCTGGAGGAGCAGAGAGACAAGATGCTGCAGGAGGAGAACCAGGCAGCTGCTAATGGTAAGTCAGAAAGTAGTATTAAGCAACAGGAGCTGAGGAGATACAGTTTAACATGATTCAAGTTAGGTTAAGGGTTTGTTTCTTCTTAGCAGATGCTTTTATTATACTTACACTATCACGTTTTTGAGTTTGAAAGTTCATTATTGACCCTTCTTGGCAGTAAATATCTAAGGACGAGAGCTACAAGATGTGGCTGTAATCTGTTGAACTCTTGCTAAGAATTTTTTTCTAACAATAATATTTTTGAATTTTACATCACAATTCCCTACAAGAACAACTTTTACATTACCCTGTCATACCATAAGATTTTATTTCTGATTCTTTTACCTCACAATCCTAGAAATCTGTACTATAGCCTTAAATCCACTTGTGTTCCTGCTACTATCACTTCTATAAATTGTTAGAAACTCTTAATAAACAAAAATTTTTGTAAGTATTATTAGTTAAATATCTGGTTTTACATATCTGGGGAATGTGATAGTGAAGGAAGAAGTACTCAGATCTTTTACTTAAGTAAATATAGTAGTATCACAGTGTAGAAATATAGTCTTGCATGTTAAAGTCACACGTTCAAAATTTTACTTGAGTAAAAAGTATTATCAAAATATACGAGTTATAATTAATGATGTATTAATGCATACATTACTTATGTATACTTTAATGTTGCAGCTGGGAAAGGTTGAGTTTATTTCAACAACTTTATATACTAATAGGTAGTTTGATCTATAATAATACACCATAATGTATTTATTGATTATACTGTATTATTAACTCTGAATCTACAAAGTACTGGAACGAGTAACTAAAGCTGCCAAATAAAAGTATAGAGAAGAGTAAAGAGTAAAAGGTACTATGGTTCCCTCTGAAATGTAGTGGGCTAGAAGTATAAAGTAGCATGACACTGAACCAGTTAAGTAACTTACAACTGCCTCAAAACTGCACTTGAATACAATACTTAAGTAATTGTACTTAATGTAGTTATTTTCCACCACTGGACTGCGATTTATGTATTGACTGTATTATGTTATGACTGTATTTTTAAAAAATCCTGCAGAGAAGTTACATTTTGAGTTAGAAAGCATGTAACCCTAACCCTACTTTGGGAATGGCATGCAGGACTTTGAGTATTAACTAATACATTTTTCATATTTTTCATTTGATATGTAAAGTTAAATGTCAAGTGAAAGTTAAACTGTAGAAAATAGTTAATAAAGGCAGGACACATATAGAGAAACCCCAGATGCTTCCAAGTGAAAAAGATGATTTTACCTGAAATGTTACCCTCAGGGAGGTGTTATAAATAAGTATTAGCCACTGCATTTTTGTACTTTATTGTATTAACTGTATGTATTTTAGAATAATTCTGTTTATAGATGATATGTTCTTGATGTCTGTCCTCCATTAACTTCTTGTGTTAAAGTTAAATCTGTGTAGTGAAGCCAAAGATAATTTTCCACAATGTGGACAATTAAGTTCTTACATGTAACTAATTAGCCAACTGTTAATCAAAGCTATGGAGGCGCTGAGAGCAGCTCACAGAGAGGAGGTGCAGAGAGAGGTGGAGAAGGCCAGGAGGTTGTCTGGAGGCGCTGCACACGTGGATACTTCATACAGAGGGCACATGTAAGTCTATTACAGGCACTTTGTCATCATGCTGAGAGCATTCTCCATCTCACAGGCTCTCGCTGCAGGCTTAAGATGTTCTACACTCGACCATGACCCCTTGCATGATAATTTAGCACATTATAATTTACTCCACAAGTCATGTGTGTTGTGTGTGTGTCAGGCCCCAGGCGGACGTCTTGCACAGTGAGTTAGATGTGCTGTCAGAACGCTACTCTCAGAGGTGCCTGGAGCTGAGCCGCACTGAGCAGAGCAGCAAGAGCCGGGAGACGGAGCTCGGCCACAAGGAGAGAGAGCTGGAGCAGCTCCGAAGAGAGAACCAGGTTTATATACAGTACATGCCTGATATGATTCTGTTTTAAAACAATACCATGCCACTTTATTGATTAATATAATTGCCATCAGATTCTGTTTTTTGTTTCTTTTAGGGTTACATTAAGAAAGAAATATAAGCTACAACATTAATAAGCATGCTGGGTCACAATATTTCTTCATAACATAGTCTGAGCTTAACGTTCTCTTTCATTCAGGAGCTTAAGGCCAAACTGGCAGAAGAGATCAGCCGCATGCGTTATTTCATCACAGGGCAGAGGTCGGACATGGTGTCTCCTGGCAGGGCCGAGCACACTGCGTCAGAAGTAGAGGTATTGATAGAAATCAAGTTCAATGTTTGTGACCTAATTAGATCATACGCAATCTCAACTCATGTGAAAGTAGGTGATACTAAAGCATCTTAACCTCTTGGTGCAGCTCAGCCCAGTTTCATTTATTGCACCTGATTAAATAACCTGAAAATTGACTTTACTGTCATCATAGGGAAGCAAAAAGCAACATTTGACTTATGTGCTGTGGGATGTCTTTATCACTTTAATAAAACAGATTGACCACAGTATTTTTACTGTTTGGTCTCATATCCCCAGTAATGGCTCCCTGTAGCAGCACTGTCACACCTTCCTTCTGTTTTTTCCTGGTGGCCTCATTTGTCTTGAGCATCTGTGGTTGGTCACATTCTGGTGCAGCAGATGCTGCCACCTACTGTCTGAAATACAGTGTGCATGTTTCAGAATAACAATCTACATCACTTGTGCTGCAATTAAAAAGTTATCTCTAAACATCCTGGCATCCCAATCTGATTCAAATTCAAATATCTATTTAGACCTGCAATGATTAGCTGATTAATTGTTTATTTAATCGACAGAAAATGAATTGGCAACTATTTTTATAACTGATAAATCATTTAAGTCATTTATCAAGAGAAAATGTCAAAATATTCTGTTTCTAGCATCTCCAATGTGGCACTGTGCTGCTTTTCACTGTTTTGTTATATTGTAAATATACCTAAATATCTGGGTTTGGATTGTTGGTCTGGCAAAACAAGTGATTAGAAAACATCCCCTTCAGTTTATGATGAGCATTTTTCCACTATTTTCTAACAAATTCTGAGGCTTACAGAATCAACAATATCCTTTAAATCACGTCTTAAACCCTTTTTAAGGTTTCATCCTTTTTATCTTGTTATTCTACTTCATTCTCTGTATTTAAAGTGGCATAGTTGTACTTAATTTAACTGTATTGCCTTAATTTTCCCACGTATGTTATAAGTTTGGAAAAGTGCCTTATCAGTAAAGTTTATTATTTTTTTATTCATTATTCATGCGGTAAAACTAATTGGTCACATTTTACATCTTTTAGATACTGCTAAGAGCAAAAGACAATGAGCTGCAGTATCTTAAAAAAGAAATAATCTGTCTGCAGAGAGAAGTGCAGTCTCTCAACAAGGTATGTTTTATGATCTGACTTCTCACATTATACAAATGATCGAAAATAATACACTCCTACATGTTGTACATTTGCAATTGCTTGACTTTGATGTGTCCACCATATTTGTCTCAACCCTGACTGTAGGAGAAAGAAGCAGCTTATGAGCGTTACAAGGAGGCATATGTAGAGCTGAGTGACATGAAGGGTCGTAGCCAGCTGGAGATGGGCTCCCTCAACGAACACTTGAGACTGGCCAACGCTGCACTTCAGGAGGGAGCAAGACATACCTAACTAATGAGGATAACCGTTTTAAATTTACATGGAAAATCAAAGACAGCAAGCCAATATAAAATATAAGAAAATAAAACAACAACATCATTATACTACAATAATGTGTGTTGCTATGACTGGATATGACTTGTAAGAGTCAGAATAAGAATTATGGAACTATTGTGTACTTGTAAACCACCATGCAAAGACTATTAAGATTAAATAACAAGTGTTTTCCACATGTAATTTATTGAGTTGAATGAGTTGACAGACACAAACATGCAAACAAGAGTGAGGCTATAATTAGCAGTTTTGACAGCCTCACATGATATGAGATTTCTTAAATGGTTCCAATGAAAACAAGATAAGTAGCAGAGGAAGGAGATGGGTGGAGGTAGAGGGATGTCTTTGGAAGTCAAAGTGCCCCATCTCCCCCATTGTCCCCGTGCTGGCTGGTATGCTCTCAGTCAGTATTGCAAAGCACCCTGTGGATGTAAATAAAAAAAAATGTCATCAGTTTTCAGCTGTTACCAGTTGTCATCCCTGCAAACATGCCACAAACTACACCCTTTCAACGCATAAGATCGTGCATAAAAAGGTCCAAGCCACAGTGTCTAAAGGTTAAATAAGGTGTGGCTAATGTACACTGTGATTTTACCATTCATTTTCTTTGGTAAGCTCAGTCATCGTCGTCGTCATCCTCAGGGACAAAGATGTCATGTTCCTCCAAAAGAGCGGCAAAGTTCTTGCTGATCAGAGTTCCAACATACAGGAAAGGCACCACCACCACTGTCATACGGATAAGACCAAATGGTGTCTGGAAAACATGAGGATGAAATGTGACATCAAAATTAAGGATTGATTCAAGTGCAGACCCAAGAACTGTCCAGATGACCAATCATAAAATCAGTCCCCATCACTTCTTGCTATAGAGTATTTCAGTCTAGATTTAAGATCATGTGCAACGCAATGCAAAGCAAAGCAGAGAAAGGATGCTGGTGGATCATCTAGATGACAGGCATTGGGTGTAACAAAGCCAAAATCTGTCAGCAGTAGGCTATGTGAAACATTTCACAGGTTGGGTACTGCATTTACCTACCACTTCAAAGTGTTTCTGATTGAAAATGCTTTGAAATAAAGTATATCATTATTGTACATATATATAGCTTTATGGGGGGGCTGCTTTTGAAGAGGGCACCTGCCAAAATGTAGTTTAAAAACCTTCATTATTTCAGTGCATATTAATAATAAAAGTGTAACATCAAGTTAACCAATACTAATTTTTGGACATGGTAGACCTGAAAGCAGAAAAATCTGCAGAGAGTGGGAGGTGTGTGGGAGTGATAACGGCCCGGTGCCTAATCTTTGCCTCTGGCCCCACGCAGGTTATTACAGCCATTAGTCCAGCGATTGTTAAACTGTTTTGGACAACTTTTTTAAATTTGGCCTTTAGGAAGATTTTTTCTGTTTTCTCCAATCATACAATAGTCTGAGAAAATGTAGAGGCTAATGTGGATTTTTTCCGTTTGGTCGTAGATATTGGGGGATGTTTGTAAATTAACGAGTTGATCATTGATATCGAATGTAGGGTTATTTTAGTCGCACAGTACAACAAAAATTAAAAAATATAGACTTGTGTTCCCCTGATATGAACATAAATCCTTCATTTTCCTCTAACAGTGTGACCTTTCTTGCCTTGCCAACAACGCACAGCAGGGTGTGTAGTGTTTAGGTCAAGTTGTTACTCGCTAAACAAAGCAGTCATTTACCCGATCATCTGATTACACAATATTTCCACTGACAACATAAAACTGTCCACCTATAACAAAATCGTAAAAAGATATGTATACGTTGTAGGAACTTCCTGAGAGTGCCCCA
This sequence comes from Seriola aureovittata, assembly GCF_021018895.1. Lineage (NCBI taxonomy): Eukaryota > Metazoa > Chordata > Actinopteri > Carangiformes > Carangidae > Seriola > Seriola aureovittata. The sequence continues at coordinate 15,568,468 of NC_079366.1, forward strand.
TCGTTCGTGTAAACACACGTTTCATTGGTTGATTTGACTGGCTCAGCGAGTTCCTACCTTCCTATTGGCCACAGCTGGTGTCAATTCAGAACTAAGCCCCGCCCATGCAGTTGCCTAATTTCTGGTCGGTTTTTTCGTCGGTAACTGTGGCAGAAAAAAACTCACTTTATCCGGTTTCGGTAGGATTGCCCCCGAAGGCGTCGATACTGCAGTTCGGATTGGAGTCGTCCTGGGTATGTTTGATGCTTTCAAGCCAGTGTTACGGCTCATTATCGCCGTTTTTCTGGTGGAAAGTCGCAGCGGGAGCCGCAGTATACTCGTCGCCATTTCTTCCGGTATATGTGACTGACAGGGAGGGAGGGACTTGGATGATTTATCATGGGCGTGTGGGTGTTGACGTTTGGACACTAATAGTTATCAAAAATTTGGACGCAAAAGATAATTTATCTGGTGTACACTGCTATATATTTATAGATATTTGTGCGAGTGAAGTATTCATTTATATGATGTCACCAACTGCTGTTTTTTATTTTTCAAATAAAAAAATGTGTATATGTTTAACGAGTCAGGATCTTCAACTAATGATATTTAAGTCCATTTGTTTAAGTTAATTTCAAGTGTCGAATTAAATCATTTAATAAAATAATGTTGGAGCCAGGAAAGATATCATCACTGATATAGACTACTCAAAATAACTGAGAGTAATCACAGTGAAAATGAATAAATTAAGTTTTACCATCTCTAAATTGAAAAGAAATCACATTAAATAGTCCATATCTAAATATTTTCTACACTTCCATTTTAAGCTTAACCGATGTGAAATCTCTAGTATACTGCTTTAACTTGATTAGGCCTACAGTATTTAGTGCAGTAAATGTGACAGTTCAAACAAAACATTTCTGAACTGTCTGTTGCTGCCTGGTTTATTCCATATATCAAACATATCTCCGATAGAATTGCTCATATAGTATACCAGTTAGTCTCCATGAGATTTCATGTAATGTAATTTTCCATTTTCCACATTAGTAATTGTCGCTTTTGGTGTGATCAGGACTGTAACTGGGAACACTTAAGTCATGATCTCACTATTCTTTTCTGGGAACTTGAGGGTTAGAAGTTCACATTCTACGATTAAAAACTTCCACATGGTGAATATTTAATCAGCTAATTTAAGTGTGTCTAAACTAATTATATGTAAATATGAGTATTTTAAAGCCAGCCCAAATCGTTATAATATTATTAAAAATAAAGTGTCATGCTTTGGAAACACGATTCACTCGCTATTATGTTTGTTATTCAAGACATTTATGTAAAAATTCATATTCATTTATTCAATTTTTATCTTCACAGTGAGGTGTAACGTTACGACACCGACCAGCGCGCGAGACCGACTGCAGCACTTCCTCGAGGCGGAGAAACGGGGGCGCGCTCCGCATGGACGCGCACGGACGGGAAGTGGAGAGACGGAAGAAAGGACGTTGAATAAACTTGCCAACTTCTATCTGACTGGCTAGAAATACAGTCGGAGACTATGTTACAGCACAATTGGCGTTTGATTTCGATATAAATTTTGCCGGCTAGCCAAACGCCCTGTCTGTATTCAGTCACCGCTGTCTCTACTCGACCAGCGGACTCCAGCAGTTTTCAAACAGACTTGCTCAACCGACCCGGAGCCGTCCAACGTTATAAAGTCACATTTATCTGCTAGTAAAGTGGTACTACAACCAGTAAATTGTACTGACGAGACACACAACTAACTCGCTGGCTCAGCGGGACTCCGGCTTTTTCTCCTTGTGGGAAAAGTTGTCCGCGGTGGTGGTGGCGGAGGAGCCGCGGACGAGGCCTGCAGTTGAGGAGGCTGCGTGTGTGAGGACCGCAGCTGGCGAATAGTAACTCACACGGCGTTATTTAGCTAAACATCCAGACAAACATGTCGGCCCAGGCGCAGATGCGAGCGATGCTTGACCAGCTCATGGGGACGGGGAGAGACGGTGAGCTCGGCTTTCCTTGGTTGAGATCTGCGTTTGATTAAAACCAGGGCAGGAGTTTTGAGTTGTTGCTAGCATTAGCCGGGGCGAGCTAACCAGTCTGCCACACAGGGAGGCATGCTTTAGAAACCAAGCTAGCTCACATGAGGATAGCCAGCCGGCTAGCTACCTGTTGTCTTTGAGTTTACATGACAAGTTCCGGTGTTATGAATATCTCATATAAAACCTATCTTGCTAACATTTTAACATTTTACTTGATCACGGTCAGTGTGCTCGTTTCTTCGTGGCTCCGTTTCTTCCCACCAGATGTTGTCATTTTATCTGAGTCTATCCACAGCTAACTTTAAGCTTTACTGGTGAGGTTAGAGATGTATGACGCATTCATTACAAGTATGACTCTGGGAAACAGCGATTTAGTATGTATCATTTTTTAGTCTGGAGTCTGGCTCGCTTAAAACGAGATTACACGTCCTAACTCGTGTGTGTACTGTTCTGGTTTTCTTTTTACAGGAGACACCATGCGGCAGAGAATCAAATTCACAGATGAGCGGGTCTGCAAAAGTCACCTTTTGGATTCATGTCCTCACGACATTCTGTCAGGCACCGTGAGTATCATGTTTACACATATACTCCTGTACACAGAGAGCATTATCTTGTATCATGCAGTCATAAAGTGCAAAGACATTTTATTTTATTGGTTCTGTGTCCACTCCAGCACATTGGAAATGATACAGCAACTATATGGTGAAAGTACTGTATTCAACCTCTTTTATACAATTGTTTGTGTACATTATGATTTCAGGACCATGTTGCAAGCCAGTAACTGTAAATATACAGACAAAGCTACTAAGAGGTTACTTTTCATCTGCCCATCATCCAAATATTTCACTGTCTTCAGGTTGAATTGAAGGCAAAAAGGGAGTATAGCTGCAGTACAGGCCTTATCTAGCATCACAAGGAATGGTACCAAATGTCAGCTGATCTTTTGCATCATAGACTTCAGCCAGATTTTCACTGTTTAGGACTGAATGTAACTTTTAGCTTGTCTAATTACTTTCTGTTCCCTCAAACCGCTGAATTAATAAGGCTACAGTTTTCACACAGTTCATGCTTATAAAATCTGAGAATCATCAGTTGAACCTCAAAAGCACGATTTAATTTCAAATTCAATATGCCGAAGTACAAAGCCAACACAGATATGTGCTGCTGTCTCAATACTTTAGGGCTGATGTGATGCCATGTAAAGTGCTCAAGAACATGGCTGCATTTTAACATTCAGGAGTTATTAGCTCAACAGATCTCAAGATGAGTGAAGTGACAAAGCAACAAAACATAATGCATTGGTGTCTGATTCGTGCAGAGAATGGACCTGGGAGAGTGTATGAAAGTCCATGACCTGGCCCTAAGAGCAGACTACGAGATTGCCTCCAAGGAGCAGGAGTACTTTTTTGAACTTGATGTGAGTACAATCACTCCTTAGACCATACTGAAAGGAAAGCTGTCTCAGTGATGTAAACCCTAGACGTGGGTGGACATCCATCACATTCACACTAACACCTCCCCTGATGTCCTGATGCTTCCTGCCTAAACAGCTGACTGTGGGAGGGGATTTAATGTTATGAAGCAGGTCACATCAGACTAGTTACTAGTCTAAGGACCAATGGTATCGTATGCTTTAAAGGTTGCGAATATGTCTGTGATAAACTTATTATAATATTCAGCTATATAAATAAAATTGACCTGACTTGAATAAGTGAGACACACACTGGCTTTGTTATTGTTATTGTTTCATCTCCAAGAATATCAGAGTTTGGTTTAAGTGGTGCTGTGGAGCTGTGATTGACTGCCTAAGAAGTTGGAGGTCTAATTTTAAGGATGGTTGAAAGCGTGGTGTAATAATGGGCAGACGTGTCTGACGGTGATTAGTATAAATACAGCAGATAAACTTTATTGGTATGCACTTCATAGCAGGCACAGACTAAACGGTAATGTGTGGATCATTCAATATATTGTAACATTGTTAAGAACTCTTCTATCTTAAGTAAGATGAAATTCTAAAGAGTTTGTTATTTGAGAGAGTTTTACAAAAAGAGAAGAAAAATATGCATTTACATCAGATTTTTTGGGGCTATAAAAGTATTGTTTTAGCTACATATTCTTTTTATCTGCCATAAGGCATAGTGTATATTTTACACTTACAAAAACCCATGTATGCCATGTGCTTTCTTTCAGGCTGCTGAACACCTTCAGTCTTTTATTGCAGACTGTGACCGTAGGACTGAGCTGGCCAAGAAAAGACTTGCTGAGACGCAGGATGAGATCAGTGCTGAAGTGGCTGCAAAGGTGAAAAACTCACACCGCTTTCACAGTTAGTGGGATTAAGATAAAAAGACACAGACAGACTTGGAGGTTAAAAAAAGACAAACAACTATTTGAATGAACTCAATAACAAATAAATATGATTAAAGAAATTAGAAAGGTAACATTAAAAAAAGCTACATACAGTATATACATTACAGTATCATAGACTATAGTGTAGACTAATTGAATTGTGCAAATATTTGTGTGAAAGAAATCCAGAAGTGCTAACTGTGGCAGCCATTTCTATAAGTATATGGTACATGTTTGAATAATAAGTATACATATACATATAATATATATATATATATATATAAAGTAAGTATAATATACAGTACATAGTAATATAATTAAGTATATAATGCACTATCTGATCATTTATAATCAAGGACATGGTGCAGGTGTATTATTGTTAAGTGCTGTGTTCTTAACAGATGATAATTAATGTCCTTTTGAAATTGGAAATTGACCCCAACTGTTGATCAAGAGTCTGTGGAAAGTAGCATTCTTTATTTCTTAGTGCTCATTAACTTGTCTCTGTTTCTTCTGCCATGAAAAGGCTGAACGTGTCCACGAGCTGAACGAAGAGATTGGGAAGCTGCTGGCCCGGGCAGAGCAGCTTGGAGGTGAAGGAAACGTAGATGAAGCCCAGCAGCTACTGGAAAAGGTGGAGAAGACCCGGGCCTTAAAGAAAGAGGCAGAGGTCAGAAATTGAATCATTGCTTTGTTGTGACAAGTTTATTGTGTTAGAATAGATACAATTGTTTTTACTTATGTGTCACCTGCCAGAACAGAGGTATTAAGTTTCTCTCAGTGGAGGCTTAATATGGTTTATAAAGCATTTTTAGAATTTGGTTCATGGTAAACTTTACCATACATCCCTGGTCAAATACTTGCATCTCTCTCTTCTTACAATTGGAAAATTATAGAATCAGAGAGGAAAAGCTATTAATTCATCATCTATAACTTGTGTATTTTGAGTTAAGAATGCATTGAGTTGCGTCAGAGTACCAAGCTGTCCTCCAACAATAGCCTATACCAAGTCTGTCATGTATCATAACGGAGCCTTGCATCACGAAAAGAGTTTGAATTGTTAGTGTAATTTACTCCTGCTCCTTTGTGCTTAAACCGTTGTTCCTGCAGGACGTGTACAGAAACTCGATGCCAGCATCCAGCTTTCAACAACAAAAACTACGGGTGTGCGAGGTGTGCTCAGCTTACCTGGGTCTCCACGACAATGATCGTCGGCTAGCCGATCACTTTGGGGGCAAACTGCACCTCGGCTTCATTCAAATCCGTGAGAAGCTTGAAAAGCTAAGGGTAAGGGATGCACTGGAGCTAACACATACTGCATGACTGTTGATCAGTAAGACCCATGAAGTGCACTGATCCGTTTAGTAGAAATTTGCAGTTGCGTATGTTCACATACAAGTATTTTTCACTTGTGCTGTACTTTTCTTTTTAACCAGAAAGCAGTTATAGAGAAACAAGAACGAATGCGAGTGAGAAGACGAGAGGAACGCGAGAGAGAAGATGAAAGGGAGCGACAGTGGGAGATGGAGCGGGAGCGAGAGAGAGAGCGGGAACGAGAGCGAGAATGGGAGAGAGAACGAGAAAGAGAGAGGGAACGTAGGAGGTAAGAATTTTTTCTTTCTTACATTTCGTATGCAGGAAAAATGTCATCTGAAGACTGAAACTTTCTGATTTTTCCTTTTCTTAGGTCAAGATCTAGAAGTGGAGATCGTTACAGGTATGTCTGATTTGATTAGTTTGTCTTGGTCAGAGATGTATGAAGAAACAAAAATTTCACACAATAAACATACTTGTGGTGCGGCATGGTGCTGTAGCTGTGTGTTGAATGTACTTACAACTTATCGGACATTAAATATTTGTACATATTCCACACGAGGTTGGCATGTAGTGGTTTTGCTGTTGTGCAGGGATTTTGAGTCAGCGTCCATTGTTGGGTTCGTTGTGTGCCATGATATTATTCACAATACAGTGTATTATATGAAGTCGTTTTAGCATTACACAGTATTATCTCAAGGAGTGTAATGGTATACAAAGCCAGTTGTGATACAGCACTGTTGATATATTGTAAAAATTGTGAGATATATCTTTCAAATATTTGTGACTGGTAATAAAGTAAGCATGAATTGTAACAGCACAGGTTAAATACACTTTTTCGATTTGATGAGGCTGCTATTCAGTGTTATACTTAAAGTAATAAAAGTAGATTACCACCTCTGCTTCAGCATAAAAGCTTTATCTGAGAATGTCTAGCTTACAGCAGTGCAACTTATCTTTTTTCACATAAAAAAAAAAAAAAAAAACAAAAAACCTGAAACCTAAAAATCTATCTTTTTGTAATAATTTATTTATCTAGGGATGGAGGCAGTTCATCTTCCCATCATTCAAGACGCCATCACTCCTCTCGTTCAAGAGAAGAAGGTGGGGAGCGGGATCGAGAGAGAGAGAGGAAACACCGACACAAGGACAGACATCGCTCACGCTCACACTCTCACAGGCACAAAAAGAAGAGGTGAGGCTTTTATCCTTCACTGAAACCTACATACAGCATCATTAGGACAGGAGTACTGCTGCGAGAGTGCCCATCCTTAACTAATTTAGATAGGTCATTCAGCTACACAGTTCAAAACATGTAAGCAATGATCACACATCAGCACATCACCTCACATTCAGCACACATGGACCTAGCTAATGGAGGCAAAGTCAACAGGAAGTTGACAAACAACAAGTGGTGAAGTCAGAAGTCTCATCGGATGTAAATGTTTGAATTAAATTTTGTTGACTTGTGAAGAAGTTCACCTGATATCCAAAGCAAAATGGAATTGGCTCAAGCACGACTCTGTTCAGTTACTTATAAATGTATTAAGTGCTGAAACATTTAGTCTATTAATGAGTTAGTCAATCAAGGTGTACTGTAATCGATTATTTATTCGAGTCAGTTTTCAAGCAAAAAGTTGTTACAGCCACTGACAACCATCCAAGAATTAAATGTATAACCATAGCTATTAATGTTGGATGTAGAAATGTAGGGATATTATCTTACAAAATGTCTTGTCCCAGTCCTTCATTATGATTTGATTTACATTCAAAGCCACTGTAAAATACTCTGTGAACACACATCTGTGACCACATTATAACAGTATTACTGCGCTCAACAAAGTGTTTCAAGTGTTTGGAATGTTGACTTGCTGTCTCTGCAATATTACTGGCTCCCAAACTCCAAGAGAAGAAGCTGGAGCGATATCCCTGCACAATTTAAAAACGCACCTGTCCAGAGTCAAACACCACTGTACCAGCAAAGAGGAGTGCTAACACTACTTCAACAATTGCACAGTTAATGGCAATATCAAGATAAATGTTAATAATCACCCCAGTCTTTAAGCATGCTTTTCACTGCACCTGTGTTATGCTGCATCTGTATGTTGCTTGGCAACCATTCTGCTAAATGTCACTGAAGCGCTACATTGCTTGGTGCAAGAGTAATTTTTTTTCTCCAGTAAATATATATCAAAATGATAAATAATTGCTAAGTTATTGCATTTTTTGTTGCTGTTTAATAAACTGTTAATGATGAAATGTCCAATTGAATTATCACTGGTTACACCCAGCTAGTCTGACTTGCAGACATTAAGAATGTGGACCACATTTCAGAAACAATTGTTGAACTAAAATAAAGTGCATCATGTCCTCGTCTCATGCCGTGTGTGTTTTTCATGTTTGGTTTGTTTTGTTTGTTTTTCTTAAATCTGTGGCTGGTTGTTTTTCCTCAGATCCTCTAGAGAGAGATCAACGCACACCCGCGACAGAGAGCGCTCGTTGTCCCAGGAGAGATGGAGAGAGAATGCGGCAGATGGATGCCGTGAGGACAGGGCGGAGTGCGGAGAATGGGAGGACAGGGAGAGGTCCACCTCCCCGGACACGGCCAGGGGAAGGGAACGAGAAAGATCCCTGTCGTTTGAGCGGGACCGACGCTCCAGCTCTGAGGAGCGAGAGTCTGGGGAGATATGAACAGGGGGGGATGCCTCCAAAGTCTTTGATTTGGATATATTGTTTAGTAAAAGGAGCATGGAGAGATGAGAGTGAGTTGGTGCGGGTGTGTGTGTGTGTGTTGGCTTTGTATGTGTGCTAGAACTGGGACATGTACATTAGAGCAGGGGTGAATGGTGAAAACTTTACAAGGGGATGAACAGGTTCAGCGGTGGCAGTCAAGGAAACATGCAAAGCAACTTTTATAAAACTGTGAGGCTAGAGTGACCTGGAACCAGTACAGTCATATTTTCACGCCATCTTGTCGATCTATGTACAGTTGACGGTGATGAGAGGTGACTGAGCGAAGAGTCAGAAGCCCTGCTTAAAGTCTGTTTTTATTTTACTCACACAAAGTGCTGTTATTTTTTTATCATTAGTTGGACATTTTGTGTTATTACTGTTATCCTGTTCCATTATTGGTTTCAGTAGCTGTGGATTTATTCATACGGGTGGGACTCATTAATGTGGCATAACCCTCGCAGTGATGTTTGAAATGAGCTGTGAGTGACTGAAGGCACTACTGATGTTTGTCTTTCATTTGCTGCCTTCAAGCCATAACAATCTCATTTGGGAAATCTGATACACATCCTTGAGCCTGACTTTAATTCATGATACAATGGTGAGGCCCTAAAATAAACTTAATTGTTCCCCTAAAAGAAGCCCCCAGATTTCCACTCATTTCCTGACATATGAAGGCATATAGATGATGTGCATAGTTACATACTGACAGTTAAAGGCCCAGGGACTTGTGTCCTGCTTGCTGTGATACAATCTGGATGTACAGGGAGGGATTTACTTTCCTGTGCCACCATAGAGTGAATAAAATTTTCTGCTTCCATTCAAACACAATGTCTTCTGTTTATGCATACAGCTTGATCAAGACAAGCATTATATATTATTTGTGACACATTCATTTGTCATTTTATTAGTTACACTTGAATAACCTGACATAATACAACTGTTTGTTCTATAAAGTCTACTGTAATGATGCCTATAATTTTAAAGTTTTTTGACACTGTCAGAGGTTAGTTAAATTATATTTTAACAATGAGGTCATAGTTAGTGATATGTTATGAAGTGGTAAGATTCTGCCCCCTTGTGTATGTAAATAGAGTGGATCATAGGATCTCCTTTAACTCTTGACCTCAGAAATAAATAATTAATTTTACACATTTCTCACAATGTCACCAAAAACTGAACATTATGAGGTTCATAAAGGTAGATGTTCTGGATGGGCTGTTGCACTGGTATTAGACTGTACAGGTTTATCTAATGGAGCCACTGAGTGGACATACACATATAAAGAAATATTTCAAAGAGGTATATATACATATATGTACTTTTTTCTTTTCTATGTAGCCTGTTGACTCTGGCATTTATCACTAGTACTAAAAGTATTTTTTTTATGACATTCATGGAAACATTCATAAAGCTATTTGCTTTATGAAAAAAGTAACGCCCCAATCAGATCAGAAAACTGATTTTACTGTAGAATTCATGGCTCATGATGATTTGTACCCCCAAAAGTCTGAGTCCTTACATTAGACACCTGCTGTATTGAAATCTTGTGTTATCAAGAACCAGTTTTGGAGGACGTATTTGGTTACTGTACCAATACCACACTGTAAAAATACTATTTTAAGTAAAAGTCCTGCATTGAAAAAGCTACTTAAGTAAAAGTATTATCAGGAAAATCTACTTAAAATATGAAAAGTAAAGGTACTTGATGAAGAGAAGTGCCCCCTTTGAATGTGTTTGTAAATTCTGAAAATCACAATTACCGAGAGCCCAAACTGCCACCTTCACCTTCTTTTGTCCAACCAACAGTTCAAACCTCAAAATTTAAAATACATTTAATTAATAGAACTATTAACGTGACAGGCAGAAAATCCTAACATTTTAGAAGCAGGAATCTTGAAATTTCTGGCACCTTTGCATGAAAAATTACTTTAAAAGAATTTCTGTCAGTTGACTGAGATGTCAGGTAGTTTCATTCATTAAAAAAATCACAATGCTTTATAAGCAAAAATCCTTATTTGTAAACTAACTAGGAAGCGGTTGGATAAAAAGGACAATGTTCCCCTTCTTCGGAGGAGAAGTAGAGGGTTGCATGAAAAAATACCTCACATTTGTATTTTAAGTACATTACTTTCAGTACATATACTTAGTTGATAACAGCATTTTACGGACAAAGTACAGTCTGTGCTTGGGGCAAATCATGACCAGTGAGGTGCAGGACACGTGGCAGCCTGTAGGTGGCAGAAGATAACCGGTCATGAAGTGAGTACGTCATGACGTCAGACGCACATTCGGAAAAGAAGCGCGAGTGAAGATGGCCTGAGCAGTCTCCACACTGTGTTTATGAAGTTTACGAAACTGAGACTGTTTTAAGTGTTTTATTTTTTAAATCAGGATGTCGTTGCTGAAACCCTTCAGTAAGCTGCCTGGTTTGAACACAGCGAACATCTTGGTGAGTCAGTGTTTCATTAGCGTTTACTGTGAACCGCCACAGAGCCTAACCGCTGTGTGAATAAATATTTGTGTTTTAAAGTCACTTAGGTTAGCTCAGTCTTCAGTTTAGACGGTTACAATTACACTTACGCGGAAAAATCGGGTTGCTTTATCCTTATACCTTATACTTAGCCTTATCCGTGAACTGTTATGTAACTATTTTACTGTTCTGGACTGAGTAGATACTTTACTCTTATAAAAACAAAGCATATGTATATTACTTGCCGTCCTCTTAAATGTATATACTACCTGACAAAATAATGTACTCAAATTTAAAAAACGTTCGTTGAACACGAAGCTAACCCCGACACAGCAGTTCAAAACAATATGTTCCGTGATAAAGTGGTTACCAACCTGGGTGTATTGCTTTATTTGAAGTTGTCAGATGTTGAAAAAGTTGGGAACCACTGCCCTAATCATATGGTGTGTGTCACAGAAGAATAGTATCTTGTTGTAATCGAGAGATATTTCAAAATGTATGAAACTGACCAAAAATCTATTTTGACCCTGGACATTTGTGTGACACGCAGTGAAAGTTGCCATCATGGAGTGCAGGAAGAAATGTACTCCATTAACATATAGTGTGAACAGTGTATTATTTTCATTAAGGTGGTGGAGTCCAATACCACAATGTAACAGATAGTCAAATGTACTGCTTTCAATATTTTACTCAACAATGGAAGATATGACAAAAAGAAAATGTATTTTAAAAGTGGCTTCTTTCAGAGTGTTACATTATTGATGTGTTAATGTATGTACAATGTTTCAGTGTTTTTGGACCTGATCCAAGTGATGTCTGACTACTTTTCTATTTATATCAATACATTATATTTATTTAAAGTGTATGCTGTCAGATGAAATCAAAAATTATTTTGATTGCTCACAATGTAAATACTATGGAATTGTACAGAAGCTCTGTAAATGAGTAAATATAGACTACTGTGTTGGGTCATGTTTTAAAATGCATCAAACAGATTCAAAAGCATACTTTTGTACTTCTGTTATGGCTGTGAGTAATGTTGTAGAGTGTTATCATCGGGTTTTGTGATGACCCTGAGTGTTTTCTCCTCCAGCTAGTGGAAAGTGAGGAGCAGTTTCAGCAGAATTTAGCAGATACTCTGGTGGAGGAGACCGCTGTCACCGTGAATGTGTGAGTATTGCTCTGTCCTGTTAAACTCCTGAAGTCAGCTCTCTGACGCAGGAAACTGTCATTAGACACACAAGTGGAAACACAATCTGCATTTCTCTTTTTATATTATTTATTTTTAACCAGTACAACTGTACCACTTTTATTTAGTAACGATTGACTTTTGATAACGCAACAGTTGGTGAACATATTGTCTCTTTACATTCTTTCTGTAGTTTATATCTACTGTATAATTAGCAAACATATGTTGCATGCATTAATTTTTTAACTCCAGACTGTTCACCACTGTGTTCATTGTATATTAGAGTTATCGTAATTAACTGTTTCCAACTGGTAAATGATGTTCACATCAAGTGATAAATACAAACGGGAAACGCTGAAAGATCCGCTGTCCGTCTTGGTACTTAAAGGTATAATATGTAACTTTTCCACATTAAAATATCTAAAAATCACTAAACCTACTGTATGTTATATATTTTGTTGAGTTGTGTACTTACATTATCCCAAATGTTTCCAATAATTTTCAGACCTAAAGAAAGCTGTAATTTTCATCAAGGTCATTTTTACACATCTTTACAATACGTTTTTTAGATCTTGGTCGTTTTCAACTATGTATTTTAACCAGTTGAAGGATTTTCGTCATTGGATGTGTGGATCTTAAGCTATCAGAGAAACAGTCCAAGCAAAGACCCTGCATGACGCCTAGTTGCATTGAGGAAACACTGACTTTTAATATGAAACTGCTCTATTCAGTGTTTTTACCAGTTATAATCTCCTGGTCCATTTTGTTTTGGAGAGGAGCAGACTTCTGCAGATAATTCAGCTCTTGGTAAAAACCTCCTGAATGATTGACACTGAAGGAATCTTAAACGGGAGAAGCTTACTGCAATTATGGCAATGGTGGTGAAGACAACAACTCCCACAATCCCACGCTGCGTCATATTGTCACCAAACTCAGTCTTTTCTTATTGTTTTCAATGAGAGACCTCTAGCAGCATTAGTTACCTTCTGTGCATTGTATACAGTATAGTGTAATATTGTCAATGTGCAGTATTTTAAAGCTCGTTCAACCTTCTTGAGTTGTCTAATGACATGAACGCTTGCAAGTTGTAAACATGCGTATCCTTCCCATCTCTACCATTCATCTCAACTGCTGTCAACATAGCATTACAGACTGTTTGGCACATATCAGTGACCATGTTCAGCCTGACAACAAGCATGTCTATTGTACCATTCAGGAGACTAGCCAAGAGTCTCCCTCTGCCCATGGAGAACGAGGAGAGTCGTCCAAGAATAGACCTGGTGGTGTTCATCATCAACCTGACCTCAGAGCTCAGGTAACCCTCTCAATCCTTAGCCTAAAATATCTGCTCTGTATTGTAGATTCAGTTTGCCTGAAAGGAACTCTACTTGTGTGTTGTCTGTTAACAAGCCTCTTGCAAAGCCATATATATTAACCACAGCTCATCTGTGATTGAATTATTAGAGAAACTCAACTGCATGGCATCCACTTCTTTGCTATCTAGAACTATCCAGTATTTCTTAATTACTCTGGCAAGTCTTCAAATCATAACATGTTTTTTTTCCCTCTTTTTATCTTGTTGCCAACACAGACTTTAAAACCCATCCGCAGATGTTTACTCTGGTATTAAACTGGAAGACTGTTTCATGATTATGTAGAAAAGGGCTACTGACTTCTGTAGCATGGCTTTGTCTACATATTATGTTTACTGTGATATCCAAGTATGAATAAATTATTGCAGCATTATAATCATTGATAGTGTGACATTAATTATTTTGTTTTGTGATAGTTTTCGATCAGCAGAAGCTTCCCTGAAATATTTGGACCCTGGATATTTCCTTGGAAAAGTCTGCTTCATGGTCACTAATGGTATGGCAATGAGTTAAATCCTGTAAGTATTTGTTTTCAATCCTGAAGGAGGAAAAAGTAGCAGTACAAGGATGAAATGGAGAGAAAATGATCTAAGATGGCTCATTTTTTAGAATTTATAAACCTTATTCTTCCTCATAATTTTGGAAAATTACCAAGTCTTAGTTTGACCTTTTCTGTGTGTCTCTCTCCGCCTGGCTGTCGTCTTATATATTCATATTTTTCTGTCTTTTGTAGCTCGTAACGCTTCAGTCCCCACAGAGCGTCTGGATGCTGTCAGAAAACTGGCTGCATCACTCCATTGCCCCCTGCTGTTTGCAGAGGATCAGGTTTGCATCAACTCTTGTCACAAACATTGAGGATGGTTTAAATTTAAGACGTAATTTCAGAGACAAACACATGTAGCAGTGAAATGTGGCTTGAGGGTGCGCACTAGGTTTTAGCTATTGATTGATTTCATGTAATAATGTCAGCTATATAATGTTTTGGTTCCTTATTGCAGGATGTAGTGAGACCTTACATGTCTACAGACTAAAAGTGGGATTGTTGACAAATGCAAATGACCGGGGTGTTTTTGTAGAGTTTGAGTCAGGACCATCAGATCTGTTGTGAACACCGTCCCCACTGCTAGCTACAGAGGCTATAGGAGAAGGCTCATTAGCCGTGTCTCAATTCAGGGGTCATATCCTTCAAAGGAAGCAGTCTACGAAGATGAGGCCTTTGTAACCATCGTCGACCGCGAAGGCTGAACTGAAATGAGACATCTCATCTACAGAAGATTTTCTCTTTATCCTTGACGCTGTTTTATTTGCTGACTTATTCTGACTTAGTGATTCCATAATGATTCATCACTGGCGTGCAATGAAACATGGGATAGAAAAACTAAGGATGCATGTCATTTGAAACATTTGAAAGAGCCATGAAAATTGGACAGCCTTGTTGCACAGCTGTGACGCAATCGGTCTTTGAACCCACCTTCGAAGGATGCAGCCCTTGAATTGAGACTTAGCTATTGCGTCATCGTTTTTGTTTTTTGCCTGGAAACCAGACCAATCTGCGAGGATATGTGTATTCACTCTCGCAGAGACAGATTTTCTTCCATCCTGAGACAGATTGGGCAAGTCTCAAACATCTATCTCTGGGGTGGTTTAAATACGATGACTGACAGAGGAGCGCTGCTGAAGCGTTTTTGTTAAAAACCAAGCTGGCTGCCACTGATGTGGAGACACCTGCTGAATCTATCACGACAGTATTAACCAAACCGGATGGTACATTTTCTCTAAAAGATGAACAAACAACTGCACTCACTGCATTTGTTGATAAGGAAGATGTGTTTTCCGTTCTACTGACAGAATTTGGTAAAAGTTGAATTTCCCAGCTGTCCCGAGCCTGTGCTACACCTACACCTACATCTATTCAGTTATGTCTAGTTGAATTTTGGTCTGCGACTGTTGATAATGTCACTCGAATCGAAAATACACTGAGAGTTTCATTTTCCCATTTGCAAATGCAAATTGGTCTGGCGATGCCAAGCTAGTCGATTTCAGCAATAGCACTTTAATGAACTTGAATGAATTAATCTTTTTAAATTGGTTAATCCATCCATCCATTTTCTGCCACTTATGCATGTCTAGGTTGTGTTAACTTAATTATATCATTACAAATTGTTGTTATATACTGCTGCAAAGCACTGAACAAGACTGTGATGCAATAGTAAATTATTCTAGGGCATTTTTGGATTATGTAGCCCAATGTTTCTGCTGTTAGGGAACAATTTAACACCAAATGTTTCTACTGTGTGTTTTTTCTGTTCCTTTTTAAAAGAGGTCCTGTGTAATGTTCCTCCCCTGTAGACTCCAGATGGTGTGACCAATGCTGCAGAGAGGCTGCTGACCATCCTTAAGGTGGCAGCCGGTCTTGTTCCCATGACTACTGCTCTCTACCTGTCCAACCTGACTCGATGCACCCTTCCTCCAGACATCGACCAGCCGAGCTTTGATTAGCTCCTGTGACTGTGATCATCCCTGATTTTGTCATGTATATATTTATTCGTAGTGGTGTACTGCAACTGTTGACACATAGCAATCAGATTAGTATGGTATTTCTTTGTTATTCATTTTACATTACATGTTTCTGCTTGGGCTTCTAGCTGCTGGGTTCATTTGTTTGTTTTTTTAACTGAAGTGCACATCATTATGACTAGAACCTAATTCCATACTACCATTTTGAAGTGTCTTTTAAAATAAAATAATAATAAATCACAATTACCGAGCTCTCTGCTTAGTTTTTGACAGTTCTCATTACTGTTCACAAAACATTTTAACTGATTAGCATATAGCAACAATAAATGTCTGTTTTTTCTGTACAATTCATTAGTCAGAGTCATTAGACTCTAAACTCCTGGTTCACTCACAGGTGATTCTAATCAGTTTGGCTGATTAGACCTTTTCTTAGGACTGTGTAGGTGTGTACAGTCTGAGCTTGATTGACATCTCCCTCACTCTCCTGTTTGCTTTGTTACACCTGAGAGGGCGGGACAAGTTAACACCTTTTATAGTTTATTATTAATTTAGTTGGTCTGATCACTAATCACTGTAAACACCTGTGTGTGCGCAGTAGACAGACATTTAAAAATCAGTGAGACACTTTTAACATCAAAACTTCAGTAAAAGAAAATAAAACATATGTGATCAATAAAAACATGACTAATATATTGAAACTTTGGATGACTGAATTAGTGTAACAGTATAACAAAAACATTTGAATAATGAAAATATTAGTCGTAGGTTGTTGGCAGTGAATTCTGCCAGGTATTTTAAAGTATGTGTTGCTGATTATTTGGATCTTATAAGCATGGGATACTTAATTGTTCAATTTAATTTCCAATGAATTCTTAATGTTGAGTTTTATTCCACTTAATTTAGAGTATAGCACTAAATTATTTAATAACTTCAAAAGCCATCTGTCTAAATTACGTGCCGTAGTGTGTGTGCCTGCTGGTGTGCCCTCTGCCTTCCCCTTTTCTTCAGCAGGTGACTCGGCATGGCTGAGCACTGTTCGGGACCTGGAGCACAAAGACTGAGGGAGGAGGCTTGGCCGGTACAGAGTGGGCTATTCGGCAGCTCTCTTAATAATTTCAATGGTCACTGTCAATCTGAACAAAGCTTTTCAATTAAGATGAAACATATCCACTATTCACTGCTCAAATTTAGGAAGGTCAGTTTGGCTCTAAAAACCCAGGATTGCTTGTCCTTGGTATCCTGGGTTTTCAGATCTGAATATTATATTTTGAATTTGACTGGGAGAATTTTAACAACTGTAATTTTGGACTTCACAAGTTTTTTCCATCTGAACTGAGTTTATTGAATTTGAGCAATTTGAATACCGATTTTGAATATTGGAAACTTGAACATCGTTTTTGTCTAAATTTATGAACTCTGACAATATAAACAGCATATACTGAAAAAAATTGCATAGCTTTAAATTGATTATTGAGTATTTTGAAGAGAGGAATTCAGACTACATAAATTCAGATAAGAAATATTTCAGTGCTCTAAATTCAGTGATATTGAACTTAAAACATGAATTCAGTAGTGATTAAATTAGGCACCCAGTTGCTTGTAAAAATGAAAATATGACCATTACTTTTTGCTTCCATGCACAATACTCCAGATTTTGTTTGACACATAACAGTTCATTACTTTTGGGATCAGTTTGATTAATCTAACTGTAAATGAGATTCACATTAACCAGTTTGTGATATGTATTGATTTATACCAGAAAATCCCTGGTCGTCCAGCTGTGTTGTCAATTAAGAAATGAGTTTAATGATACAAAAATATATCAAATATCAAACTCTCATTTCATTTTTGAAAATCTAGGATGCAGATGACATCATGCCTTCTCATTTCCAGTCTTTAAACATAAAAACATGCTCTGTCACACAATGGACAAATAACCAGCTGCTCTGGGAGGAGCAGGGAGAGGCAGAAGTGTGTGTCCCCCCCAGAGTGTGACCAGAGGCACTGTGCCTAGTGTCATGTCTGCATGTGTACTCTAACGCATGCACACAAACAACACTATTAATAGTTAGGTTATCATCATGGCAGTTGTCCATCATAAAAGTTAACCAAACACTGTTGTGGCATGGAGTCAGAAACTGGGAGGACAACAAGGAGACAGTGGGACTGGGGAATGTCAGTGATAACACTAATATCTTTGGCTCTCTTGGCTTTTTTACAGTAACACTTGAGCAGTCAGCATACTTCAGTGTACTTCTTTCCACTTACTGAAACGTGCTCAGGGTGTTTTATTGTTTAAAGACAAAAACTCAAATTTGAGTTGTCTCTAAAGTGCCTTTGACACATTTTTGTGATTTATGCAGCACCTACCTTTATAGCTCAGAGGCTATGGGAGGTCTCAGAGAGTATTGCAGTCATATCTGCATCATCATCATCCTCAGCTGCTGGTTTTTATTTCTCCTCTACTGAAGTATCAACTGTAACGCACAGTCCTCTGCCCAGCCTGATAAATCACATATCAAGCAACAACACTAAAAGTCTACAGCCGTGCCAGCAGCTCTGTGAGGCTTTACTTTAGCATGAAGAAGCCAGCATGCTAACGTTATTGCACTAATTCGCACTAGACACAAAAGAATTTCATTAGTTTTGGACTAAAGAAATTTTGACTGGATAAATGGATGGAAGTTTGTCTCCATGAATGTCTGTACAAAACCTGTTCCGAACCAGTGAGTAGATGCCGACATACTTCACTAAATAAGTGCAAACTTATGGCAGTCCCTTTTTGTTGAGATATTTCAGTCTGGACCGAGGCAATGCACCAACTGACTGACACTGCCGTCCTTAGAGCCCTGCCATGACTAGAAATTGCTGACATATACTCTCACGTGTGTATTTGCATCTTTTTTTATTCTCTTTAATATCATCAGTTGAATTTCTTTGTGACAGTTGAAGACATAACCTCAGGGCTAACCTCTCACCCCTGCTCTGGTTTCTCAGGGTCAACCTGAGGGGTCTACCGGATCTTTCGTGTATTTTTTGTGTGTTTTCTTTTTTTTATTGTTTTTTATTTTTACCTTTTCAAATATTTCCTTTTTACTTGTGAAACGCTGGATTCATTCTCCTGTAAAATACAGTCAAATGTACCAATGTGTGAAGGAAATGTCTCTGACTCATGCAGCCTGTGATGAGATCTCACTGGACAGATGTGGACATTAGTTTGCTCTCAGGGGTCACAAGTGCAGATTAACCTCACACTGAATGGCTTCATATAGGATTATAATATCACCAAAAAGATGTAGAAGTAGAGTTGAGGTTTAATTAAGGCATGATATATGTGCCCGGTGCAGAAATGAGATTTGACACTGACACCAGAGTAATGTGAGGGTGAGGAAAGAGAAGCAGGATTCATTTGTGAAAAGTGGGAGGGTTATTAGTTTGCAGGAAGTCGAAGCGAAGTAGTTAAGTCGCGGCTGTTGTGACTAAATACTGGCCGCTCTGCACCGTCACGTCAACATGGATTAGGTGACACTGTGTGTGAAGGTCGTTGGTGACATTGCTCTGGGTGAAACGTTCAAGTGAGAGTTTTTTGAAACGTGTCTGTGTCTGTGTGCATTTGTTTGTAAGAGTATGTGCGAGCATGAGTGTGTCCAGGCACATGATGTGAAGAGTTTTATTCTTGACCTGATTCCTATCTGGACTGCCTGACCCTCACAGTGTGCTGGACTGACTTTTGGACCTCATACAGTATCTTATCAAAGATGTCCTTCCTCTCATACTTTATTATTTTTAAAGCGTGACCAGCAGTTAGTTTCACTGATTTATAACTCCAGCCCCTTAGCATAGAGCGCACAGGAGGTGAGTAATGGGATAGGAATAGAAATGGAAATTCATAAAACTTGGAATGAAAAGAAGTAATGAGTAGAGTCAAGCAACAGAGAGTTTTATTGGTAATATATGATAAGGGTTTACAGTATGTTGACATTTACTTCCACACCATGTTACACAGCAGGAAACCTATATAATCTAAGACAAACTAGTACATTAACCCTGTAATAAAAGATACATTTATGAAGCTTCCTATGTTCTTTAAGATCTTCATCTCTATGATAACATATGGGGCTGTAAGTTATGCTGATGCTTTGTTAGATTTCTTAAATGATGATTCAAATAGAGGATTACACTTGTGTGGAACTTCTTGTCTGTCATCTGAGCCCAGCATGACTTGTGTGACATTAAGCTTCAGCCACTGAAGCCCAGCTCTTTGTAGTTGGCCTCAATGTCAGCAATGACAACGGCCATTACGTTCCTCATGGCCTGCTGCCCGGCTGGATCCAGTCCTGCCTTCTCCTCCATGACTTTAATAATGACCTCGGTAATCAGCTGCGGAGCAAAGGGAGAATAATTTCACAAACCGCTTTAAAATCAGGTTGGAGGATACAACAGATGCAACTTCTAGTTCAACAAAATATATATATGGGGGAAATCATTCCCTCATGTACAACAATCTCACCTTGAAGTTATTAATGCCGATCTTGTGCTTGTTGGCGTGGCTGTTGGCCAGAGGTTTGAGGATGGTAGCATGGTTGCCTTTGGCCTTCAGCAGCTCACCAAGTTTCTTTAGCACAGTGGCACCATGGGCAGCAATATCTTTGTTGCCAGCCATTTCACCCTTGGCAATGCCAGCAAACTTGGGGAACAGCTTCTGGGTGTCTGGGTGCTCTGTGAATAAACTGTGAAGAAAAGCAAATGAGAGGATTCTCCATTTGGTGATAATACACCATCAAGGCCGTAGCTAACACTGAGGACACTGAGGTCATTGGTTGGGTGGGGGTGGGGGGGTTGCAGTATTTTGAAAATCTTGAATACGGCTCTGTGAACCTGACCCTCCCTGACCGAGTAATCTTATCTTTTCAGAGCCACTCACCGGGTCAGAACCAGGTTCCCATGGGCGGAGTAGTCTGCCTCCACTGGACCCCAGTGCTTCAAAACCATGTCAAAGTCAGCCATGATCTGAGGACATGAAGAAAGGGGTCATAAAAAATATTGCAAAACACTGATTTCAGGAATCAAAAAAAAAAAACAGATTCTGAAAGAAAAACAGACTGAAATAAAAGAACAATCAGAGTCTCCTGATCACTTGAAGTTCATGTGAGTTACACAAACAGTGTTATCCTCGTGTTCCGGCATTGCATGTCTCCTGTTTGATATGATATACCAGCAGCCAAAAAACACTGCTTTCAAACGCAACTCATTACTAGAAAGAGGCAGATACATTACCTCATTTGCCCTCACCGAATCTGTAACATGGCCTCAGTGCAGCCCTGCATAATTTATATGAAGTGAAATCAGATGCGCTGTTTTTGTTGATGTTCTTAAACTGTCGCAGGGTAATAAAGAGCATGTAAACAACATCCTTTTTTCCATTTAAAACAGACATTTCACTCTGTGAGCACAACTATCCGGGTTTTTTTTTATTTCTGCTAGTATAATGGTTTTTAACAGCAGTGGATGGTTTGTTTTAATTCAGTGACTATTTTGATGTTTTGGAAGTGGTGTTGTTTTAATTTTATACATTAAATAAATATTATATATTATAAATATTAAATATATTCTTCACCAGGGTATTTCTCTGCATCCTGAATATGTGACAAACAACCTAAAATAGCATGTCTTGTTATTCTGAACTACCAAATTATGATCAAATTCTGCTTTAATCAACCTGTTATTGTAATTTCTACAAAATCAGCTTTATTCTCTGTCAGTATTCCCTAAATCAACACATTTTATCAATGAATGGGGATTATTTTAATATTCTGTAATGAAACTATAAAAAAAAACAGACAGTACCTACCTGCAAAGCAGTAAAATATCCTGTGTGATTATACCAAATTCTTCTTGGCCTGACTCTCCCCCCCCTAAAAGCTGACCTTTTATACTCCCTCCCTTTGTCCTCTCACCAAATCTTTCCAACCCTCCCATCCGGCTACCGCTCTCACCACACGTCTCTTAAAATGTTCACAACACCTCCAACCTTAATCTGGAAACTTTTGGTTCCACGCAAACATCATATCTGATATGATTATGTGGCACTTGGGGGCATCTATTTACCAGAAAGATATGCAAACAGACAAAGTGCAAAGTGAAATTATCATCCGTGTGTGTGTGTGTGTGTGTGTGTGTGTGAGATCAGAGTAGCTTGGTTTTAGGGTTTTTTTAGGGCCTACTGGTTTTACTTAAACACAGTAAAATATACTCAATTGGCACCAGTTCATTAAGTTAAGATGAAACTAATGCAGTCTAATACAACAGCCCTACAATAAATCCTACCTTCATGAAGGCTATAATATGTTAAGTGTGTGTTTCAGGGAGTTTAAGAGACTTAAAGGTCATTTTGGAGGCTGTCATTTGTGCTAAAGTTGCACTGTGCTGTGTTAAGGACATCAAAAGAGGTGTTCCTAATATTTTGAGTAAATCAGTTAATAATTGGTTTTAACTAGGTATAACAAAATGAAGATAAAAGAAATAATAAATTACTAAATTTTCTTAGTGTTTAGCTACAGTATATATTGCATAATGTTATTCGTTCACTATAGTTCCTCCATAGTTAACGCATAACACTCAGCATCGGCCATCACTGGACTGCTGTGTGTGCATACTGACAAGCCTCCAGTGGGAAGATAACATTTATATATTTCCTGCAGGGTTTTTTGGGGTTTTTTTATAGATAGAAAAGTAGTTGTGTGTACATCCACTCCCATATAGGTCAGGTGCAGGATAGCACCACCAGTAGAGGAAAAAGCACAAGGAATTATTGTTCACAAACTTATTTGGATTAACAGGCAACATTTATTTCATTAGAATAATTCACTCAGTATCGGCACTACCTGCCAGGGAGCGCTGTGTACATAAAAAACAAACAATAAGACGATTAAAACAGATGAAATAATAATAACCGTCTGCACAATTATGTGACGATGACAAATGTTCAACATGACAAAATCCAAGGTATACAGTACATAGGTACAGAACGGTCACAGAATCAAATCCCACAATAAATTATTGTCGTTACACATAGTTATCATGAAAATAACATTATGTGATGTCTATAAAATATATCTCAAGGATTATTTTAAAACATATAAAAAAGAGGTTTAAGAGGCACTACAGCAAAGCATGAAAACAATGTACAAAATAACTGGATTTTATTTTCACACACTGTGTAAACCTGCTGTAATTTTTTGTATAAAAAAATCAACATCTTCTTGAATCATGAGCTATGTACATAACATAAGTAATTCAGACATAAAATCACACAGGAACCTACACACGCCTCCTTCATACTCATCCCCTCCCATCAGGCTGCTGTTATAAAAACCAGGACAAACACATTTGTTTCACAATTGATAATTTAATTCAATTTTGTTCACTATAAGTTCCTATTGTGTTGCCATTGGTGACTTTAAGGTTTCCTCATCCTCAGTGCCTGTGATCAGTCCTCGTCATCCTCTTGCTGTTCTCTAGTTACATGCTGGTAATATCAGTTTCTGTGCAGATGACATGCAGATGTGTTTCTGTTTAGGAAACATCAGTCAGTTACACTAAATGACATTGTTGATGAGACAGTGTATAGGACTGATATCTTTTTAATTGTAACTTTTATTTATAGATGCAGGCCTATATATCAATTTTGATACATTTAATATATATAAAATGAAATGGTCAGAAATAACCACAAATAAACCCAACTTAAAACATATGATCATATTATAAGATCCAATGTATTAAATATTAAACCAGTGCCTCCCAACCTTTTTGACCTGTGACCTCTTAAAAAAATCTGTGATTGGAGCTTCGTCACGTTTCTGATGTTTATGAGTTGTTAGCACTAATGTAATATTATCTAACATTTCACAAGAAAAGCAAAGATTAAAGTCAAGTGTGAAAAATAAAAACATGCTAGTATTAGTTAAAACTACCTCTTTTGAATGGTTGGACAAAAATCCTCCTCCACCAGACAGTTGACAACCCCACATCCTTTTTTCCCTCTTTATTTATTTAGAGTTATTTAACTATTATATGCATCTTTGAGGACTCTCTCAGTCCTTTGTGAATGCACGTTAATGCTCTCTGGCATATCTAAGGGGACAGCTAATGAGCCGGATGGTGCACCGCTAATGTATGAACATTGATTTAATTTGTTTGTGTTTGTAAGTGAAGCTTTATTTATACAGCACTTTTCAAAGTAAAACTTACAAAGTGCTTCACATTAAAAGCATGATGACATGATGACTATACAAAAGAGAAATAGAAACGACAAAATTAATTTTACAAAACAACTAATAGCTGTTTAAAGAGGCCAGGGATTATAAGTGAGTTTGTAATTGCTCTTGGATCCGAACAAAACCAATTAAAACCATGGCTCCTCCTGGATCTGCTACAACAGCAAAATGCTTTGTTATCATTATGTAATATATAATAATATAAAAATCACAAGGCACATTGTACTGCACAGCCACTACTTTTATTTTTTATGCTTTAAAAACATTTCACAAATATTTCACTTAAGTAGGGTTAAAATGCAGTACTTTTACTTTTAATGAAGTATTTTTACAGTGTGGTTTTGCTGCTTTACTTCAGCAGAGCAGTATTTTACAGTGTTTGTTTGTGCACACTTCACTGACCACTGTGCCCTCTGCTGGTTAACTCTTATCATCACAATAGGTAAAAGGTTAGTCCCTCCTCCTCTGAGCGTTGATTGGTCCTGACTGCAGCTGTCCAACTGACCGCTTAGCCAATAGCGTCTTCAGTCTGCGGCACGTGGTTTTGAAACAACCGGAAAACAATGTTAGTTTCTAAAGCCTGGAGAGGTTATACTTCGCAGTTTTCCCTTTTTGCTGCCAAAATACTGACATAATTGCTTTAAAAACAATATAATTCATAGGTTTTAAATACATTGACCGTTCAGCAGAGTTGTTCTCCAAGATGATGCAGGCTTTGAAAGGCGTCAGACACCTGAAATCCAGTACAATGAAACAAGCAGGTAAGTGTGAGGAAACACTGCTTCATAGTCGTTTAATAGAAGAGAAAGAAGTGAAGTGAATCGTCTTGACACGTCAGTCAGAACTAGAGATGTTGCTCCTAGTTTTAATAAGATTGAAGCTCTTTACTGGACACAACAATAACACAGGACATATAGTGAATACAGAGATAATTAAATGTGGACAAAGACCTTATGTCTACACAGAGTGTATCTTTTCATATAGTGTTTATTAAGATAATGAGAAACTGTTACATGGATTTAAATAACTTAAAAAGGCAGGTAAAAGGAATTTGACACTACTGTTTTTAAATTTATGTATGTAGCACTTTGCTTGCAAAATAGTCAGGATGATTAAAAGCCAAGAATCTGCATTTGTGTTTCTTGTGTTCTGCAAGACAATCAACAACCTTGATATTCCTGAAGCAAACATCTGTTGGTCCCAGCTTCTCAAATGTGAAGATCTGCTGCATTAATCTGTCTCATGTCAGTGTAAATTGAATATTTTGGGGGTTTGAATGAACAAAACAAGCAATCTAAGGAGACACTCTCAACTTTTAATGGGGACTTTTCACTATTTTATGACATTTTAGGGACACGACAATTACTCATTTGTTTGAGAAAGTTATCATCAGATCTCCAGAGCCCAAGGTGACATTGGCATGTAATCTACATGTTTTGTCTGACCAACAATCCAAAACTCAAAGATATTCAGCTCATAAAGGTGGAAAACAGAAAATACAGCAATTTTTTTAATAAAGGATTTTAACAATTAAAATGTTGTTGGTTCATTTTCTGTCAATCAACTAATATGTTAGTCATCTAATTATTTAAACAGTAACAACATTGTGCCCAGAAACCTCTTTTCTTTAGGAGTGAATAAACCTTTCTGTTAATATTACTAGTAAGACAAAAACTAATACTGGCTCCAGCCTTTTGTGAGTATTACTACATCAGTGTGTGTTTTGTGTCCAGTCTCAGAGCTCTGTGTTCCAGTCCCATGGGGAGAGATCAGAGGAAAAGTCTGGGGTCCTGATCATGGTCGTCCTGTGCTGTGCGTTCATGGCTGGGCTGACAACTGTGGTACATTCAACACCCTCATTCCCCTGCTGCCCAAAGGTAATTAATGTTGTTGTGCTAAGCCATCACCAGCACCCCAGTTTTAACATCTCCTACTTGCATTATACCCTTAAGTTTTGCTACAAGCCTCCTTGATCTCAGCAGGTATAAATCTAACCTGTGGAAAGTTAGATTTGAAGCTTTAAAACTTGACTGGAAGAGCGCTGTCAAACTCTTGCTCACTGCCGCTGAAACTGGTGGTTGAACGTTTCTTCACTTTCAGCTTTAATTTATGTGTACACGTAGTATACATCAACATGCTCATAAAAACGAGGGCTATGAGTTGTACTTTTTCATTCTTCATGCCTCGCTCACAACTTGGTGCTTTTAGAAGTAAATCCAGCTCACGCACAGTGATGGTGTTTGGTTCATTAGAACCTCTGCTTCGCATCCAAAAGGCCGGGAGTTTGAACCCTTCCCTGGCTTGCATGCATGTTGTTTGAAAATGATATTTCTTCCACTGCCCTTTAATAAGACAATGACATTACAATCATAGCTGGTTAAGCAGGGAATTTTTTTTTGGTTCTGTGATGTGCATTAATGAAGATAGTGTCTAAAGTTTTACTTCAGAAAGTTTCAAGTTTTTTTTTTTGTTTAAAATAGTCACAGTGAGACTCTGTCCTTCCTCTCAGACTGCAGGTATGTGGCGGTCGACCTGGCAGGTCATGGTCGCTCGTCACACCGTCCCCCTGGAATTTTCTACACCTTTCCCTCGTATGTGATGGATGTGCGCAGAGTCGTTGACGGTGTGTGAGTTCAAGAAGCTGCATGTTCAGCCGCTCGTTCAAATCAAACATTTAAGTTAGTTTTTATCTCATGAGAAATTAAACAGTAATGTGGCATGGACAAACTCTTTACACACGTTTTTTTGGTCCAAATTAATGATTATAAGCAAAAATGATCGTTTATTGAATAGTCATTTGATTAAGACTGAAAGTTGACTCTTGACCTTTTAAGACAAAAAAAAAAAAATCCAAATGCTTGGCCTTTCTGGAACTCTCAACCACATCAGTGTTTTCAGTAGATGACAGAGATGATTAAGGAAACAAATCTATGTCCACAGTGACAAATACATCCCCGGAGGATGGAGCATCGATTTGACATTGCAATATATATTAATATAGAAAACCCAGGTCATCTGTGTGGCAGTGATGTTGTCTTTCCACTTAAAAACAGTCTTAGTTTTCTGTGATGAGATACTGAACCTGCTTGATGATCTGTGAAATTAACTCCCACAGCTCTGCAGTGGAGCAAATTCTCCATCATAGGCCACAGTATGGGTGAGTGCAGCTGTGTGGCAGAATTAGCGCAATGATTATCTCTGAGGTATGTTATATTTACACATCCACGTTCTTCTTTTATTTCAGGTGGGAATGTTGCTGGACTGGTAAGTGACAGTTTTAAAACAGTTTTCACGTAGTATACAGAGACTGTTTTGAGTCACTGCATCGTATCTGTTTTCCGCAGTTCAGCGCTGTGTATCCTGAGATGGTGGATGCTGTCGTACTTCTGGACTCCTACGGATTTTTACCCACAGATCTGGTACTTTAACAGATTTTATCCCCCAGACTCGTCACTACAGTGGCTTAGTCTCAAACTATGAGCCTGCTAGATCATTTCACAAGGTGTCTCGCATGTTTCCGAATTTATTGCTTTATTAATTTATTAATATTATTTTTTGGTACACAACTTTTAAAAAAAAATGTTTCCCATTTAAACTTGACCCCAGACTTCTATCCTAGAGGTTGTCATAAGCACAAAAGTGAGCTGCTTATTTCACCTTTAACATTAACTGCACAACTTGTCAACATATGTTTTAGCTTTAAGCAACAGCACTCTGTTTTCCCACGGTACACCTGACACCAAAATGTCTCTTTCCAAACTTTAAGGAAAAGTTCACCTGGGGGACAGACAGTTTCAAGAGAGGTGGATGATTTATTTATTTATTCGTTTATTTATTCATTAAGTTCACTGTGACTGTGTCAAAGCTGCTGTTCTCCTGCAATACTGAAACCTCTCATCTGAACACACGGAGCAGTAGGTGCGAGCTAGAGGATATGGAAGGACGAGTTGCTCAGCTTCAGAGTGCATATTGTTTAATTTTGCTGATGAAAAAAATGCATTGGAGGTTTTTTTCCCCACTGACTGTTCAAGCGAGACCCCCTGGGAGAGAACAGCCTCTCTAGCGGCCTTAAATTTGAGACTGATTTCCACTAAAAGGCTGTAAGCATTCATATGATACTATTGCGTTACTCCTCTCCATAATCTGTCAAAGTGCTCTGCTGTACAATCCCCTCCTGTCAGTAGTTTTGAAGTGCTTCCCTCATCGTTTATGTCTGTTTTCTTGCAGAAAGAAATGCCTAAAGTGATAAGGCAGGGGATGGATGAGATGCTTCAGTTTGAAAAAAAGACAGAAGAGAAAAAGAGTAGAGTTTATTCTTATGAGAAGGCAGCTGAGAGGTATCACACCTTCCTATTTATGGTCTTTTAAAGAGACTGCTGAAAACCCACTCATCCAGTAACTTTGTTTGTACAACTGTTGTTTAGAAGAGTATTTTATTTCTTTCAGGCTTTCGGCTGTAAACCCGACTCTGTCTGAACAGTCTGTGCACATCCTTTTAGAGCGAGGTCTAGTTCAAGTTGAAGGAGGTACGTCTTTATCTTCCCTGCTTTGATGTTTGTTGTGCGTGTTCCTCTTAGAAAAACATGAGTTTGTTCTCTGAATAGTTTCACTGCGTTTTTCCTCTTATGCCGGAGATATAATGCGTTTTTTTTCTCTTGCAGGCGTTGTGTTCTCTCGAGACTTTCGTATTAATCTGGTAGGTTACTGCTGAACCGCACCAGCTCATCACTTTACCTTGTTACCTCTCCCAGAGGTGCCGTATAAAGGTACAGTGTGTTTTTTATTTTGTGATTTCAGAAAAACATAGTGCGCATCAGTTTGGAGCAGAGTCTGGAGATGCAGTCGAGGATAAAAGCCTCCATCCTAGTTGTTCTGTAAGATATTACTCCACCGCACAATTTCCATATGACATGTACCAAACTGACTACAATACAGCATTGTGCCCAAACTAAACATAAATACAATCGTGTTCTTCTTTTTTACAGAGCAGAAGGCGGCTTTGAGAAAATATTTGCTGAACCAGATCAAAAGAAATTTACATCAGCACTTCTCCAGGCCTATAGGGACAGAAATGTGAGTGGATTTTTCTAGTAAAGTGGGTGCACTTTCATGGCCGTGTTTATTTTTAGCTGTTAAGCCTGTGTGTAATTGTGCCTAGTAGACAGAGAGACTGACAGTCAGCTGCAGAGATGCAAAAGTAGCAGCGCAGTGCAAGCTCAGTGTCTCAGAGGCAGCAGAATTTTTTTATAGCTTTGAACACTGTGAACACTGATATACAGTACATACTTGGTCAAGTGCTACGGATGAGAGAGAGAGAGAGAGAGAGAGAACAGAGGATGAGCATCAAGGAAACGTCTCTGATAATGTCTCTTTCCAAGTTAGCTGCTGATGGAAAGAGAAAGGTTGGCATGTCAGAATATTAATTATTTTTCAAGTGGCTATAATCAGTGTTTCTGTAATAAGACTGTATCAAATCACAAAATGATGTGAAAACTGTGACAGTGTGGAAAGGGGTCACTTATGGTGACGAACCTGCAGAGAATTATCGCCTCAATTTTCAGCTCCCCTAGGTTTTACAGAGATTTATAGTGATTGTTTGGCCCGTCAGCACACAACTCTACTGTTCTGCTTCACGCTCACTGCTCTCACTGTTGTTTTTGGCCACAGCAAGCAGCTGTTTTCAGAGAAAAAGCTCTAAAACCCCATTGAACAGTACCTGCTCAGCTCCTAACAGAGACAGTTGGCCCCTCGCTGGTGAACGTAACGGAGCATTTAGCAGCTAAAGAGACGGAGTTGACTTACATTCACCAGGTGGCCAGAACCATGACCCCAAATAAATCCTAATGTTGCTCCATAACTGCTTGATGTGTTAACAAGTTCATCATATCAGCTAAAAAGGGGATATGTCAATGTTGTGTTCACACAAAAAAAAAAAAAAACTGCAGGTTTAAAATTATGTGATTGTCTGTTTGCGTTTCTTTCAGAACACAGTGGTGACAGTACCAGGCGACCACCACGTCCATCTGAATAATCCTGAAGCTGTGGCGCCACTTGTGTCGGACTTCCTGCAAACCAAAGTGTTGACACAGTCAGACAGCCTGATAGATGTGCCGGCCTCTAAGATATAGCAGACACACAAAAGCAACTATTTTTCCAGTACACACTCTCACACTCAGAATCAGCAGTGTAACATAAATTAACAACTTTTTAAAAATATATTATGGACGGTTGTAAATCGTTTTATTTATACTGTTCTGTTTACTCTCACCTTGGTGCTTTAACAACATTCAACCAGCTGCCTTAGCATCAGCTAGTGATGTTATTTCTGGTGGGCTCCTGAATTATTTACAGTATTTATATATATATATATTAATGTGTGCTGTTGTAGATTTGAGTGACAGTGGCCTCGTGAACAATATCAGTCACGTATCACACCAAGCTGCTGTTCTTTAACTCCAGCTGGGCTAAAGGAGGGGTGTTAAGTGAGATGAAGAAACAGAGAAAGAAAGCGCAGCCTTACTGATCAAGTGAATAGTTCTCATTCATAACAGGTTCAATCAATTCTTCGTATCGTTCTCTTCCAGGCTTTTATGCAATATAGTGTGTTTATTGTGTGTATTTAAACAGTAAAATGACACTCCTCTAACACATCGTCTGCATTTTGAAAGTAAGAGTTCAGAGCTTTCAGCGGCACCTCTGTTCATCTGTCTGCCCGGTTATCATGGAGCAGCTTGGTGCAAGACTTTCATGAGTGAACGTTAATGTGTTAACAGGTGGTTAACACATGAACCAGTCACAGTTACTGGACAGCCAAATCAAGACCATTTACATCCAGTGCCACAGATTTAAGCTAATGTTCCCAAGGTGAAGAACATTTGGTGCCAATCCAGAAGTACAGTTTAGGATGTGCTAGATGTCGTAACTTTTGGCAGTTGTCTTTCATAAACTTGGATGTGTCGTGTTGGACAAGTGGAAACTCAGAAAAAAGTCACTAAAGCCATTTGGATTCATCCTCTTTATTCGCACACCAAGGCAGTATCAAAGAACTCTCTATTGAGTTTTATTTTAATGCAATTCAGAAAAAGTCAGAAGTTCTGTTTTTAAGAAATGTCAAAGTGCTTCACATAGAAGAAATGACCAGAATGGCGAGTGAACTCATTGTTTGTCTGTATGGATGTTTTCCAGCTGCCTGACAGGTCTGCTGGTACTTTAGCAGACAGCGGTTTTATTACCTTGGATGTGTTGTCTTTGAGGAGTGTTTGAAATGCACTGTGGCAGGTCAGATGTCTTAGAAGTCTGACGCCCGATGTAAATATTTCAGCAGATGTACACTTTCTCTGAATGGTGTGTCCTCATGTTTAATCTCAAAGGTTAGTGGAAAGGTACAAAGGAAAAATGTGTGCCTGAGAGTCACAGTGAGAGCAGAGGATGAATCTGGATGCAACAAGTACTGTAACACAATAACTGCAATACAAATAACCAACATCATCTACTGTTTGAATGATTTTTTTTCCTCTGTCATAACTTTAAAAGTGTTTTAACATCTTAAAGTATTTGTATGACTCTCTGTTATAAATATTGATCCATAAAAATTGACGGATATTTCAGACTCTTCCTTTGTTCAGTAAAATGTCAGAAAGACCTTCAACACAATGATTCATCCAGCTACACGATTCTTCTGTTTATCTAATGTAATGTTTAGTTTAAGTGACCAGATGAAGTTGAATGTTTGAAGTGCAGCAGAACTACAGCAGAACAAGTCCTGCCATACTTCTAAACTAACCTGTGTCCCACAAGCCTTTGAAAGTTTCTTTCAGCAGTCTTTACAGGAAGCTGAAACAGATTTGTGCAAAAAGATAAATGTAGTGCAGTTAAAAAATACAATATTCAAAAGTAGTGGGATATAAGCAGGCCTATAAAGCAGTAGAAAATGGAAATAATTAAAGACTAGTAGTTTTGATAGATGAAATCTCTCCATAAAAAACAAAACAAAAACAACTTTAC
Source organism: Seriola aureovittata (assembly GCF_021018895.1). NCBI lineage: Eukaryota > Metazoa > Chordata > Actinopteri > Carangiformes > Carangidae > Seriola > Seriola aureovittata. The sequence goes on from NC_079366.1 coordinate 15,600,726, forward strand.
GTACACTGTGGAACAGAGGATAGTAAGGTACAAGCCCACGCATTACGTCCAATTAGCAGCCACAGGTGAGAGAATATTGTATCAACCGTTCCCATGGCAGCGGCCGCCTGCGAGACCTCACTGAGGGAAAATGCAGAGCGCGCCAAGGCCCACCCAGTGAGGACTGGTACTGCTGCAGCCACCAGAGATGACGGAAGTCAGACCTATGAAGTTTTACGGCATTTTAATGCAAAGTTAACGCAACGTGAAACACTGTTCAACACCAGCTGCGATGGCTGAAGAGGGTAAGAAAGACAAACTGTGGACGTTTTAACAATCTGTCAACTGTAGGCAGAGATATCACCTGCAGGAGTGAAGTCACTGATGCGAGATTTAAACTATAGGCAGATATAACACAAAGCGTTTTGATGTGGGCTGGACATGCAGCAGTGAATAACATTTTCCAGCTGTTTTTCCTCACTTTTATCTCTTGTCTCAGCTGCAGGATTTGTTAAGAATTAAGTTCATTGCAGTAAACATGCAGGCTAATCACTTTGACAAGTGATTTTTTTTTAACTTGAGAAATAAACAGAATTATTAGACATGGAATTAAGATACAGTTAAACAAGCAGGTAGTATTTCTGATTATCTAAGGTGTACAAGATGAGAACTTTTGACACTTCGCCCACTGTCAGGATTCTTGGATGTAGTGATTTTGTGTTTATCACGCAAATGATTTGTTGTATTTATATGGCGTTTATAGCCTCTGACTGTGTGTAATAGAATGATTGTAGTCTAATGTAATCCTTGTGTTTGAGCGACAGACTGACGGCTGAGCTGTGCTGTGTTGTGTTTTGTTTTGTGTCCAGTCTCAGAGCTCTGTGTTCCAGTCCCATGGGGAGAGATCAGAGGTAAAGTCTGGGGTCCTGATCATGGTCGCCCTGTGCTGTGCCTGCACGGCTGGGCTGACAACTGTGGCACATTCAACACCCTCATCCCCCTTCTACCCAAAGGTGAGCCATGACGGACCACAGGAGAGTAATCAAACTTCTATTGAACAAAATTGGGAAAAGCTTCTTATTATGGATCCATAATTTCCATTTCCTGATAACTTTCCAGGACATTTCCTGCAAAGAGTTACATATGTAATTTGGTAGTTATGAAATGTAGGCAGCTGATGAATTTGATGGCTGAAATGATTAGATTCTTAATAGTTGATTAAAAGAACAAAATGGATGAAAAAAAAGCAAGCTTCAGCAATTGATTATTTCTATCAATCTATTAATTCAAATTATAATTGAATTAATCTTTCTGTAATTTTTTCAGTGAATAATGTGAAACATTTGCTCACACATGTCTTACACTGTGTTGTATATCATTGTAAATTTAACATCTTAGGGTTTTATCCCACTGATCAAACTAATTTTTTAAAGACATCACCTAAGGTGCTGAAACTGTGTATTTTCACTATTTCCTGATATTTATAGACCAAATAATTACAAGAGTCATCATACAAATAATCTACAAATTAAGCGATTAAGCAATAATGAGAATAATCATTAGTTGTTGCCCGAATTCATTTCAGTTAACTGTTAACGTTTCCTCCTGCATTCACTCTGTGTGTAGGTGCACAGTTATGCAACGAGCTAAACACACTTCCAATAAAGGGTTAAGACTTTGAAAAACAAATATCCACGGCTGTGATTACAAAACAGAAAACGATGTGAGTCCATAAACAAAAGTTAGACCAAAGGTGGTGTAAATATGAGTCAGTGTTGTGATGCGTCTATGAGCTGTGTTTGGGATCAGGAAGTGCGGCGTGTCACAGAGTGTTTTCCACGTGTGTTCCCCCGGTCCTTCCTCCCAGAGTGCAGGTATGTGGCGGTGGACCTGGCAGGTCACGGTCGGTCATCTCATCGTCCTCCTGGAGCTTTCTACTGCGCTCCTGCATATGTGGCGGATGTACGCAGAGTTGCTGACGGTGTGTGAGTAGTTGGAAGGTTGGAAAATATTTCTTAGCCAAACATCATTGTAGGTTTTAATATGAAGTTGTTCCTATTTGTGACTATGATAAAACCTATGAGACACTGAACCTGCCTGGTTGATGATGTGTGAAATTAACTCCTGCAGCTCTGGGGCTGAAGAAATTCTCCATCATAGGCCACAGTATGGGTGAGTGCACCATCACAGCAGAATTAATCTTAATGTGTGCTGTATATTTTGCTGTGTTACAAAATAATTTAAAGCATAAATCACATAGAGCCTCCTCATATTTACAGGTGCTGACATTGCTGGAATGGTAAGTGACCGTGTCTCCTCTGAGGCTGATGCGTATTTCATCTCCTCCGTATTTTCACTCAGTCTACAGAGACTGTTTTGCTGTGTTTTCTCTTGTGGTGTCATCGTATGGTTTTTACTATGTTTCCCACAGTTCAGTGCTCTGTATCCTGAGATGGTGGATGCTCTCGTGCTGCTGGACGCTTACGGATTCTTCCCAACAGATTCGGTACTATATCAGTTTTTAGCACCAAGTCTCTGAAACCTACTTGCAGAGCTTTAATGTGTCTGTGTGGTTCAGTGCCATGCAGGAGCCAGGATTTTAGAAATACTAAAGTCATGAGTCGGAGTCCTCCCAACGTACCCTGCCCCCTCCGTTAGATTAATCTGACTGGATGCCAAAAGAAAATCTTCAAAAATTATATATTTTTTTATTTTTTATTTTAACTGTTCCACATCATCGTCTGTACATTTTATCTCCCAAAATTGAGGTCAAAGTGTTGTTCTCAGGAAGGAAATGCCGATGGCAATGATTTTTTTTTCGGGTTAGATTTATTTATATTGTTGGCTGTAAGTACTCAAATTACATAAACTGAATATAAAAATCCTACAATCAGGCACTTTAACACTTTAATGCACAGTAAATGTAATTTCTATATTCCAATCCTCCAGGTTGCTAAATCTCCCAATCCCCAGAAAAAAGTACCGATGATGTTACCAGTGTCTTCAGTGGCACCTGCAGCCCTGGTTAAATGTTAGTACAGAAATCACATGTTTTAATTGAAAATTAGATACTGTGCTCATTATAATGTATCAGCAGGGTTTTTTTAATTACAACCTGAAGCTTTCGAGGAAATAACTTTAAATTGTGTTCATTAAATAATCCTCCTTCAAGTGATGAAAATGGCTCTTGCAGTATTATTGTATTGTGCCTCAGTTATCTTTCATTTCTCTACTTTTTCCTGCAGAAAGAAGTTTCCAAAGTGATGAGGCAGGGGATGGATGAGATGATCCAGTTTGAAAAAAAGTCAGAAGAAAAGAAAAGAGTTTACACTTATGAGAAGGTGGTTGAGAGGTATTATATTATTTCAGTTGTCGGTCATTTTAAAAGGACTAGTCGACTTCTAGTGGCTTTGTCTGTGTGCTCAGCTGTTGGCCAAGATATTTCATGTCTTTCAGGCTGTTGACTGCAAACCCGACTCTGTCTGAACAGTCTGTGCGCATCCTGTTAGAGCGAGGTCTAGTTCAAGTCGAAGGAGGTACGTCTTTATCTTCCTCTTCTCCTCTCAGTGAGGAATAATCTCACTTTGCTTCCTCTCATCTGCTGGCAGCTGAATGTGTTTCTCTTCAGCAGGATTTGTGTTCTCCAGAGACCTGAGAGTTAATTTTGTAAGTCCCTTTTAACCTCCCAAGCCCTCCACCACACTCACCACCTCCTCTCTCATTCATTACACCAGAGGTTTAGCATTCAGCCCGCTGAACACATGAGCTGTGCGTTTCATTTTATGTTTTGCAGAAAAACATGCTGCGCCTCAGTTTGGAGCAGAGTCTGGAGATGCAGTCGCGGATTCAAGCCTCTGTCCTAGTTGTTCTGTAAGACGTTGACCTGTGTATTAACAAGTCACATATCGCTGTCTGTATCATATCTATATCATAGCTGTCTATCAATAACACATGTAGCCTTCATCATTCAGTGTATGGTCTCTTCTCACATTGAACTAAAAGTGTTCAAACTCTCTTTTTTCCAGAGCAGAAGACGGCTTTGATAGAATATTTTCTGAACCAGGGAGATTCACTTCAGCAATCCTCCAGTCCTTCCAGGACAGAAATGTAAGTTTGTATCTAAATTCAATAAAGACTTTTGAGTTGTCTTTTTGTTTCACTATGTCCAGTTAATATGTGTTTCTACTTTTTCTCAGCACAAGGTGGTGATAGTCCCAGGCGATCATCACGTCCATCTGAATAAACCTGAAGTCGTGGCTCCGTTTGTGTCCAACTTCCTGCGAACTAAAGCACTGTCAGTATCAACCAAGCAGCACAAGTTATAAGCTACAGACATTTCCTAACACACTTTAGATCACAGTTAGGTCTGTAGGTTTGTTTATAAGATCAACCTGGCTGACAACGGCATTAAAGCTCCCATGAAGTGCCATCATTGCTTGTTTATTTTACAACTTTATTAACAAATCAATACAGAGGAATGACAGACACACTTCTGCACCTACGTAGCAGTTTTATTTTGTGCTAAGTTAACCAGTTGCCAGCTGTAGTTTTATGTTTACTGTAAAATCATCTCGTCTACCTCTTGGCCAGAAAGCAAATAAAGCATCTTTCCCAAAATGTCGACTTTGAACTCTCTACTTTGATCGATGCAGCATTTGTTTTTAATTTAAACTTTATTTCTAATATGACTCAACTTTCAAAGGTATGAAAAACTTTGTGGAGAAAAGTGACACGAACAACCACAGCTCCATCTCTGTAGCTTGTCTGTCTAGGAAACATCCTGCGATCACCAGGTAACGTTCAGTCTGGCCTTAGAGCTTTTCACATCACCGGCTGGAAATGAAACACTGTGCCATGGACGTTACATCAGACCACACTGTGATGCATCCTCATCAGTCTCTCAGAGGCCTCTGACGCACTTGATCCCTCCTTACTTCTGTCCAGATTATCTCAGATTCTGCTGTTGGCTGATGGTTTCATAGCAGAACTCAGAAGTAATTCGTGTTAAAATCCAGGTTCTCAGTCTCCCACATTTAGATTTTAATTTTACTGTATTTTTACTGCAGTGTTCACATTAACACCCATGCTTTAAATGTATTAAAACAGTCAGCTTTGCGTCTTTTATGGTGGACGGGTTGATAATTAAAAGCTTTTTGGTGAATTCATGTGATCGGTGGATGCTTTGAGCGACAGAGACACTGTTGGCAAAACTGGCTGTGGTTCACACCATCCCAGTGACCTGCAGAAACTGAAGGGACAGTGGCGGCACAGAGGCAAACAAATGTGAGTACTAAAGACACCAAGTTTGTGTTTTTTTTTCTTGTTTTTTGGCGACAGATTCAGTGAACATTAAGAACTAGGCCGGCTCAGGTGGATGATTATCAACTCTGCAATGGTCGCAGGAGTCTTTATCCTCTCATCAGGATCCATGTATGACCTGCGTCTGCAGAATATTCAGCCTAATGCTCTGTAGTTTAACTTTGCTTTTACATACAATCTGTTATTACTTTCCTCTGGCTGGTCATCATGACCATTTGTATTGAACTTTGAAATCATCCATACATCATTTTCTTTTAGATGTATGTTAAATTTAAAGAATGTTGTGTTGCATTTCCTCAGTCAAAGGTTATGAATAGTATGCTATTATAATTTATGGCTCTGCACTGCAAGAATATGTCGTAGTTAGATGATAAAAGCAAGTGAGGTGGAGGATGTGAATGAGGCTAGCTCAGCAGAGAAACATGATGATTGTGCTTTACTACAATTCACTTAAGTGACCATATGTTTACCCTGTGGCAGTGGGAGAATGAGTAAGGATAACTTATAATAATAATAATAATAATAATTAACTTTTCAGAACAAGGTTACAATGTGCATCACAAGACAAAAGGCAATAAAACAACAAGGTAAAAGAAATAACTCAAAATAGAAAAGTGAAAGAATCACAGAGTCAACACAAAAGCGTCATTCGATAAAGGAAGGAAAGCTCATACAGTAAAATGAGAAAGGAGTCACTTAAAAGCACATTCATATAAGTGGAGTTTTTATTCTTGAGAGAGGAAACTTTTTTTCATGCCCTATTTTTCAGGGTGAGGTCTCAAGGACGCTTGACAGAAAAAGCAGGATGTGTTTATGTTTGTTGATATTTGTGTATTAATATTTCAACACTTATGAGATGTTCACTCAAAGCCTCAGTGACATCATGGCACTGTGAATCTCTCGCTGATATTCTAGGGAACAAGCAGACATGGGAAGCCACTGTGAATGAAAAAAAAAACATGCACATCATGGAGTTTCATTAATCAGACGATAACCAAACTGAAATCTTGAAATAAGTCTGTTCTTTCACTTTTAATTGTGTCAGACTTGAACCTGAAAAGCCCGTGTTGTTCCCAGCGGGTCTCGTGCCAGATGTCATTCTCTGCCAGCTGTATTGTCCCGGCTGAAGGCTGCCTGACAGACCGTACTGAGGTAACAAAGGCACCTAAAAGTCGTACGTTGCTCTCTTCTGGCCATAGGCTTCTGGCTTGTTGCAAGGTAAGAAACCGCCTCCGCAATGTGTTGTGATTGGCCACAGGTGCAGCCAGTCATTCTGAACACCCAATGCAATCATTGCGTCACTATGCGCTGCCTTTGGGGTTCAAAGAGCACAGGTCCATGCTTGTCTCACCTGTTGCATGGACACCTCAGGATTTGTGTCAAGTTAACTGAGTCACTTTGCGGTTTGCCTTGGGTGTTTATTTCTTTCTGCTTCTTCAGGGACATAAAGTGAGCATCATCAGGCACTGAAATGTCATCTGCAGTGAGACAAGCAGGTATCATTTCCTCATTACCCCAAACTCTCAAGAGTCATGGATGTTGTCAGTTCCTGTCAAATGCTGTTGTTAATTTATATCAACATTAAATATCTGTCAGATCCTTTTGTTTGAGCCGTTGTGTTTTGTGTCCAGTCTCAGAGCTCTGTGTTCCAGTCCCATGGGGAGAGATCAGAGGTAAAGTCTGGGGTCCTGATCATGGTCGCCCTGTGCTGTGCCTGCACGGCTGGGCTGAATACTGTGGCACATTCAACACCCTCATCCCCCTTCTACCCAAAGGTGAGCCATGACGGACCACAGGAGAGTAATCAAACTTCTATTAAACAAAATTGGGAAAAGCTTCTTATTATGGATCCATAATTTCCATTTCCTAATAACTTTCCAGGACATTTCCTTCAAAGAGCTACATATGTAATTTGGTAATAATGAAATGTAGGCAATGTTTGCTTTGATATGCTTCCAGTTGATGAATTTGATTAAATGGACAAAATGGATGAAGAAAAGCACGCTTCAGCAATTGATCAATTAATCTTCTGTAATTTTTTTCAATGAAAAATGTGAAACATTTGCTGACACATGTCCCACACTGGGTTGTATATCATTGTAAATTTAACATCTTTGGGTTTTATCCTGCTGATCTGACCAAACAAGTTTTTTAAAGACATCACCTAAGGCGCTGAAACTGTGAATTTTCACTTTGTTCTATTTATAGACCAAACAATCGAGTCATCATAGAAAAAAAACAACAAATTAAGCGATTAAGCAATAATGAGAATAATTGTCAGTTACAGCCCTAATTCATTTTAAAATTTCCTTCTACCCAAAGGTAAACCATGACACACCAGAGGAGGGTAATCAAACTTTTATTAAACAAAATTTTTGTGTTTTGGATTGGCTGTCCCATGTGACTCATCTGATTTTATGAGTTATACTGTGTCCAAACAGGTATTTGGCATGTAGCGTGTCTACACTGGAAAAGTGACAAAATAAAAGCAGAGTGTGCTGCTGATGCGCACTTATCTCCCACAATGCAATGCACAAAGGAAAAAGATGAGCTACTCACTTCTGGGAAATAAACAAATAAATTGTGGTTTGGTGGCCAAATAGTTTCTAAACCATCTTGGAAAAAAATGAATAGTGACTCTTAAAAACTGAAGCTTTCCAAACAGCACATGTTTTGCATGATTTCCTGGTAGTATAAAATAGTATGCAGGTATTTTTGTATACTACTTGCTAAAACAGTGTAGTGTGTCAATAAGTATGTAACTGTACAGAATCAGAAGTGTGGAGCTGGGATGACATTTGTTGAGACATTTCAGTCTGAGCCAAAGTGGCTAGCAGTGATAAATAACGACAGTACATAAGACACAAGACTGAAGCCTGTTGTGGTTACCATCTCTCCAGGTTGTATCTGAGCTCTCTGTGGTGTGTTTCAATGCATCTCTCTTTCTGTCCTTCCCCTCAGAGTGCAGATATGTGGCGGTGGACCTGGCAGGCCACGGTCTGTCATCACACCGTCCTCCTGGGGTTTTCTACTCATTTTCTGCGTATGTGGCAGATGTACGCAGAGTCGTTGATGGTGTGTGAGTGCAAGACACTGCAGGACATTTTTAGCCGTTAGTTTCACTCACATGTCGCTGCAGCGATAGTTTGAATCTCTTCAGGACTCTGGTGCATCTTTGTGGCAGTTAAATCAGCGCCGTTACAAAGCACAGCAGTAGCAGTAACTAGATTTAATTAGATGTGGTCTTTGTCTTGTGAAATAACTCCCACAGGGCTGCGGTGGACTAACTTCTCCGTCATAGGTCATAGTATGGGTGAGTCACACGCTCTGCAGTCTAAGCAAAATATAAATAAAACACCACCTGTACTGACACTGCATTGCACTCTTTTCACATCTGCTACTATTAAAACCTTGTTAAGGAACCTGAACAAGGCCAGCTGATTAAATGTGATTAAATTTGTGTGTAGAGTGATCTGTCAGACGCTGCTGGAGCAATCAGTGATTGAACAAATTAGTCGACGGAAAATAAATCACCAACTGTTTTGATAATTGATTAATCATTTAAGTCATTTGCAGTATAGAGCAAGATTGGGAAACATTGTCTGGTTCCAGCTTCTGAAATGTGCAGATTTGCTGCTTTTTTTGTTTTTCATTGAAAAAAATCAGGAATCTTTGGGTTTTGGACTGATGGTTGAATTAGAAGACAATTATCTTGGACATTTATTACCTTTTTCATTTTGCATTTTATGGACTAAAAGACTAATTGATTAATCCAAAAACTCAATCATCGAGATATTTGATCGATGAAGATAATTGTTAGTTGCAGCTTTACGATCAAAGTCATTGAGCGTGATTGTTGTTTTTCCCTCTCTTACAGGTGCTAATGTTGCTGCAATGGTAACCAAGAGCCATCAAATGCAACTTAATCACTGTTTTCACACAATATACAAAGAATATTTCTGCTGTATTTTCTTGCATGGTGTCATTGTGTAAGGTCCGTATCGTGTTTTCCACAGTTCAGTGCTCTGTATCCAGAGATGGTGGATGCTCTCGTGCTGCTGGACGCTTACGGATTCTTACCTGCAGACCCGGTACTTTACCCGTTTTCATTACCACTGCAGTGATATGAAGAGCCTTTAAAGGAAAGATGTGGTCTAGTAGGAATAATAGTGATAAAATGGATGTCTAAATTGTTGCTGTATTATTCCATGATTCCTCAGTTATTTTCATGTTCTACTTGTGTCAGTAGTTTTTGTCTTTTATCACTTCAGCTTTTCTGTCTCTTTTCCTGCAGAAAGAAGTTTCCAAAGTGATGAGGCAGGGGATGGATGAGATGATCCAGTTTGAAAAAAAGTCAGAAGAAAAGAAAAGAGTTTACACTTATGAGAAGGCGGTTGAGAGGTATTATATTATTTCAGTTGTCGGTCATTTTAAAAGGACTAGTCGACTTCTAGTGGCTTTGTCTGTGTGCTCAGCTGTTGGCCAAGATATTTCATGTATTTCAGGCTGTTGACTGCAAACCCGACTCTGTCTGAACAGTCTGTGCGCATCCTGTTAGAGCGAGGTCTAGTTCAAGTCGAAGGAGGTACGTCTTTATCTTCCTCTTCTCCTCTCAGTGAGGAATAATCTCACTTTGCTTCCTCTCATCTGCTGGCAGCTGAATGTGTTTCTCTTCAGCAGGATTTGTGTTCTCCAGAGACCTGAGAGTTAATTTTGTAAGTCCCTTTTAACCTCCCAAGCCCTCCACCACATCCCTATATTCTCCAAAAGACAGTAAGCATTCATCTTGTGTGTGTTTGGCTTTATGATTTCAGAAAAACATAGTGCGGATCACTTTGGAGCAGAGTCTGGAGATGCAGCTGAGGATTCAAGCGTCTGTCCTAGTTATTCTGTAAAACATTTGGCTTCTATACTGAAATTGATATTTGCATTGTAATGTTATGAATTATCACAATAATTTAATGTGCCTTTATAAAATCATCGTTTTCCTAAAAATTTTCAAACTCTGTTTCTCTAGAGCAGACAAAGGTTTTGAGGCAAAAATTTCAGAATCAAACCATCAGAAACTTTTCTCCGCACTTCTACAGGGCTACCGTGACAGAAATGTGAGTTTGAACTTTTAAGGGGGAAAAAAAAATCTGAGTAGATGCTGCAAAACGTTTATTATGATAATTTAACCAGAGCAACAGGATGTTGAATACAGACAGAAATCCCCCGTGTGAAATGAAGTCACCAAACTACATTGAGCCTCACTACTGAGGCTTAAAAACAGTATTACAGTATACAGTATTTACAGAATGAATGTAGAACCAGAAATGAAACAGCAGAGTAATGAAGTCAAAACATAAATGTTTGCAAAGTTTGATTAATTGTTTATGGAAAAAAAACATTAAATCTCTCTCTCTCCCTCAGCACACGGTGGTGACATTACCAGGCGATCATCACGTCCATCTAAATGATCCTGAAGTCGTCGCTCCACTTGTTTCTGACTTCCTGCACGCCAAAGTGTTGTCGCAGCAGCCGCCAGCATAGTGGACGGACACACAAGTGACAAACAGTACACGCACCCATACACCCATACACACACACACACACACACACACACACACTCTGACACATTTTTATTGTGAAATTTCACACTCGAAGTCTCAGTACACTCTTCTCATCTTGACTCAGAGAACACATTACCATAATATTGTGCCATTTCTTTCCCCTCCAGATACGTTACTGTTTGAACACCATTGTAAAGTTCCTGCAGTGACTTGGAATAATTATGTGTTAATGTGTAAACCTCCACTGAACACATTATTACTGAAGCTGCTCATTTACATTTAGACCCATGACTAGACATTTACAGTCTTTACTCAAACAGACAGAAAGTACAAAAGTGCAGGTGTTTTTGTTGTTTTGTTTGTGTTTGTCATCATTTCACAAAGATTGTTGTACACATTTAAGATAATGTCAGAATCAGAAAAAATGATTAACTGTCTCCATCTTGATAAAGGTTGGTGGACCGTGAAAGCAGCAGAGGTAGCAATGGGAACAAGGACTTATATTATAATAATAATCATAATCATAATGTTAATCTGTCCAAGGCAGCAAACCAAAATCAACAAATTATAAAATCTATAAAAAATATATTGAATCACATAGTGTAATAAAATGAATAAGACCAATACAATTCATACAAGATAACAAAAATAGACTTTATTCTGCCATTCCTGACAAAGTCTGATACAATGTTGTATTTTATCAACTATAAATCAAATCAAACAACAGCCAAAGATCTGATGAGAATCAGAGCTAGCTTTCAGGACAAGCCAATTATAAAAGCCCTAAACTGAATGAAGTCCTGCCAGTTCATAGAATATGTGAGTTCTTTATGTAACTTATACAACCAGGACGTCACATGTCATCATTTCAGTTTGGAAAGATATCACAGCTCTTTATTTGAAGCTGATCTGTTTAACGCGGCTGCTTGTCACAAATCCGCTGCCTGTGCAGAATGAGCTAAAAATGTCAGTCATTAAAAAAGATGACAACTTCTCATTATGTAGGCCGTCATCTCTGTATTCAGCTTTTGTCTTGGAAACAGCAAGACAAAAAAAAAAAAAAAGAAGAGAAAACTCATGGGAGTGACTCCATAAAACACCACAGCTGCCGTCAGACAGAGCAGATAAGAGAGGAGTCACTCGCACAGAAATGCCCCCCCACATTCATACACACACACATCCACACATACACCCCCCACCCCCACCCCCACCCCCCCTCTCTCTCGCAATGTCACAAACGGTGTGATGGCCTCTGTGTTAAATGGAGTGGAACTGATTTTACGCAGCGGGCAGCAAGGCGGCGAGCATCCAGAGACATCTGAAGCCACCCCCCCACCCCCCACCCCCCACCCCTCCCCACCTCCCTCCAGCCCACTACCCCAACAGTCATCCCCCCCTCACCCCCCACCCCCCCTAAAAAAATGATTATAGTTATATAAGTTTTCCCTCCCACTCCCTCCATCCTCTCAGCCATCAGCAGGGGTGTTGTCATGGCAACCCCCACCCCTCCTTTGAACGTCAGAGAGCCAGGAGCTGGAGGATGAAGCCGCATGCAGCTTCTGTCTCTTGTGCCTCCCAGAGAGCACCTGTGATTTTTGCCGTCTCACATGCAACAGTGGGAGCTGCAGCACTGGAAATAATCTAATGATTGTTTTGACTCGCAGCTGCCGCACATCACATACCATCAGACACACAGAGACCAACTGACTCAGCAGCGTCTGCAGGTAAGCACCATGCCTTTATTTACTACCGTGCACTATTTTTAGAACGCAACACCTGTGTGTGTGTGTGTGTGTGTGTGTGTGTGTGTGTGTGTGTGTGTGTGTGTGTGTGTGTGTGTGTGTGTGTTTGCAAGTTAAGAATCGTGAATCTCAGCCTGATAGAAGTGTTGATAGGCATTGTGTACTGTGTAACGTATTCATTCGTGTGCTTCATCCGACATTTGGGATTACAAGGAGGGAGCGGGAAGGCTTTCTAAGGAATGACTGCAAATAATGGGACACTGAGATGCTGCAGTTTGTCATGCATGATATCTTACCCAGCAGAGAGGGAGTGCTTGCAGGGATGACTTTTAAAGTACAACTCTGTTCATCCACCCTTCTCCAAAATCTCTCCCCTCGCCTCCTTTTCCTTCCTTTTCTCCATCACGTCCTTCCTCCCTATCCCCCATCACCCATCCATTTTTTCTGTCCTTTCCTCCTCCACCCTTCCCATCGCTTCGCTCTGACAGCAGTTATGTCGTGGCTGTTCTTGGACTGGTTCGTCCCACTCTACCTGCTGGTGTCGGTTTTGGTGCTGGCAGGCTTCGGAGCGTGCCTGTACTTCCTAGAGCCCGGGCTGCAGGATGCCCACAAGTGGAGCAACAAAACAGTCCGGCATCACCCGCTGGTGGCCAGTGTGAACTGCAGAGATGACGATAGCAATGCCCTGATATGATCAAGAGGGCGAGGCGGCAGGCCATCTGGACAGGGGTGCTGCCAGGACACCGGAGGGATGGGAGCCAACACCTTAAAGATGGAGAAAGAAAAAGAAAGAGACAAAAGATGAAGGAAAGATTATCTGATAATAATGCAAGCCCTGTCCTATCATTCCAACTTTTCTCTGATCTCTGTAGATTTTTTGTTGTAGACATCAGGGAAAACTGAAGCAGTGGGAGATTTAAAGAATTTTTAAAATGTATCCAAATGCACAAGGAGGAGAAGACTTACATGCAGAAAGAGATTGTGAGGTGATTGGAGGACATGCTGCCCTTTAGAAACGTGTTTGAAACCCAATGTAAATTTCATGCCATCTTATACTTGTGCCAACTTTTACATACGTTTTGTAATTTGACAATCACTTTACATATATCATGGAGTTTACTTATATTGTGCATTTAATTAGTGAAGTGAATGACAATAAGTGCAATGAATTTGTTGCCACTGAGGAGGGTTTTTAATCCTCTCTGTGGCGATGTCGGCATGGCAGCTGCTGAGAAGCATGTAGATTGTTAGTGCCACTGTGCCAAAATGGTGTAGTAGTGACTTTATTAAAATAATGTGTACTGAATAAATGCGACTGATTTATTCAAGGTGCCAAGATTATCCTCGATGGACCAAGATTACAGAAAACTAGTATTTGGTAATGCTATAAGTGTATTTTTTTTTTTGTTTTCATTGTTTTTACTTGACAGCATGGTGAGGAAACTGTGGGTGTGTAACAACCCTTTTTTGATGATCATATGCTTCCTTTGTTCATACAAAAATAAAACAGTTTAATCTTCAGTCCTTTGGGTTTACTCTGTACGTGATCACAAAGATAATAATACCGGAGTAAAGTAATATTTAAGATTTGTGGAGTATATCTGCACCATTGCTCAAAAGTGCATTTACTCAAGTGGCTTTTGTCATGGTACTTCTGTTTTATGCAGCTATGTTCCAGAGGGAAATATTGTACTTTTTACTTCACTGCATCTATCTGACAGCTAGAGTTTTCAAAATGACAATTTTATATTAAAAAACACATGAAAAGCTTATAAAATGCGAGACAAAACCTTACCAAAAAAAAGGGGTGTCTGATATGATGGTAGCCTCTTGTTACATTTCAGATGTCAAAGAAACTTTATTCAATCCATCCATTTTCTTTCGCTTATCCAAGGTCAGGTTGGATAGGCGAACTTCTCAGATAATCTCATTTAAATAACTGTTTCACAAAAAGCAATGAGTGAAAGTGAATGGGACAAAATGAACAGAGCTTTGATTTTTTTTTTTTTGTATTTAAGGTAAATGTCATTTAAAATAACATATCAGTTACAGGCCTCCAGTACTTTTCCTTTTGATACTTTTAATTCTTGGACTTTTACATGTAAAGGGGTATTTCTACATTGTTACATTGTTAGGCCATAGTAAACAATCTGAATACTTTTCCCACCTCTGATCTGGACTGTAACCAGACAGAACACATTCAGACTTCACAGACAGTGTCTGATGAACCGAACAAAATGAGGGACCAGAGTGGGAGTGAAACAGTGAAGCCTCAGTGTCGAGGAATGGAGAGAATGGCACTTCTGTGCCCACTACTTCCTACTTCTCTGTTCCTCGTCTCGCCCTCTTTGACTTATTCACTCACTCAGAGTGTCAACAACGGGGACAGAGAGGCAAGCAGCAGGTTTGTGTCTTTTTCCTCATTTGTAACCTTTGAAAACTTGTATTTTTTCTTTGTAGATGTTTGTTATTCAGTGAAAATGTATGGTGGCACTGCTTACCAGTCCTGCTGTCTCAGATTGCAGTGTTTGCTGTACTATCGCTGTGTTCTTTACATGATTATTTTCATTTTATGCTACTTTATACTTCAACTCCGCTACATTTGACGCAGCTATAGTTGCTGCAGATTAACATCTAATATAAAAAACATGTTGAAATTTTAGCAAACAATGCACTTTTACAAATGTAATTACCCAACAAAGTAGTTACAGCTGAAACTGTAAAATGCTAATTACTCATTAAGTCATCAGTATTAACAATGTGATAATCATAGTTTAATTTTCACAGAGGCATTTCCTCTGCATAATGAGAAATTTTTTCCTTTAATACTTGAAGTATATTTTATAACACTCTCAAGGAGATTTTGAATGCTAAAAGATCTGAATGTTTCATCCACCGCTGTCTGACTTTGACTCTTACATTTGCTATTTCTCTTAGAACCTGATTTTCCTTTATTTTCCCCTAGCAACAGTTTAATTGGTCTTTGTTTCCATCTCCTCCTTCACAACTTCACACAAGAGAATGAGCATTTATGACCGTCTGGCTCCTTTGATGTCTCAAGTATCTGCATCCTCCAGACAAGCAAGGGAACATCCATCAGTCTGTTTGTCACCTCCTCTCTCGCTCTCTTCTCCTGTGATCAAAAAGAAAGTAATTCAAATCCCATCATTTGATGAGAGAGGGCTCATCTACGAAAAACACGACACAGAACAGATAACCACTGACAGGTAAATTGAGTTGTAGCTCATATTCTAAGTCAGTTTTATGTGTTATGCAATATTGTAAATATTATATTGGATTCATTTTGCAGTTTAACAATTTTTCTTCCGTCTTTTGGCTCCAGATCTTTTGTTCCAATTTGTTCCACCAAGACATCCAGTCAGTCCTCTTGGAGTAAATCATGTCAGCATTCGCAGAGAATCCATGGGGAAAGAGCATCAACCCTCCCAAGAACCAAACCCAAAACATACAGCTCTCCAACTCTCTCCGCAAAGCCCAGCATCTCCATTTTTCCTGCCTCAAAGCCAAATTCTTCTCCCACTGCCTCCACTCTGAGGCCAAAGCCAAGTGATTCTCTTCATCTCCCCGCCTCACAGTTGAGTGATCTTCCTCCATTACTGCACCAGCCTCAGCCTCAGCCTAGTATATCCCCAACTCTGACTGTCCCAACACCCAGACTGAGTCCATCCCCAACGTCGCTGTGCCAAGGGATGAGTTTGGAAGGCCAGAGAGGCAAGCAGCCTTCTCCTGTAGCTAAAGAAAGACGTGCTCGATCTATAACCATCTCAAATACGAAAGTGGAGCGTAAACAGAGTTTCTCAAACGAGGCAAAGCATGACCTTCTTGACCAAGAAACTTTACTGGACTTTACTCATCCACATTTGAGAAGATCTTGTGCTGTGACGGGCAGAGAGTCTCTACATCAGACTCACTCTGAGTCCCAGATACACGCAGCCACGTCTCAGAATTCCTGCTTATTGCAAGGCAAAGTTGGTTCAAGTAAAAAAGAAAGTAGTTCAAAAGATAAACCAAAGCCTCCACCGAGGAATTTAGACTTTTCTGCAATCAACAAACCAAAATCAAACATCAAACAGCAACAGGAATTTTTGCCAAGTCCAGCAACAAGTACACAAATATTTCTCTCAGAGTCTGAGGGGATTCAGTCGGCTAATGTTCCCAGAGAATCTCAGTCAGTGCTTGATGGACTGAATGCTCAGAGGAAATGTGCAGACTACCCTCCGGATAGATACTACACTCAAACTGCAAGGTCTGCCTCCAATAATAAATCATATGAACAAATGAGAAGTACAGCTTTACCTACAACTCCTAAAATGTCATTATCCACAGAGCCTCTCCTGAGTCAGTCGACTGTTTCACCCAATATAGAGACAAGGAGAAGACGATTTGATTTGTACAATGAAACGAAAGTGGATACATTTCCACCAGGCTCTAATCTCAGGAGACCCAAGAAAGAAAACAACGCACAGACAGTTACAGGAAACTCTTGGCCTACTCTCTTTCAACAAACTGGAGCATCTCAACACATCAAGTCCCAACAGAAACGCAGGTTCTGGTCAAAGGCCCAGAGTGAAACTGCCCAGATGGATGTACAGAGCACAGTGAGTAACTCTGACTGTTTTACAAAGGATTACAGCTGCCAGTCAAGAGGCATCGACCAGAAAACGGAGGCTTCTCAGCGTGCACACAGATTAAATCGACTTAAAACATGTCTGGTGGTGCCTCAGACGCAAGAGGCCTCCCGACCTTCCTCTGTTGAGTGCACCGCACCACAAACAGGAAGCTCTTCAATCGCTGACATCCCATCACAGAAATATCTGTTAGATCACAGGCTATCTCCTGGGCAAAATAAAAACCACAAAGAGGTGACACTCAGTGACACAGGGCCGAATCAAACAGATATTTTTGCACCACCTGACCACCATAGTGTGCCCACAAAGCTACTAGAACATCCCTCAGAGAAATGCGTGGTAAGCTGGCCTCCGTCTGTGGCTGGCTGCCCATTCAACACAAACAGCTGTGGCAGTAGTTCAAAGGGGGTCTTTGACCTGCCATCCCAGCCACAGCACAGACTGTACCAGAGACCAGAAGAGACAACAACATCAACAACAGCTTCCCTTCCACCAAACCAAGTGGATTACTCTTTAGCGAAAAGAGCATTTATCATGGAGGAACCAGAGGACCCGTATTACGTCACCATGTATTACCCAGGCTCAGTGTATGTGGGTGAGTACAGAGATATCCAAACCACTTGGAAGACTTTAACGCAACAAAGTCAACACATTCATCTGAGCATACATGACAGGGACTCTTTCATCTCTTGTTGTTTAATCTGTTTAGAGTAGGAGTTAAATAATTTTCTATCTAAGGGGGCGGGAATTATGATGAGGGGGTGGTCAAAGAGGATAGCAGAGGGAATTAAGACACCGCTGCTTATCAGCAGAGTAACAGACGTGCTGAAGGGAGACGTGACAGCGTTGGTTAGCAGACTCTATCAAAGTGACTAGCACAAGAGGACAAGGCAAAACAACTTGCCATAGAAACAAGCAAACGCAGCGAAAACATGCCGAGAGGAAAGCTAAAGAAGAGTGAGAGGAGAGCAGCTCAGACATAAAGTGTGAGTATTGTGGCACTTTGAAGAATATATCTACCTTACAATATCACAGCAACACTCGCACATACTGTGTAATTGTTCCTTTTTAAAGTTGAAGTTAATCCTGTTATAATACCACAGGACAGATATTTAAAAAACACCACTGAGTATAAATGAGGTGTCTGCATCTCCCTAATGAGAATCACAGATGTATTATGAGGTCCTATAGGATATCTCTAACTACTAGCACTTACTATGCACTTTCACTTCTTAACTTGATCTCTTTGAATAGATGCAATTTTTACTACTTACATCAACGGTCTCCGACTGCCCTGGAGCCTTGATGTTGTCCCTCATCTGTAAGTGATTTTTGGATAAAAGCAAAATAGAAAATGTAAATGTAAATCATAATGCAGCGGTGGTGATCTTTTTAAGTGAAGCAATATCTACAAGTGATCCTTTTTGCCACAGGTTGCGAACTAGTAATGTGTGGTCCAACTAAAAAGTTGACTGTCAGATAGTTTTGTTTGAATGGAGCTGCTTGATTTTTTTTTTTCTTGTGCTCTCAACTGTGTCAGAGTTTTCGTCAGGGGATGAGGTTTGTTCACTTGTCAGGATCTGCCAATCCTGTATGTAAGCTTAGTGGCTGTTCACAATATAAAAGAGAAGATTGGCGGGGGGAAAAAAAGTCAGAAAATAGCAGAAATATGACATATATTTTTCCATCATCATCTTGCAACCCCTCAGGTTTATCCTGTAGGTCTAGTTGGGAACAATTGTTGTGGTGATTTTATACTATAGTACATTTCACCACGGTCAAATGTATTTTAGAGCATTTACTGAAGCACTGTTCTTAGCTACAATTCTAAATCGCTTTTACTTTTCATTTTATGCTACTTGATGCTTTACAGTTTCATTTCCAATACATTTCAGAGGGAAATACTATACTTTTTACTCCATTACATTTATTTATCTGACTGCTGTAGTTAGTAGTTACTTTTCAGATTTTACATTTAAAAACATAGAATAAGCTTATAAAATGCCTTATATTTCCTATATTATACCAGTGGTGACAAACATTTTTGATGATTTGTTCACATTTCCCCTTGACTCTAAATTCCTTTAAATGCTTTCATTTCAGTTACTTTACTCAGTTACTTGAGGCTCAAAAAGTAAAACTCTCAAATGTTTCACAAATAAAGGCAACAGTTTGAGAAAGGTCCAAAAGAAGGATAGAGATCTTTCTAGCAGAACTTCTTCTCTACCCCATAAATAATCTCAAGACCCCTCAGAGGGCTTTCCCAGCCCCATAGGTAAGGAAGTAAGCCACTGAATGAAACTACCTAATAATGTGCAAAGTGACTAAAAGCTCCACCTCGACCAGCTACAACAGCAAAATGCTGTTTAAGCAATGGTACATTAATGACCTTATGATAAAATGAAAAGTAAAATAAGCTTTCATGAAGGAGTCCATTTAGCTGATAATACTTCTGACTTTTGCTGAATTAGGATTTTCAATGACTTTTACTTGCAGTGGAGGATTTTAACAGTTTTGCATTAGTACTTTTTCTTGAGGAAAAAAAACTTCTATGACTACACTTATAAGCAAAGCAGGGTTGAAATTATTATTATTTTAAGCTTCTACTTCAGTAAAGGATCTGAATAGGCCTGCTTATTCCACACTGCTTCAGGGAAAGATCTCAGTACAACTTCTGACCACATCAGAGAACTCTGAATAGTGAACAATGGATCCAGATCAAACTGGATTTGTTTTACCTAATTATAATACAATCCAAAACATTCACTATAAATAGTCTGTATCACTCACTGTACCAAAAAAATGTCCCTTAGAGGTAATGTTGCACTGCGCGTGCGCGCTGCATCTCCCCACTCCCTCTCCTCTTGTCGCCATGGTAACGGAGAAGGGGGGGTAACGGCCGAAGGGGAGGACAGAGGAGAGGTACCCAGACTCATCACATGACCGCTCCTTGTTATCTCTGTGGTGGATACATATCGTTTGTTGCTGGACCGGGAGCGACATTAGATCAGTCAGTGATCAAGGAGCCCGTCCTCTCCTCGAGCAGATTGACGGTCGGTTGAACGGGACTCGGTAAGTGAGACACTAGTCTGCGCCGCCGAGCCGAGCCCACCGTAGCTAGCAGCTAACACGGAGCTGCCGCTAGCTGCTGTTATCCAGCATGGCTGGAGAGAGACAATGGGGTCGACAGGCAGTGATGGAGCCAACCTCTTGTTTTGTAATAAAAAAGACAAAAGCAGCGTTTGACTCGTATAAGCATCTTTATATCAGGGAAACAGGTCGCAGCCTTCATGTCACCAGAGCATCAGCAGCTACTGCATATTCCAGCCTTCAAGTGTGATTTGTCTGCAGTATGTAGCTCCAAATTAATGCTGAAATAATTCTGCAAATCTGTTGATCTGTGAATGTAGCTACTGTACGTGTGAGGCAGGGTTAGAAACTTTTGAATAAGGGAGGCCTAACTGGTGCACAGATTTAAAGGAGGGGTGCATTTGTAAAAATTAGTATAAATGTGTCAAGTAGGGCTGCAACTAATTGTTATTGTCATTATCTATTAATATGCAGATTATTTACCCAATCAATTAATAATTTGGTCTATAACATAGCAAATGTTGGAGATTGTCCATCATAACATCCTGGAGCACAAGGGGATTCTTTAAATGTTTGTCCAACTAACAGTCCAATGTTAGACATTTTTGTTTGATAAATAATTAATCAATTATCAAAGTAGCTGCTGATTAACTGTCTTTCAGTCGAATAATTGTCTAACCGTTGCAGCTCTAGTGTTAAGACTCCAAACTGAATGAGACACAAAGCAGCTAACTTGTTTTACACTAAGTTGTCCTTTTGTGGTCATTTTGTGTATCTTTGTGGTTGGTTTGTGGTTGTGCCACTGCTGGCCACCCATTCTGACCCAGCCCCCACCCCCCCCGCTCCTGAGGCAGAGAGGGGAGCAGAGCTGCATGACCACTGAGTGTTGTGAATCAAAGTGACAGCCACTGCCTCAGTGACCTGTATGATCTGTATCTACGGCGGTGGCTGCGCTGACTTAAAGCATGGCAGCAGGCTGCTCCATGTGTACGCCCTGGAGGGCTTAGGTTTACAACATCTTGGCTCAGCCTCCTGTCTGTTGCCATCTGCCTGTACTGTTTGCTTCACTCGAAGGGCTCACCTGTAGTGGAGTCAGAGGTCACGCAAATAGTGTTCAAATAGTGTATCAATTAATCAACTAATTGTTGCAGCTCTAGTGCTTACAGCGTTAAAAAGTTACATTTAGGGATGACCCAAACCGACCCGTGCTGACTCTTAAACTCTGCCGATACTGAGTACCATTAGAAGCAGATATTTTACAGTAACATTGATGAAGAAACTGTCTTTAATGTAGGTCTATAGCTCTAGATCTAGATAAAGAGCTGGCCAATACCAGATTAGATTAATACGGCCAGTATCTACACCAGTCTACTCTCCAGTTATATTTATAGAATTCAACAGCAACATCTGTGTTTAGAAACAACCGGGCATGTGAGGAAGTATATATGTTAGTCATTTAGGTGAACCAGCTTTTTAAGCCTACTGCAACAACCCAATTCCTCAATGTAGAAAAAGGAATGGGAGAAAAAACCGCAGCTGCTCTACTGGCCTACTTCTTCCTCATGTAGCAATGTTTTCTGTTGAAATTGTCTTATTACCCTCCTCGCTGTCTCATTTCTAGACATGTCAGACGTAGTTCCTCCAGAAGTGAGACCCAAACCAGTTGTCCCTGCCAAGCCCCCAAATGTGGGGGCTCCTTCCCCCTCCAGCCCCTTTCCACCCCAGGGGCCAGGCGGTGGAGCAGGCAGCGGTGGGGTCTCCGCCCCTCCTCCGAGTGCCATTCCAGTCCCAATCGGGAGTCACGGCCCGGGCTTCGCTGCCAATCACGGTATTGGTCATGGTGTGGGCCACGGTGCGGGCCATGGTGGGGGCCATGCTACAGCACACAGCGGAGGTCATGGTCACGGCGGCTCCCACAGCTCCAGCGGAGGATCCACTCTGCTGGGGTACATTGGTATTGACACCATCATTGAGCAGATGAGGAAGAAAACCATGAAGACTGGCTTTGATTTCAATATCATGGTAGTCGGTAAGTCACAGCAGGATTTGCCTGTGGATTTTCTTCTTGGTGAAAAGAAATTATGTTTTTCCTGCACAGCTGGACACTTCTCATTTTCTCTCACAATTGCTTCCCCTCCTTCTCCCCGCAGGTAACAGCGGTTTGGGAAAGTCGACTCTTGTGAACACCTTATTCAAGTCCCAAGTGAGCAGGAGGAGCGCAGGATGGGCCCGCGATGAGAAGATCCCCAAAACTGTGGAGATCAAAGCAGTGTCTCATGGTGAGTAGAGAGAGAAAGAGAGAGAGAGAGAGAGAGAGAGGGAGAGACAGGGAGAGATCCTGTTCTTTCTTTAGGGTCAGATATTTATAGTAGCATTTAATTTGACAGAGAAAATTGACGATCTTTGACCATGTTCTCAGTCCTACATAGCCTACTTACAGTATATCAGTGCACCCTGGTAGCTGCCAAGAAACCTTGCCATTTATTTTCAGCTGAGTTACAAATACACATTGCCAGCTTCTGCATCTCCTGTAGGGACTTTGTATGACATGCGCATCATTCGTTTACTGTGATTGTCTACTTTGCCCTGTCTGTTTTCAAAATATCCCAAAAAAATAATAAATGTATAAAGCAGAAATTTTGTAGGCAGATCACTTAACTAGATTTTTGGTGTTGATCTGGGTCTTCTTTTTTTTTTTTACACAATTGTCTGATGCAGTGTAAATGTGCCAGTGTAAGTTGAAACGTTCTGTGTTTGCAAGCAAAGTTCACTGTGTCCATGGTACAAAACAGAGTTTGCTAAAAGAGGATCAGTCAGGACAGGCAACCAAATAAAAAAAAGTAAGTGAGAGGTCATGACAAGCTGGCAGGAAAGGGTAACAGGAACACTCTCCCAGTAAGGCAGAACACACAATAGACAATCTGACAGGGAACTGGGCTAAGGGGCGCATGTATATATATGTTGGGAGCTGATTAGGAGATTGGTAACAGCTGTGCAGGTGGATGTGGCGGTCAGATGGTGCTGAATGATGGGAGAGACTATAGACTACTGCAAGACAAGGGAAATATGAGGCTCTCAAGTGACAGGAAGAACTAGTAACTGACAGACTGACAACGGGAAAAACGATGCAGAATATTAAAGGATGAGTTCACAGTTTTTCCAGTCTGGCGAATAGTTAGTCTGCCCAGGACTTCACCTATATCCTCGTCATGTTCGCCATCTCAGCTAATGAGTCAGGAGCTTGCCAGTCTTTTGAGTCAGCCATAGTGACGTCTTCCAGTGGCTAATACTAGCTTGAAGGCTCAGTGCCAGAGGAGTAGTGGAACCAGAAGCATGTTCATCTATTGATTGACAACTGTTATCTCCCACCTGTGACTTTTGCCATCTCTGATTGGTTAGAAGGCTGAGGCTCACTCAAAAACTTTAGAAGGGAATATTTCTGTACTGCTGCCATGCTGTTACTAAGACTACATTGAAATCACATTTGGAAATCACTTAATGGCCAGTATGAATACGAGGAACGATTACAGCAAGCAAAAGGAATATGGGCACCTGACGATTGTTTTAAGACAGAAAAGACAATTGTGAACCTATGCTTTAAGGCCTGGCTGTCACCATAAACTTCATTAGGGAGGCTTCAGATTTGCCAAGTGTTGTCAAGATTTTTCATTATCAGCTTCTATATAATGCCTCATGTGCCTAAATATAACATGTCAGTGGTCATGTGTTACATTTCTCAGAACAATTAATGAAGCTTTTAGTATATAATAATGATAAATAATGATTTTCTTGCAGAACCATATTTCTGCATCAGCTGTGGTGTATAGCATTTTGTTGAGTGAAAATATGAATGCTAACGTTCAGTAATAAATAGCTTGACCTTATTTCTACTTCTCCTTCATGACTGAAACTCTGACTACTTCATGACAAATGGTATTTAGTCATCAGTCAGTACAGAGTGTTCTTGGACCTACAGATTCTCACTGGATCGCTGACAGCTCTACTCGATGCAAATTAATCTGTGCTGGCAGTAATGTCCTTTACTGTGGGGATTTTCATAATGGAGAGAAGGCATTTTGCTTTCAAACAAGGCTTGTGCAAATTTGTTGATCTCGACACTACACCGCACGTACTGTATACTGTAGGGGCATCAGAACTGGTTTAACTGCCTGAGCTTATGAAATGGTCTCTCACTTTCACTCTCACTCTCACTTTCTCAGAGTGGAGACTTTAGCTAATCCAGCCAGGCTATGTTTGTCTCTTACATTTCCATTATAAGACGACATCTAAAATGAGACATGCAAATTTTACAGTTGGTAAAAAAAAACAAAAAAAACAAAGTCTCTTATCTCCATTCTGATAAAACTAGAGACACGTTCCACAAATAAATGAGAGACTGGTCTATGGATTTAGGCATTCTTAGTTTGTCTTTCTTACTACAAGTTAGGCGGTTGCATAATGTTGAAGATTACATAATTTGAAGCCTAAAAACTTTGTTGCCATAAAATGAGACAATGTCAGGAAGAAATGGTGTGTTTCCATGGTAACAACAATGAACCCTGCTGACAAATGACACAAAGAGGTAATCATAGCTCCGTTTGTGGTTTGTTGACAACAATGTAGGATGACGTATTAGAATTGTTTCATTCATCACTGAGTTTTTAAACAACAGTGAGCTGTGATTTCTGTTTGAAAAGTCCAAATTTAGCTAGTTCATAGCAAAGTGTCCCCATTTAAAGCCAGTGTGTATAGTGTTTAAAAATGTCTGACTGTGGCGCCCCACCCCCAGTGTTAGTATCAAATCAGACAGCTATGTGCGGAATTTAAAAAATCAGTTGGTGACTCTTCAGTATGTAGAGCGCAGTGCTATGCTCATCAAGGCATGTGGGACTGATAAACTGACTGAACTGGCATTTACATATGTCCTTGATGGTTTATCGGCACCGGGGAAACAGTGATGATATGTCAAACCCATGGACTGGGCTCAGCGTTTGGTTGCTACAGTTTACATGATCATGCGCACATTGCCTGCGGTCGACAGTGACCTGACATTAATATGCCCTTTCCAGTTAGAGAGAGACACAGCAGAAGTGCTGCATCAAAAAAATCTTGTTCAGATCATTTATATAATATTTGCTGTGTGTATCTCAACAGCCGCTTCTCTGAAAATTCCAGACGTAAACATTTGTTTAATATGTTGAATATTCAGATATGCATATCTTTTTTACAGTCATTGAGGAGGGTGGTGTGAAGATGAAGCTGACAGTCGTTGACACTCCCGGCTTTGGAGACCAAATCAATAACGACAACTGGTGAGTTTCCCAACTTCTACATATCCTACTCTTTTCTATCTCGAGTAATCTTTGTCCCCCAAGCTGACCTCTTCTCTTGTTTCTGAAGCTGGGAACCCATTTCCAAGTACATCAATGAGCAGTATGAGAAGTTCCTAAAGGAGGAGGTCAACATCACCAGAAAGAAGCGCATCCCTGACACCAGGGTGCACTGCTGTCTCTATTTCATCTCCCCAACCGGACACTCGTGAGTTAAATGTTATCAGATGTAGAGATTAGTAAAGTAATCAGTCAGACCATGTGTTTTTAGTAATCTGAAGGCAAGCTTGAAGAGGACAGTATTCATACACTCACCCACAGTGCTAATGTTCATTTATCCAAAAAACATTTCATTTCACTTTAACAAAGCGCTCCATCAATTGTGCTACTTTATATTGTAGACAACACACACCTCTGCCTGCTCTCCGAACACCTCACAATTAGCTCCAGTTGACAACTGTGAAATTGCTCTTAAATGGATAAATGGATACAGTCTTTTGTTACAGCCAGTGTATCCCATTCCTCTTAGCCAGGGTAATTGAGACCGACAGGATGTTTTGTGTGCAGGCAAACAAGAACTGGGACACAAACTTTGTCTAGTGATAAGCCCACTTTTCAAAAGCATTCACACTGTAGATCTTTTATAATTGCTACAAGACCAGGGAAAGGTAATGAGATGTATTATACATGACAAATAAAATCCCAGTTCCTCCCTCTGCTATTTGTTAACTTGCAAACAAGCTCTCTGGGAGAATCACAGCTCCTAAATCTGCCTACTAACTCATTTCCTTTCTTTGTCTTCTCTGTTTTCTTTCTCTCTCAGACTTCGGCAGCTAGACACCGAGTTCATGAAGCGCTTGAGTCACTCGGTCAACATTATTCCTGTCATTGCCAAAGCAGACACGATGACCATTGAGGAGAGGCAGGAATTCAAACAGCGGGTGAGTTTCACCGAAGAGCCCCAGATCATCCCACTAAAGCTAGATGATAATCAGCTTATTGCAGAGGAATTGGTATCAGAGTAAATGTCAGCTGACATTTAAACAAGAAAAGTCAGTTCAGAAACAACAGAAATGTTTGAGGTAATGTAGAAAATGTGTCAGTACATATCTTGGTCTTT
Source organism: Seriola aureovittata (assembly GCF_021018895.1). Taxonomy (NCBI): domain Eukaryota; kingdom Metazoa; phylum Chordata; class Actinopteri; order Carangiformes; family Carangidae; genus Seriola; species Seriola aureovittata. Next base: position 15,627,507 of record NC_079366.1, read on the forward strand.
GAAGCTGCTCTAATCAATATTTGAATCAATACTTTATACTAACTATGAATAAAATGACTGCATGTGATGTGAAATGGGTAGCTACAGAGAATTATCACACATCTCTATAGTTCCCCCTCACCTCTACAGACTGTTTTAGCATCTGTTAACTAATTATTTTGGTTTTACATTCCTTGAGTTTATTGTTTTGGTTCAGTCACATTGCTCTCATCAGTGTTTCCATATCCAGCATGTGTTCACCAAAAAAAAGGAACTGGTCAAGACTAAAACAGATACCAAAGGAGAGTGAATGTTGGAGTCACTTAATTGTCAGGTGGCCAGAAACATGGATCATAATGAATTCTAATGTTGCTCTGTATCTGCTGGCTGTGTAAATAAGCTACAGTTCATCATATGCATTATAAGCGCACAAGGTGGTAATATGTCAGCATTGTGTTTACAGCTTGTTTCTTCTGCCCCCAAGTGGCCAAAAAATCAACTCATGCTGGTTTAAAAAACATAATTTAAAGGATCCTCATTAAAAATGTTTGTTTGTGTTATGTGTATATGTGATTTAAAGACAGGGCTCAGATAAAGCTGTGTCACATAAAGAGTTTTTTATTTGTCTCCTGGCTTTATGTTGTGCTGTAGGTAAGAAAGGAACTGGAGATGGGTGGGATTGAGTTTTACCCGCAAAAAGAGTTTGATGAGGACATGGAGGACAAAAGTGACAATGACAAGATCAGAGTAAGTGGTCCTGTTCTTTCTCTCTTACACATTTTGCCCTGATGATTTTCCTCCTCCTCAAGAGAATGAGTCTCTGCCACCCCTCCTCTCCACCCACCCTGGCCCACCCTCTCTCTCATCCTCATGCACTGCTTCCTCTGAGCAGAATGTCAGGGCACTGGGGCATGTTGTGTATTTGTTTCATCTCATAAGCCTTGTGTCGCTCTCTTCAGTACACTGAACCGCGTTGAAATGTCTGTCCATAGGAGGCGATGCCCTTTGCTGTGGTGGGCAGTGACAAAGAATATCAAGTGAATGGCAAACGAGTTCTGGGGAGGAAGACAGCATGGGGAATCGTAGAAGGTGGGTGATATGGCCTTTCCTAGAAAGTAACATTTACAGACTCTTTGTCACAGACAAGGTATTGATAGTCTTAGATAAAGGACTTGAAATACAAGATTTTAGCATTTTATTCTCTTCTTTTTGTTGCAGTTGAAAATCCCAACCATTGTGAGTTTGCTCAACTGAGAGATTTCCTGATCAGGTAAAGCAATGTTTTAAATATCAAAGCAATGCAATAAACTGGAATTTAGGAGCAATTATAAATAATGGGATTTGACATATTGGGAAACTTTTTCTGCGTAATGGTATTGTAATAATTACGTGAAACATGAGGTGAAAGATAATAGAGCTGTAGCTGATGGTTATTTTTGTCAAATAATCAATTATCTTTTTTATTCTGGGGTAATCATGAATTTTTTTCCAATGCCCAAAGTGACCTTTTTAAAACCAAAATTGCTGCCAGTTAATCTTCGTCAATAAACCAATTAATTAATCCATTAATTGACTCATTATTTAAACATTTTAATTGTTTGCTGGTAAGAAAGTATTTAAAAATGTTACTCTCTTGCAAATCCTATTGGTTCATATTACTTCCTGGGTCCAGTTATTCTTTTGCAGTGGGTAGGATTCTAGCACTGCATTAAAGTAAACCATAAACATAACAAAACTCTAAATACATGACTAGTATCATGTCCCGTCTGTGTTCCTGTATTCCTCTTTCTTAGGTCTCACCTCCAGGATTTGAAGGAGGTCACTCATAACATTCACTATGAAACTTACCGTGCCAAGAGACTGAACGAGAATGGAGGCCTACACCCCATATCCTCCAACGACACCCAAGAAAGCAACCTGTAGTCAGTCAGTCAGTCAGTCAGTCAGGGGAGGAGTTCAGACAAAGTAAGAGTGAAAACAGTGCAATGAAGCTGATAGATGAATCTACAGAATATTATAATCAGTCACCACAGCATCGCTGCATGCTTGGAAAACATTTAAATCTGTAAAAATTGGTGTTTTTTTGTTTTTTTTTTGTGATTCTAAAATTCACAGATTGTTTAATCCACATTCTTCCCCACATCATCCTGACACATACACATATCAAACCCCTCTAGTCCCATTTCAGAGTAACTCCTTTGAATATTTGGATGAAAGGACAGTCCTACCCAGAGACTTAGTGCCATTATAAAAGTAACATTTTATCTACTGCCAATGCCTTGTCATTTATCATTGTCCGGGTAGTATGAGCTTAGAAAGTGCCATGTTATAATGTGTATAAGAGGATTATTTTAAAGTTTTAGTGTTGTGTAGCAACCAATGTCTGAATTCAGACAAAGGAAATTATTTGCTCTCAATATAAAAATCATAATTCCTTTGTAGTAGTGATGCATGAGCCAGCTCTGTAGTTGACTCTGTACAAATTGCTTTTTTAAAATTCTCTTCAGTAACTGTTCATTTGAAGAAAGACTCCCTGTGGCTTTACTGTCAGGAGGGCTTAACAAACATTACAAGTACTGCTGTCTCCTTCTGTACCCACCCTCATGAAGAAACAAATGAAATTTGTTTAATCAAAGTTCCCTCGCTCTGTTTGAGGTGATTTACCATTTTGAAATAGGTAACGTGTGCAGACCTGCATACTAAGATCAGAGACAGCTGCAACATCAGTCACATATGAAATGCAATTCGGTGGGCGACAATGTGTGCGTGATTAAAGAGTCCTCTGGGCGCATGACTGTGCACATCCCAGATTCTGTGATTCTATTAATCACCGTAATAGAGCAAAAAACTAAATGAACAGTTTGCGACAGTACGGCTCAGCATATGTTGTTACACCACAGTGGGTAGAGAGGAAAGGGGAGCTGTCATTTGTGTGCATTTGTGCTGTGCTCACCTGCATTGGCTGACTGTGTTCTTACAGTGACAATGGAGTGCAATTATACAACCAATGAGTGGTTTTATTATTATTAAATATTATGTTTTTTCTGGAGCCAGATGGACTTGTGACCTATTCTGCCACTTAAATTGACAACATGCACCCAATTTTAATGCAAATCTAAAAGCCTGCAATGTTTAATTTAAAATGTATTACTTTATAGAAATAATAGATTAGCATGGCAAATGTCATGAAAAATCAAATTTAATTTACAAGCTCACTCAACAGAAGTAAGTCATATGGTGTAAATCAGTAAGTGAAAATCACTAGTCTTTGCTCAAGTTTTTTTTTTTTTTTTTGTTTTTGTTTTTTATTTGGTAGGTTTGGTTGATTTAATGCATTTTCATCCTAATTGTATCCACTCACCATGAAAAGTGTATTTTCTGCCCCCCCCCCCCCCCCCCCCAAAAAAAAAAAAAAAATCCAATCCACTGGTGTAATCAGTATAACTGTGCAACAAGTTGAATAACAACAAGTCTGAAATGAAAACTAAAAACTGTTTTATATTATTTATTGTTTGACGTCATGTGCCATGCAAAGTATTGGTGAACGTAACAGTGATCTGACCCAGAGATGAGGACAGTATTTTGCTTGTTTTTGTGTTGCTAGTTTAAAATTAAATTCCTCTTGTTCACCACTTGGTGGCAGTACTCTGCCATGTAAAAGCAGTAACTCAACAGAACAAGAAATAGGTACTTGGATGTTGGTCCAAGTACCTATTTCTTGTTCTGTTGAGTTACTGCTTTACTGCTTTGTGTCCTAAGCTGACACTCCAACTGTCAGTTTTTTCATATCAAATCCAGTCTCATTTCCTGATGAAGTTTACAGAGTTTGGATCCTCCACTGCTGTCAGTGATAACTAATACAGTATATCTCTCTAGATCAGGTTTACAAGAAGCTTCAAGCTTTAACCCAATAGTATGCAGTCAGTGGGTGGGTGTAATTATTTAAAATCAATACATTTATTAAGTTGTAAACATTCCTACTGTTCTACCATGAACTGTCTGCAGTAGAGCACAAAGATGCCAAAACCACAAGTAAATCAATCTTTGAAAAGCTATCAATATTTTTGGTTTTAGTTGAATCATCATTTTATACAAACATACACATTTTTGCGATTTTGATATGAAGTGTGATGTCTGCAACAAATGATAATAGTCATCTGTGATTTTAGTGCAGTCAAAGGTTTTCAAGCAGAAATTTGAAATTGTTTGTGTGTGCATGCTTGTATCCATATTGCCCGTTTGTTTACAGAAGTTCACACATCACTGCAACTTTAAATCAACTTATCAGCTATTTCTGAGTGTGTGATGTGTACATTAAATTGCTATATCATGAAGTAAAACGCTGCTGTCTTAACTCCTGTAACTAAAGTGACGGCCCACTATCCACCTATCACTCATTCCTTTGAATCAGTATAACTTCACCTTGTAAATGTATTTAATAACCACTTTTCTCAAAGTTGCTGTGACACATTGAGAGATAATTTCTAGTGTTGTATTATTTATACATTAATGTCTTATTATTATTATTGTAATTTATTCTTTATTTAATAAAGCACATTTCCATGTTTTTTGAAATTGCTTTTTTCATGAATGTCTCAATAATCATTTACACAAATATTTATATCATACCCTCAAAATGCTCAAATCAATATTTGTGATATTTTTTCCATCATTATTATTAGTCACAGTTTTGGAACTGCCGTATAGATTTTAAATATTTACATCACTGCAGGTATACCATGAATAATGATGACAAGCTAATTTAAGGGAATTTTTGGGGGAAATCACTCATCACCCATATTGTATGCTAAGCTTGTTACAGTATAAACACAACCCTTTGCAAATGTTGGAGTTACCAATTGGTGTCAAGGAATAAGACTCATTTCCTGTTTTTATGAGTTGCAGACATACCACCTGTAAGGCTATTCTGTAGAGATCAGTGGGAATGCCAGACAAGAAAAGGGCAGGTATGGTGCAGAAAATAACTTTTGATATCCATCATCAACTGCTTGTGTGGGCTTATTCTTAAAACATATTGACTGGTTCTTGACCACTGGTGGCTGTGTAGCTCACAGCTGCCTGGATACAAAAACTTCCTTGTAAAGATCCACTCAAGTTAAGGGGCACCCTTGTAGCTCACCAGGTATCATGTGCCAAGTCTGACTCCTTAACGCAGCAACCCGGGTTACAGTCTGGCCTGGGCTCTGGGCTGCAAGTCATTCCTTCTCTCTCTCCACTGACTTTCCAGTCTATTTCTGCTGTTGCCATCTTAAAAAAAAAAAAGTCACCAGCGGGGGAGTATTTTTGGAAGTCCTCCAGTGAGGTTTTCACCTGTTTGAGCGAATGTTTGTATCTGTTATTACCTTTGTGTCAACTGTTACTCAAGCTTGTGGTGTGCCACAAGGTTCTATTTTAGGTCCATTACATTTGTCTCCAAATAAGTTTCAGCTATATGATTATTTTGAAGGATGTAGTTTGTAGTGCATTTGAACAGTACTGCATTATTTGGCCCACCCTCAGTGATATATATGAGGTGGACAAAATAATGGAAACACCTGTCAGTATAACACAATACAATTCAACATCACCACAAACTACTTCCTTTAAATTTATCATACAGTCGAATCACACCTCTCTAGGAGTTTCAACAAAAATTGAACATTATATTGCAGGTATTCCAATGTATATAATATTCTTTAAGATTTTACAAACACTCAACAGTCATCATTGTGTCTTGTCAGTTTACTGCAAAAATGGAATACACAGGAAACCTTTAACACAAAGCATTATAACATTATCTTTTAATGTTGTGGTGGTTGCAGTGTCTTTTCAGTTTGGGTCTTCCATACAGGGAACAAATTGTTGGGCATCAGTTCTCAGCATCGCTTCTCAGACATGAGACAAAACAAGATCAGTCTTTTAATCAAATTTCTTTATGTCGTTAAAAAATTTGACATTACACCTCAGGTGTCAGGTCTCAGGCTTGGATGCCTGTTAGCATTAGCTAACTTAGCTAACATTGTTCAAATACTGCAGCTGCCTTTTCATTTTCACCTACAAGAACTACCTGGAAAATTGTTGGCTTATAACTGATGTTAACACGTATTACACAACATGTGAGCCTTTTGGAGTGACCATTTGTCCTCTTCCAGCATTGCAACTTAGCTAGCCATGAGTGTTTATGCATGAGAAACTCACAATAGTTAAAACTGGTGCCTTATTGCTGAATGCTGTAAATATGTGACAATAATAGTCCACATTGCCTGCTTTACAACTGTAAACTACAACTTATTTTTATCTATTTACTTTTAAAGGTCGATGCCCAGACCGGAAAAATGCCAAATGGAAGACAAGTTCCCTGGAAGGATGGGAGCTACAGGTAGTCGGTTCATTCTGTAATGCCTGAGGCCATTTCCTCACGTAGACGGTTTAATCTTACAATTTAGCTTGGTAACATTTCTTCTTATTTCTGACACCTATTGGCATGAGGACTAATTCCTGATGCCGGAGGCCTAATACCAGAGGTCTGAAATCTGTGGCCTAGTATTTACTCATAGGACTTAGATCCTGGATTTGGTTTAAGATTTAAGGAACAATGCTTGTTTGTCTGAGGTCTAAAATGTGCAGTGCACTAACTATTGGATATGCTTAAACTGAGGGTAATTCAGGAGGGGACTGAACTCTGGAATTGCCTCCCTTTGGTCTTAAACGCTCCATTAACACTGAGGGCAGTGTCAATCAACAATGTCCAAGTCTCCAGGTTTTGTCCAGTTGATGATGCCTGACGAAGATCTCTGGGTTTTGCTGGTCTATCTGATTCCTCTCAACAATTCTCCATATAACTGTGGACAGTTGCTCCAAGCATGTGAGCACAGCTGATATTAAATTATGTGTGCAGCATGAAATGACAGAACAGACTTCCACAAGTAGTTGGAGAAAATAGCCAAATATTTAGTGAGCATAAGAGACCTTTATAATTATATGACACCTTGGTGGATGAGAAGATACTCATTAGTTCCTCGGAACAAGATAGGGTCCCAGACGATAACAGGATTTCCTCAACTGAATCTTTTAGAGCAAACTGTTGTTTATATGTATAAAGAAGAGAACAGATTACTCAGCTTTCTTGGGCGCAAGGGAAGGCTGCAACTACTCACTACATTCTCCTTCTGGGAAACCTCAATTTGCACAGATGTCCAAACATTAAAAAGAGGATGAAAACTCCATGAAAGATTTTTTTTTCTCTCTGCTAGTATTAAGGGGGCTTGATACTGATTGATTATTTTGCAATAGGAAGAATTTACATTTTCTCATAATCATGGCTTCAGTTATGTATTTCACATTATTATGTTTAAATTTAATATTTTACTTGTAAGAAAAGGATGTTCTTTAAGAATACTACATCTTAAATACAAGTTCTGTGTATTGTGAGTTATGATGTCTTTCCTTTGAGATTTGTGAAAATCCAATAAGCAGTGTCAGATATTGAATGTGGCATGCGGAGTATATTTGAAAATGCTATTTAATGTGATTTAATGCCCAAACAGAGCTTTGACATGTATCATTCCCGAAGGTTTAGTAAATTGTATCAGGATGTGGTGAGTGGAGATATTCTCCATCATAGACACGACACAGAAAGATGTTAAAATGAACACAGGCCAGTCATAATTCCTGCCATTTCATTAATTCGGAAATAAATCATGCAAGCACATTTTTTATTGTATTCTCTCTTTTTCTGGGTTATGACAATCTTTCCTTTACAAAGAGCTACAGCAACCAGTAGCAACCAAATGTAAGGAACAAGGTTCAAACTTACACTTACTGGTCAGATGGTGGCACCATAACAAGCAACTTTACATTTAGGCAAGTAGCCTAAAACCTACAATCTGTTTCTTTTTCAGGTTTAATTAAGTAGAAATAAAGTTAGTTTTAATTCCACAATTTAGAATTTTAAGGTAATTTATTTATTTATAATATATGGCATATGTAAATATCTAGTACCACTGATCAAGCACACAAAGGAAGTTCACTAGTTGGATATGCTCTCACTTGGTTTATAAAAAGCTGGTAATTAGACCAAAAATATCCAAGTTATAAACATATTTTTGTGAGTTTATAAAGTAAACACTGCCACTGTTCTTTGACCTTGAGTCAGGCAGCTTGTGTGTATTGGTTTCTAATCGTCACTTCCTCACATTTCCTTTGAAACATGGTTTACTTATCTCTGTCCTCTTGCAACACAAATGATCACACTGCTGCTTGCACATATTATTACTGTTGTTATTTTTGTTGTTGTCATTACAAAACCATCCTAAAGATCAGATTGACAAAGTGTGTGTTGCCTTGTCATTAAGAACAGGAACATTAGGTCTCATCATGAATGAGTTCAAATGTGAACAGGCTTAGCATTTCCTCTTCAAACCAAAACCGAAATTATAGGACACTGAGTCACTGGTATTTTAATTGGTTTGTGTGTATACATTAAAGTGTACAGGGTTATGTCTGAGTCACAAAATTTTCCTCCGGTAGTGATAATGGAGAAAATCGCACTCAAAAACTAGCCAGGCCGAACAGCTAGCAGACAGACTGCCAATGAGCAGATTGACACGAAATATAGTGACCATATTCATGCGCCCCAGAGGATGAATCATATCCAGTTTATGAGCCTTGCACCACCTTACGCCACCCTCAGGCTCAAATTCCACATTTACACCCGCAATATCACATTATAAAATGCAGTATGTGCACATTTTCATGATCCAAGGGGAGACACTTTTTGTTATTTTAAAAAACCTGTTCCTCTTTCCTGTAATGTCACCCCTAGGCCTCCAGGACAAACATTTTATTTCTTAGCCTTAGAACTTACGAGGATACAAGAAAAACAAAATCCTCTGAATGTTGTTGTATTGTAATTGAGTCATTCTTTCACAGAGTGGTTAACCTGTTTTCAGTGTGGCTGAGAAAGAAGAAGACAGGAAGAGGAACACTTGGAGAAAGTAGCTGTTTTTTTAAAAACTTGTACATCTCATTTTTCACAACGTAGTTCTGCAAAAACATTCTGCTATCGAGAAGCTTTTACTAATGAATAACACATAGATCTCATCCAAACAACCCAGTTTTGAGAAGCAGGTGTATATTCAGCTTGCAAAAATTTGCAAACGTAGGTTATTTTTGGTGTCAGGTTGGTGCCACAGGAAGTCACACTCATACAGAAAACAAAATAAAATGCCCACCACCACCTCTAGATGTCACTAAGCCAAGTACATCTGAGCATTTTTTATCTATTACCATTTCAGCTAGTGTTAAGGTCTTTATTGAAGTCTCACATAGTGCATCACATCATCACATGAAAGACATTTGACAGACACTGTACATCATGATTAGGCATACAATATTAATCATGACAATAAGGTAATAGGTTTGAATGTTGGACAATTAAAAAATTTGACAATTAAATCATGAGTCATTCTTCTAGCTGCAGTTACTCCATGCAATGTTTAATACTGTTTAATGTAGAATACCTCTCCTCAAAATGTAATAATTTACATTATTTCTTTAATTTACGTCGGCACACATTTCTTCTCCCTTATATTGTCATTTCTAATACTTTTCCCAACTGTATTTCTTTATTTGTTTTATTGCGCCTTTGATTTATTTCTGATGTGATAATGATAATAACAGCATCACATGGTCTTTTATGACCATATGAGCCCAAGTCAATTCCAGAAACTGATACAGTCAATTTTTCAGACACGACAAAGACTAAAGTCCCTAGACTCACTGGAGAGAGTTGATTATATCAAATCATAATGAATACTAAGACCAAGATAAAAATACTTATAGCACTAAAAATAATAATGAACAAATTTCTCAATGTTTAGGACAGAAGGCTTTTACAGACATTTTTTTATGTATATCCATTTGATCGTGGATTTGTCTTTTGGCCCGTAGAAATGTTAACTCGGAAGCAAGTTTGATTTAATTTAGAGAAGCATTACACTTTCAGAGGACCGTTAATGTGATGAATCCAAAATTGAGTCGCTCTTTATTGAGATTTTTTTTTTTTTTTTTTTTTTTAAATCTCGCTGAACAGAAATGTGCTCAAAGACAAAACTGTAAATGAACTTAAAACAAACTACATGCAGTCGATAAGCATGTTAACGGACAGAGCTGATGTCACTGGTATATTTGCTTGTTGTAATACAACTGTGCTCGCCTCTAACTTTTCTACAGCTATATTATGGCTGTCCAGTGGAGTTGTGCGCTGGCCCTCACTGTCACTATCATCACATTATTATCATTGTCCATTTTGTTATTTTGCACTGTTGCGCCCTCAGCTGTCCTGGTGGGGAACTCACTGACACGCCATAGCAGTATCCATCAGCATTGCACTGTTGTTGAGTGTCCGTGGTCCCCTGTAGTTTAAGTTGTGACTACCTTTGTTAGCACTAGTCTGCCCTTATCAGCGGCCTTTAGGCTGAGTCATCATGTTGAATAGAGGTTAAAGGCAGTCCGTCTGTTGGCTGTCTACTTGCTGTTCAGCATGGCTAACTTTTAAGTGTGATTTTTCCTTGTTCTTCTTCACTTCCGGCTTTTCTCTCTCCTTCCACAAGCAAAAACTGCCAGTACCAAGATTTTGATCAGAAAAAAGCCCAGCTCATATTCCAATTGTATAACAATATCATTTACACATATTATTTACATACGAAATACAGAATAGTTCATATTTGGCCATTTGGTCAGTTGGCCATCAACTGTAGTATCAAGTTTGTTTAACAGATGTGAGGTTTAACTTAGACTGAGGAAATTAGGTTGGTTTATGTCTGGTACACACGCTACCTTCCTCAAATTACACAGTGTTGTACACAGCACTGTATCACATTGATTGGTGATTATATTGTCTCAACTAAGTTGTCTCACATGAGTTGTGTTGGATTGCGCAACTTGCCTCCTGCATGTAGGGCCTTGCAATGTCGTGTCGTCTGTGCTCCAGAAATACAGTCGTGGATTCTGTGGGTTGTACCTGTGTGACATCCTTCAATTTGGAGAAGATATTTTTATGTTGCTTCTTTTTTGTGACACAGTTGTTCATAGAGCAAGAAACATGTGCTCTATACAGTTTCCATGTGAACACTAACAAAAGTAGCGGCTTCCGAGACTATATGTTTTACCAGTGAAACCTTACAAATTAAATGTTTAAATATAACACGGTTTGTTAACCATCTTAAAACCTGAAATAAATTGGATAATAATAAAAAATATGGCAGCATTGGAGTTTTTGAATGTCACCCTGTTTTTCCTGTTAATCTCTTCTTTGAAATGTGCAAAAAAGGTAAAAATGCAAAAACAAACAAAATCAAGCCGTTTACGTAGCTCATCTGAGACTGCAGAAGTCCTGCAAAAATGCAGATAAAAATGTTCAAAAGTATTTGATTAAGCAATAAATTTCTAATTATTGTAATTACTTGCAGATTTATAAAGTTTTCGTGAAAAAACCTTTGTACGAATTCCTCGTGAACCATTGCAACAAATGTGTTTATTTATTTGTTTTTCATCATTTACTGGCAATTCTGAAAAGTGAATCACGGAGCAACTCCAGCTGTATTATTGATCTTCAGGCTGTTTCATGTAATAATCTCGCTTTGTGTGCTGCCTGTGATCTCCAAGAGCTCTGTCATATTGAAAAATGTCCATGCCATTGATTCCATACAGGCACTACATTACAGAGTATCCTAGCTGGATTTGTTCACACATGTAGGTGACAAAAGATACTCAAGCTTCTGTTAGACTAGCACCTCACACATTGTCTGATGTGAGCGAGAGTGTATGAGAGAGGGAGAAAAAAACAGGACAAGGGAGAGCACAGCTACCCTAGCAACTCCCACTCCTGATCACATGTATTTTGTTGTATGACCATACAACCTGCAAGGAGACTAGCAATGATGACACAGACTACAGTAAGTGCAAAGGTTTAGGCTATTCCTTGTGGACAGGCACAAACATACTAACGCATATGATCAGAACATCTCCATAACTCGCCCTCTGCTGGCCTGCTGGAAAACTACATGTTTCAGACACATGAGTCAACAAAATGGCTGACCTGTATAATGTTGTATAATGTCAGAAGACAGCTAAAAACTACAGATCATATGTTGTTGATAAATGTAATGCATTTGACATTAAGGATGCTGAGAATACAGGATCACTTCTTGTCTATTTGTGAGAATCCATTAAATCATAGTGTGTGTGTGTGTGTATGTATATATATATATATATATATATATATATAATTTTTTTTCTCTTGTTTATCAATAGAAAAAAAGAAAATTGGTTAGTATTCTCCTTGGGTTGGACTGTTTCTTCGTCTCACGTGTGCCATTTAAAAAAAAATCATCATTAAGCAAATCCCACATGACCCAAAGGTCACTCAAGTGTTGAGTACTTAATCAAAGACAAGACAATTCAAGCACACCATCATTACTATGAGTCATAACATACAAACTACATTGAAACCAGTGTCTGTAAAGTTTGCAGACAATTTTCCAGGCTGTTGTTCCACTGACTCCTCCTCCTCCACTGTAACCCCTCCCCCTCCGCCCGGGTTTGTGTCTGTCGTGGACATTTCACACACCCCTCCCTCTCCATGCTAATATTCAACTCCTTGTTGTCCCTACTCCCAACCGTCGACTCTGTGAGGTTGTTTCAACCACACTGCAGTTTGGTTACTCCAAGCAGAGGTACTGCAGCTGCTCTCAATCATACTTGTGTTAGTCCTGCCAGATCCTCCATACAAACCGATCTAACACGTCCTGGAGCTGTGCATACCTACCTTTCCCGGATCTAGCTACCGACTTCAGCATCGCCGCCAGTGGAGAAACTGAAAAAAACAGAACTGAAGACCACCGTTCAGATCGCGACGTTTGGTCAACGCGATTGCTTGGCGTCTGTCGACCAACCCCCGCCGCCGCCGACGGCTGACGTACGGTTATAGTGGGATTTTTTTTGTGCACAAAAAGAGGAGGAGTCTATCTGTGAGGGGAACTGGAGAGCTGTCGGTTGAATCCGCGAGCGCACAACTATACAGTTGTTGTTGGGGCACAGCTTACTAGTTTTCCTAGTGAATGTTAAAACCGGTGGACTTGATGCCCTACTGATACCACATCCTGACAGCAACGGTTGTACACAACAGGGTCCGGAAGAGTGCGACAGCAGCAGGAGGAGGTGACTGTCGGTTACAGACCGAGACATAAAATCGCGGGAACATCACTTAGCGACGCGAGGAGTCGGTGAGTCGAGGTATTGCATCTAGCATGCTAGCTCTCAAGTAGCTTTCACTTGCCATTTTATGTAACGCAAATAGATTATATGCTTCTTTGGATTTGGGCTCATTAACAAAAACATTTGATAATGAATTACATGGAAATATTTTTGTTTTGTTGTTGGTATGTGGATACACATTTGAATTAGCCCTACAGGTTGGGATTTCAGCGGGCGTTGAAAGTAATGTTAGCTAGCATTCGCAATGGTAGCTTAATGACTACGTCAATGACGTTGAATAAGAGAAATTATTATTTCTTTTTTCTTTAACTTCAAAAAGGTTTGCACATTAGAACTATTTTATTAAAGTAGACTCGCAAGATTGACAGTTTGTTAAATTGCTTTTGTAAAATTACTGGATTGCTAATTGCATACGAATTCTGATTGATACTACATTATGTCTTATTACACATTGCTGCTCTTAAAGTCTGACACTATTCTGTGGTAACTTGGTATAAGATAGCGTTTACATAAATGCTAGTCATGTGAACAAAAAGAAAAAACTGACTTACAGTTTTCTGCTTTCTGCAAAAGTTCACTCAGACCGCTCATGTTGGTTTTAGTTTCATATAAGTAATCAAATACCTTTTAATGTAATTCAGTGACCATATAGCTACTGGAAATATTTGCGTCTTTGATGTATTTGTCCTTCACTAAAGTCTAAGAGGTCCAACCCTACCAAGTCGTTGAAACGACTATGTTGTGTTGGTGCTAAAACAAGCAGCAGGCACATCCAGCATACTGCAGAGGTGACAGTTTGGGGGAGGGGCAAAGAGGAAGACACATTTTGAGGAGAGGTAGTCTACCCTGAGATAATAAGAAATGTATATGGTAAAAATATATTAAATCTGCTTTTTCACTTCAATCATTGCCCTTAGTGGAGCTTTAATAAAGAGTTTTTGGCTTCTTTTAAATAATTCTGAGTTCATGCAGTTTTTAGAAAGTATCCCTAAAATTAAAATTAAAACTAAATTGGAGCCTAAATTGCAAAGAATACAAAAATGGTCTAAAGTGAAGAGGAAACAGAACTGCTGCATTCATTATATTGTGCAGTAAAACCCCCCTCTTGGTCTAAAGTGGTACAGCCCAGTAATTTTCCATGCACCACACTGTCCTAGGATGTGGGTGTGGCTTAATGTTAATGGTAATTCAAGTGTTGAATAGTTTTCCTCTTGACCCTGTCTTGTAGGTTTCTAAAAGAGAAAAAAAAATCTCCATCTTTTTTGATTTAGGTAAAGTGATGTACAGATAAGTAACAAATTTAATGTTTGCTGTTTCAACCTGAGAGACAAGTCTGCCCCATTTTGTGGATTTGGCAGTCAGCAGAAACAGAACTATTCCATCATAATCATCGTGTTAAAGGTGAGGTCTTTCAGGCTTGCTCTCACCTTTTGAAACATGGTACAGCCCTGTGTCTGGTTTCACCTCCCCTACTTCACCCAGTGGCTGTGCTCACATGGTGCACTTGTAATTCATTACACAGTCTATTTTTTCTGCTAGAGAGGAAGCAGCCCTGAAAGGCTCCACCTACATTTTTCAAAAGCTTTCGTGTAAATGTTAGTAGATTTTCTTTAGAAATTATTTGTTTAAACTCTTACCCAGTACAATTGATGAGAATTTCCTATTGATCGTACACCTGCTACAACAATTTGGAGCTAGCTGCCTTTAAATGAGAATGCAGGAAAAATTGAGGTTCTGTCTGTCTATAGTTTAAGTGAGACCCCCAAATGTCCTACATATGGAGAAAAAAAGGAGTTTGTGTAGGTTTGTAGTGGCACCGTCCTCAATCCTGGTTTATACAGGTTTGTTGCCAAATGTAAGTCAGTGCTGTGCAGCTGCTGGCCCGTAACCCACCATAGGTCCATGGAAACCTTAAGTATTTTTGCGTGTGTTTGATCAGTCATACACATGTCGGTGGTGAATTCAGCCACATGACTGAGATGCATGTGGCTTTTTAATGTACATTAAGCATTGTTAAAAAGGGGAGTTTAATACCTTCAGCTGAGTGGCGTCTTTGTCACATTGTATTGGTAGATATTAGATAGCACATGGTTATCTTGCCAGATGTACTGTAACTCTAACTTTTATGATTAAAATATGATCACACTTAGTGGATAAGAAACCAGCCATTTCATAAGAGAGCTACAGTATGCACCCACATAATGGAATCTGTGAACATGTCATGTAATAGGCTTATATGGCTTTTCACTGCTTCCAACACATGTTAAGAACTGTTTCTAAATACTTTTGTCATTAAGGCTTATTCTGTAATATAATGTATTTTTTAATTCCAGAGTGTGCACAATATGTAGCATGAACACTCCTTCCACATGTAAATATTGATAAAAATGTTAACACAGTCCGTAGTTTTTTGACCACATAAATTACAGCTAAATTTACTTATAGAACCGATTAGTTCATCTGTAAAAATGAAATCTGTAGTTTGTGTTTCTCAACTTAATTGACAAGTTCAGCCTCATTTTAATGCTTTTTTTTTTTTTAAATAAACATTGCAGATGCAAATCAGTTTGGGGGTGATGGTTTGTTGCAATCCTTAATTTTTTTATTTTGATTATAGGAAAGCCAATCATTGAGTTTTCCAAGCCATGCCAAGTCTATAAGGACCAGTTTCAACCAGTTACAGCCAGTTTCTTTGCTTCAGGCTGAAAATGAGAATGATAAGAAATATGATCTTGGTTCAGTCTCAAAATGCTCCGTATTTGTTATTCAACATTTATATCTTGCCATTCTGATAATTAGAAAGACCAGCTGGTTTAAAATTAGTATTTTGCATTTCACACATAGGTTATAATAAATTAGTCAGGCTTACACATTTGTGTGTAATTTGAGATTTTTATGGACTACACTAATGCTTACAACATGTATAACACATTGACAATTCAGTTATGTTTGAAATAGAGTGCACAGTTGTCTGTTCCAAAATTTCTCAAAAACGTTATACTCATAAGCCACTTCAAAAGATAACGTCAGTGATTTTTCAGTGTTTAAGCTTTTAGAACATATACCTTACACCTACAGTATATGTTCAGGCTTTACATACACCTACAGTATGTCTCCTACCACTCCCATTTCCTTGTGCAGTATGTTTCAGTGTGTCTGCTCATTTCATTTAGTCTTGTGAGCCCCCTGCCTGAATTTTTAAGGCAATCCCCTCTGTACAATATTGACCTATTTATCACTAGTTAGCCTCTCTCAGACATGCATCTTGTTAAGTTGAAAATTTGACTGCAATTTAACATGTCACTCGAATGTCTGAATAAGTGCCCAACTCATGGTGGCAATCTTACTAAGTTGGATCTAGTAACATTTCCAAAACACTTTAAACATTACATGTCTAAATTGCCGTTAGATTAACATAAATGCCACAACAGGTAGAATATGCAGAGAGAGAAATTAAACACACAGAACACTATAAACACAACTCAGTTATCATCTCCTTTTTGCACAAAGAAAACAATATCTGTTTCATAAACCATAGAACATAGTTCTTATAGTATTTTCAGTTTTTACTCATGTCAGCTGCGTGGATGAATAAATGAATATCCAGCTAAATGCTTTACATACAGCATTTTAGCTAATGAATTTAACCAGTCATAATTTAGTACCTTATCATTCTGTGTGCTGTCAGTCTTTCTATAATATGAAGCAGATTTCTGTATGTAATAAGTGATGAAATTGATAAGAAAATTTTAGTAGCTTCATAATAAGAAGAGAAGAGCTCACTAACTACACCCTTCTTCCTTCGTTTTCTTCATATAATTTATTTTCAACTCCCTGCTGCCCCAGATGTATTGTACAAGTGGTGGCTTTGTTGGGAAATATTGGCCCTGTTCAGACCTGGAATTAACATACATCTTGGGTGATCCAATCACCAGTGGACAACTCGAAGCACATCAAGTTCACATCTGACATTAAAATGCGTCTCCACATGTCTCGAGTGACCACTTTTGGTCGGATCTCATTTCCCCGCTCTATATGCAAATTGGACTCTGGCAGAAGTAGGTGGCCCTTCAATGTTTGCGTTCACACTGCTAAAATAATGTAGCCACATGTAAGAAATCACAAAAAGTCATCACTTTAGTTGTCTGAACATGAGTGGAAGTTTATGTTTATGTCAAAGTTTATGAATGTGAAAAATTGTATAGCACAGAACAGTGTAGCAGTCGAACTGAACAGTGTAGCACTGTTAAAAGTATGTTCAGACAGAAGACGAAATACTTTTGTCGTGAATTATTTTTGTGAATTTGACCACTAGAATATTTGTGTACACTGTGTTTATTTGCTCCAACATAAAATGTACCAACTGTATCATCTGTAACCCATCAACATATACACTGACCCCCTGGCTGTGAAGAGTGGGGGCGCTGTATGTGTGTGTTTAGCCTCAAGTAAACTCCCTTGTGGACATGCACACGAACAGCTGCGGACACCGTAGAAATGTAGTTATTTTACTTCTTTCTAGTCCACTTGGAAGAGCACGTGCAGATGGTGTCCTTGTAGCAGACAGGCAGTACAGACTGGCGCAGACAAGTCCAGACAGTCACCGCAAGTTGGTGGGTAGATGGACATCTGTACAGAGCCTTGCGTACACCCTTTGATGGTGAAATTAATGTCATGTGGACCCTGGCCGACCCTCACATACTGTGGAAAGTATAACACTAGCTTGACCGTGACAGATCATCCTCTGACTTACTAAGTTAAAGATGATGGCTGTGCTGTGATTTCGGCTATATTTACTTGTGAAATGATCACTCAGAAGGTTAGAAGCTCATTCACATCAGCTGCTGTGTGGTCAGCATAGAGAGGTGTGCCTGCGGAGGGAAAGCCCAACCTCGCAGATTTAGGGCAATACTGGTAACTTTCTGCTGTGAAAAGTAGGCAGGTTTGTCCAAAAAGTTGCTAGATTTGTCGCTAGGTACTTTTTTTTTTTTTTAAAGTATATTTTTTGGGCTTTTATGCCTTTAATGGACAGCACAGTGGAGAGTGACAGGAAACGGGGAGGCAGAGAGAGGGGGAATGACATGCAGTGAAAGGCCGGCCGATGCGGGATTCGAACTGGGGCCGACTGCAGCGAGGACTGTAGCCTCTACACATGGGGCGCCTGCTTAAACCACTACGCTACACGACGCCCCGCTAGGTACTTTATAAGACAAAAGTTGCTAAAGTGGTCTGAAAAGGTAGTTAATCTAGCTAACCGCTAAGTTGGCAACACTACATGTTCACGCCACTCAGTCACGTGGCATTCGGTTGAGTAATTGTGACTGGAATGGAACTCGGTCATTCAGTCCCTCGGGCAGACAGTAACATTCATGTTTATAAGGTTGCCCGACTGTTGCCCTAGAGCCAAAAATGGAGGAGGGCATCAGGGACCAAAGCAGGGCTGAATGTACAGTCACAACACAGAGGCATCTGAGAAGCCGTGTGTGGAAGTACACTGGGTTGTTCATCGTGGATGGCAAAATAAAGAAGGCTGTTTGCTGGCTTCTTGAAAAGCGCTGCCTTACTCTATGATGATATCATTATAGGACTCATTTTGCTGTTGCAACCCAAGTGAGCTGGTGTAGTCACCAAAAACCAGTGGTGCAAACTTCTGACCTGGTCTAACTGCCCATTTTCCGTCAGACTAATCCTCAGGACTCTCGTCAGTAGCTTGTACAAAAGGCCATCACTGGTAAGATAATAAGCACTAATAAGGTAACAAGATTTATGTGCAAAGACAGTTGTATAGCACCACACCGGAGTTTTGTATGAATCAGGTCAAACAAATTATGTGCCAGTTCGAATTCGTTTTGAACTTGAGTTTTTTAAAAATGGAAGACCTACTCTGTATGCTTGTGTCATCTCCACCTCACTTTGCACCATCCTGGGCATAATCTCATCTCTTCATGCCCATTGGTGTTTTTCCATTGACTTTGTATGCCATTGTGTCATGTCTAAAATTTGCTTTAGTGTGCAGATCCCTACGGTTATGTCAGTCTGTTTGTGATGATGGTCTAAAGAGTTAGGCATGTTTGAAACAAACTGTAAATGAAGAGAAAAGTGTTAACTTGTTCCAAGTGGCCACACTTGAAGCAAGGCAAAAAGCCAGCTGTTATAGGCTCTTCCACGCTGCATCACACTGCCTTTCCGATCTCTTTCCACCTTTGGAGGTCTTTGTAGTCTTGATGATGTATTATTCAAATGTGGGTAAATGCATTTAGTTCAAGACGGTTTGCCCTCAAAGGCATTCATAATTTTGCACAAAAAAGTGACAGAAGTAGGTTTGTGAAGAATTAAATGAGAGCTTGTGTGAATCCTGTCTACTTTTGTCATTGTTCCCAATGACTGATCATGGCATGAATTTGGGTCTGAATGACAGCTTCAGAGATTTAAAAAAGATTTTTTTTTTATTTTTGTATCTCCGCACAACTAGAGTCACAGCTGGAGGCATTTTGATCATACTCGGACATGTGTCTTTTCAGGTTGACTTTTTTGGAGTTGTCTGCAAGCTTCAGCTGTCAGAGCAATGTATCTCTTTGGGTGGTTGGCACTGTGGTTGATTTCTGGAGCCTGCACCCAACTTTTTGGCTTGTTGGTCTGCCAAAGAGTCAAATATTCAGCAACTGGGCATGATAGTTCCCCAGCAACAAAAACTTCAATGTTCCCTGCAGGAAAATTCCTTTGTTACAACGGAATTCAAACTAGGTTGCACTGTGCTCTGAGTGATGGTGCAGCCAGAAGCCAAAAGGCAGAGCAATGCAATGGTTGTGCTAGAATGAAGGGTTTGACCATGACTCCACAGTCAGAACGGTCAGTTCCATTCACTGCCCTGTAGGCTAACACCAGAGTGTTGAACTGGATATGAGCTGCAAGTGGGAGCCAGAATAGTAAACACAAAAGGAGAGTGATCAGGCGAAACTCTGGGAGGTTGAGAACCAGATGGGCAGCAGCATTAAGGATAAGCTCCATGTGTTAGGCCAGGTGTTAGATGCATGGGCTCCCATAAGGAGGGAGTTGCAGTAGTCCAGGCAGGAGCTGACAAGCACCTGCATGAGCACCACTATTAAATGGGGCTGAATCTTCTTGATCTTGTACAGGAGGAATCTACAGGAGCGTGCTACTTCTGTGATGTTTGATGTAATGAGAAGAGGAGGAGGGCGCTGTCAGAATAGCAGTGGTTGGAATACGTTCAAATGTGAATTTACAGTGGTAAGCCCTCCATTTTCACTTGGCGAGTTTGTAACCACATGATAAAACTATATACAATATCAAGATAACATTATTGATTGATTGTTATTGATTGATTGATTGATTCATCCATGGCAAGTAATGTTAGCTAGCAAGTTGGCTTACTTGTTATGCTAAAGTAACCTGCAACAGCACCACAGCATGAGCTATTGTCATGTCATGTTTGACCAAATTCAAACTAATACAAAATTTAGTGACATATTCTGTCCGAAATAATTCAGAATAAATTCATAATGAAAATAGAGTCAACATTCCAGTAACCTGCAAAAATTCTATTTAGAGATATAAAGTTGGCAGTAGCAGTGCCGCAATAAACATGCAGCTGGTGTGAACACATATGCGCGCAAACTGCAGTATGTTAGCAACACGGCCGGTGTGTGTTCCCGGTGTCAGACACTGATCATCAATTGGACAAATTCTTATACTCTTTTGCAAATTGACCCCTTTTCCACTGCCAGTGGAGTTTGCCTTTCTGTTTGGACTTAGGACACACACAACTGCAAGGAGCGGGACAAGCTGCATACTGGTAAAAGAGATCTGTCACATCTGCTGTAAAGTTTTCCAAATTTTTAAAACTTATTTGGTGGCTGCAGTTCACTCTTTCATCTCCAAGCACAATGTAGCCACAGTGTTTCTGGTTAACAGCACCGTGCTGTGCAGGTGACAGGCTCTACAATGTCTGTATCTGAAAGACGTTACAGCAGGAGAAGGGGCAAAAATTTGCGCATTAACTAACCCGACTGATTTATTGGTTGGCTGATTTTGTCGGCCGGTATGGGGGAAAAAACGTCCCTCAGACGGGAGCCCACCCTTCAAAAGAGCCGGCTCGCGACCAACACATCACTAATACGTATCCCCACTGCTCTGCTGAGAGACTGGGAAGCACTCGTTGACCGGCGTGGCGTAGACGGTCAAACTCGTGGTACTCCTGATATTTAATGCCGTGCTGCATTGACAAATGTTTCAGCATGTTGCTGGTGTTTCCACCCTTGCTTGAAATCTTAGTGCCACAGACATTGCTCGTTGCACTGTTAGCGTCATTTTGCGTGAAATAAAGCCACACTCTCTCAACTCCTTCGTTCGCGCTGACTGCCTTTTGCGAAAGCGTGATGTCATTGTTTTGCAAGGCACGTGGAAGTAAGTGGAAGGCATTGATAAGGGAATCTTTTAACATAGAGGCAAATGATGTTGATGAATTGAACCAGTTTGAACCGGTTCCTCAACTGGAACCGGTTCCAGTTCGATTCCCATCCCTTGTCTTCTGCAAAGCTATTTGACCTGGGTGTCAATGCTAATCATACCCTTTCCCATTGCCACAAAAGCCAGATGTTAGCGAGTCTTAGTGGGAGTCACATGCTCACCAGCTTCAAGGTGATCCTTAAGGGCATAATTTAAACCACCAATACATTTTTCTGATGTTTAATAACGTTAATGGCCAACACAAGTCTCTGCTCTGAGAAACTCTACTAAAGATCATTTTTAAACCTTTAGAAATACATTTAATCCAATTCTTAATGTTTGTATATCTGTTTTTTCTAAAATGATGATTTTTTATTATTATTATTATGTAGAAAAAGGTAGCCCGATTACACCCAGAGATGTAAATCTAAATTAACATTCACCAAGTGTTGCATATCAAATACATCTTCCTGAGATACAAAAATATGATACCCCTTGCAGACGAAAAGAAATAAGACAAGAGAACAAACCATCAGGTAGAAAAGCAACATATATGATATATTTGTAACTAAATACATCAACAAGAGACTGTCATAAGAAAGCAAAGGCAGCTGTGCTCTTGTTAAAAGGGATTGTTTCTACTCTAACTGCGTACAGAAGCAGCAGCCATTTTGTGCTCTAGCATTCACTGCAAACAGTCCATCAAAGGGAAAGGAGTGGGGGTGGGGAAAGTGAACGGTAGGCTAGCTTGTTGACTAATTCAAATCATTAACTTAAGGAAATGTTAGCTGTTTGTCACAGAAAACAATCTGTCTTTTCCTCATAGCTTCTTTCTACTTATGTGAAAATGTGTGTTTGAGGCAGAGAGGGGGAAAATGCAGCATATTGCATTGTATTTACCCTTCCATAAAAACACCATAATTCTTTGTCTTGATTTTGATGTTAAACTTCTGAGAAATGTGCCACATTTAGAAAATCATAGATCAGTTATTGCTACAGATAGAGAAGGAAAGTGTAATCAAATAGCTCAGGGAGAATGAGATGCTCTTTCAGGGCCAGGGGTGGTATATCTACCAATTAAGGAAAACTAGAATCCACTAAAAATGTTTTCCTGTTTAACACAGGCTAATTTAGTTTTGAACATATAGCTACAGAGCTCAAATTGTTCCGAGAGCTTTGAATTTGCCATTTACCTCTCTAGCTCCCTCCCTTGTTGGTGAGAACACCCTTCTGCTGCAATGGTTTAATCCATGCTTGGCTGTAAAACTCCAGACTGGAGCAGACTGCTGGTGTGGGGGAGGGGTGTTTGTGCTCTGTGTCAGGCTGTGGACTTAGATCTGACTGTGTGGTGCTAGCTAGAGCTCATGCGATATGACTTAAACTGTAGTTACTCCCAAGATGGTCTTAAGGTTGTCAGAGTTGTACCAGAAAAAAAACAGCAAATACATGAAGATATTTCAGCTCTGAAATTAACCAAATGTGTTTTATTTATATGTTTTCAGGGAACCTATGTTAACTTTTTCACATGGTGTTTTTTGTTGTTTTGTTTGCAGTGTCCAACATTTGTGTGTTTTTTTTTTTTTTTTAAGCCATGCATGAGCCTCCCTCAGCAGCGCATGTTTAGAGAAGAATCACCATGTGCTTGCTTGATTCACATGGAAACTCCTGGTTTTGCCCGCCCCCACCCCCTCCCTATTTTTCTTCCCTCTTTTCCTTCTACCCAGCCTTTGCTAGTCTCCACTCATTTACAAGGAAAGAAAAACAAAACACGCGTTCAGCGTTTGGGCAATGGTAGGCTAAGAAGCAATGCTTTTAAGCCATTGCTGAACAGTTTAAATATGTTATGAGAATAACTTTCCTTTGATAGTGTTATTTTGGCATATTTTAGTGTGAATTGTTCACCCTTAGATTCTGTCCATATGTCATTTGTCTTCTTAAAACACTAGTTAGTTGTGCTTCATCTGACAGTGATTTGAAGTGTAGGCAACAGCATTTAGTTGCTACGATTAATTGTTGTGTTTGCAGTGTATGACAGATTCCTCAGTGGAGCCAAAACTTAGATTATTGTGTAGAATATGATAGACACAAATAGACATACATGAAGGAATACCACAGGGAAGATCAATAATCAGCTGCTGCTTAGAATAACTGTGAAGTCTTGGCTCCATCTGATTTCCTGGTTTTCAGATAGCAGCAAACATAAAACTGTGTGATCATATGGGAAAGCATGAATGAAGTCTGCACTAGGTGGTAGATGGTATGGCATGTGGTCTGAGTGTTCATCACTGTTTGATTCATATTTATTTTGCCAAGCAGTTCACTTTATTTGTGTGTATCTATTAATTGTTTGACGTTGAATGATTAAGCTACTGTATAAGCACAGACAGCTTGAATTGTCGCACAAGTTATGACACTTGCTAGCATATCTAGAATGTATTATCACAGTTAAAATCTTCTATAAGATAAGGTTTCTCCTGGAAATATCGAAACATTACATCTACTTGAACAAATTTCTCCTTTTAATAATTTTTTTACTCCTTATATCCACAGTCCTGATGATTGTAATATCATTAAGATAAAATAATAGAACTGTACCTGTCTTCTTATTTGTTAATTTTATTTTAACAGTTTTAAATTAGTCATACTGCTTGTGGGGTTTCACATTATTTGATTTTACATTGATGTGCATCTCTCCAAACACTTTCTGTACCTCTTATGCTGGTCAGGGTCATGAAAAACTGGAAGCCTTCCAGACGTGCAATTGGTAAAAGGCAGGGTACCCAGTTGTGAAGGTTGTCAGTCGATCACAGAGCTAACATCTACATAGATAAACACATCCTCACTCACTTCCACACCTCTCAGCATTTAAAGTTTGCAGTCCATCTGACTTGGATATCTTTGGACAGTGATTAGAAAGTGAAGCTCCCAGTGATAAATGCAAAAAAAAAAAATGGGGGAGAAGATGCAAAAGAAAGGCCTAGTGTGATTAAATCTAGGAGGTGCTTACATAACGGGCCTTTACATTGCCCAGCACAGAGTCCTACCCTGATCACTTTCATCAACATGTTAAGAGTCATAATCATATCACTGCTTGAAACAGTAAAGTAGTAAAAATCAGTTCGCAAAGGAATATAAAATAAGGCTAGACTGACCGTAATAATGTTTGAGAAACAACCTGTAATATTAAGCAAGTAACACCAACAGGGTTTCAGTGTTCAATCTAGGAAATAAAAACAGCCTTTTAGCAGCTTACAGAGTAAGGCTACATGATGATGTATGCTTCAGCCCTTTGCAAACAGTTAGAGCGATGCACTGATTGGTGTAACAGCCACACAAGTAAGTTATCTGCTTTAGGAGAATCGTGCGAAATTTGCTTTTGTTTCATCCAGCTTAATATTTTGGTCCATTCAACTGAATTAAAAAAATTGTGAGTAATATGTACATAGAGGTTATTTTCAATGGTGTGGTGCTGCCGTAACATGATAAGATGTCGTACTAGATACAGCAGGTTCTAAAGCCTCAGTGTGGCTGCGCACAGCAGACCAGGTGGCCATTTTGAGTTTCACTGAATCCAGATGCAGGCAGTGAGAGTGGGGGAGGAAAGACTGCGCACTGTGCGCAGTAATGTTGGAATGCAGGCTCTGCTCTCACTGGCTGATATCTTTTCTCTACTCAGTATATAGCCTCTACAGAACATGTTTATGTTAGGTAACTATTAAGATTTTTTTTATTGGTTGGTTAATAAGTAAGACCAACAGCGTCCTCTCTGTCTGACATCTAAGTGTCAGGTTTACTGTTTGGTTGAAGCACCCTTGAGGCAGCCTGAGGGAGAAAAGGCATTTTTTTCTTAGCCAGTTATCTAGACTTAGGTTCATAAAACATTTAGCAGTGTAGCTCTGAACTCATGTGTAATGAAAAAATGAACTAATTAGTTTTGTTAACTCTTCACTCATAGCTCAGAGTGTTGCTGAACAGTGAGCGCAAGACATGTGGGCTCTGGCAGCAACAGTGAAACTCTAAACCAGGATTTAGAGGTGATCACTATGACACAGAGATAACATTATTTGTAAGAAGTTTTTGTTCAGCTTTCCCTCAAGATCTACGTACGTATGTAGAGCTCTGCAGATACACTGTACTTTTTTTTAAGTAGGCGGAGTTTGTTATAGGATCTGCTCATGCCTGTGCTCAGCATGCTGCTCGCAGCAGCGCTGGTGGCCATTTTGTGTTTCTGCAGTAACAGAGAGGGGGGATGGGCAGAGTACGCACTGCAAGGTTTTTTCTAGTCTCACAACAGGGATTTTGAGTAAGACAGGTGAAGTTTATGAATGAAAGTTAATTTTCATCACAAATTACATTTCCTGTTTACTACTTGCTCCACTACTCCTACTTCTACAATTTCTCTGTCTGTTTTGAGTCTCAACTAGTCAAATCCAGAACTTACTTAATTTAACTATTTTTTGAAGAATCCATTGGGGCAAACTTCAGTAAAGGAAGTAATAATGCAATGACAATATTTTTCATTTTGTAAGTGGGTGTTCTTTGTTCCTCTTGAGTAAAGAACCACCCCCGTGCTGGAATGGTTCAGTCTGTTTTACAGCAGCCCTCCCTGCTGTGGGAGAAGCTGGGTGGATAGAGTCTGCTTAGTGTGTCAAGCTGTGCTCTAATTTCTTGCTGTGCGCAGCTAGCATGGCACTATGTGGCTAGAAAGCGATATTTCTTGCTTTCAAATGCAAAGAATACTTGACAAAAATACTTTACAGTTATTGCTCAGATAATCTTCCAGACTCCAATGTAGTAATTGCAATTAATCATGAAAAGCAGTTATATTCATGTTTCTGAGAAAAGTGCTTATTTGGCTTATATCGACTTGGTTTAAAGAACAACATCAAAGCGACTCAGCTAAAAAAAAATCCCAACACTATAACATTTCACTTTTTGTATCAAATCTCACGAAAATAAAACTCTTTTAGCAAATTTGTAACTGTTTTTGACCTTTCAATTACCTCAACACTTTCTCCTTTATCTCTTTTGTTTTGAATGCCCCACCCCCACACCTACTTCCTCCCCTCATCAGAATGGTTCAGTCCATGCTTGACTAGGAGAGGCTGTTCCAGAGAGAGAAAGAGAGACAATGTGTGTGTGTGTGTGTGTGTGTGTGTGTGTGTGTGTGTGTGTGTGTGTGTGTGTGTGTGAGAGAGAGAGAGGGAGACAGGGGAGGGCGGGTGCAGCTGCCTCTAAGTTGAGTCTGTTGAGGGTGTGCAATTTAGCGCTGGCTGTGCGCCGTTAGCTAGGCCCTGACTAAAGTGCATGTTGTGCTGCTTTGTCTTTTAAAACTGGCTTTATTTGTTTGTTTTGCTGGTTAGTGTTTGATAGCACATATAAGTTTTCAATGATTTGGTTTTTTCATTGTTACCACAGATGGTCTTCACGAAGGCATAGTTTCTTTAAAAAGACACATCCTGTTTTTTAGTTTTATGGAACAGTTTGAACAGGCTTGACCTTCTCTGGCTTCTCTGACCTTCTCATGTAGCCGATTGATGAGCTCAAGAAATGATTTATCTAACATCTAATGAATGCCCTCAGTTTCTTAAGTCCTCCTGTCAAAGGTGAATTTTTAATTTAAAAAGATGTTTTCCATCATCATTTTGTTGAGCATTGAATTTCATTTTCTGTCATCCAGTTTGCTCCCATTTAAACCAGCTCTCCAGGAGTGGGAGATAGAACTGCTTGAAACAATATGGCAAATTCTTTGTTTGGTCAAGTTGATTCGATTTTCAGACTCAATTTACTTCTTGCACTCAGAAAGTCAAAAATGTAAATATTCCAAATCTCTATTCCAAAATGAAAGTGGTAACACAGTAAAGATTGAATAAGAGCCTTTAATGGAGAAGCTAGGATGTGTAGCGGGATGAGCTCTGCAGGATGAAAGAGGATATGTTTTTGTGCTGTGGGACATTAAAACCACCAGTGCCACTGATTTTCCTTAGCTCTTGACAAAAACTGCTAAGGTTTACGTTACCATTTAAAAAAAAACAGCTACCATGGCCACATTGAGATCCTAATTAGTATTTCCACAGTATTTAAAATAGATGCCCCATAAGTTTAAAATGTTCATGACTGTCAGATGTATATCATTCACCTTAATGATAGAGCTTCTTTCAGTCAAAGCATCATTGGATTTTTTTATCCTGCAGTTTATTGTTCAGTTGGCCTGTAGCATGGTCAAAGTATGAGAGATCATATTACAGCCTGAGTATGGTCCTCTGCAGTCCACACCGATCAAGTCATTAGAGGGATAATAGTAGACTGAAGCTAACTAAGTACTCAGGTCAGCGGCAGCGTGTGCTCAGTTTATTCCACGTAGTACCTCGGGTGACCATGTCATATGTCTGCAGTTGAGATCAATTCTGTCATAGATTCAGTAGAGAGACAAGAGGAGGTTTATTTACAGCTATTTCAGGGTTTCTAATTATATCTTTTTTGACTATGCTGAAAATAAACAATTGCAGCACCAGCCATCTTAAAAAAGAGAAATAATGAACTGAAACACAGCTTAACATTTTGAACTGAGTAGGTAGGTATATCTTTAAAACATACAGATCCACAATAAAGGTCAAGTACTCCTGTGATATTTCTGTTACAGTGTTGTGCTTGACCTTTTTTAATCAGAAAACTTTCTTTGCCTATGATGTTATTTAGAAAGGATAGCCCCCTCTGCCCTTTGTCAGAATGGTTTAGTCCATGTCGGCTGTAGATTTCCATAGTGTGGACTAGTTTGTGCTAGAGTTGGGGGATGGGGGTTACTAAGCAACAGCCTGTGCAGTGTACTTCCCCTCTCTCTGTGCGCTGCTAGCTAGGGTTGATATTGATAATCACGCTGTACTTGAAAATGTTGTAGACATAAGGATTGATTTGTATGTTTGCAAATATATCATGCACTTGATAGATGTCATATCATAAAGAGAAAAATAATAGTTCATCTTTGTGTTTCATACCATGCAGTGCAGCACAGTGCTGTGTCAGGAATTGCCTTTTTGTATTAAAGGGTTTAATTATCACCCACTATAGGTTCAGGTTGGCCACACAGCCTTTATAGAACATACCTCTGCAAGGAACAAAATGGACTAGTCCTAACTGAGCCCCTCCTCCTTTCTTTTATGTTCTCTTGCTGGCCTTTCAGCTGTTCCCTGCTCCCACAATCAACAAATACATGGAAGGCCTCAATCCCACACATCCTGCTAAAGGTCAAAATTTTCTTCTTTTTAAAGCATGTTTAACATTTCTCTCTCTTATTTGAGTCTATCTGAGTTCTCCTTGCAGCTTCACTCTCTTCTCAAGGTTAGCTTTAATACTTGTAGAGGGTGCTATGCTAGTTGAAGAAGGCTGAGTTTGGCTTGTTTTTCAATTTGTTTGTTTTTTTCCTTTCAATAGAAAACGTTAATTTGAGACATTATATAAATGTCAGGGAGTTTGCTTTAAATTCTCACTAACTAGCTGATCAACAATGTCGGTAGGGAAATTCTGTCACCTGCATCATGACAAGATGCCAGGAGTGTGCATGCTTTTTTAACCATTTTGTCCCTGGTGACACTCACATTGGGCTTAGTAACTTAAGTTATTAACTTGAGTCATACATGTTCTCTGTTCATACACACAGGTGACTGTACATATATGTATTTATAGCAGCGTCAACCCATTTGTAGTTGTGAATCTCACAAACATCCCACAGGTGTAAAGCATCTCCCTTGCTAGCAGTCATGAAAGTTGCCATTCATTTTTTTTGCTTGTTTTTTTTTTATTTTTTTAATGCAGTATTGTGTGGCTGCATATCAAACCCACAAGATCGCTCTCATTCAGATAGAAGCGCAATTCCTACCACTATTTTTTTGGGGGGAGGGGGTCATATGGGGGTCATATGGTGTTGCGTGTATATAATATTCATGGAGTGTGAAGTGTCCGAGTGTATTGATGTGGCGGAAAGCTTAATGTAGAATGTGGACATGTCTAATCATTCCCAGCACTGACAAATTGAAAAAAGTATTTATGCAGTTTTCAAGCAACAACATGTTAAGAGTCGTAATGCACCTGCAAATTGGTACTTCATTTTATTTTAGCCCACAGTGGCCTTACTTGTTCTGGTTGGTGACGCATATAGTCAGTGCAGATATGTTCACTGAGCTTGCTGGTCGCTGTTTATTTGCTCATGCCACACCGTGGTTCATTCTCACGCACAGTTCTGTGTATGAAGGAATACGTCCGAGTATTTTGATTGAGGACAATGATGTGTTTTTTAAAACTGATGTAGCCAGAGCCTAACAAACAAAGGTCTTGAAATGACTTCGTATCCATTTCAGTGACTGATCAATTAAAAATGCTTTCGTTTGTACCAGTGCCAGTCTAGTTTGTTAGCCAGGTACATACTCAGCAATAACTGGTGCCTAATAAAAAACTCATCACAGTTTTCTTGATGCTGTTCTCAGGAAGCAAACATGTTTTGGCAAGTTGCACATGCATGTCTATACACTGTATCCCATCCAGAAAAACCTTGTACTTTGTGTTAGGGATCACCTTTCTCGCTGTCTCCAAAACAGGGTTGAATCATATTGGGTAAGATTTGATGAGTAAGAAGTCATACCGTTGAAACATGGTTGCATCTTCTACATCTGACCCAATAATGTGATCCTTTTTTTTTACTGAAAGAGAGAGTTTTGATGTTCATTCTAACTGTGAGGTTGGAATGCCAAGTTTTGTTGTTTGTTTGGCATCACAGAAGCTTAAACGTGAGGACTCCTGCTGTTTACTGCCACTTTGTGACATTTGACCAGCAAATCAATGGCTAGCCACCTGGTGTTGAAACTGGGTTGCAGAGGCATGTACTGAAACAACTACAAGCAGCTATTTTGCAATTTGAGAGAAAAGAAATACTCAAAAACCCAGAGAAGAAGATTGACTTCACTACTTGCCTCATGTTTTTGATGTGTCCAGCTTAGCATGAAGGTATATATGTGAAATAATTCCTTCTTATGTATGGGGCGGTAGTTATCGAAGCTTAACTGAGAAGACAATAGTCTAGTCAAGCAAGTTTTTAAAATACGTTATGAAAACGTACTGGAACTTATATAAACTGTTCTGTGCATTGAAGTAGGTGCATGTTGGATTGTTGACTCCAGTTAAATCCTGCAAATGATTTATTTGACAGAAGATGCAGAGAGAAAGACAGAAATATAATGGTCTACTCAGTGCATGATATCACAGGAGACAAGCCCAACTTGCATGAAACAACATAATGGGGTGTGAATCAGACCAATGCACTCTCACCTCAGAGACCTCATTGTGGGGAATATAATTTGGAAATTAATTATATAAATTCATTAGGCTTCTGTGAGAATTTAAGCACAAGTAATGTCTTTGTTGTAAAAGTGAATTAAGTAATTTTTTTCACTCCAAAAAAAGAAAAGCTGAAATTGCAGTGCGTATTGAATGCCACACCCAGCTTGTGCGTGTTCACCTAACACATGTAATGATTATTTTCTGCATTCCTCCAAGTCAGGTAGAGCGGAGGACTCACTGACCTAGCTGCAGAGAGCCCTTTTTCTAAATATGGGCTGATAAACTGAGTTAACTTAATGAGCTTGAAGAAAAAAAACATCTAGTAAGACGTCTTATTCTTACCACGCTGGATTTTATAGTTAATGTCCATATAGTATAAACCATAAAAAAAACACGACCTAAACCATAGCTATATTTTAACTGTCAACCAGTACAATAAAACTAGTTCTGGATTAGCTGTAGCTTGTATTATAGGAGCTGATATGTTGGACAGAGGTGTTAATTGAGGAATGTTTAATTTGGCTTATTTAAGATTTTTATTTTGTATAATGAAGTTTCTATGTTCTACATTCAGTTGACTTTGTCAGCTTGGTGAAGCCTCAGGGTTAACATAAAATTCTTATTAAGAAGGGTGATGCTGCAACCTGGTATATATATCTGATCTAGAATCCTGCTCAGCTAGCTACAGAGAGCTCAGTCTGGCAGCAAACAGCAGAGCTGACGGCCATTTTGAGTTTCTGCACTGAATCCAGGCGTAGTAAATGAGGCCGTAGGATGGGGGAGGGGGGGATATTGTGCTCTGCGCAGTGTGCAATAACATTGGAATGTGAAGTGTACCAGTGATCGTGCCCATTTACACCACTCTGTTTTTGTTTGTTTATGCTGACTTTTTGCATGATAGTTTTTTCAGGTTACATTTTTATCCAATTATGCTGAAATACATTCTCACTTATTTTTACAATAAGGAGTTTATGGTCATTGCTGGGAGCATACTTGCTGATATGAAAGCAGAGTAGGAATGGCTTACAGTGTTGTGCGTATGCGCCAGCATCTCAGTGTGCTGCTCAGCTTTACAGTGTAAAGTATACACTCAGTCCAGGTCTTCTAGGCGTATGTTGGATTTTTTCCACGCACATGACAGCCTGCTAAGCTGCAAAGCACACATTGCTAAATTAAACATTGTTGGTGATCGATGCCTTTTCAGATGACTCTGTCAGCTGCAGTCTTGCAGGTCAGCAATGCAGTAGCAGTAAAGCTAACCAACTTTACAAGTGTAAAACTGAAGCAGGTTATTGCTCTCACCAGATAAGATTTTAAAGATTGCTTGAACAAGAACTGGCTTTATGTGTTCTGTGCCTGTGCTGAAAGCAACAGACAGATTTAACAAAAGATAGTATCTACAATTTGAATGTGCCTGCTTTCTGCTATAACATTACAGGAGTGTAAACAGACAGACTGATTAAGCAATACAGTCAACATTTTAACAGCTGAAAAACAAACCCCGGTGCCTGCACATTCATGAGTTCAGATTCACTGAAATGTGGGTAAAGTGATTTGTATGAAAGCCTCTATCTTGCAGTTTGACGCCTTTGTCCATTGTTCTGCCATGCAGTTTCCTTGTTTTGGGTGTTTTTTTTCTTCTTCACCTTGGTGTGTGCTTTGGTTAGCATCTCATGTCTAATTGATTTCTCTTATGCTGGCGTCGTGCCAACAAATAGCTGATTAGTCACCGGATAAATTTTTTGTTATAGTGTGTATTATCGATTTTATCTTTAAACTATGCCGAATAAGAACGGCTATCAATGTCATCAAATTATTATATTTGAAATACTATATTCAAAAATCTTTAATAAAAGCATTATCACATTTTTTACTAAATGACCAGAAAGTTAGCTAGTACTGCTGAAACTAAAAGTAATAGGTATATATAATGGACTTTATTGTCATCAACATAATTGTATTTACAGTTTCATGAAATTTGAATTGACCACACAAATTATTGTCTCCCTTTGAAGCCAAGGGCTCAGTTACAACTAAAGGGATAGAGATAGACTGCTTAATTCAGAGGAGCTAATTTTAGGGTTACACTTTGATTTGCATTGTCTGTGGATTTCATGCATAGTTGATTCAATAGTCCTAGTTTGAAGCATTAACATACAATTTACTTAAAAAATACATCTCTTTTTCCCTTAGGTTGTCGAAGAATTCTGTTGTAAGTCCATGAACAGGAACCTTTCAGCTTGAAGGTGAGTTATTCATAGATGTTTTAATTACTATATGCACTGCATGATACTTAATATCACAGCACATTTCTTGTTTTGCTACTGAATGTAAAATGAGAATTTTTATGCAGCTAAGCACAGTCTGCTGCAGCACACAGCTTGTAATTTTGTGTGACTCCCATAAAAAAAGTTTATTATAATCACATCCATTCCTGCATTAATATACATTAATAAAATGAATATACATGAAATGAATACATATAAAATATAACAACTAGCCTCAACACTACAATTTGTGCAACAAACATAACTATGTACGGCAAATCCCTCATGTTTTGCATAACCTCCTTACTGCTGCCAACACTGCCTCAGTTTGTCCATTCTGATTCGCTGAGGACAGAACCAATAGGAAGGTGGGGGGATGGGAGGAAGGTTGGGTTGCTGCTGCTGGTAACTTCAATGTCATTCCTGTTCTCTGGATCGGGGCTTAGGTAAACATGAAATTCATAAGTTAAAAGAGAAAATTAAGGCAAGGGGAATTTGTCAGAGCAGTTAAAGCTTTTCTGACTGACATGAAAAAGGGTTTCTGGCACACTGAGCTGCACCTAGACTGTTACTTTAGGGCAGATACAGCAGGGTGTAATCAGGTAGTAAGGATCTGCCTGATTTGGCCCGGATACTGAGTCAAATTTGTGGTGAGGAGAGAGGTTGTTAGGGAACCGATCAGTTTGGTATGCAGACCTCTGAGAAAGAAGAACCTTCTAGAATAGAAGAAACAAGAAAGCCACAGGGCTCTACAGTGACCTCTTGTGTTTCTTCTGAAACTCTACAGCCATTTCTTTACTATGCAGTGCGTAAAGTCCAGGACAGGTTCATAAGCGGAAAAGATTGTGCTGTTTACTGCTCTCACTATGTGTTGTAGATCTTTCCCAGATTCCTCATGCCCTGTGATAGCATCTAATCTCTCCTTGTCACTCCACAGGCAGCAATGGAAGTTGTTGTGACAGAGGAGAAAAAGAAGATTTTCCGTGCCAGGAAAACCATGAAGATCAGTGATCGACAGCAACTGGAGAGTCTTCACAGCACTTTGTTGACATCATCTCCAGGTTTGTCCAACCCATCTCCACCGCCTCTAATGAATGGCACACACAAAGAGGATGGACAAAAAGTAGGAGACAAAGAGCAAAACAACATCTCGGACACAAACTCCCCCAACGCCACATCACCTGCCTCTCCTGCTCCTTTCTTGTCCCTGAATCTATCACCTTCCCCTGCCTCTTCACAAAGTCCAAAAGCAAAGGAAGAAACTCCTACTTCTCCCACATCACCATTCCACTCTCTAAACTTCGAACTGAAAAAGATGGAGGCGGACGAGGAGGAGGAGAAGAAAGGTTCTTCATCATCCTCATCAAATGAGCCTGTTACACTAGTATCAACAGAATCTAAGGAAAACAAGGAAAAAGACACTGAAGTTATTCCAGAGGTGGAAAAGAAAGAGGTAAATGTTTCAAAGTTTTAAGAAAATTGTGCAGAGGCTTTCATTAAACATTTATTTATTCTACAAATTAATATCAGTGATGTCGGTTTATAATGGAGTTGTTCAGACAGTCAAAAAAAGTTTCCAGTAATTATCAATTTATGCTCTTCCTTAGGAGGAACAGAATGCAAAAGTTGACCCAGCTGTGGATTCGGCAAAGGAGTCTGTTAAAGGTTTGGTTCCATGTTCGCCTCTGCCACCTCCAGTATCTGACTGCACAGAACCAATGGATACAGATAGTGACACTACAAAGGCCAAGGACCCTGAGGCCTCCACAGCCAAATTAAAAGATGAAAAACCTTCTTCACCTAAATCTATAACTTCCGATTCCTCTCCTTCTTGTCCTCCCCCGTCTCATCCAGCTTCCTCCTCTAGTGTGGATCTAAAACCAAAAAAGGAAATCAAAGAGGATGACATAAAAAAAGAGAAGAATAAAAAAGAAGATGTGAAGAAAGGACCCATCAGTGAAGATAAGATGGATGTGGATTTGGTGAAAGTAGAGATTAGAAAGGAAAAAACTGATATTGGAAAAACCACAAAGCCATCTCGACCATCATCCACTCCACCATCTAATACAGGTATGTGAGTGGACATTGTGTCACATAGCTTCAAGATAATTGGATATCTGCTGATCTTTACCAATATAGAATAATAATTTCTTGTTCTTTAGTTAAACTAATGTAGACTTGAAATAGAAAGCGATGAAGACTGTAAGGTTCAGGGTTATTACAAAAAGACTCATCGTCAATTACAGTCTGCATTACATGTAAACATGTGGATCAAGCTCCAGAAATACTGCAATTCTCCTCTAGAGTTGCAGAGGATAGTATGCTACTGTTTTCAGGTTGTTTCTTACTCCCTGTGATTTGTAAATTGACATAATCAATTATCAAAATCTAAAACAAAGTATATTATTTTGAGTGTGAATTGATGCATCTGATATCACATTTGGAGAAACCATCATTTTGGATGGACAACCCTTTATGACTTCACGATATTACGTTACATCATTTCTAACATTAAAAACTAGGTAATTTTAATATGTGATCTTCTGTATCATGACAATTCAATATCCTGTTTACATCATTATGTCACTGGCCTGTAGTTTCTGAGAGGAGTTTGTCTTTGCTTATCTGTCTAGTTGAAAGTTCAGATCAAATGTAAATTGGACTTGCATTTATGGACATGGCTTGTTTTTATGCTATCTGGTTTGCTGTCATAAAGGTAATGTCCTGAAGTTGAAATTGTGCAGAAATATAATAATACACTGACTGAAAACTTGAAGTCAAACACAAGAAATCCATCAAAGCTGCTAGTGGGATCTGACTCTCGAGTTCAGATAAAGGGTAATGAATGGGAAGTAAGCAGGTCTTTGTCTTTGTTTCCCAAGTAGTGCAAGAGGACAAGGGCTCGACCTCGGGACTGAAACGCACTTTATCAGAGGGTTCTGAAAAAGATGGACAAACCGTGAAAAGAGAGGGGAAGAGGCCCAAGGTGGAGCGTGAGGAATTGGAGGCACAACTGGAACTTAAAATTACTGCAAAAGCTGGGAGTCACCATAAACTTGAAAAGGTTTGTATGCAACTATCCTGCTGCATTTTTCCCCCAGTCTAAGCTGCCAACTCTACTTTGGTGGCAATGTATATTAAAAAAGTAATGACACAATTTTGCTTTTTTTTTCACCTTTACCTGATATTCTTTCTCAGATTGTGCAACAGCTAGTGGATGAACGGCTGAGGGTCTTGGAGCTGACAATGTTTGACAAACATTTCCAAGAACTCAAGGACAGAGTAGACAAGATTGAATGTGCCACCAAACACCAAACTGCCATTAACACACTCCAAGTAAGTAGATGGCATCATTGTAATCTTACGAGCTGCTAAAATTCACTCCTTACAGTTAGCAGCGATCAATTGTAACATCCACCTCCCTCTCTACTGTTTTGTAGGCCAAAATAGCCCGATTAGCAAAAAAGTTTGGTGAAGCTAATCAGGCATCGGAGAACAAAAGGAAACAGGAGGTAATACATGTATTTCCTTTTTTTTCTTTAAAAAAAAAAAATATTACTTGCATACAAGTTATGCAAGTAATATTTTATGAAAATGTTCTGACAGCATATTGTCTGATTTCTGCAGGCACTTGCTGCTGCTGCTGCTGCCGCTGCTGCTGCTGCTGCTGCTGCTACTGCCGCTAAGACTACAACTGTTGCAAACAACCCTCAAGCTCAACGGTAAGTGTGCCCATGCCTAGAGCAGTTTCTCCTCTAGATTCCTTTCTACAATACTATATATAGTAACTTATAAATTGCACAGTAAGGTCTTCAGGGTTTTTTTGAAGTGATTTTTTTATCACTTCACTGCAGGTTCACATGTTTGCCAGACCATTTCATCATGTGACAAAATATTTTGAGTTTTCAAAATTCACAGCATCATTGTATTTAAACATGTTATCTTTGAATACAGCAGTGTGTGCTCTTTGGTATTGTGTGAATATAATTTGGCCTTTGTATGAACGTGACAATACCGGACTGAAGCCAGTACTACACACTGAGCCGTTCACAGCGTGAATAGTTGACATTGTCCCAGGTTGCTATCTGTAATCCCTAGAGGCAGAATTTTAAAACTAATGGATAGAATAACAAATCCTTACATCCTCTAAATCCATACCTTTTTTGGAAACCAAGATTCCATGTCTCTTGTTCGGTTTTCCTGGATCAGCTTTTTAAAACTCTTAACTTCACTCCAAATATTTCTTTAGACTGGTTTGGAATAAACAAACACATGTGCCAGTCTGTGTTTTGCACCTGCAAAGTAACCCCGCGTGGGTCCAGGTCCTGA
This sequence comes from Seriola aureovittata, assembly GCF_021018895.1. NCBI lineage: Eukaryota > Metazoa > Chordata > Actinopteri > Carangiformes > Carangidae > Seriola > Seriola aureovittata. The sequence continues at coordinate 15,665,156 of NC_079366.1, forward strand.
GTCTTGTGACGTTCTACAATGTGAAGCCTGAGCGTTTCCTCATCCAGTGCAGAGTGTAGTTAAAACTGCACCTCTCCTCCCAACAGCGTGCTCCGTCGGCAGACAGTAGAGCCACATCGTGAGGTGCCCAGTGAAGAAGTGGTGCCCTCTGTTGGTAAGACTCCTGCACTGTCTGTCAAGAAGGACAAGAAAGAAGAGAAAATGGAGGAGGAAGAGGACAAAGATATGGCACGTCATATTGCCATGGCAAAAAAGCTGGCAGAATACAGTGAGGGAAGATGCAGAGCAGACATTAAACTCCGCACGATCACTTCCCAGTTGGAGAAAGTGCTGTACCACAACTGCAAAAGAAGCTCAGGGAATCCCAGGGCTGATCGCTACGCATCGTACATATTCCGCTCCTTAGTCCCATATGATGTCTACTGTGACTGGGTTGCAAAGGTCAACTATGTTGGATTATTGGGCAAGGACGCACTGCCCACGAACTTAAGGAAGACGATGAGGATGTACATTGAGCGTCGATTCCCTCTACTGTCCTGTGACAGCTGGAGAGAAATTCGGGATGTTATCAATGAAATACTGCGAGTGAAGAGAAGAGCAGAATTTTTTCGAGAATATGATGAAAGAACAACTCAAAGAGTTTTTATCTACTAACAATATCTTATCTGACTATGAATTACGTTTTAGGAAAAACACAGCACAACTACAGCGGCCTTAAAAGTAGTAAATGATTTCAGTGAATCCTTAGACAACAAGCAACCTTGTGCAGCCCCTTTTATTGTCTTGTCTAAGGCTTTTAACACTGTGGATCATGCAATATTGAAGTAAAGACCTATCAATGTAGGACTGAACAAACTGTCTGTAGGTTTGAAAACTGTTTATCAGGCAGACCTCAGTGCATGCAGGCGGAACTTCACCTCTAGCTCCCTTAGTGTATCTAAGGGTGTGCCCCAGGGATCGGTCCTTGGACCACTCCTATTCTATATATATATATATATATAATATATATATATATATAATATATATATATATATATATTATATATATATATATATATATATATATATATATATATATCAACAGTCCTCATCAAAATGTTTCCAATGCAAATTTCCACTTTATGCAGATGATACTGTTCTGAGTTTACATCAAGCCAGGCTCCTTGTCAGCTTCAACAAGCTTTTAACACTGCGCAAGGTACCTTGTATGATTTTAAAATTTAGTTCTGAATGCTGACAAAACAAATGTAACAATGTTTTCTAGTACAAAATTGAAGCCACTAAACCTTTCATCTATCACTCTCAGAGTCCAATCTCAGGACTCTGAGATTGAGTCTGTATCTCAATACAAATATCTAGGGATTGTAATTGACGATTCTCTATTTTATGCCTCAAATATAGCAATTAGTGACAAAAACTAAAGCTGAAATTGGGTTTTCATTTTAGAATCAAGTCTTACCTTTCCTTCGATGCCAAAAGATTTGTCACTGTCATCTTTATGTCTGTGCTGGACTATGGCAATGTAGTATATGTGCATGCATCTTTGCAATGCTTACACACGCTGGGTACTGTCCACCATGGAGCACTGAGGTTTATGACAAATTTTAATGCCCTTACTCACCATTTCTCATTGTATGCTCAGGTTGGATGGTCTGCCTTGTCCACCCTTAGACTTAACCACTGGCATATTCTTATTTGTAAGGTTATTCTTGGTCTGCTTCCATCTCACCTACAAATCTGTATCCTTCAAATAAATATGGGAAATTACTGTCTTCGCTCCCAGGACTTATTCCTATTATCTCCCTAAAGCCCAAACTGAACTGGGAAAAAGGTTGCTGCTCCCTCTGCTTGGAATAAGTTGCAAAATAACCTGTATATTTGGGAGCTGGTCTCACTGGATGCATTTAAAGCAATTTTAAATGACTTGGAGGCCTGGACATCTGGCTGTAGATGTTTTGACTGATGACTGATTCATATTGCCCCCATTTGATCCCCTATGTTGATGACTTGTGACGAATATGATGAATATTTTTGATATTTTACAATTCTGTAATTTATTCTTTATTTTCATTTTTTGTTGTCACATGTATCTCTGCAACCATGTTAATTGTGCTGCTGCCTGTCTCTGCTAGGATGCTCTTATAAAAGAGATTTTTTATCTCAGAGACTTTTCCTGGTTAAATAAAGGTTAAATAAAAAAAATAGCTGTCATTTTGAGGGTTTCATGCTACAGCAACAGAAGCATACTGGGACAATTGTCATTATGTGTCATTGAAATTATCAAAACGTTTTGTCTAAATATCAGTCTCACTGCACCCCGATGACTTGTACACAAAAAGTTGCGGAGTTGGCACCACACTCAAAAACGCTTAACTATAATTGCATACCGATAAATGCTTTAATGAAAATTCAGACATGTACTTTAATTATGTGGTCGAGTCTTGCCACATGTTGTTCAAAGATGACTGTATGAAATGGAATAAATTGAAATCTCAGCACCTTACCACATTCAATCGTCTTCCTGTCATGGACATAAACGGCTCAAAGTGTGAAAAACTCTAAGCATAAGCAATCTTTCTGAACAGGCCAGTCCGGACTTCCATGGAGGTAAAGCAGACTCAAGCAACAGTTTCTTCCTCCAGCACACCTGGTGAGTTGTAGGATTTCCTTTTGCGTAGGATGTTTTATTGGTCTTTGTTTTCGATAGAATAACCAGTGGCATTATAGTTTGCATGTTTTCTATTTTTTCATGTGATTTTTGTCTGGATTCTGTCATGTCCCGTCCATTGTGCTAAGAAATGTTTTAAAAGACCAAACCCAACTATGATTTGATCAAACTAACATGTATTCCCTGTGAAGCCAAACACAGAGCGACATGTTCCTTCATTACCATTAACATGGGCACCATATTTTATTTTGAAGCAATCGGCATACGCTGCCCTGCTGGCTTAAATACTCGCATGCATTACCAAGTCTGCAGCTGAAAATGGTCCCCATCTCTATTTAGTCCAGTCAGTTATTTTTATTAAAAACTACAGTGCCCAACTGCCTTTTGAAAAAATGAAAGTGCACATTTGTGATGTTTTTTTGTTTAAGTATCACTCTCACTGCACCTAGATTCTTGCCAGCTTTGAAAGGAAAGCCAGTCCCACATCAAAAAAATAAAAAATATGTTTTTGATAACTAATGGGCTTGGAGCTGAGTGCCACAGACGGGCTCAGGGAGGTTTTGGTCTGAGATGTACTGATAATAATGGATCTATCACCATCCTTATTCTTTCAGTTTCCTGTTGGTGTGTGTAAGCATGTGAATGAATTTGTCTGTATCTGAGTGGATGAGTTGGAATAGGTGTTTACCTGTCTTTTGCTCATTGCATGCTGGGATAGGTTTTTAATGGATGATTACAATGAGGACTAATCTGCTTCTGGTTTTGCACCTTTTAGTTGACTGTAATTAATAAGGAGCAGATGAGTAAAGGAGTGCAAAATCCTGTTCATTTGAAAATCTCAGTGACACTTTCCTATTTTCCTCAGCAAATCCAGCCCCACAAGCTCTAACAGCCCCAGCCCCAGTCCCAGCAGCAACATCCACCTCGACAGCCATGGTTACACAGGCCCCCATCCTCCAGCTGATCACCTCCACCTCTAATGCTGCTTCCACTGGCATTACCACTCAGAGTCCCACAGGCACCCTACTGCTGAAGACGGCCCCTGGGAGCAGCATGGTGGCTACAGGCCAGCCGCTTCTCATCCAGCTGCCTTTATCAGTGACTAATGGCCAGGCAGGAACGCTGGTCAACATCCCTGTCTCCTCTCTGTCTGCAGCCAACTCACTCAACAAGGCCAAAACCACTGCTTCCACCGCCACTTTTATACTCAAGCCTGCTCCCACCACTACCACAGCACCAATGTCTGCCCCAGCCGCTGCCACTGTCCCAGCGCTCCAGGCCTCCACTGGCCAGATGTCTTCTGCCCAAATCTCTCTTGCACGAGCCGTGTACCAGGGTGGTGCTGGGGGGATAACTACGCCCAATGCTGGGGTGTCTGTTACCACAGCCAGGACTCCAGCTCAGTCTGTGTCTGTAGCCGGAGCTATGTCGTCAGCCTCTTCACCTGCAACGTCGGGGCCAGCAGCAACAGGTTCCACTGCTCCAGGACCCCCACAAGGGACGTCTCTGACATCAAAGACAGGTGGGGGTTTGCGTTGATTAGAAAGGTTGTTTTGTTTTGGTGGTATATAAAATGTCATCTCTCCTGGATTCAGAAGCTTGTAAAAATCAAGTTGTCTGTCATGTGGGACACGCGCACAAACGTCAGACGGGGAGATAAAAGACATGGCAACATTTGGTTTTCACTTAAAATGTATATTATCGTTTAAACATCAATGTGCCTTTCTGTACAATTTGCTTGTTTTGGTGTTTTGTTGCTGTATTTGTCTTTTTTATTTTTTTATTTCTCTTGATCAACTTTTATTTTCTCTTTTCTCAGACAACCAAGCTACAGGAGCCACTTCATCCAAATCAGCCACGACACGACCCAAAGGCTCTGTCATCGATCTCACTGAAGATGATGATGATGTGCAAGGTAAGGCTGAAGCATACCTGTTTTTCCCATACAATAAAATAGATTTTTAATTCATGATGTTTGTTCAAATATTGTATTGAAAAGCAGCTTTAAGTCTTATTATGTTGTATTGCACGCTCTGCAGTGACAGGAGTGAAAAATGCCACCCTTGCAGCCCCCTCTCCGAGTCAGCGTCCTCACCCAGTCGTCAGCATTCCCAACAGTAAGACCGCCACATTATATTGATTTAGTGCATGCATGTCATATTCTAACAAACGCATAAACCACTGCTCATGTCATGTTAATTATTGGGCACTGTTATGATAAATATTGCATCTAATTCTTAATAAAAAAATAAACACAATTAAAGTTTGTGTATTTTGCATGTAAACTGCATATCTAATTTTCACATCTGCTCTGTCCTCAGGTTCAGGAGCAAGGTTGTCCCCGCAAATCAGTCAGAACTCTTCCAGCAATCCTCAGTTGACAGTCCACCACCGCCCCCCACTGGTGATGAATTAGAAATACATTTTTTTATATTTTGCATAGAACAAATTTAGTTATTTAATTCTATACCTTACCTGTTAAGTCTTGATTATTTATTATTTGCATGTGATGTTGTAACGAAATGTGCGGATCTTATGCTGAGAGGCTGCCATCAGTCCAGTTGACTTTGTCCAGTAGACAGATTCTTAACTGTAAAAGCTCAATTTGATGGCTGTTTGGAAGTTGAGCTTTTATTTATCTCAGTTTTTGAAAAACTTTCTCCATAACATTTCTAGAACCACTTTCATTTCACTATAAATGATAATAAGATGTTTTTAAATTATTCAAGAAATAGTGGTCATGATCATATTTAGCCCCTTTTACTAGATGACTAACTTATGACGGTTTCCTCTTTTATAGGACTCTCCTTTGAAATCCCGCACTGTAACCACTACTGCGCCAGCCAGGGGCTCCAGCATGGTACTGCCCCCTCTCCCAGCAGCACCTGCACCTCCACGTTTACCCCCCGAGGCTGAGCGCACCTCACCTCCTCAGCAACCTCAGCTGAAGCTGGTGCCAAGTCAGACTGGTATAGTGCTGTCCTGGTGTGTGGCAGAAACTGATCGGACCTGTGCAGCTGTAGACAGCTATCACCTCTATGCCTTCCATCAAGACAACTCAAACAGCAATGCAGCACAGCAGCACTGGAAGAAGATTGGGGAGGTGAAGGCCCTTCCTCTTCCCATGGCCTGTACACTGACCCAGTTCCAGTCTGGCTCCACTTATCATTTTGCTGTTCGAGCCAAAGACATCTACGGGCGCTTTGGCTCCTTCTGTGAACCTCAGTGCACAAATGTCATCAGTTCCAGCTCAAGTTGAACAGTTAAGGAGTGGAAACCTTTTTTTGCATTTGAAAGTTCATGACTTCCTTTACTTCTTTTTTGTTAGGAACTCAAATATTGTGCATTGAAGACATACAGTATCTGTAAATATCTACATTACAACTGGACTTCTGACTGACTTGGGAAATTGAAGCAACAAACAGTTGGTTTTGTCTGGTTAATGTATGTATTGTATTTTTTGTGACTTAAGCTGTTGTACATAATTGAATTACTTTGCCTCTCTACCAAGTTGGATATTTATGTTGTTTACTCCTGTTACTCTGACCCAGATGTCTTTTGCTTTACTTGAGAAGAGGTGACAGGATTATCAATGTAAGCTCAGAATTGCACAGATATGTATAAATGTGTGGTAGAAACTGAATGATAACTTTTGTAAGTTCTGTCTGGTACCCAGACTTTGACAAACACAATAAAAGGTTTTATTAAAGTCTTGACTTAGTAAATTTGTGACTAATTGTATCTGCTGTTGTTTGGTTCATAGCTTTTCACTGCAATTACTGACACCACTAGTCTAACACCTTAATTAAAACAGTACCCGTAGAGATACTGGCACTTTGGTAACATGTCTGTGAGAAAATCCCATGTTTTACCAATTAAAATGGATATACAGTACTTTGTACACAGACACACTGAATGCCTTGTATTTCCCCTGCATGGTGATCCAGATAATTAGGCTGATCTGCTGAAGCTTTGTTTTCCTCAGAAATCTAACAGCTGCTCTATAAATCTGGCAGCCTATGATGAAACGCAGATCTGCCAACATTAGTGATGACATTGACTGTAGCACTCATCTTCTAGTTGTTCCACACAGACCACAAGAGGATGACAGTGTCTAGCATAATATTGCATTTCTCATTTGTTGCTTTAACAGCAGAAGCAGAGAGCTGAAAAAGTACATTTGTTGTTATGAAATCAAGCAAAGAGAAAATGATTAAGTGCAGACGTCCACTGCATAGATATGATTTGAAGAATTACAAAACAAGCCACCAAATCAAAATGGTTATTAATCCTCATGTATGAGTAATGTGCACAATAAACCATATCACCTAACACAATATATCAGGAGATATGGTTCTTTAAAAACAAAGGTAGCCCTGGTGGTGGTGCTAGTGGAAAACCAATGGGCTTATTCATCTTCAGTTGAAAACTGAGTCTGGTCTGATGGTGGTGCTATAGCACCACCGCTGTGCCCCAATATTTAACACATTTAAATATTGGGGCACATCCGCCTAAACCAGTCAGGAGGATTGCCAGGTGACGAAAGAACCAGATGGAACTACTCAGGAACCTAGAGAGAAAGGTGGCACCCACTTGGGGGTGGCCAGATGGTCCATGTAAGCATCAATGAAGTCAACCACACAGTCCCACCAAAACCAAGGAAGAAACTGGATGCCAGAATTCCTGGTTCAGATACTCTTGGAAAAGACTAGATTTGGGGGAACTAAGGATTTAAACTAAGATTTAAACTAAGCTTGGATCCAGGACGGTTGACCCACCTCACCGCTAACTACTGAAGTGTTGTTGTACATAAGATCAAGCTGACTGCAATAGAATAGAGCCAATTGGAAAGCAAGAGAGATAGGCTATCGGTCTTGTTTATTAATATGTGTCTTGTTTTTCATAAGTGTCTCTGTGTTTTTAATGTTTCAAATCCATGACTGATGGAGAATGATATCTTACTCTATTGCCGTCAGCTCGATCTTATGTGCAACAACACTTCAGTAGCATAAATAAGTGGAGGTGAGCAAAAACTCTGATTTTGATTTTAACTGGATGACTGCAGGTGAGACCTACATCAAGGCTCTAGAGTGGTTGACAGTGGAGAGACTGGTTTACTTGGTAGACATACCTGGATCCAGGGATGTTGCATTGATATAAGTCATAGAAGGTGACTAGGCAGGAGCTCAGTAATGATGATTGCTGGGACTTTTTGTCACTCATAATTCAAGTTTGACTGCTTCAGAAATCTAGCTTAGGTTGGCAGGTTCCAGATGTGCCGGGACGGAAATGGCTAACATGTAACAAGCTCATGAATAGTCAACATGGAAAAAGTTAAAAAAGGAAAAAATAGGTGGAGATGTAGCTGCCTCAAGCACAGGCAGATACCTTGCCAGATGAGGGACTCGCATAGACAATCCCAGACACACCATAATGTATTTCTAAAAATCCATGCCTACATGGCTATACCAACCAGGGTAGCGCCTATGTTAGCTGCATTAACTATGTCATTGAGGAGGCATCCAGAACGGACTCTTCTCAGGGTGAGAGGCACAGGCAGGATGCTGTATTGGAAGTTATCCCTCAGAACAAGGGGGGGACCTCCATAAAATTGTGTCTTGCTTAGACAGCTCCAGTTGTGCCTTTGTGCTGAACAGCAGTTCAGAGTATCCAGACTTTGTATAGTGTCCTGCAGAGTGTGTTGCTTGGAGACACCGTGGTCCTCTGGATGGTGACTTGGAGGAATGGCCTACCTAATTTGTGATGATATTTTGTTACAGGACATCTGTGCTAGTCATGGATATTCCTTAACAAACAACATGTTTGCATTAGGTACTGCAAGGTGGGCTTTATGATAACAGTATCCCAAAGATCATTTTATCAACTTGAGCCGTGTCATCAGATTTACGGTCATATGTCATGGATACTCAGGTGAAGACAAGATCAGAGCTGTCATATAATTACTACCTGGTCGTGAGTCAGATTTGGTGGTGGAGGAGGGTACTGAAAAGCCCTGGAAAGCCTAGACATGTAGTGAAGGTGAACTGGGAATATCTAGTTGAGACCCTGTAGCAGGTCTCGCTGCCACTGTGATTTCCCCCCATGATTCACTCCGACAGTGTCTTTTATTGGGAGGCCTGCACATACACACACACTTCCAACTTAAACTTCACTTTTGCCATGTGTCTCTGGTTGCCTGGCCTTTTGGCGCACATCACCTGTCTCTCTTATTCTTTCACTTGGAACACCATTCACTATGGCTCCTAAGCTTTTTCAGTATCTTTTGATTTTTATCATTCTATTTCTCACATTTTTTGCTGTTGGGATTGTGCCAAGCACAGTGAAGCTGTGTTTGCACACAACCAGTCTCAACTCTCTGAGGCTTTTTTTACCACCACTGGGGATTTTTAATATGTTAAACTGGACTCCACTCCACTTGTATGCAAATGATAAAGATGCATAGAGTGCCACTGACCTGCCCCCACTTGGGAGATTAGACCATAACCTAGTCTCTGTAAAGCCTTAATATGTTCCTGCAGTTCAAAGGGAGCTTGTTTACACAAGGAATGAAGGTGGACTCAGGAGGCCAGCAATGCCCTGAAGGATTGTTTAAAACTATGGATTGGGATGTGCTCTGCAAACTACATGGGAGTGCCATTAATAACATCACTGTATCACAGAGTATATAAACTTGTGTGAGGATACAACCATCCTAACCACGACTGTACACTGTTTTCCCAAAAACAAGCCTTGGAACAAAAATGATTTGAAGGATCTGCTGAATAAAAAGAAGCAGATCTGGTGACAATGATGATCTGAAATGGGTACAGTGTGATCGCAAGATGAAACTGACTGAGAGAATCTGGAGAATTAACTTCAACATCAAAGACCGTCAACAGGGGGGCAGCCTAGACGGAGCCAACGACCTGTGTTTTTGTTTTTTTGGATCCCAATCTGTGCCTTTTCACATTGGACCAGCCCTCATACCCTCTCAGATACCAAAACATTCCCCTGTCCTACCACAACCCCACCCTGCTGAGCAACTTTGATCACAACCCCCCCAACTCCAACCTCCATTGACATGACCATGCTCCCCAAAATGGCTGTGAAGACCAGCAAGGATAGAAGACAGCTAAAGTAAATCCACCAAGGCAAAGCTGCAGGCCCTAATCGTATCAGTCCCAGTGTCCTGAAGTCCTACATTACCCAGCTGTCTGGTATCCTGCAACACATCTTTAACCTAAGTCTGAGGCAGGAAAGGATATTGGTGCTGTGGAAAACAATCTGCTTGGTACAGGTACCCAAGAAGATAACCTCATCTTTCTCCAATGACATCAGACTGGTTGCACATGCGCCACATATGTCACGAAGATACTGGAAAGACTTGTGGAGAAGAACAAGGAGATGGTGGTTGATAGGAGAAAGACAACTGTGATCAAACCATTGTTAGTACTTGGGTGTTGACTTGACTGGACAGAAGGACCAACACTGATGCTGTGAACAAGAAGGGGATGAACAGACTATAATTTTTGAGGAATCCATCCATCTAATCCCCTCCATGACACTGCAGAAACAGTGGAGCTTCCTGTCTCACAAACTCATTCAGCTCCACTGTCACAAAAAACATTTCAGGAAATCATTGTTACTGTTCACTATAACACTTTACAACAGCCCATCTCTGTGTATAGCATCTGTATATACTGTGTACATTATACTTTCACTGCACTTCCTTGAATGGCCTGTTGAGGCTGGCTCCAAAAGGGAGTCGATCTTCATAGACATAGTGGTAGTCTTACAGGCTGTTATTCCTGCATATTTGAGAATTTTCAAGTTCTCCTCAAGCTCTTCTCAGGTAAAGTTCATCTGGACACTTGATTAGAACAAATAAATTATAGTGCACATACAATCCTAGTGTCTGTACGTATGGGTCATTGACACGCCAATTTTTTGGAGCCAGGCTAGACACATGGAATAAAATGATGATAAAATAAAGTCTTAGGTTATGTAAAGGGCAGGTGTGTGTGGATCCAAATGCAGAGAGAGTCAGGCAGAAGTACAATGTCCGAAATCCAAATCTTTAATCCAAGAAACGTAGCAGAGGTCAAAATACCAAAAAGACAGTTAAACCAGGCAAAAGGGCAGATCAGGAACAGGCAGAATCGAGGGTCACAAAAATACCAAAAACAGATCATACACGGGGAATCAAACAGGACTTAAACGCGAGAGAGCTAGAACACTAGGGTAACAAAGACAATCTGGCAAAGACATGAGAAATGAGGCGGGGTTTAAATACACAGGAAACAAGACACAGCCAACAGTCTTTTGACCGAATAGACAGGACCACCATCAATGAACCTGGGCGGAGGGGGTGGGTCGGAGGGAGGGACCAAACGACTGGTCTTGACGGGCTTGATTCGGGAAACATGGAAAGTCGGATGGACCCTCATGGTCCGAGGAAGACGAAGGCGAACAGCAGCAGGGTTGATGATCGCCGAGATTGGGAAAGGGCCCACAAACCTGGGACCCAGCTTACGACACTCCCCCCGAACTGGCAGGTCTCGAGTGGAGAGCCATACTTTCTGGCCAACATGGTAGCGAGGAGCCGGTGTGCGATGACGATTAGCGGACCTCTCGTATCCAATATTGGTGCGTAGGAGGGCTGCCCGAGCCTTCCTCCAGGTGAGATGACATCGGCGCACCAGGGCGTGGGCTGAAGGAACAGAGACCTCCCCCTCAAGGTCCTGGAAAAGCGGAGGCTGGTACCCGTAGACACACTGGAATGGAGATAGACCAGTAGAAGCCACGGGAAGGGAGTTGTGGGCATACTCCACCCAGAGGAGCTGCTGCGACCAACTGGATGGACTTTGGGAGGTGATGCACCGGAGGGCCGTCTCCATCTCCTGATTGTACCTCTCCGTCTGGCCGTTGGTTTGGGGATGGAAGCCGGAGGAGAGGCTGACAGATGCCCCAAGCAGCCTGCAGAACTCCTTCCAGAAACGTGAGGCGAACTGGGGACCCCGGTCAGACACAACATCCTGAGGAAGACCATGGAGCCGAAACACATGAAACAGGACTGCCTCCGCTGTCTCCTTGGCAGAGGGCAGCTTAGGCAGGGCAATAAAGTGAGCCATCTTGGAAAACCGGTCAACGACAGTGAGGATGACTGTCTTACCCTCTGAGGGAGGCAACCCAGTGACAAAGTCCATGGACACATGCGACCAGGGGCGGTGTGGAACCGGCAAAGGCCTGAGTAGACCAGTAGGAGGGCGTCGGGAGACCTTGCTGCGGGCACAAACAGAACAGGCAGAGACAAAATCACGGGTATCCTCCCTGAGAGAGGGCCACCAGAAGCGTTGAGTTATAAGACTCAATGTTCTACTCACCCCAGGATGACAGCTAAGAGGAGAGGAGTGCCCCCATTGCAGGACTCGGGAACGGAGCGGGCCTGGAACAAAGAGCCGACCAGGAGGACAGCCATCAGGAACCTGGGCCTCCGAAAGGGCATGCTGGACCTCCTGCTCAATGTCCCAGGTCACCGCTGCGACCACACAGTCAGGGGGCAGGATGGGAGCTGCATCCCGAGGGCGGTCTCCTGCCTCAAACTGCCTAGAAAGGGCATCTGGTTTGACATTACGAGTCCCGGGGCGATAGTTGAAGTTAAATCTGGTAAAAAACAACACCCACCTGGCCTGCCTGGAGTTGAGCCTCTTAGCTCCACGGATGTACTCCAGATTTTTGTGGTTAGTCCAGACTAGAAATGGTTGCTCTGCCCCCTCCAACCAATGCCTCCACTCCTCCAATGCCAACTTCACAGCCAGCAGCTCCCGATTCCCCACGTCGTAGTTGTGCTCGGCGGCGGAGAGTTTCCTGGAGAAAAAGGCAGAGGGGTGAACCTTATTGTCCTTGGCAGAGCGTTGGGAGAGAACGGCCCCGACCCCCACATCAGAGGCGTCCACCTCAACGATGAACTGGAGTTTGGTGTTGGGCATCTGCAAAATAGGTGACGAGGAGAACCGGGACAGGAGGGCACGGAAGGCTGCCTCAGCCTCAGGAGACCAGGAGAACTTAGAGTTTGAGGAGGTGAGGGCATGTAGAGGAGCTGCGACCTGACTGAAGTTCCGGATGAAACGGCGATAAAAGTTGGCAAAACCCAGAAAGCGTTGGAGCTGTTTCCGGTCGGTGGGGACAGGCCAGTTTAAAACAGCCTTGACCTTTTCTGGGTCCATCTGGATCAGTCCTGGTGAAATCATAAGCCCGAGGAATGACACTGTGGTCTGGTGAAAATCACACTTCTCCGCCTTCACAAACAACTGATGCTGGAGCAGCCGATTCAACACCCGACGGACATGACCCACATGTTCCTCTTTGGACTGGGAAAAGATCAGAATGTCATCAAGATAAACAAACACGCAGACATTCAGCATATCTCTGAGGACATCATTTACCATTGACTGAAAAACAGCTGGGGCGTTTGTAAGTCCAAATGGCATCACCAAATACTCATAATGACCACTGGGTGTGTTGAATGCGGTTTTCTACTCGTCCCCTTCACGAATACGGACGAGGTGGTAAGCGTTGCGGAGATCCAGCTTAGTGAAGATGTGGGCCCCTTGAAGAAGCTCAAAGGCAGATGACAGGAGAGGAAGTGGGTAACGGTTCTTCACTGTGATGTCGTTCAGGCCACGATAATCAATACAAGGACGAAGGGTCTTATCTTTCTTTTCCACAAAGAAAAACCCAGCTCCTGCAGGGGAAGAGGAAGGACGGATGATCCCCGCAGACAGCGCCCCCTGTATGTAGTCATCCATGGCCTTTCTCTCAGGACTGGAGAGGGAGTACAGACGACCCTTGGGTGGAGCTGCACCATGGAGGAGCTCTATGGCGCAGTCGTATGGGCGATGTGGTGGCAAGGACGTGGCACGAACCTTATTAAAGACCTCCTTCAGGTCTAGGTAGACTTCACGCACCCTGGACAGGTCAGGAAACTCAGAAGAGGAATCAGCAGGCGAGGAAACCGACAGAGGAGACAAACAGGAAGACTGACAAGTAGGACTCCACCGTAACACTCTCCCAGTAGCCCAGTTCATGAGAGGGTTGTGTTTACACAGCCAGGGATAACCCAGGATAAGGGGGTATTGAGGAGAGTCAATAATAAAAAATGAAATAGTCTCATTGTGGTTACCTGACATCAACAGAGACAGAGGAGGAGTCTAGTCTGTGACCCAGTTGAGCAGGTGACCATCGAGAACGCTGGCCCGGCGTGGCTTGGACAGAGGGTGGAGTTGTAGATTCAGCTGGTGGGCCAGGTTCAGATCCATGAAGCTCTCGTCTGCCCCGGAGTCAATGAGGGCTGTAAGGGCCAGGGAATTCTTGGGAGAAGTGATGAGCTGAACAGGGGTCAAGGAGCGTGCTGGTGTAGAGGCAGTCACGGTGTGGCTCACCAGTAGGCCTCTGGTTACTGGCGAGCCAGGCCTTTTACCGGGCACTGAGCCAGGAAGTGCCCCATTTCCCCACAGTAGAGGCACAGTCCCTCACGATGGCGGCGCTGGCGTTCCTGTTGGTTCAGACGGGTACGACCAAGCTGCATAGGTTCCTCCTTGGGGCTAAAAGGCGCAGATCCAGGGCAGGCCGGAAAATCGGTTGATGAAGTTCTGACCACAGGGGTGTCCTAGAGCTGTTATGCCACCCATGCTGGTGACCGTCAGGGCCAGTAGCTCCTCTGAGCCGCTCTCGTTCCTGCATCCGGTTGTCAATCTTAATAGCAAGTTCCACAAGACCCTCAAAACTTGTAGGAAGATCAACCATGGTAAGTCTGTCCTTCATCTCTTCAGAGAGACTCAGGAAAAAAGTGTCTGCAAGTGCCTCGTCGTTCCACTGACTCTCAGCAGCCAGAGTGCGAAATCTGATGGCATGATCAAATACACGGCTTCTGCCTTGCTTGAGATTACCAAGTGCACGGGCTGCCTCACGGCCCGAGACAGGTTGACCAAAGACACGACCCAAAGCAGCAGAAAAAGTAGCTACAGAGTCACAGGTAGATGAATGTCTCTGCCACTCAGCCGTGGCCCACTCACGTGCTCGCCCCGTGAGATTAGTGATCATAAATGCTACTTTAGAACGCTCAGTGGCAAAGGTAAGAGGCTGCAGTTCAAAAGTTAGCGAGCAAAGAGTCAAAAATGAGCGGCACGTTTCAGGAGTGCCATCATACCTTTCGATGGGGGGTGCTCTGGGTTCTGAAAAATCAACCGGAGGATCCCTGGGTATTGGAGGTGGAGCAGGAACAGCTGGGCCTGTTGTAGCAGAAGACATGGAATCCAGACGAGTAACCACTTGGCGAGTCTGGGCAGCCAGGGCTTGTAGCTGCTCAGACAATGACTGAACTCCCGGTCCCAGGCTGGAAACTGCCCACTCCAAATCGGTGAGACGCTTCCCTTGAGCTCCCAGAGCATGATCAAACATCTCTCCCTCTGCTGGGTCCGACATGGCCAGATTGTACTGTAAAGGGCAGGTGTGTGTGGATCCAAATGCAGAGAGAGTCAGGCAGAAGTACAATGTCCGAAATCCAAATCTTTAATCCAAGAAACGTAGCAGAGGTCAAAATACCAAAAAGACAGTCAAACCAGGCAAAAGGGCAGATCAGGAACAGGCAGAATCGAGGGTCACAAAAATACCAAAAACAGATCATACACGGGGAATCAAACAGGACTTAAACGCGAGAGAGCTTGAACACTAGGGTAACAAAGACAATCTGGCAAAGACATGAGAAATGAGGCGGGGTTTAAATACACAGGAAACAAGACACAGGTGAAAGACATTAGGGCGGAGACAGCAATCAAAACAGGAGGGAAAAACCAGGAAGTAAAACAAACAGCAACACAACAGAACCAAGACTTCAAAATAAAACAGGAAATGCCAATAAAATGAATACAGATCCTGACAGGTTAGCACTCGAGCAATATGCCTGGCTGTGCTAACGATGTCACCAGGAGCATATGCTTGCCACAGTTATTAAACCTGCATGTACAAAAGTTTCAGCTCCACACACACCCCACCACTTTTTGGATTAGCCGGGAGTTAGGCGGTTCAGGCACTGCCAAGATGGGTACGACAGAGCAGCTCACAAAACGGGTCTTCAGAAAACTATGGGTGATGTCACTGTGGGTACATTCATTTTTACATACAGTCAGTTAGGAGCCTTCCTTGAAGAGACTATTCGAATGCAGTCTTCCATCACACTTTGTTGAATTGTTTTACATTTTGAATTGGCCAAGCATAAAAACGTATTTATTTATATTATTTATTATTTGATATTTTAAGGGTTTTTTGGGTTTTTTTTTTCAGCATTTCATTCAGGTTTTTTTAAAGTACAAATTGAAAATGCGCATAAAAACAGTTGGATTGAAACCCACTTATTGGTGACGACAATGCTTTCAGTCACCAGAGGGGGGAGCTGCAGATAAACCCAACTGATTGATTCAATGACCTGATGCGGTTTCCGTTCAGTTTGAAAATTTGGCATCCAAGATGTTGAGGTGTACTCATAGGATGTACTCCTGTTATTAGGCAGACATAAATGGATTAATCAAATAAAAATATTTTAGTCTTTCGAAATTTGTTTAAATGATCATTATCATTAATAACCATGAATTTATCATTTAAAAAGACCAAAAGGATATAGAATTATTTTTAATTAACTTTTTTTTTTTTTTTTTTTCACACATTGAGACTTAACTTGGGTCTGGCCTCATTGTTCTGCTGCTCTACACGCAGAAGCCTGGCCGAGTATCGTGGGGTTCAGTTAGTTTTGAACTACATCAGGGCCTGTCACTGTCATTGTCCCTTCAGTGAAAACACGCAGTGTCGCGTGTTTTCATCCTCTTGTGATGTCGACCACACTGTGTCCTACAGAACTGCTGACTCCTGAGATCAACGACAACATGGTGAGTTTGTTTTACATGTGTCTGACCCACCTAGCTATGGCTAAAAGCAGCTAACGTTATCTAGCTAGCTACAAACTCGTAGCGTTGTGGTATTTCGGTTTAAGAGGCACATCTAATTCTGGGACGTGAATTACGGATTTTATTTAATGGAAGAATTGGTTATTTTGGCATTTCAAAGTTGTTTTATTGCCACCAAGAAAGGTATCTTAAAGATGGCGTAAACCTATTGAGATAATGTTATAGTAACTTTTTTTTGGGGCTTCCAAAAGTGATGTATGATGATCCATGTAGATCCGAGGTGACACAAGTTACTGTTTCAATAAAAGTACAAACACCACAATGAAAACGCGCTCCAAAAACATTTTCTGTTTTCAAAGTCTTAATCTGTAAAGTAACTAGTAATTATACTTGTCAAACACAAATTACAAGTACCTAAAAACTTGTAGACTAAGCACTATATTGAGTACTTAGTTACTTTTGACATCTGATGTATGAATTTATTCGTGTAATTGTTTTTCTTTCATAGTTTGTTCCAAACTTCACAGGATTGGGGAGGTTTCAGATTTTGGTGGAACTGGAAACACAGCCTAGAGACATAGAGAGTCTACTGTGTAAAAATACATTTTACTGTTACTGAAATGTTGCTGGGAAACCATTTCTGGTGCAGCATCGGTGGAGGACCTCTTTTGGATCCCAATTTGACAAATAACAGTTTGGATAAAAAATTCAGTATGTATTTCTAAAGTTTAAGCATTATGTTGGGAATTTTCAAAATTCCCAAAATGTAGACGTGTCTTCAACCTATTATTGTGGGATTGACAAGTGATCAGGGATGTAGCAGTTCTCAGCAACTGTTAGGCTGATATGAACTTTAATAGGCAAATTCTCAGTACACAGCATAGTAGGAAAAATGGCCTTTGGTGTTATTCTTAAATTTGATAATATTCAAGTAACTGGTGGCATGAAAAGAAGTACATTTACTTAAATATGAATTTGAGGTACTTGTAGCCGACTTTACTTGAGTATTTTCATTATATACCACTTTGAAGACATATGAAGAGCATATAAAATAAGATATGTTGATTAATCGATTAGTTGATCACCAATTAATTGACAGTTTTGAAAACCAATTAATCAACCAATTTTTCAAGCAGAGTATTCATGGTTCCAGCTTCTCAAATGTAAAGATTTGCCGTTTCTCTTTGTTTTAAACATAAATTTGGGATTCGGACTGCTGTTTTTTTCTGACATTTGACAGACTAAACAATTCATTGTTTAATCAAGAAAAATTATTATCTGTAATGAAAATAATTATTTATTGCAGACCCTTAAAAATGAATTAGTTCAAGTCAATAAAAGAGTATTTTAATAATACAAAACAGTCACAAGGACAGTTTTTCTGCATTGATTACTTGCTTGTGATAGTTTACGAATACTAATGTACTTTTACTTAAGTAACATCTTCAATGCATGACATTTAGTTGGAGTATTTTTACAGCGTGGTATTGCTTCTTATTTATTGTCATATCTGAGCACAGGGCAATAGAGGGAGCCATTGCTTTCTTTATAGAGACTACTTTCTTGACAATTGTTGCAACAGCGCTTCTTTACTGTAGCATCTCTAATTTACAATCCTACAGAGAGACCCACCTCCACACATCTCTCTCTCCCTCTCTCTCCCTTTCTATCTGTCTGTCTTTTGCCCCCCCCCCCCCCTTAGAGCGAGGGGAGGAGAGCGAGCGAGTGAGCGCAGTTTGAGTTGTGATCTGCGCTCTACACCAGCCAGAGGTGTGTTTTCGGCTCCACACTCTCTCTCACTGTATCTCTGGGTAGCAGCACCTCACCATGCAGCCAGCCTGAGTGCCATTTCTAACAGCTGTGTTGCCAAATGGTTACAGCTCATCTGGAGGGAAGGTAGCATCTTGCTTTGAGGAGGACAGAAGATAACAGAAGACTGACCAGTTGCAGAGAGAGGGGGGATATAGCTGAAAGCCCCCCCCCCTCGCCTCACAAAACAGAGCAAAAACGGAAGGCTTTGGAGTATTCAATTTTTTCTTTCGTTTTATATTTTTCTTATTCCTCATCGCGGTGCTGGGAGGTGCTTCATCTTTTCATATAGTCTCTCTCTCCATCATTTGCCTCCTCATCTACTTCTCCATCTACCTGGTGTATAATTTCCTCTATTTATGAGTGAGAGAAAAAAGAAAGGAGGGAGGAGTTTTGTTTTAATTTTTGTTCTTTCTTTCCTCCTCTCCACTCTTTCGTCCCTTTCACCAAACCAGATCATACCTTTCAGTCCTTCCTTGCCATTTCATCTCTAACTGCTGCCATCAGTTCCCCCATCCTATGCCTCTTTCTGTCTCTAAACTCTAATGTTATATGAACTTGGATGAATTTTCTTCAAAGACAACTAAAAAAACTCCTCATGAATGACTCTTTTTTTCCCCCTTTTCCTTCTCTTTTTGTCCCTCCACACCCATTTTCTTTGAATCACACTCTTGCGGGATTCTTAAATGTTACTCTAGGTAGGTTAACTATCGTTTAGTGTCTGTCTATCTGTCTGTCTGTGTGTATTTGTGTGTGCTTTACGTATACATAAAACACACATTAACACACACATGCACTCGCACACTAAACTATGCCTAAAAAGACAGTGTTAAGTGAGTCGATATTGGTCTGGTCTCGCATCGTTTTCACATCCTCCCCTCATCTGTCCTTCTCAACATGGCAAAGTGCACCCATTTTTAATTGTTGTCTTTGAGAAATCTTTTTATTTGTCCACATGTCATGTCCCCTTTTCTGTTTAATAAAGGTATCAATTTGTTTTGCAACCTGTTGTAAAGGGGAAAACAATAAGTGTAGTCCTGATTATAATTTGGTAAAGTTGGGGATATTTACTTTATATTCTATTCATGTTATTTATTGAGCTGCATTCGAAGCTAATGGGCATCTCAAGTCATTAAGAGTGTATCCCATTTCATGCTTGATTTGTGCTTATTTTCATCCTGCCAGTCCATCAGCAGCCATTAGTTCTTTTACTGCCCCTTCTTATACACCACCCTCCCAACACAGACACACAGACAGACAGACCCACAATCCTAAATCCTAAATTCGCCCCTTATCATCATCATAAATATTTTCAGAATTGAATTCTCGTGCTTTTGCATGTTTTCAATTTTCCCTTCCCTCACTTTGATCGGTTTCCATCCAGAACTGGTTGTTTTTCATCCCTGAAGCTCTTCCCCCTTCACTTGTCTTCATCCTCATCCTCTACCAGGCAAGAGAGACCGAGAGTTGGCATTAGTTGGCTGTTGAACAGTGGATTAGGCGGGTAATGCCTTGCTGTGGATCTGAGGTGTAATAGACAGCGTGTGCAGGTTGTAGATAGAGACAGACTGATAGACAGATAAAAATAGATAGAACTTAATATCCCATCTCATCACTATACCCTTCTCTCTCCTCCTCTGTCACATTTTCCTCCTTTCTTTACGTTGTGTTTGATGCTTCGTCTCTACTTCACACTGCCACACCTTTTTGGGAGCGATGTTTTAAAGCATCACCACTGCTAGTCTGTTCTCAGTAAGTTTTTAGCCTATATCCACGGACATCAACCTGAAATTGCCTGTGCACTCACCTTAAGGTGAAAAATTACACCCAGTAGCGTAGGCCCACACCAGCCACTTTAGTCTCTTTTTCTCCCCTTTCTTATGGACTCAAAAAGGGCCTTAATTAATCCCTCTTTCTTGATTGTTCTGAGAGTGGGATATCGTCATGAAGGAATATGAAGGACCACTCGTTCTGCTCTGTCTTTGCTTTTGTGTCTCAACTCTGCTACTCTGTAAAACATCTCCACTACAGTCTATAAATTATGTGTTACAGAAAAGAGTTAATTAGGTGAGTAGTGAATTAATATAGCACTCACTTTTTCTTGGCAACTGAGTGTATGCACATGCATGAACAGTAGGTGTGTGCACTGAATGTGTGTGTGCAGGAGTACAGCAAATCGAGAGAGTGTTGTGCATGTGTTTGTGTGTGTGTGTGTGTGTGTGTGTGTGTGTGCATTTGAATGTCTGCATGATGCTGATGGCAGTGTATTCTGCATGAACTTTCATCAGCAGGTTCTCTGTAAAGGGTGTTTTTTATATTTTCCACCGCATTTGCTCGCACTGTTAAACCTTTCTTCATCCTGCTGTGACTAATTGGCTGTTTATCAGGCCATGCCTTTGATCTTTATCCATTTTCTTTATATTTACTCTTCTATCTCTATGAATTTCATGCATTATCACTGCTTTGAAGGATGATTCTGAGCAAGCACTATTTCAAATACATGGAAGAAACCAATCCAAAGTGCTCTGTTAATTTGGTTAAATCTGTCATCAGTTGACTCACTCAATTAGTCCAGTGCACTGTGCAGGTGCATGCATTTACATGCATTTGTTTTAGTCCTGTTCCTGTCCTTATTGTGCATTTTATTTGGTTGTTTGTTAACCAATGCCATGCTGATGCTGTCCTCCTCCTCGTCCTCGTCCTCCTCTTCCTCCTCCATCTCCATTACATTTCTTTTTGTTTCCTGCTCGATGGATCTGCAGCAGATCTCTGAAATTGACTAGATCTCTGGAAATGAATCACAGATCTAATGTGACTCATACACCAGTTTTACTGTATTAGGCTCTGCAGCATGACCTTAATGAGCACACTGTGCACTATAGATGACATACTAGGCTGTATATGTCTCAGAGTGCATCATATATTGCCTAGGTGATCCAGTGCTTTGTTAGCTTTTCCACAACCAGAGGCTCAACTATGAGGTCTTATTTTATATTAAAATTTTTAATGAATGAACTAATCAACTGAATAGCTAATTAACAGTGACATAATTATGCTAAAGATGATTAAAGCAAATTATTCCACATTTCCCTAACTGAAGTATGAATCCAGTCTGTATAGTATCTTTTGCCCGTACTAAAACCTTTCTGACAACAAAAAATACTTAAGCGTCCGAAGACATTCTGCAGTCACTTCATATTTGAATATATCATCAGATTTCTAGACGTATGCAAACTTAAAACATAGCAAGGGTCTTATATCAGCTTCCTCTTAGATATTCCCTGTTAACAGAGGGAAAGAGTGGGCCCCTGCCCTAAAAGTTTCAACTTGATTTTAACTGAGTGTCTCTAAGCACAAACAGTCTAAATGATTTAGGACATCTTTCAAAAGATTGGTGCCATGTTGCCACGCTGCAAGCACACAGTAGTTTAAATATAAAGGCTTTAAAGGGCATGCTCACCTCTCGGGTTTAAGTCTAATGAAGGATTTATGTTCAAAAGAGCAGTCATTAAAACTGTGTTAGGGTTGTTGAGATCTTTAAATACTGTGCACATCAAAACAGAAAACAGTTAGCAAACATGATTTCAACCAAGGTGTCCACAAAGCAGAAGATGAAACTTAAACAGTAACCAAAGTTTTTATTTAAAGAAAACCAATCTGGTTAGTTTGTTTGACATAGACAGAAAAAATAATATTAAAACCTTTTCTTCCATAAAAGATAACTCAAACCGAATAATACAATTCAAAATTTTGAAAAGCTGTTGGTTCATAACTTAGTGAGGGAAGTGAACAAACAAAAAAACCTCATTTAGTTGTTTTCTGCAAAGGTTTATTTAAGGATATATTGTATCATTCTGCATAATTCAAGGTAACTGTGGCATCTTAATACTCAGAGAGAGTCAGAGATAATTATTAGACTTTGAAGGAGTCAGAGAAAAAAGATGGATTTTTGTAAATAAAATTTGTTGAATGAATAATTCATTACACTGCCAGACAGGATTAAAATTCTACACATGCGGATATCTTCTGACTATTTTCCTAAGGCTAAACTGCATATACCTACATACTTCCTCAAAATACACACATAATAAACACACACACACATTCCCAGATACAGACATATCCCTGTGAACATTATACACGTTTAAATGAAGACTGGAAATGTTGGCCAAACATTGGTTTATTGCAGATATGCCCTTGTGTGTATCTGCAGATAATCTGGTATGCAGGATGAAATAACTAAATGTCGGGTTCTTTTGTAACCAATGGTCCAAAACCAAAAAGTTATTAAGTTGACTGCCTAAGACCAAGAAAACCACCAAATATTCACCTTTGAGAAGATGCAACAAGAGAATTTTTAGGCTTTTTTTTTTTTTTTTTTTTTTAGCTGTAACAATTAATTAATTCTCAAAATATTTGCTGGTTAATTTTGTGTTGATGGACTGCTAGATCAATCAAAACGAATTGTTTCAGCTCTCTTTAAGAGATTACACTGCCGGACCAAAGTTAACACAGAAGATAAATATTTTCCCAGTTCATCTCCCCACTAATTCCTACCTCTGTTAAAGCATGAAATTTTAGGATTTTTAGTAGCATCAAACAACGTAACATCAAGCTAAGTTTTTACCCTTTTTTAAAAAGTTTTTTTATTTTGGGCCCCAAAATTGAGAGTCAGTGTGACCCATGCACTAATTAACCACCTTAATGTTCTTATTACCTGACTATCAATAAAGGCAGAAATACTGATTAAAATGCAAACATGTAAGAATGTAAGTAAACCATGTGAAATGCTTCACTTAAAGAAAAATACCATAGAAAAAATAAAAACCTGAGTAACACACAATATAAGCAGATACCAGAAACCTCAATTGAGGGAAACTGTTTTAGGATAAAATAACCAGACATTAATGCAATCATATAAAAAGCCAGTCGAGCCATAAAGCAGTTCTGCTCACTGAATGGCAACAAGTGCCCCAATATTAAAGAGGAGGCACTTTGTTATAAACAGTTTGGCAAATTCTCTGATGACTAATTGATAATCTCACAGGATATCGTGAGATATCATCTCCCCTGACCCTAATGCACATGTGTCAGGACCCATATTTTAAGAAACGAAGGGATAAAGCAAAGATAAAACAAAAGCACTCTGAGCATCTCCTGTCAAAAAAAAAGTAACATTACTGTGCAACAACAACACATTCAACACATTCAAATTGCAGTGAAAGTGGGCATGTAGACACAATGGCTTGGCTGAGTTAAGCCTTGACCTCAGAGGCAATTGACTTGTGTACACAGTGGCATTCAGCCTTCAACAACAACACATACATCCACAGCCGTACTCTGCCATCTGACTCTGCCCTTCTCTTCTTCTCCCTTCCAGACTGAGAGAGAGAAGAGCGCAGAGCGGTCCAGAAAACTGATGATCATGACTGGCTAAAGCAAGCAAAGGCACGGAGTGAAAGAAAGCCAAAGAAGAAGGAAGGAAGGAAGGGAGGGAAGAAGAAGAAGAAGAAGAAGGAGGAGGAGGAGAAGAAGAAGAAGAGGAGGAGGAGTACGCACACACACACACACACATACTGCTGCTCATCTCCTCATCTCCACGGCAACCGTGTTCACACGCTTGCAGACTTCTGGGAGGAGACCTCGGCGTGCTGTATCACCAGCGTTGGAGGAAGGGGATGGAGAGAGGCGAATGAAAGAAGATCCCTTCATCACTCTCCATCCACCATCTTTTTGTTTCTTTTATTGAGTTCACGCTGACATTTTGAGTTGATGCTCAACTTTTAAATTCTTCCAAAATCTGAGTTAAAACCATCTTTCAACCAGCTTGGATCTGTTTTTTTGCAGATTAGGCTTTTTTGGCGCCTTACATCTAAAATCATTGTTTCATAGCAATTCGCTGCACTCCTGAACACACAGTCTTTATGTTTACACAAACAGGATTCAAATGAATGATTTAATTCTAATTATTGTAAATTCTGTACATATTATTACACTTTAAAAAGCTAACTCTTACTGCATCTCCATACTGATAACACCCCGACATCGCTCACCTCCACCCTCCTGCATCCCTCGCCCTGCAAGACCCCACCTCAGTCTTCTGTGCGTGACTTCATCTGTCTACCATCCCTTCATCCGAGGCTATGAGAGGAGGAGTCGAATCCCAGATCACTCCATCATGCCAGTTCTGAAGAGTAGAGAGGAGATCCGGGCTGGCAATGTTCAAGGTAGGCCTGCTATTTGAGTAATTGTTTGTCCATGAGCATTTCCTGAAACTTTTCTCCAAAAAATCCACTCCATGCTGATGTGAATTTTAGCTGAACTTTTGCTTCAAACTTTTTTTTTTTGCAAAAATAGTCATAATTTAGGGTATTATTTTGATTAAAATAAAACATAAAAGATGAACCGATTATGAAAATTACCTAATATTTTTTGTGACAGTCGACAATCGATTTAATCAACTACTCATTTCAGCTCCAGTTCCAACAGTATCAAAGCATCATTTCTCACGTTGAGTCACCGTCATAACTATTAATATCCAACAGTTGTGAGTGTTTTGTTTCCTTTGTTTTCCATTAATTCAAACCTAATTTTAACACAGAAATTGTCGTCATTCATGAAAATTTCAGGTCATGGAAAATGTCAGCAGAGGTGGAAATAATGGGTCTACAGATGTTTCATGTTGGATATTAGATAATAAAAATGTTCTGTACTTTGTGATGACACATCTGGCGCTTCTTGAGATAATTGCCTCAAGGATCTGCTTTATGGTTTTGTTTGTTTTTTTTTTTGGTCATATTAAAGAATCACTAGGCTTAATTTTTCATGAAAAATATAAAGTAGGGAGCAGTTTACTGGGCTGTACAATTTACAGCCAACACTTCTTCATAACAATATATTCTCGAAATTGACTCTAAACAGAAAGATGCAGAGAAACTTGGATCTCTATGCGACTGGTTTTTATTTGCTTTTTTCAAAGTTGGTAACAATATATTAGTAAATCATTTGATAAATGAGGCCCAGTATGTACACAAGTCTTTATTCTGAAGAAGCCCATCGTCATTCTTGATTCGTTTTCATTTTGAGAGCAAGAGAGGACAGGAATGAGAAGGACAAGAGGATAAGAGCAAAACATTCATAGTGAAAAAGAACAAAGGAGAAGTTGTCTTTTTTTTTTTTTTTTTGGTCACAGATTCTTTCTCGCGGTGCTTCGTGAGGGAGCCCAGCGTTGAGATAAGGGATAACAATGCACTAGCTTCAATAAGCCCATCAAAACCAGGAGTTGTGCTAATTCACAAGGAAAAACAGGTCTAGACAATAGTAACCGTATGAAGCAAGAGAGCGGAGAAGCTGGAGCCTATTTTATTGCTGAGCTTGTGCTCCTTTCAGCAGCCGCTCAGGAGTTTGACGGATAAAAGGCACATTTAAAAAGTTGGTAAGATAATGGAAAGACTTGTCGCAGAGGCAGTGTGACAACAGAGTACAAGAGTAGAGATAAAGTAAAATCGGCTCAAAAGGCGAATTCACACGTGGCATTCATGAGCACAGAATGAACCTTTAGACCTGTGGAAAGTGTTTTGAACTTTTACAGTCATCTTACCTCATGTACGTGAGCATTTTTGAAACAGAAAATGTGCAAAAAAATCCTGCCTTCTGTCACAGTGTCCAGCTCCTGCCAATGGAGCAGCTCCAGGATTTGTCTCCTGGTGGCATCGCGGATTAGATACTTGGCTGGATTGTTTCTAGCTTTGGGTGAGACTAGTTTACGATCACAAATCTAAACTGAGCTTTCCCACATTTGCATTCATAGACTCACAAGATCTGATGTAACCATCTAATTATGATGCGCCTCTTTGTTGAAGCGTGACTTAGAGGAGGTGTGTGACAGCTGGTGTGTCCCTCCCTCATAACACAACAGCAACAGCTTCAACACTGAACAGACCTACTGTATTCTGCTCAGTTACTCACATATGCTGCACAGACCCTGCACTCTACTGTTCCCAAATTTCTCCTCAAGATATTTCTATCAAAACCTCATCATTCATCTCAACAGTTGGGTATTGGCTGACACTGCAGGCTTGAAATGACTGCATGTGAACTATGTTTCTAGGGCAGATTTTCAATGTGACAAAAAAAAAAAAAAAAGATGGGAAAGAAAATTACTGAGTAAGCAAGGGGTTAAGGCGTGGCAGACAGAAAAAGAGACAGACAGGCAAAGATCCAGGCGCAGGCGGTAAATCCAGTGGGAGCTTCACTGACAGTGGATGAAGGAGGCAGCTTTGTAGACAGATGTAGCTCTGAGTGCGTAAGCAACAAGGCCCGGTAGGGGCGTGTTGCTGCAGCGTCGTGAGGCTGCATGTTTTTGGCGAGTGGGTTGGGTAGAGGGGATTACTGGATCCGAGCGTTGGCTCTCTCGTCAGACGGGCACCGTGGCCCCCTGATTTGATTGGTGGACTGTGAACAGAGTAGAGACAGTGAAGTGCCATGAATATATGGGCATCGAGATGTTGACGCTGGGACTCGCAGCCAGCCGGCTGAGTCAGTTTTGGATGCGAGCCTCATGTGACCAGCTTTACAAATGTTGATTGAGTCGTTGAGAGATTACAGGTGCTGAGCAGCCTGGTGTTTATTGTTTACTCAGAGCCAGAGAGAGAGAGTGAGAGAAGTGCAAAGTAGTTAGACAACACCTCAGAAATACATCTGTTATCCATGCATCCAGAGTAAAAAAAAAAAAAAAATACAACACTGTAAAAAAAAAAAAAAAAAATTAACAAAAAATCTTCCCTCAGTTGCTAGTTTTGCACTGCACATAAGATACAGAGGTCATTAGTGTTCATATGGCTGTTTCATGCAACTTTTTTATTTTTTCTTCACCTCTTGACAGGAATTGGTTACCCTTCTCTACATAGGTTAGCAGAGGCCTTTAGGAATACCTTGGCAGGTTAGGGAGGTGTTTCTGACATTTTGTCCATCATATTCATATCAGTGAATGTAGACTAAATTGCATGCAGGACAATTCAACAGTGCCACAAACTGCAGCCGCCGAAAATTGGCCTTAACGTTCAATCGATACCTCTATAAAAACATTTTCAAGTAAAAAAATGAACATTGAAACCTTCATAAAGTTAGGATTCATTGCAGGAGTTGTGAAGTGACAGCGCTGTTACTTTTTTGAAAAGTCAAGTTTAAATGAAATAGACAGCAACGTGTAATCATTTTTGAATTAATCTGAATGCAACACTTGCAGTCTAATCCTATACTACGTTGTAGTATTGACCCTGCTTCCTTTGCTGCTACCGCACTTGAGTGACAAAGTAATGTCACTTTAATTTGAATTTAGCAAAGTCAGCACAGCAAAATCTTCATCTGAGATTTTTCCATCTATGGTTTTGCATGAGTCATCCTCCGCATCACTTCTCAAATGATTTGCTCTCATGATTATTCATTCAGCACACTTTGCTAGTTTTCTCCATTATATGCTAATGAAGAAAACAACAATATGGGTCAGAAGGACAGTGCAATTTATGATAGCCCCCTGCTGGAGTTCAAGGCACAGCCTGTTGCACTTAACACGCTGTGAATTTTGAATTTAAAAGATGGTTACAGATTAAATGTGTTTGCAGTTTAAATGGTAGTTTTAAAGAAAGGGAAAAAAGGACAGTCCAAACAGATAGAATTATTTAATAAACTGGAAACTGAGTGTTAAAACCGGCCTATTTTTGTTAGAGGCAGAAACTCGAGATGCTTCTTCTACCTCTCCTCTTCTATACGTAGCCATGTGTGACTGTGAGAGAAGGAGGAAGAGCTAAGAATAGAGAAAAGGGGGCCCAATACTGTGATGCCGCCTCTACCCACGTTGCTCAGCTTGTTGGTGTGCCGTTCTGTCACTGAAGTCAGCAGGCAGTTTTTCGCTGATATCTGTCTGTGCAGGTTCTGCTGAAACTGAACACAATACAATCTCCATCTATTGCTGTATAAGTAATTTTCTTCTTCACGGAGGTGTCAGATGCAGGAATGCAGCTAAAGATATGTTCACTAATAACATGATCAGAATGTCTGGGCTGGCACATACAGAAATTTCATCAGAAACTGTCACTTTTCATGTCAAGCCAAAGGGAGGCCTTTTGAAGCTCTTCAATACAAAGAGGGAAGAGAGTCAGAGGATTTTTTTTTTTTTTCATATAATTTTTCATGCACGAATGGAAGAGACTGATAGAACAAAAGACAAGATCTGCGGGCTGAGAGAAGGGTCGAGGTGCGGAGATGAGAGGAGCTGATGGAGGGTTTGATAGCTGAACAAGATTGAGTAATATTTGATGATACTGTCCTCAAAAGGCTCACAAGTAACAGACGCCAGGACTCCCAGGAAATCATGTGATGCAGATGTTTTTGCTAAAAGGGAATGATAAGCTGATAATCGTGTTTTCAAAGATGGAGAGGGAAATGATGAAAGAAAAATGTGGAAGAGAAAAATATTTGATCGTGTGAGGAGAAGAAATAGATTTGTGTGATGCTGCTTATTAACAGACATTTGGCTTGAATTAGGAGGGAATCTTGACAAGTTTAGATCTTGTTGGCTGCTCATTCATTCACGATAATTGCCATATGTCAGTAATAATACCTGGCGAATGAAAGGGTAAAGTTATTATTTTTGTATCCTTAATAAAGGAAAGATTAGAAAATCTATTAAATTACAATCTGATTTCTTTATTGCTTGCTGTGTTGTTAATATTTCACAACTTTTTAGCAGCGCTAATAGTGGGTATTATCTCTTTGACATCTCCAGTGGCTGCGTTTGCAAACCTGTTCCAAGTGTCAATGAATCTGTCTCCATTTGGCCCTCCGTGGGGGCAACTTTTCAATTAATTAGGTGTGACTGGAGACTGGGAGTGGGTGTGGACAGCAGACAGCTGCAGAGGCGAGAAGGAAATTACCCCCCCAGATAAGAAACAGCACAAGCTCAGTGGGGAAGAGCTGCAGTTGTCAGTGTGGTTTTTTTTTTTTTTTTGTGTGTGTGTGTGTGTGTGTGTGTTTTTTTTAATTTTTTTTCTAACAAAGCAGAGGAACAGGTGATCAGTGAGACAGAGGCAAGGCCGAGAGGTAGAGCTAACCTCTCGGGGGTAAATTGGAAGGTGAGGAAAGAGAAAAAGAGGACATGTAACCATGTGTCTGGGGCTCTGTTGCCCCATTTAGGCCTAAGTGGTGAAGAGTGTGTGGGCTTATATTACTGAGATTTATTTGTGGGAGTTTTGGTCTATGCAGTTGGATCTTGAAACAAATGTTCCAAGTTCATGTTGGATGAAGAGCTGAGATGATTAGATGATTAATCGGTTATTATTAGGCAACTATTTTGATACTTATCATTAGCAAGGAAAAATGTGAGTCAGCTATGAAGATCAGCAGCTTCTTCTCGTTCTGAATTCACCATAATTTGAATATCCTTGGGTCTATCTTTTGGACTCTTGGTTGGACAGCAATTTAAAGATGCCACAATGGCCTTCAGGATTATTTCAGTATGTATGCATGTGAGTCTGAATATTTCTGATGTAGATAGAAAGATAAATAGATGTATTTGACAATAATTAAAGCAAAGACAAGACCACAGACGCCCAGTCATGAAATACACTCTAGGTACACCTGTAAACTCTAACAGGCTACAACAATCCAATGCAATAGCTCTGCCATAAATTTTACCTTTACGAATTTATGGCATAACTATTGTATTCGATTCCATTAGATTTTGCAGGTGTCCCTTATAAAGTGGCCACAGCATGTTCATTTAAAGGCTTAGACAATAAAGCTACAAAGCGGACCAAATCAACACATTAATGAAGCACACTTGGAGCAATATTGATTATTTAACAATCATTTCTTTATCAAGCGTGTAAAACCCCTCTCAGTCTACTGTGGTGTCAAAGATCCTACTACCTGTTTGAGAGTACAGCTGTGTAGAAGTATGTATTTTTACCCATGGAGTTTCTAAATCTAAAAAGAAATATGAGTTGAGCTTCCTGTCATTGTATAATTAATAATTATATGATTATATCACTGACAAAGTGAAATAGTTGGAACTGAATTCTTTATAAATCATTACCATAAGGAATTTTATGACACCCTTACTAACAAAAAGTAGCACGTCAATGATGTAATCGCTTGGATGTCTCAGGTTATCAGCAATGAATCTCCAGGCTTTTTAAAAAAAAAATTTTTTTAATCTTTTTTGATGAAGAAGCTGAAAGAGAATCAGTAGATCAATTTATATTTAAATGAAAGCCCGAAATCAGAGCATGATTCACTGTTCGTACAGTCTTGTCAGCTTGTGAACATAATGAATGAGATGGTCAGTGGTTTCGGTTAATAATCTGAAAGACCAGGACCAGCTGTGTACAGAGAGGATGTTCACGTCCATGTGAACAACTCTTTGGGTGCTCAGTTTAATTTATTCGGTTCAGCTGGCTTTATAGGAATGGATAATAAATGAAATACTCTGATACATAAAAACAATTACTACATAACAATAAGCATTTAACGCTGAAAATAGCTGAAAAATATTACCATCACATACATAACACATCGTAGAGTGTTAGTTTTCTCGTCTTTCAGCTTGTGACAGCTGTGTTGTGCAGTTCGCGTGTATGTGGTGGATCTCTCTTCGCTGTGATTTACTGCGGAATTATAATTGTTATGTAGTTCATCATTAACGGCTCTATTGTCATCACTTTTTAGCGATAACACTGTCTGGCTTTAATTCACCTGCTGAATCTAGTCTTCTCTTGTGCTTTTATTACTATACTTCACTACTTCACTAAAAAATCGGTGCAAAACACGAGGTCACATGCTCAAGGTCAATAAGGACATAACCCAACTCACCTGCTAATTTTATTCAAATATACACACAGCACTCTTTCACTGTGTGAAAAATGGCTGGGTGAAGTGGAATGTAGTTATTAATAATTAATGCTCAGTCAGTAACATTACTTGTCACACCTTTTTAAACAGCTGTATGAATTACAATGGTGCCTTGTATGACTCACCCAACAGAGAGGAAAGTGCAAACCCGGTTCTCCAAGCAGGAAAAGAATTAGTGTGAATATACACGGCACCACAAATATGCAGCTAAAGCCACATTGTGTTCCCTTTTTTAAGTTGAATTTAAATTTGTGGGTGTATTTAAACCCAGTCTAAATGTTTCCTCTGCAAGATGAAGCATGGTTTCATGTTGTAACACAGTGATGCACAAATACTGGTAAAAATCAGTCATTTTCTAGAATTAGTTCTGTCATAACAATATTGTCATTATTAATGTATAAAATGTTTAATATTCCGCATTATTCTGCAATTGACACACATTTCATATGTATTTTTTGTTTGGTTTTTCCAATGGAATCCCCAAAATATCAGGATAAGATTTGATGTGATGTGTGTGATGATATTTGATATGACAGACCTGGTCCAACATCATAAAATGCTTAATTTGAATACGTAAACAAAAATACAAAACACATAGATGAAGAGCGTTTCAAGAGTTGAAAAATAGCAACATGTTGTAGCCTTACATGCTACATGTGTCTTTGCCTACCCATGGAATCATTGCAGATGTTTTGTGGTTGTTGTTAGGTCGGTGACCAGCAGGAAGTTCGTGATGACTGAAATGTCACAGGATCTTTTAGACTTGGTCTGTATCAGTGGATAAAGGCCTGGGTGTGTAAATACATTCAACAAAATGTCTTGGCACAGCTACAGGTGTTAACAGAGGTCTGAGGATGCCTTGTGGGAGACTCTGGTCTCAGGTCTTAGAGTGAGGACTCGGGTAATTAAGAGGAGCTGTAGAAGAGACAGAGTGGATATTTGGTCTGTCATTACAACTACTCCCATGAGTCTTAGACGCCGTAGGCATGCTATCAAAACCTCAAGAGAGCTTTAGCATTTGAATGCCCAAATTGGGAGACCAGTTAAGTAGCTGATACCACAGAACAATGTGGACAGAAAACTCCACTATCTGATTTGAGCTTTTCAGAAAGAGCATTGAAGGAAACCTGAGAAAACAAATTATCGGCTGTGGCTGGAAAGCGGGTGTGACCGGCTTTTTATAGACTGCGCTGCTTCTGATAAAATAACATATTGTATCTGAGTGAGTTATAATAGCTTTTAGAAAGACAAAAAAAAACAAAAAACAAGGTAGAAACCAACAGTATCCAGCATAGACCCTTGTGACATATCGTACATATTGCAGGGACAAGGCACACAGTAGGGCTACATGTACTGTGTAGCTATGAAGCAGTGGTGGTCCAGACCCTCTGAGGCTCTAAAGGCCCCCGTATAGCTGCAGAAGGGGACACGTCACTTTGCTGCTAAATTAAGTCCAGAGCAGGAGATATAACCTCAGTGGAATAAATGGCTTCAATGAGGTAATGAAGACCCCGGGGGATAGATGGATCCTGCCTCAACCCTGTATTTTCTCCGTCCTTGTGTCTCTGGGTGTGTATTTCTGTTGTGTATATGTATGTGTGCATATCAGTTGCACTGGTGTGGTCGTGTATGTGTGTGCGCTCGCAGTTTTGCGTGTGTGTGCTCCTGGTCAGTTTATTTGCCTCTGATGAAGAGACCATATAATGTTATTTAGAGAGCTGCAGGCAACCTCAACACGATGGTAGAGATCTGTAGTGCTTCTCATTGTAAGAGCAATTAGCAGAGAGAGGATTCTTGACCAGACTAAAGTGCACTTAATGAAACACCCAAGACCCTCTTCAATAAACTAGTGATTTTTTTCTACCATTCTGGCCCTTCTGCAAGACTGTAGTGAGATGACAGATTATTCAATAGGGAAGACAGTATTAGAGGATCACTCAAAGGTTCCAATAATGTTACGATACATGCAATCTTGATGTTGCTGTTGGTTACTGCCCCTTATATGTCATATATTGTACTCCCCTGACTGTTTTCTCTTGCTGGCACCACTCTCCTAATTCTGCAACAGTATCTACATCTTTCGCTCTTTCTCTCAAGTGTCTAAAAATATCAACTTGTTTTAAAAGATATGGCTCTTAATACTCTGCATTTTTCTCCTTGCCAGAAAAAGCCCATGAAAAGACCAAAACCAACAATGAATTCATTCTTCTAACAAGTATTGTCTGTGTAGTCGGAGCCAGATATAGTTTATTCCTCTGTGCCATAGAGCTCTGTTGTTGTCCAAAAACTGTTGCAGTGGGTGACATGTTCCGTCATTATGATGAAAATGGGAACTATATTTTAGTTCTAGTCCGTCTCACAATAACCATCCTCCTGACGTAAATATTGGACTAGACCACCAAATGTGAAGTAATCCACATCTGGAAAGAGTCCCAACAACCGCTGTAATTACTGCTGTTTGAGTGACTTTCGCGAAAAACTTCAGAGCCCATCTGTTTTACAAAATTACTGAACCTTTTTTTTTTTTTAAATATGAAATTATACTTTTGAGCCATTTTTAATGCTTTACATTTTCAGTGGGAACAAATGAAGACAGGGTAGGAAAGTAGGTATGTATTGAAACACACAATCACATTTGGTTTTTGTCTTTTCTTTTCTTTGTTGACAATAAGAAAAACTTAGTGGGACACCAGCTTTATCCTTTTAATATCACTGTTAGTCATTTGATGCCGTGTTGTACAACAGCAGCATGGTCTGAATGTTTTCATTCAGTTATGACTATATGACACGAGCGGAGAGTGAGTATGTTTTGCGGTAAACATTCAACTCACACTGACAGTTGACTTTGTAAGAGTGAATTGAATAATTACAGAGGATGTAAATAGAGCTTGTGTTGGCTTCTACCACCCCTGCAGGGTATTCATTATAGCTGCATGATGTCTGATTACCTGAACCCGTCACACAGCTCTGAC
The DNA here is from genome assembly GCF_021018895.1 of Seriola aureovittata. Lineage (NCBI taxonomy): Eukaryota > Metazoa > Chordata > Actinopteri > Carangiformes > Carangidae > Seriola > Seriola aureovittata. The sequence continues at coordinate 15,699,471 of NC_079366.1, forward strand.
TGACGAATCAGAATAAACTTCATTCACCCAAGACACCAGTGGGGTTTTTTTTTTTTTTTTTTTGGTGCACTGTACTCCATTTAAACTTTTTATTTTGTTAGAAAGACATTTGGCTGTCCATTCTTAATCCAGCAAGAGCAAAAAGAAAGAAAGCTTGTAGGTGATTTAATCACAGCCCAGTGAAGGGACACATAGGCAATGGACTTAACTCAGTTAACTTAATTAAATTCTTCAATTATTCATTTTGGACCCCTTTGCAAGTTGGAAGCACAATATCAGCGTATTAACACCTTAAAAAGTTGTTATGCCAAACATGTTGGCATGTGGATTAATATTAGCATTAATCTGTCAGATGTAAATCCGATATTCACTCTCCTTTTAGCTCTGCTGAGAGAGACGAGAGACCAAAACAGAAAAGTTGTGGGTTGAGAAGGGTTAGGGTTAGCGGAAAGACACTAAAACCCTGCAAAGAGCTGAGAGGAACTGATAATTCTCTGTAGATTTGCCACTTGACGCAAACCTTTTCACATTGCACATGGCCATTTGATTCATTGTTTATATAGAATTGATTAGAACAGCTTTAAACACTCAGTATGATGATGCGTGCAAAGAAAGAAAGATCTAAACAGACAAAAAAATATGTTTGAACAAATGTCTTCTCCTCTGCTCCCTTTTATTGTATGCAAAGGTCACCTGCATTGAAATTTAAAGATCAGCGTCTTACTGTGTTTTTAAGGCCCCTCTGGAGACTGAGACATGGATCCTTTGGCTGAATAGATTATTTAGACTGCACTTTTGTCCTGGGGTTATACTATATCACTTGTTAAGATCACAGATAATGATTATTTTGGCTATTTATTCCACTTGTTTATCCCAATAAATGAAGAACAGAGCATTTGTCATAGAAACACAATGGATAGATGTAGGGGTAATAAGGTAATAAAATACAGTAAGTTTGTGAATTATAGATTAAATAATGGAGTTGTGAGTGTAAACAGAAATGTTAAACATTTTCACCTGCTGTTGCATCTCTCTTGGCGGACATCCAAGCCTTTTAATGAAATAAAAAGACTCAACTCTCAAGGACTTTTCCATTTTGTCAAGTCGTACTGTAGACATTTACTGGAACAATAGTCGCGTCTAGTGTGTAGTATGGTTTGTTATTATTTATAAATCATGTCTGATGCAGCATGTGCTTCAGTGGAGATGACAAAAGTACCACTCTTACCTGTAACTGACCACCCACTGAATGTAAATGGGCTCCTTAATAGATATGCCTGTCAGCTTATGTTATCCACAATGCCTTTCAAATGCTATACAGCGCATCCCACCATATCAAGTCTCTGGGGATATAGTAGAGCTTGATAATGATGGCCTACGTGTGTTTTAAATAGCGTGGCAGATTCAGTTTTACTGTCTCTCAGGCTGCTGCTTGGAGCCTCTGCAGTGAATACACCACAGTCTGTAATCCGCTGCAATATTCAGGAGAAACGTGACCGTTAAAAGTCCATACATATACATTATTGTGGGAGCTGGGGGGGGGGGGGGGTGATCAGGGCGCACACTCCATGGCTTGATTGATCATGTGGACGCTTTATTGGCAGATTGAAAGTCTGTGTGTGTGTGTGTGTCTGCAGTTATGCGTCTCAAATAGCTCTGGTTATTCTATTGGTGGCTTGTGCCATTTGACAGTTCTGTGATCAATGCTCCTTGTAAATGTTAAGAGCCATATGACTGATGTGTCAGTCTTTTTTGCATGATCTAGCTCAACCCAGACCCTTCTCTGTGCTCATGAGCATGATTGTATGTGCGCGAATGAGCGAGCGAGCATGTAAGGTCATACACAAGACTTAAAATGTGGGAAAAACAGAAACCATCACCTGCAAAGCACGAGGGCTCAGATGTCTGAATGCATGGACCCAAACAGTGTTTGACCTATAGTGCTCACATTCGAACCATTTGCGTGGCCAGCTCTGCACTGATGCATGCAAGTCTGTATCAGAGCACTGGGTAGAGGGTTAGTCACGTCTGCAGTAAATTACTGGATACAAGCAATGCACACATGTGGGTGTTTTGTGTAGCCGCTCATCGCCCCTTATCCATGTTTTCCCTGCGCTGCATATGTTATTGTAATAGCTATGTAAGTGCTGTAATGGGCACACAAGTGCACATAAATTCATATGTCAGTTTGGATTCGTTGACGTCGCGCTAGATTGTTTACTTTTTTTCTATTACGCTGCCAGTAAATGATCCACTCTTGACACCCTCCATTTAAATGTTATTAATTGGGGACTGTTAGTGATGGGAGAGATGTTGTATAAAGGCCTGATTAGTCCAAATGTCATAGCAGCTCCTGCTCAGCCAGTTTCCTGGCTGGATGCTCGATCCATCGTGTTATTTCTGTTTATTTGCCTGTAGCCCTTTTGTAGATTCATTTTTAATGTGAGGTACCCTAAAAGGCGGAGCAGTGGATCATCTCTATCTGCAGGAGTGCATTAACTTACTTTGTATGTGTGTATGTGGGTGTGCATGCACACGTTTGCGCGAAGGCACCGTGCTATTTATTTTATGTTACAAGCATTTTATTTTTGTCAGTGAGAGTCAGCGCAGCTATATGCGCCAGCTTAGATGAAAGTAAATTGTGTATTATGAGGTGAGGGCACGCACTGCATGTAGTGTACTGTATGAATTGGTGCAAGTTGTGTATAACTTCCTGTCCATCACAGCGTTATGTGGAAGCATATTTGAATTGTTACTATGGAAACCGAGCACTGCTGTTATATAGAAACACATATCCGAATGGGTCTCTGTCTTCCTCTGCTTCCTCATTTACTGTCACACTTCTTGTGTTATTTTTAAAGATTTTTTTTTCTAACAGTTCCCCTCCAGTGCCCCCTCTCAGTAGATTCATCAGCCCTTTTGCACAATAATTTCCATCTGTGCATTGAGACCATTTTTTTTTTACTTCCTTTTCTTTTTTCTTTAGATTTCTTTAACCTCCCATCCACCCTTTGCTATTCTTTTATCATCTTGTGCTAATCATGTCTTCTTTTCATCTTTCTTTCTTCAGCTGCGTTGCCCCTCCACACCTCCCTCCCTCACTTTCTCCCTCCTCCCTCCCTCCTCTGGGTTTCTTATTGCTGTTCCTTCCTCCACCTCCATCTCTTTTGTGTATGTCTCTATTTATTCTCTCCCTCGCCCCACTCTTCTCTCTCCTCTTCTCTTCTCTCTGCTGCCTTCCTCCCACTCGCTTCCTCCTCCTCCTCTCTCTCCCTCCCTCCCTCCCTCTCTCCACTGTGGTGTCCTCGTTTACAATTAGCATGTGCACCTGCAATTAAGCCTGACAAACCTCTGATAATTAGACCTTTTAGACAAATTGTTTTTCATGTGGTGATCACATTTCCTCCTCTTTTGAGTTTCCAAGCTGTTTGGCTTCTTTTCTCTTCGCTTGCTCTGTACTTCACAGATTCCTCTGTGCTTTTCTGTCGCCGTTTTCTACCTCTGTCAGATTTCCGTTCCCTTCCCAACTTCTCTCTTTCTCCGTTGTTTTCTTTGGACTTTTGTTTTTGGCGCTGACTGGATCAGCTCCACAACACACAGGGTGCTTGATAAATAAAAGATTAGTAAAGGTGTTGTGTGAGCAATGAAGAGGAACAAGCCTTTTCCTCTGCCCTTTATTTAAGTGCTCATCAGTGCTTAATTTAGAATATGAGCATGAACGTATACTCATTAAGATTCCTCGTCTTTATCTGTGCAGAAAACATGCCCAAATTTGTACTCCTGATACATTTGTATGTGCGTGAGCTCACACACATACACACACAGTAAGAAACCACAATTTTCACATCAGGCTATGACTAATTGTGTTTCTCCCTGCCTGTCACCTCCCTCTGCTTACATCTTTCCCTCCGCCTCTCTCACTTTCTTTCTCCTCTCCCCTCCCTCCATCACTTCTCTTCCATACTCTACTCCACTGCTCTTTGTATGGCTGCTAATATAGGAGCAGTAAATAATAGCAATAATAGTAAATAATAGGTCTGTAGTTGACTTCAGAAAGCAGCGTTGAGATCTCAGAGGGTTGGAGGGAGCAGCAGAGAGAAAACAGGTTCGGAGGGTAAAGGGGAGAAAGGCAATGAAGCTAGTGTGGGAGAGAGAGAGAGAGAGAGAGAGAGGGAGAGAGAGAGAGACAGAGACAAACAGGAGAGAGAGAGACCAAGTTGAGCCCAGTCTGAGTGTCTAATGGTCACTTAGCCTGGCAGCTAGTCCATGAAGCTGTGAGGCTGTCAATCTGTCAAAATGTAGCCAGTGCTGTCCTGACTCACTCAAAACATACACACACACACACACACACACACACACACACACACATTCTCATCTCTTCACCGCTCTGTCTTTGATGTGTGCCACAGGGTTCCTCCAAGGAAGTCACAGCACAGTATAATGGATGTGGCGCTGTCACTTGATGCTTACAGGCCTCTCTCTCTCGGTGTGTGGTTTGATACCCAGCTATGTGGCTCACTTAGTAAAGTCTGCAATTAAGGGTTTGCATCACTGGTATTTTGTAAGATCCTGACCCTTACTGGATTTTTAAAGTACTCTTTATTAGCGAGCCAGCAGCAATGGTATTACTAGACAGTTTTTGTTTTTGGTTCGTGAAAGGTGATCCGCATAAAGTGGATCCATCTAATGAGAAGGTCAGGTCAGGTCTTCACACCTGCCCATTTCTTCTGTATCCAGCACATTGACTACAACAACTGTTCACTTACCATCTGATGTATCCCAGACCGTGCTGTGGGCCTTTGTTACGAGATAATTAAGAGTGTTTACTTCATGTGTGAGTGGTCGTTATGTTTTGGCTTATTGGTGTATATTAAGAAATAAAGCAAGCTCTCCTGACCAGTGTGGTAGGAAATTGATTTAACATAGTTCGACCATTTCATCTATTAAATCTCTCTGACGATTTTCACACAAAGGTTGGCTCTGACTTCATATGTCGTTTTTTTCATGTGTTGTTTTTGTCCATTTAGACAGTTGTAGATATATTTGTGCAGCCACTCAAACTAATATCCTGAACCGATGCTCATCTCTTTTGTTCACCATTTTTCTCAACCTTTCTCCAAAAGCACAGAATGATAGTTAATATAGAACAAAAAATGCTCCATTTCTTTTTGTATTACTTTCTAAAAAAGACCCATGAATATGAGTGGCATGAGTTTCTCCGCAGTCCCTCCACAATTTAGATGAAATTGATGGGTGCTTAACTTGCTGGAGGGGTATAAAATAACACAGCTATATCTCCCATGCTTGGACTGGATTTTGAAGCAGATACCAAAATGTTCTATTTGAGAGTTAAAAAGAGAGAGTTGAAAATGATTCATCTGCCAATAGTTATTTATTTAACAGAACACATAACATAGACAAACATTTTTGATAAGGATCCCTTAAATTTTTTTTTTTTTTTTTTTAAAGAAACGTGACCAAGATACTGAGCAGGAAATTTTACAGTGCTCTGTGGTGGAAATACTACAATGGTGTTACTGTTTTAAACAACAACAAACACATGTTGGGCATTTCTGCAGTGACATACTGTACAAGCCTGTGTGGATATATCTCTGATAAGCTAATATCAACAGATGATATTGACCTGGACCTGGATTTTAAAGGTTGGACACTAGTATTTTTACACTCAGCTGTTTGTCGACATCAATGTTTTTCACTTTTGGTCAAATCTGAAGTGTTGTGCATCATTTTCTGTTTACCATTTATCTTCTCTCTCTGTCTTTCTTTCCCTCTCTTTCCCTCCAGGGACGCCATTTACACTCCTTCACAATGCTTGTCAGCCTCCACCCTTCTCCCTCCCGTCTTCAGGACAAGCGCTTCGTCTCCCCGGCCTCCTCCCCCCATCACCCCCCTCCTCCCCCTCATCCTCCTCAAGACCACTCTCTGCATCCTTATCCCCAGCCTCGGCTGACCCTTCCCTTCCTCTCCTTGTCCTTCTCTCTTCTCCTCCTCTCCATACTCCTCCTGCCTGTCTGCGAGTCTCGCAGGGGTGGAGGTCCAGGTACAGGGCCTGGAGGTGCCCCAGGAGGACAAGGTGGCCAGAGGGGAGGCGGCACCCAGAGGGGTGTTGTCATCCCCCCTCAGTATTCTCCAGGCTCACCGGTTCTTCCGCCAATCAATCCCAAACTGATCAACTCACTCAGTATTGCTGTCATCCTGGTGGGCAACTCTAGTGAAGTAGCCTTGGGGGCTGGACTTGAGAAAGAGGACTTCCTCCACATCCCTTACCCTCCCAAAGTCGAGGTGGTCACCATGAATGAGACCGACCCAAAGAGTATCATCAATCGGATCTGCGCACAAATGACGAGGAACTCACTGCAGGGCGTAGTGTTCGGTGACGACACGGATCAAGAGGCCATTGCTCAGATCCTGGACTTCATCTCTGCCCAGACACACCTCCCCATCCTGGGCATCAGGGGAGGGTCGTCCATGGTCATGGCAGCAAAGGTAGGAAAAACTATTCATCTATTTTTTTAGGAAAAAGAAAAAAGAAATTGTGAACCATGCATCAATAACTTGATCCCACTGTGAGACATCATTTGTTGTTGTTTTTTATCCAGCATTCATTACATTAATATTTTTTGGATGGTATTTCTGTTGCATATTTAAAAAGACTACAAACTCTCGACTGACAATAAGAGCAAGTTCCTGGATTAAATTGTCGCGCAGCCACCTTCAAGGACTGGCAAAATCATGTTAACTGTAACATGATTTACAGTTTGAATCAAGACCTTTAAATTAAATCAATTATAGATGAAAATAGCTCTATAGTTATATTTGACACCATCTGTTTGTTTTTTTAGTTCCAAATCCAAAAGTAGGCATTAGGAAGACTTTGGATTTTGGATATTTAGTGCCAGTTTTTTTTTTTTTTTTTTTAAGGAATAGAAAAGAATTTCCTTTCTCACTTTTTTAAGATGCATCAACTTCTCACCGTGCAGAGCATCTTCTCATTCTGACCCAGTGTGTCTGCGGATTGATTTTGCTGTTAATTTACCTCCTCTGTGAGCCTGACGTCATACTGAAGCTCCTGACAGTGAGCCGACTCAACTCTGAGAGGACTCACAGTGTGAAACAAAAGAGTAATGTACATAGCAAGTCAAAACCCATCTCTGTGGGAGCAGCACGCAAGAGATTTGGCACAAACCAGGCTGCATGAGGAGAATCTATGATCCAGAAATGGAACAAAAGCTTTGAAAGGTATCTTTAAATAATGTTGTGTTAATAGGCTTAGCTGTGTTTAAGTCCCTGCCAGAAGAATGATGGAATCCATACGACGCTGAGTTTGGGTTTTTATTAGCTTTTAGGGTTTTCATTGATGCAGCCTAGCTTCTGGAGAAAATGGGATGAACAGTAGAGATTTCCTGCAGTTTTCTCCGTGGTCTGTGTTATGGCACTGGTGATGTGTTTGGTTTAGTTTCACTGATACAGGCTGAGCAGGTACAGCATTTTCTCTCTAACTGAGTGTGACCTTGGAGATAGTACTTTGGCAAAAAAATTAACTCAAGGTAAACGTCTTAGCGTTCTCCAGAGGTTTCAGCAACATCTCATGGTCTTTATGAGTGGATGGAATTTACTCAGATGCCATGTGATTTGAAAGCTTTGGAAAGTAAGTAAGTAAGTGGACAAGAAGATTTTTTTTCTACATGTTTTATCTCAGTACTGTATTGTGCTCGAGGCTTGTGAAGAGTTGATTTTTAACAAGTAATTTGTGTTTGGCTCATAAATAAGTAAAAACAACACACTGTACTGTACACATGGAGTGAAAACAGTGCTGCTGTGCAAGCAGTAGTAAAGTGCATAATATGTGTTAGCATCTATATTCCTTCACTGCTTGTTTATCATTTTTATGGATGTTGGAAATATTGCTTTTTTGAGGTAAAATCTTTTGGAGAAAGAAACCTGTAGAAGTCCAAGTAAACCCCTGGCTTCCAAAAAGGAAATCCTAAATGAATTATACAAACCATGGAGTTGGTCATTTGTGAAAAAATCAAACACTGTTGACCTACCTGCTTGCATTATATCGGTCACTGTAGGTTTTACTGCGTCCAGGCACCGCGGTGCATGTTAAAGAGGACTGTCATGAATCATGTATTATTGTATGAAGGCATTTTTGTGAACAAATCAAAACCAAATCATGGTAGAAACTTCATTCTTGCACCACACTTCCTTCCTGTCGAATAACTGGTCTGATTAGATTTTGGATGACCTTGCTGCGCAAATCTATTTGACAAAGTGATTTCTTGAAATTACTCTAGTTAAAGCCTTCTTATTAATGACATTCATGTCCAATGTGAAGTCGTCCTATCGAACACATTTAGCAAAGTCATTATCAGCTTACCAAATAGAATAATTAGAAAAAGTGGTTATGTTTGATAAACTGTAGTGATTATGGTGGGATAATATACAACCGTGGAGCCTTTAGACAGACTGTTATACTCTGTAAATCAGATCTACAGACTTTACTTGTTGCTTCAGAGAACATTTGGATCAAGGCTTTCTCTCAACTTGAATAAAGAAAGAATCAAATAAAAGCTCCAATTCAAGGAGAAGTGCATTAATGTCCCCACAGTAAGACGATACATCCATTGGTCTGTCAGGTTCAGATACTCGTGAACCCTACAGGGTCTTTTCTGCTCCATACAAAAATCCAATGGTGGATAAAGAACGTGATAGAGGTAGAGATGATGGGAAAGGGAGGAGAGGTTGAAGGTTATGAAATAACACAACTTGTGTGGGTGTGAAGGAGGAAGAGGATTTTGCTCAACATATAATTACCACATTTTACAGCTGACATAGAGACAGAGGCCACAAACAGAAAGTGACAGGAGGGAAATCGTAGACAAGAGTGTCACAGACGTGTAAAAGCATTGCTTTGGGAAAAGAGCACATAAGAGAAATTGTGTGTGCGTGCGTGTGTGTGTGTTGAGGGGGAGCCTAGCTGCATTAGACATCATTTTCTGCTCACCACAGTTTTTGAGGAAATCTCTGTATTTTCCCCTCGATCACTTGGCTCGCTCTCCTTAAACCTTAATTCTTCCTCTGTTACGCATGTTCACTGTCACACACACACACACACACACACACATAGAACGAGGGGATGAATGCGGTGGATACTGTTGGCATGGCAACCACTTGCTTATATATTTCTCTCTACATACTGTATGAAAGCAGTTACAGAGACAGAGAGAGAAAAGAAATGAGTATTTCTGAGTGAAAAAAGCAGCGTGAGAGGAGAAATGCGATAATGTCATAGTCATGGAGGGGGGGGGGGGTCGGGGGGGTTGAATAGATGAATGAATAGATTAAAGTGTAAAATAGAGGTGGAAAGAGGATCTAAAATATGGTGGTGAGAGGGAAGCATGTTGAGGTGAATTGTATTTCATTGTTGTAGAGTTGTGTTCTCTAGTGCTACTGTAGCTGTTTTTATTTTTTATTTTTTTTAAATGTTTTATTTATAGCGTTTCAGTCATACAAACCAAGAAAAGCATAAAAACACAAAAAACACAACCCTGCATCCTGACATCAATACCCACCTGTATCCACACCAGCAAAAAAGAACCATACAGTAGTAGAGCTGAAACAGACGGTAAGTTAATCGTTTGATTATGAATCCAAACATTCAAATATTTTGTGGTTAGTGAATTGAATATTTTCAGATTCTTCATTGGGCAAAATAAGCCATCTTAAGAAGTTATCTTAAGATGGCAACTCATTGACTAATCAAGAAAATAACTGACAAACTAATCAATACCAAAAACGAACGATAGTTGCATCTCTATACAATACACAAAAAGCAGGAAGAAATACAATGAAATAAGAAAAGTTAGTGCAGCCTCATACATCTTATCATTGTCACGTCTGAAGGGGTGTCTCGACAGAGCACCCTGTATAACATATTTGGAAACAAGAATGTCCACTTTTAGTGCAGTACTTCATATTTATTTTGAAGTGTCCCCAGACTGTCCACTTAAAAAAAATGTATTAAATATGTAAAAAACAACAACATTAATTGTTGTTAAGCATGCTACTTAGTTCATTCAGCCAGGATTTAAACGGTGGTATAGGTTCTTTATTTCAAAAGCATTTGAATTCACATCTTTCAGTACTATTATCATTCCATACTGAATTTCTACAGGCGCAGCAAAACTCATGCATGTCTTTGGGAAATGCCTCAACCTAGAAGCTCTGTGACTACTCACAGTGTAAGTGAAGTACTGAAGCTGGAAAATGAACATGCTAGCTTTACTGAGTCATTTTAGCTCCTAGAGCTTCTTTCTACCTTCTCTGCACTGCGCTTTTTTGCCTCTTGTCCACAGCATTGTACATACTTGCATTCAATAAAGAGATGTATTGAAGAGGGAAGAAGCTCTCCAATCTAACAAGCTTACTAACTGTCAGACTTTTTTTTAACAGTAAGTTCGAGTTTATTCAAAAGACTTATTTGTATCATTGACTCCTCTCTTAGTTGTCAGCAAACTTTGCCTCTTTTGTGGAGTTACAACAAAGTCGTATTTCTATTCTTAAAAAAGTTCAACTGAATAGAGAAGAGAGACAGGGTGCTGCAGAAATTTCACTGAGGCGACGAGGAAGACTATGGAGTCATGAAGGGCAGTTTAATGAACCTACTGTAGCTGTGTGTGCACATGCGTGTGTGCATATATCTGTGAAAGAGCAACTGAGTGATTTTCCAGCATCAATAACGCAATTCTCTCCAGGTTGCTAAGTCCATTCTTTATCAGTCCATAATTATGTCTAATCTATTGTGCTCCAAATCCTCCTGAAGTCCTATACTTCAGCCCTCTATGTAGGACAAACCACTTGATTTCCCCATATCTGGTCACTGAGCAATTAGATTTCCATTTTAGAAAAAACAACATTGAACTCACGTGTCCCTTTTAATGGCATTTGATCTTTAAACCGCATCATTCCACATGCTTCACAGCCCCAGTAGACATGGTGCGGCCAAATAAACTGGATTGATACCTTGCAGCACTCCTGGCTTTATTTTCCTTTGCAATACTCCATTATAATGAATCAGTGACAGATGCAGGTAGGCCCATTATGCCCCAAACAATTTGCACGCTTCCATTTAGCCATTAATTCACTCCGTGCCATGTGTTGGTATTGGCATAATAGGACGACAGAGTTGGCCCCGGCCAACACTCAACCCTGGCTCTGGAGACTAATGAGGTCTTCCAGATCTATTGTTTGGGACTTAAGCTGTGTGTGTATGCGCTTTTGTGCATGTGTGTGTCTGTGCACGTGTGTGGACACGTACAGAACTGCTTGTATTCCATGATAATGGCCTCTTTGCCTGTGTTTGGGGAGATTACAGCAGTTGTTTTCACTGCAAACAAGGCGCCTAGAGGCGCGCAGTGTCCTGTACCATTTCTCATAAACAGTCCACTCTACTTTAAAGTTGATTTTTTTTTTTTCCCCATGATTTTGTTGGTCCATTCAAAACTGCCTACTAGTTTTTAACCAATACATGCAGCTTAAAGTTCCTGCTTGTGGAATATAAATCTCTCTTGGGGTGAAGAAGTGTGTCGTCTGGTCAATAGTAAAACTCATGGATGAATGAACCACTGTGCTGTGACTCTCTTGTGGTGTGATTTCTCCAATTGAAGGAAAGAGAAAATACTGTGTATTAGAAGAACAAACTGCCATTGCACCCTTTACGAAATAAAAAACTCCTTTTGATATACAGACTTGGCCCTTTCTGCCAGTGAGAACTGATTCACCACTCCATGATGGATTACTACAATTATACAGCCTCTATCTTAAAATAGGCATCCTTTGCGCAGAAGTGTGTGAGGACTTCTTGTAAGACAGGCATGACCAGGGAAGTAAATTGACCTGTTTAGCATTACATTATTTGACATTGGCGAGACCAGCTGGTAGCCGTACAGTGATATATTATAGTTCCTTGCCAATCTGTTGCAGCCGACATGATCATTTGAGCCGAGGGTGCTCTGTGTGTTCTCATCTTATTGTTCTTGTTCCCAATTTGTGGTTTTATGAGTCCCCTCCTTTCATCCTGCATGCACCATGTATCCCATTATGCCTGGTGGTTGTACATGAGGGGATAATGGACTGCCTCTGTAATGCCCCCTTTTGCAATTAGGACCAATCCCAAAAGACAAGAGAATTAAAGAACAAACTACAATAATAAACTGCACACTGCATATTATACCTCATGCAGCTATTATCAGATATTGTTCTTTAGTCTTCTTGCTTCTGTTACTCTCATTCGTAAGTCCTATTCAGACAAGATTAGTTTTCAGGAAAATGTGCAGAACGTTATCGTTAACGCAGGACATCAGTAATGTGAAAAGCCAATTTGCGCAGGAGATCTCTTCGATCAGTCTCAGAAATTGCACAGACCGGAGTGTCTACTCCATTTGTGCCTTGTCACTGCAACAAAAATGCTCCATATGTCACATGTAACTTCCACAATTGATGCTGATACACTTTGACAGCAACGATATAGCTTGTTTACAAGAGCAGAGAAAAGTCTGAACAAGTTTGAACCAGTGGTCCCTCCCTAATCTTAACAACACAGAGGTTGTTATCAGTCTCACCGATTTCATTTATGACAAGACGACTTTTTGAGATCTGAGATTATGATTACTTTGTAGGTATGCACAGTGGCTGAGTGACCCGATTTGGATGAGGCTCAAACAACAGATGTACTTCTGTGATGATGACTTTACCCATCCGCTCCCTGCAAAACTAATCCCACCCTATTAGAGTTTTAAACACACTTTCTCTCTCTCTCTCTCTCTCACTCACTCACTCACTCACTCACTCACTCACTCTGTCTTTGTGAGATACTATGGCAGTCTGCATTTGATTGATGTTCCTATTCTCCTGACTTTGCCGAACATTTAACCCTTTCAGAGTCCAACAGATTGGAGCCTGCGGTTAGGGAGAATCTCTGCCCTGAAGTTATGTATTGTGTGTGATTCCTGTGGTCTTCGACAGATGAATGTTGGTACTGTATGAGGACGTGATCGTCTGTCTGTCAAAGCGAAAATCAGAAGAGCTCACTCTAATCTGCCATGTCATGAAACGATAAAGCCTGAAGCTGCTCCTCTTGTCAGTGAATGGAAGACGGCGTTTGTGAAAAACTGTGACAACGTCCAACTTTGTTTTCTTGGGATGTGCATAGTGATTTTATATCGAACGCCCGCTTTAGAAGCTCAATTTCTAATCCTTTGTAATATAAATTAGATTTATATACTACTAATTTGCAACAGAAAATACGTTTGGGAGGAATGTAATACCATCTAGGTCATGTTTTTTGTCCACATAATGCACGAGGTAAAAGGTCAGGAAATCATCAGAGTCATTAGTATTTGTCCTCTGGGGACCATGAATGTATGCACCAAGTTTCACGGCAATCCGGACAGTAATTGTTGAGACATTTCACTTAAAAGACGGAAATTTCAACCTCATGGTGGCCTTAGATGGATATTCAGGGGATCACCAAAATCTGCAGGCTTCATTCTCTGGAGACATAGTTGTTGAGAGATTTCAGTCTCGACTAAAGTGGTGGATTGACCGACAGACAAACACAACTAGAGTTATTGAAGTTACTTGAAGCTCGAGACAGGATGTGTTTAGCCTTTCAGTATTTAACCAAAACCACAATATTTCCTTAACCTTAAAGTGCTTTTGATACCTAAACCAAACAACACGCAGGTCTACAACTCCTACAACAAGGTGGCACTTCACTCGCTGGAAAAATGTGCCGGTGAACATAATCCATGCAGCAATGACTTTTACTCTTTTAAGACATATTGGCAAAACAAAATTAGTACAATATAATTAATTTCAAGGAGACGCGGTTGTAATATAACGTCTCATTTCTTCTCTTCACGTGTTGAAATCTCAGCTGGATAGTCATACACTACGAGTGATTTTACCATTGCCCGTTATTGTTCATACGGTTCTTCTGTCTCACAGTATGTATACAGCAGCAGCGGCAGCGGAGGACACTGTACTGTAGGTTTACGCTGCAGGTTTGTGGAGCTGAATATTTCATGTCAGTGCTTTATAATGAGAGTGGGCCAGTAAGATTGTTTTCATTGTGCTCACAGGATGAGACCGATTTGCTCATCATACTGTCCGAGACTCTCTCTCTCTCTCTCTCTCTCTCTCTCTCTCTCTCTCTCTCTCTCTCTCTCTCTCTCTCTCTCTCTCTCTCTCTCTTTGTCACACTCTCACACACACACAGACACACACACACAGTGAAACTCAGGAATCAAGGTTGGGGTCAAAGAAGGTGTGAGGCTAAAGCCCCTCCCACCTCATCCTTTTTTTTTTGCCTTTTATTGCATTGTTCTCTCAGATGACACCATCAACTGTTTATGAATGTGGTCCAACCCTCGCTGTCCCATGAATAGAGTCCACGCTCACACAATTAGCTTTTACTGCTCTCTAATTTTTTCCTGATAAATTTCTTCATTTTAATTGTGCCCTTCAAATGGGCTGCAAATCCTTTCCTCAACTCTTCTTTCCCTTTTCCTCTCTTCTCCCTCCTTGTCTTTCTCTCCATATAATGAGTTCGTTTTATCAGCGGCTGTGCTGTGCGTGGACAGGATGAGTAATTTTGGAGATCACAGGAGACTTCTCTGCATTGCACTCGATTACAACAGGTTTCAGAAGGCTTTGGGAGCCTCACTTGGCTTCTCCCTGCCAAGCAGTAACTATCTGGTCTTTTAACTTCCCAGTATATGAGACCTAATTACCAGCTAATTTTATTAAGTATGGTAAGGATATGATTATATGGCATATGACTCAAATGAAACCAGATTAGTCTTTTGTGACACCTTTGGACAGTAGCCAGCTAATTTATTTCAGATTCCTCACCTGTTGATCTGTTTGAGACTAATTATATTTAGACGTATTTATCTGAGACTGTCCTGTCAAGAACAACAGCATTAGTTGTTTGTTCAAATGCCAAATTTATGTTTACCTTTACCTGATAGTAACTGTATCAATTATGGCTATTTTCTGTCAGAAGCCAAGGTAGACATAAGTAAGTAAGGATTCATTTATTTTGCACCCTTCAAAGTGTTTCGCATTAAAAGCATTATATATAAAAGAAACAGTAAAGTAATAACTAAATCAAATTTAAAAAAGCAAGAAAAAAATGCTTAGGTTCATAACGTGGATGGTTGGGTCACCAAACCACTAAGCTTGGTTTCTTTTTATGGATGACCATGATCGTTCCCTTAATCAAGTAGTATTTTTTTAACCCAAACCACAATGTTTCTAACTTCAGCCAATTAGTCAAGAAAAAGTAAGTGAAACCTTTGGATTTATCTTCGTTGCGCATGAATTCAAAATGCTTCAAATATGGTCACATCTTCATCTAAGTTACAGTAATGAGTAAGCACACTCTATTTTAAATTATAACACACACATCATTTCATTGTTCTTGTCTACTGAATTACTGAATTAATTGTCTACTGAACTTGTTCTTGTATACTGAATCCGTCATTAAAATATTCACAGCATAGGTTGGAAAAAATATGTGAACCTCTCAGCTAATAGCATTAAGAAAAGCTGACTTGAGTCAGGAGTTATCAAACCTGGAGTCCAATTAATGAAACAAGATTGGAGGTGTGGTTCAGAGCTACTTAGACTTATGAAAAACACATTCTGAGTTTACTATCCACACGAAACATCTGCTGCTGTGAACCATCCCTCGCAAAAGAGAGATCTCAGAAGACTTAGTCAAGAACCGTTGATTTGCATAAAGCTGGAGAGGGCTACAAAGTTATTTCATTTATAAGAGTTTAAATATGCTGCAGTCCACAGTTAGACAAATTCAATAACTGGAGATGATTTGGTTCCGTTGCTACTCTTCCCTAGAAAGTGGGCGTCCAACTAAGATAGTAAAAATGAAGCCCAGAGTAGCAGCTAAAGGATTAAAGGAATCATTGGAGCTGGTTAACATCTCTGTTCATGAGTCTCCCATACTCTAATCATGTATGCCCTTCATGGCAGGATACCACAGAGGAAGTTGCTTCTCTCCAAAAAAACATCACATACATGGCGGATGTTTGCCAAAGAGTACCATGACACTGTACAACACTAGTGGACAAATGTTTTATGGACTAAGGTTGTCTGGCAAGAACATGCAGCACTGTTCATGGTGTAAACCAACATGAAAACATAATTCCAAAGGTGAAGTGGGGTGGAAGAAGCTTCATGGTTTGGGGCTTTGCTGTATCTGGGCCTGGATGTTTGTTGGATGTCATCGAGGGGACAATGACTCCTTAAGTTTGTCGTGGTCTCTTACAGGATAATGTCAGGGTGGGTGTCCACCAGCTGAGCCTCAGTAGAAGCTGGGTGATGCAGCAGGAGAATGACCTAAAACATTGAAGTAAATCTACTACAGAATGACTTCAAACTAAGAAAATCCATCTTTTGGAGTGGCCCAGTCAGAGCCCAGACCTTAATCCAATAGAGAAGCTGTGGAGTGACCTGAAGAGAGCCACTCACCCAAGACGTCTGTAGAATATGGCTGAGCTAAAGCAGCTCTATAAGAAAGAATAGTCCAAAGTGTCTCCTGAACATCATGCAGGTCTGATCAGCAGCTACTGAAAGTGCTTATCTGAGTTTATTGTTGCCAAAGGAGGTTCAACCATTTATTAAATCCAAGGATTCATTTACTTTTTCCACCAGCACTGTGAATGTTTAATGACTGTGTTCAATAAAGACGCAAATTATTATAATTGCTTGTCTGATATTAGCTTGAGCGCACTGTTTGTTCACATTCTTTTTCTTACCACTGTACTGTATTTCTCCTGAATGTGTTGCCAAACAGTTGCTTATTTACACATCCAAAAAACATAGCACAACATTAGCATTCATTTGGAGTTGTGTGTCTGCCCACCTGACAAACGTTAAGTCCAATATTCACTTTCTTTTACCTCTCCACCAACTCCTGAGGGAAATATCCGTCTCTTTAGCTGCTAAATGCTGCACCATGTTCGCCGACTAGTTGCTGAGTTTGTCTGTCTGCAGGGCAGGTAGTGTGCACTGGGTTCATGAGAGCTGTCTGCTGCAGCTGGGAAGTTGATGAGAGACCAAAACGATGAGCTGAAAGACACTCTTGAGTGGAACCGCAGAGTCTCATAATAATTCTGGTTTGGCACTACAAGCAAAGCCTTTAACATTATACATCGTAATTTGACACATTGGTAATATAAAAATATTGTTCATTGCAGCTTTAACCGTAGCAGTGGCAAATCAGTGGAAATTTTTCAAATGGTCAGTTGCTTTGGAAGGCACACACAAATAGGGATACTCCCGATACTCAGACGTGTTTTTTTGGAAAGCAGTGACAAACAACATATTTTGTTTAGTTCAGAGGACTTGCTGGGAGTGCAGAATGACAAACCTGTCCCTGCGACCTTTGGAAAACAAGCATTGATCAGATTGAGTGATGAACTGCTGTGTTGTGTATTGTTCTGTTTATGTGCCAATCACAGCAGCTGTCTGTGTTGATTTAAAATCAGAACATCGAGTGGTTGCTAGTGGGACTGAACGTAATAATGCTGGCAGATGTCTCAGTTATGGCATCAAGTCATGTAACAACTATTCAGTGAAGTCTGCTGTATGTGCACAAAACAGCAGTCCAGTAAAGAGAGCCATAGACTTGATTGATAACCAGGTAGTGCATCATGTAGTACAGGACACATACTGTACCACTATCGGTGAGAGTATTTTCTGCTATAATTTTCCCCTCCATAGCACACAATTCATGCAAATTAAAATTTTCACAGTTCCCAAAGCCCCATCCTCAAGGCAGTGCTCATCTCTTGGCCCAAAAAGTTCCAGATGACCCGTCTATAATTTTCACCATTCAGTGTCATTAGGGGTTCAAACTTGAAACAAACTGTCACTATGTTAAGATCATTTTTTCTGAAGAGGTACATATTAGAGGAAACTCCGGTGCCACCGTTCATGAAACTTTGCTTCATCATGCAACGTTTTTTATGTTTAGGGAATACGAAGAGAGAAAAAAAAATAGTCAGTGAGAGATAAAAGATAGAAAGATAAGAGCCGGTGGAGAAACAAATTGTCACATAATGTGGTGGTTTTCATGGTTTTGCATCAGGCTGCGGAAGGGCTCTTAAATATGGAGAGAGCTGGCTGACTTGTGGGTATTTAATCCCAAAAAAGCAGAAAAGGTTGAGTTTGGTCTAATTGCATGGAGCAGGGGAGCGCAGTCATTTACATTCATCAGCGAGCCTCAATTTGTTGGAACTGAGATAGGGAAAGAGAGAAAGAGGAGCAACAGAGGAGGCAGGGGAAAGAGATATTTTGGTGCAGGAGTGAAGTTTTGTTCTTAAGTATAAAAAAAATAAAAAAATAAATAATAAAAAAATAAGTTTTTAGTTTTGTATGATTTGGACAAGTTGGCATATTTTTCAAATACCCCTTGATGTTGTGCTACCTGCTTCTGCATTGACAAAGCATTCAAGTCATACAGCCACTCAGCACCTTGTCTAAACAGCTTGTTGCATGTTACCCACCTGATAAACCACAGGGTACAGAAAATTGATTGATTAAAAAAGACACATCTTAGGTTGGAAGCAGAAATGAAAAGCCAGATGTTCAGCTATGTTAAATTGAATTTATTTGGCAGACCAAAGCTCCTTTTTTTTTTTTTTCAGGAGCAATTTTGGGTCCAGTGTTACTCGGGGAAACTCAGACAGGTGGAGTCTGGGATCGAAATCACCAACTCTACTATTAATGGCCAAAGCGCTCTACCACCTGAGCTCCAACTGCATAATTGTGTAATTCTGGTTCATCTTGAACATATTTGGCATAAAGGTAGAGATGATGGAAACAATCACTGATTCGCATTTTATTTTGCCAAAATGTTTTTATAAATTTGTGAAAAAACATTTGAATGGAAACATAACTGTGTGTCTGTGAACATGTGTGCTGCACGTGTCTGCGTGTTTTCTCAGCCCCGTGTGTTGCTTGTATGCCACGGCCTGTGTGTGTTAGCGATGGCGAGCATGAAGTAATATCTGTTGGGGACAGCTGGCCAGTCTCTCCAAAAGCAGAGACTGACGCATCGGGCTCAGTGGTCTTTATCTATGGCGAGAGTGACGCCCTGTGAGTGGCACCTTCACTGGCACTCGTTCACTCACTCTCCTCTCTAATGAGCCTTGGCCCGGTTCTTAACACTCACACTACGCAGCACTCAGGCCTCCTGCTGTGGTTTACAACTACATCCGTCGACCGTGAGTGTACACTTGACGTCTTGCCTTGCTTAATTCCTCTCACAGTGTGTGCAGCTTGTTTCAGGTAACTTCTCGCATTCGTCTGGACATCGTTGTTACACAGCTGCTGAGCTGTCAATCTGTCACTCTGCAGAGAACTGAGTCTCCAAACTCTCGCTGAGACAGCTCAACAGCGACAATGATGGCGTTATAAAATGACTCTACCACATAATACCCCATGTACAAAATATCAGTGCCTCTCAACCCTGGGGGCTACTTTCTATATTTAGTACAAGGGATTTGAAATGCAAGTGCACAGAAATCCTGAAATACAGTACAGGAAGTGTCAGCCACTGCAGAGCTATGTTAATACAAATTTTTATTTGAGCACGTTTGAACCTTATGAAGAGGAAATCTTCCACCTTTATAAAGAGTTGTCAGGTTAGCTTGTTGTAGGGGTGCGCATTCGCTGAGGCTGATTATAACAGGGCGAAGGCAAGAGGTGATGTGACACTGCAGCTGTTAGCCCCTGCAGAGTGCTAACACACACAGCCCTGTTTATTCAACACACAGCGGTAGGGAGCGTCAGACTCCGAAACGTTCAGCTTTAGATAGGGGTCCTCTTTTTTACTCTTCCTGGCATTCCTTCCCTAATTTTTCTCTCTTTTTCCCAGCGTTTCTGTGGATTCCTCACCTGCTCTCTTCTTTCTGTTTCACTCTCTTCCTCTCTATCGTTATACCACATCTCTCTCTCTCTCTCTCTCTCTCTCTCTCTCTCTCTCTCTCTCTCTCTCGGCTCTTCCCTCTAATCTCCCTCTCTTTCCCTTTTTTTTCCCCTCTGTTCTGCATCAAAGTAAGCCAACGCTCTCCGGCAAACACCGGCTCGAAGCTTACATTCTCACCCTTCAAAGCCACTGTGTTGTGTATAAGTTGAGAAAAATGAAATGTCATTCAACATTTTTTGTATTTTGGACATACTGAGAGAAAAATGCAAGAGTAAAGGGGGAACAAAATGAATGTGATTCATCCTCCACCAATGACTGAGTCAACACAATACCTGAAAATAATGCATTATTGCATTATGTTAGCAATTATACAGCAGGTGATAAATCTATTTCCTCTGCTCCTACACACAGTACAGACTTATGCAGTAGCTTAACAAAGCCAGGTCTCCTCTACATCAAGTAAATAGGAAGTAGATCTGCGCAGCTGGTTGGGAAATTCAAAAGCAGGCAGCTCATGTCTTCTGCATATTTGAATAGCACAGTGGGTGATGAGTATCACTGGGAGATTAGAAACCTAAATGTGTTGACCAATGATACAGAAGCTGTGTCACCTGCTATAGTCGCACACAAAAAAGACTCTTGGGTTTCACATCTCTAAAGTCTCTCAAATTCACAGCATTTAATCATTTAAAAAGCCAAACCTTAAATGGAAGCCAGTTGTCCTAAACCCCGGGAGAGCCAGTAGACAGATGTACAGAAAAGTCAAATCCCACATCATCAAGTTGTTCAGGGATTCAAATACGTCTGGTGTTGTGCTCATTGACTGATGTTCCCCACAGTTGGAGGAACAGGTGTGTTGATGGGATTAATACTTGTTACAGGTTGGTGGAAGTCGACTTACAGAAATAATAAGTTTTAAATCGACATCTTCCTTTTAGAGCTGCAACAACTGATCAATTAATCGACGAGTCACTAAACACAAAATTAATTGGCGACTGTTTTGATATTAATTAATCGTTTCAGTCATCTTTAAGCAAAAATAGCAAACACTCTCTAGTTTTATCTTCTCGCAAGGATTTACTGCTTTTATTTGTTGAATTTTACAACCAAAAAATGTCAGAATGAGTGTAAGAGAAATGTGGGTTTTTTGCCTCGTTTTTATTTTTTAATTTATTTTTGTTGTTGTTTTTTGTTGTTGTTGTTTTTTTTTTTGAAAAATGGGATATAAAGCCTGTAGTGTGACAGGAAAACACCTTGCACTTTGAGCTATAGCCACAGGTCTGAACCAATTCTGTGTCGAGAGCCGTTTCAGTGATATGGGGATTATAGAATGCTTTGCACAGGTACAATCAGGAGACTTTGAGCTTTCATTCTATGTATAGTTTGTCACGGTTGTGTGAATATTGAATCTGGTATAGGACATGAACTATGCTGCCAGTGAGGTGGGGCTCACTGTCTTTTCTAATATATGATGTGTCGTATTAGAGCTGCAAGGGTTAGTCCATTAATCAGTCAAAAGAAAATTGATCGGCAACTCTTTCGATAATTGAATAATTGTTTTAGTAAAATGGTTCTAGCTTTTGCATTGGATGCTTTTCCTTGCCTTACATGACAGTAAAGTGAATATCTTTGGGTTTTGAACCATTGGTTGGACAAAAGCAAACATCTGAAGACATTACCTTGGACTGTGAGAAATTGTAACAGGCATTTTTGTAGCTCGCAGCCCTACATACATAGTATTTATTGTCCCTTAGGGGACGGTGTGGTGGCATGATGTTCAGAGACGTTTTGTTCTGATGAAGCAGTGACATAGCTCAGTCTCTGTTGATGTGATGAGACCTCATTATGTTGAATCATCAGCCATCCACTACAAAACAGCGGAGATGTTAGAGGGGACATCTACACATGACTTGCACATGCAGTTCATTACAGGCATGACCCCCAACCTCCCCCAACCCCCACCCCAGTACATACAGCTAGTAGGACTTAATACACAGTCCACTTCTGTCAGCCTGGCTTAACTTGTGCTAGTTATATATAGTATGTGTGTGTCGATGAGTGGGTGGTCCCAGCCTGAAGACTGTCACGGTCAATGAGACAATATATGGAAAATTTGGCCCCTGCAGCCTAATCTGATGGAAGTAATTTGAAGAGTGAAGTCACAACAAAATTCGCTAATGCACTAAAGCTACAAGTATAGCCAATAATATTAGCAAGACAATTCGTCAGTTCTTTTCCCCAAAGGCCCAAACCTATAATTGAGCTACCAACATAAGTGGCCTGTAATTGAGCTATTAAAACTGACCTCAGGTGTGTCAGTGAATAAACCAGTGTGCAGGAATGCGCTCATGTGTGTCTTCTCTTACATATGCAGACTTAATGCGTAAGAACGGATATGTTCCTATATTTGTGTGCATACAGTGCAGTAGAGTGTAAGTAGATATTTTTTTCACACTAATGGCATCTTTAGCAAGGCCGTTTCTATGGAAACCGAGTTGCCACGGAAACACTGCATGTCTCTTTGAATTAGAAATGTCTTTCTCCATCCCTCACTCCTCCCTGCTCCGCGCATCTCTCCTTCCCTTTTCCCTCCCTAGTCCTCTTCTTCCCTGACTTCCCCGTCTTTGACAGGCCAGCTGCTGTCAGTCAAAAAGTCTTGTGCTGTTGAAGGAGACGTGCAGCACAAATCGAGGAAATGGAGGAATGATGGGTTGGCATCTGTGCTCTCCAAGAAAGAAAAAAAAAAATACTGGGAGAGGAAGGGCATCTTTTTTGGAGGGTGAGGGGACTTGGTTTTTAATCAAAGGCAACATATTGAAATAGGAAGGAAATGTTGAGTGACATTCAAAAGATAATGATGACGCGGAGGATGCTGCGAACAGAAGAGCGGGAAGATTGAAGGAGGAAGGGAGGGCTACAAAGACAGAGAGGGAGAGAGAGAGAGCTGATGAAAGGGAAAGGGGAGAAGTGATTGATTTTTGCTCTCTCTTGTGCTTGTGGTATCTGTGTAACCATGCTGCCACACTTATCCTGATATCTGATTTAACAGCACGTGTGATAAAGGGAAGAGAGATGGAGAAACATGTATGCAGAGATAGAGAGTTTCCCAAAATGAGGGGGAGAAAAAGTGCAACAGATTGAGAGAAACCCATTTAGAGACAAAGGATAATGGAGTTATTGGACTGAGTGTACAAATGAGGAATGTGGAGAAAATCACCCTCGTTCCCCAGGTGCTGATGAATGTCTCAGAGTCGGAGAGGGATGAGGGGTAGTGCTTCGAGAAAAAGTGGAGGGGGTGAGGAGACCCAGAAAGGGAAACGGAGTCAAGACATGCTGAAGAGAAGTGCGGCATGACAAGGTTTTGAACTGCATGTCTCTCATTGCACGCTGCACTTGACTCCAGCCTGCACTTCTCACCCTGTGTGCTTGTTAGAGAGGGAAGCAGAATTGAAAAGGCAGAGAGTATGGATGTAGGGAAGATAGACGGAAGAGGGAGGGAGGGAGAGTCAGAGCCAAGTAAGAGGGCAAACATGCATTCTGACACGGTTAAAGGCTCACATAAAGCTCTTACAGCTGTAGATCAGCTAAGGAACATGGAGTGCATGTGTAATGCACTGCAGTATAAAGTGCAAAGCTTGTGTCATTAGTTCACTTATAGTCCTTTAACTGATACATAATCTTGATTATTTTCTTTTGTTTGTTTATTTTAGTTTTTTTTTTTTGGTTACAGCACAAATTTCTTATAGATACAGTTAATTCACAGGATATTTATTTGCCTCTGCGTAGATACTTAGGCCTTATTTAAGCTTATAATAGACACTGGCTGTTATTCATAATTTCTTGTTTTTCTGAGTACACATCATATTTTAGCAAGAATACTTCCTGTTGTGTATGCTATAAAAAATAAATATAAATACTGTTTTCATTCACAAATTATTTCCACTACTCTTTCCTTATTAATTAATTTTTTTCCTTTGATGCTAAGCTATTCGCTAAGTCAATGAAACTCAACACTTATTGCAGAAATGCTTGACATAAAAAGCCTCCCTCCCTTTCCTGGTAAAAAGTAAAACTGCTGCTGCAGCTTCAGAAGCTGTAGAGCCTAAAGTCACAGAATACGCTTTAACACTGGCAGAGGGCTGAGGTGGAGCTCTTGTCCTTATCAGGTCTTTGAGCCCACTTCCACATATACTGTTAATTGTTAGAGGAAAGCCAGTATTCACACTAGAAGGGCACTAAGAGAGCACAGACCTCTGGGCCTGGTTCTGTCTGTCACTGAGGTAAATGAAGGCCCTGACTGGTAGTTGAGAATTGACGGTATTCAATTTTGGAGAAATGTATAAACACTTTGGGACGTTTAGTATGGTCTGCCACGTTCAGTTAGTCTTGTTAACATGTGTTTTTATATGTCACCATGTTTTCTCTGTGGACATGCTTTTAGTGTTGGAAAGAGGCAAAAGAGACTATGACTGAATGAAAGTCTTGTTGGCTGCAGAGTTTAATGAATCCAGGTATTTTACCAACTCAGAACCAGAGCCTTTCCCTGGTTATAAAGTATCTTATGTTACAGGTGTGTGTGTGTGTGTGTGTGTGTGTGTGTGTGTGTGTGTGTGTGTGTGTGTGTGTGTGTGTGTGTGTGTGTGTGTGTGTGTGTGTGTGTGTGTGTGTGTGTGTGTGTGAGTCATTGTGAAGACCTCACCTTCAACGTGTCGGTGCAGCGACAGCAGAGCAGAGGATATGCGTCTCACATGCAGACATTTTGGCTCGTCATTGCAGGAAAAGCACAGGTGCATCTGATTACATTAACGATGGCTCTGTTCCACCGTGTGTACCTGTAAGCCATAACACTTAACGAGTAGACACGACACCTGGGCCCAGTTATACCCAGGTAAAGCATGGAAAGACATTTACCAGGCATGGAGAGTCAAATGAAACTATGCTACTTGTTGCATTGTGGGAAATGTAGGATTCACATTTTCTGGAGCTAAGGACTGTCAAAATACGTCAGCCTCTGCTGCTTTCCCTCATAAAAAGCCTATGAGGGTAAAAAAAACAGATGAACGTAACAGAACCAAGTGTCATCTGTGTACTTAAAGGAATCATGTGAGAGCAAAATTATTTTTTATCAATATTCATTCTACTTGTCTGTATCTAGGCTTTGTTATTCCTGTTTCTCCCTTTTCCTCTTTCTCCCATTGCCTTTTCCTCTCTCTCTCTCTCTCTCTCTCTCTCTGTCTGTCTCTGTCAGTCACACACACACAGATACACAAACACACATGCAGATGCTAGCACACCAGCTGGTTAGCCAGGTCATGTGGCAGCTGAGGTCAGGTCTAATTGGGTCTCCGGCTCGTTTGGATTGGTGGGATCTGGCCCAATCAGCATGCAGAGCTCCCATGTGTCAGTGATTAATTAATTGCGTTCTCTGCTGTGCTAATGAGCTTAATCAACTCCTCGTGAAGGCGCTTCCCATTAAATAGTAGGGCCAAAGGTGATACTAAATTGACTCACTCCCTATTCCCCTCCTCCCTTCACTGTCGCACAGGGCTCGCTGTTTCTGACAAGTTTCCTTTTGTGTGGCTTTTAAAACACAAGGATCTTTTTTTGTTGTTGTTGTGCAGCTCTTTTCATTAGTTGTCATTGCTGTTTCACATCTGTTACCAGTTGCTCTGCGGACTTGATTTCATCTGTTGTTCTCCGTCATCATCTCTGCCACTCTGTGTTAGGACGAGGCTTTGGGCTTGACTGACATGATGTGAGTGCTGTCGGAGCGTCAGATGTAACAGTGGGAGATTGAATCAGACAATTAATTTTATCTTCCTCGTGGTGCGCACAGTGGCGATAGCAACGGAGTGGTGGAGAGAGCTTGAGGCAAACACTAGTTTCGTGTGCTTTCAGAGGAGTCTTTACGTGTGTGCGTGCACGTGTGTGGGGTGGGGGTGGGGGGGTTTGCTGGGCAATGCATGCCTGTGGGTGTGTGTGTGTGTTTGTGAGACAAAGAGATTTGTTCTAATTAGACATTCAGCTGATGATTACGTTTCAGTAGCTAGTGGTGCAGAATTGAAGACATGTTGGAGTCTTTGAGAGAAGATAATAGAAACTCTCTAGTGCTTTTAATGGGTTCTGATGGTTGAGTGCTGGCTGTGGCTTTATCACATTTGGCTTACAGTAAGAGGAAAAGATCACATTGGGAAAAAAAAGGAAACTGGTATTAATCACAAGTCATTAAAATTCTTTGATGCCTTGGCATACTTGGATGGTTTTGTTTACTGGAGTGAGCTCCACTTAGCGTGGGACTAAATCCCTCCGGCGATGTTTGTTATATGTCTTTGCAGCTGTCTGAATAAACAAAAGTGCAGTACGGGAGTAATTCAATAAATGACTTTTTAAGTGACAATGTGAAGTTTGAAGTAAGAACGTAAAACCTTTAAATATAGTGCAGCACAAGGGACTTCTATTCCCTGAGTGACGAGTGAATGGAGCCGCCTCCTCTGAGTCTGTCAGTAGGCTAACAGTCCTCGCTCAGCCAAGTACAAGCCACGTGGCACTGTGCCTTGTTCATTTCCTCAGCCAGTGACTGAGCCTACTTCTCCCTACTTGGTATGAGTTTGCAGATGATGTCATTGTTACTGAGTGTCACATCTACTTGATAAATCAGGATGAAGTTGACTCATCTTGACATCTAGACAGCATTTAAGCATGTGGCTTAGCTGCTAGCTCTCAGATTGTGTGTAATAGATACTGTGACTGGTCGCAGCTTAATGTCCGAAATCTACTGTAAACTCGACCTGATAATGAGCTGCAGTATTTACTACACCGCAGTATAAGGGTAATGGACTGCTGGTTGTGATGTACAACCTGAGAGATTCAAATTAAAGTAATTTATCATCTTGGGAACATCAGTGTGCTCTGCCAATTTCAGCCAATCTTCCTAGATTTGAATATATTTGAAATATCTTAGCACAATATAATTTGTGCAAAGTTGGCATTTTGTGCTTATTGTAGACCCAAGGGAGAGTACATGGACCATGCAGAGTTAAAAAAACCTGGAAATGGTTCATCGTCTAGACAACATT
This sequence comes from Seriola aureovittata, assembly GCF_021018895.1. Lineage (NCBI taxonomy): Eukaryota > Metazoa > Chordata > Actinopteri > Carangiformes > Carangidae > Seriola > Seriola aureovittata. The sequence goes on from NC_079366.1 coordinate 15,726,588, forward strand.
TATTCTCTTAGTAAATTTTATGACAGTTTTCTCAATAGATTTCTAGTGTCCAAGATTTAACTTTGGTGTGGTGGGGATAAGTACTTCAGTCTGTGGATAAACAATGAACATCTACGGTACATTTAATATATGTATATGCAGTCAATAGTCCTAAAGATACCATTTCATGCACAAAGTGTTGGTCGAGGAGAAACTTGACTTTCATATGAAATGTGAAGACAACAAAGCTTTCAGATGAACCTACAGACCAACTCCATCCTTCTTGGGCTTTGCAGCTAACGGAGCAAGAAACAAACATGTTTCGTCTGCCACCTTGATTAGGCATACGTTTGTATCAGCAGTATACCAGTCATATAAACAAATATGCAAATAAGATGATGGCAGGCAACATTGTTAAGCAGAAATATGCTGTTTTTAACCAGCAACAGCTTTCTGCAGGGAGCTGATGTGTTGAGCCTTCTATAAGCAGCTACTGTAAGACATAATTTGCATGATTTGATTTGTGAGCTTTACTCACCAGGTGTGGGGAGGAAGAGAGAGAGCTGCCTTACAGTCACTACTGAGAAAACGTATAATTATTTTGCATGTACTGTGCTTTAAATGTAAAGGTCTTAACACACTTTCCAGGTGATAGCTATACTTTGAGTAAAGCAATCAATCAATAGATATGTTTAAAAAAAAAAAACACACTTCACGAAGTTCAGACTTAACCACAATAATCTGATTCCATAGAGAGAAACATTTAAATATAAGATGCTCCTTGAAATGTTCTACAGGTATTTTTTAGCCTACATAGTTTGTTGAGTGTATAGTACCTTAAAAGGCAAAGCAGCGCACTGAAAATAATGTGAAATAATAATTTTTCGGTGATGATTTGTGCATGTCTTTCCAGTGTTCATGTTTAGATTCAGCACAGAGAACTCTGCTGGAACTCTAGAGCTATTTCTGTTGTGTAAACTGGTAGAAACTTGTTTCAAATCGCAGTCTTTCCCCTCTGGTATATGGCAATATTTGAAGCCTTTAGTGTGTGTGTGTGTGTGTGCGTGTGTGTGTGCGTGTGTGTGTGCGTGTGTGTGTGTGTGCGTGTGTGTGTATGTGTGCGTGTGTGTGTGTGTGCGTGTGTGTGTGTGTGTTTGTGTGTGTGTGTGTGTGTGTGTGTGTGAGAGTTGCACATTCTGTGTTTGATCATATTTGTAAATTCGAAATCATTAAATACATATGTGCACTTTTCGTAAACATTTGCTTTTCCTTTTTATGTAGTAAGTGTGCTTGTTTTTATGTATGTGTGTGTGTGACTGTGTGCAGCCAGTCATAGAAATGTTTCTGTTCAATCCTACACAGAGGTGAAGGTTTTGTCCTCTGGGCTTTGTTTAGACCATTGTGCTGTTTTCTCACATGAGGTTGCAGCCAAGTGGCTTCTGGTTCTTCCGTAAAGGTGTCCAAACAGTTTGGAAGTAAATGTTTGTTTGCTGAGGTCATTTCAGGTTATGCTGATAGGCAGTTTCCATCCCTACCATGGAAAATGCAGTTTTGTTGCTGAAACAAAAGATTTTGATGAAATTAACAACTAAAAGGAGCTAAATACAGTATAAATGCTGTGTCTCTATCGTGACCCCGATGTGTCAGTTATTCAAGCCTCACTAATAAAAGACTAAACAAAGAACATCAACCTCAATTATGATAAAAGAGGCAAACCATTGACTAAATGTGTTTACTGCTGGGTTAAATTAATCAGTTAATTTACACACCACACAAAACATTAGCAAATAACTTCCTATCCTCCTGGTCTATAGAGATAGTGAATAATCAATTGCATACACCAGCAGCACTTTATCACATATAATACTATCCAAGAAAAATCCAAAATGATCGGGAATTAAAATACTTTCTTTTTATTCTGTCTTTGTAATTGGTCACTGTATTTCATGTTCTCAAAAACAGCCTTGCATCCACAAGAGCGTCCTGTATAGAAAGCAGCGCCATCATCATCATCATCGCTCAACTTGCCCCTGTGGAGTGAATCATATTTCGGTGCTTCTGAAATCATTTCCTCGACAAAAATAGCAAGAATGTTCCAATCAGAACATTAAATGAAGTGCACTGAACGAAGCTGGGAAAGAGACGTGGAAACAGGGTCATTTATAATTAAACAACCGAATATGAGATTAATTAAGGCAGTGTGTGTGTTTGATTAGAAATATGATGATGAAGCATGTTGAGCTCAAACTGAGGAGGATTGACAGCAGCAGTGGCAGCGCTCAGACTGTGAGGAGGAGAGATAGACAGAGGGAGGAAGATGAAAGGTGGAGAAAGACGAGTGTGATGAAGTGGAAAAAGCTGAGTGTTAGAGGGAACGATGTGTACACTGCCACTTGTGTGTGTTAGAGTGTGTTTTCGTGTGTGTGTGTGTTTGTGAGCCCCTGTCTCTGTGAGTTCTAAGGGTTTGCCTGTTTTCTCAAGCGAGGCTCCTCTCTATCTCTCTCAGCTTTAACAGCCACCCCCTCTCTCCCACTCTCCCTCTCTCTTTCTTCTTTGTCTGCCTCTCTCCCTCTCACCCTCTCTCTCTCCTTGTTCCTCTCCCGCTCCGTCTCTCTACCCTCCAGTCCTCTCCCGCCAGGGCTTGTTGAGCGGTGGGCCAATATGTCGCTCTGCCTCTGCAAATCTAATTGGAGACAGGCTTTCACTGGCATGACATGGAGATGAGTTGCCAAATCCTTTCAGCCCTCCTGCTTGAGGCTCGCTCGCTCCCCTCAGCCTCAGCTCCTGTACATTACTGCACACTGACGCAGCAGCTGCAGCCGCAGAGGCAGGCTCAGCGGCGTCTACGCACCCAAGAAAGTGTCCGTGACAATCTGAGCGAAATCAAACGCACACCCAGTGCTCACTGTCCTAATGGGTTTAAATCATACGGCAGCTGCTGACGCTTCACTGGCAGACATGTTTCATTTAGATATGTGACACTGAGAGGGAGAGACGTCAGCACTGTGGGGATGGAACTGTGAAAAAAAAATAGAAAACTCTGTGTTGTATTTACACAGATGAGTGTGTGCATTAACATACTGTGTATTTCTGTCATCTGCTGGGTCTCCAGTGAGTTCACTCAGAGTGTGGAGTCATCGTCTTAACTGGAGGTTGTACTCGCATGTTAGGCAGCAGCACCTCGGGGAGCGGGAATGAGACGTGGAGCTTTGTGTTACTAAGCTAGTTCTCTGGTGCCATATCTGTACAAAGGTTGAATACTGCTTCAGAAGTGATTCACTCCTCTACCAGCCTTTTGTTTTGGGAGGGGGGCTAATTCACACAACTAACTGTTGCAGATTCAGTGCCATTACGCTTAGACTGTTTTGAGACTCCTACACCTGTAACACCAAAGCAACGTTTGATGTAACTCAGGAGAAAAAAGAAACTGTGGAAAGATGCAAGAGGGGAAGTGTGAATAGCGATATAAAGAAATAAAGACTATAACTGACAATAACACATTCATTGGTTATGACCTGCCACAGAAGATAAGAGATTTGAAAGTACATCAGTCCGCATGTTTTTAAATGGGATTACAGCTTTTTGTGGAATTTACATGGACTCTACGTCTGAGCATAATAAACATATTGAAACAAAAAGAAAAAGGAAAAAAAGAGAAAGAAGCTACTGAATACCCAACAAACTTCTCTACCAGTCCTGTAGGCTTTATTGATCAAATTTGTTTGACACACAGCAAACATAATCACATCTTTACCACATAGTCAGATAGCCCGTTGAACATTAGCAGGCTAAAAACACGTACTAAAATATTATATCCCAAAGCAGGTAGTGGGTTGTGATGGAGGGATTTCAAACCACACACAGTCTGCCGTGATTATACACAATCATACAGGCTGCTGATTTTGTAACTCTTAGTATTTGCATTTTATATTTCATTGTATGAAATGCTATTAGATTGAATCATATTTTGCAATGTGATCCTTTATCATCCTTTATCAACTAACTACATTAGTTTGTGGAGTAACAAGTTATCTGGATGCTGTTAGAGTTAAGGATAACATTAGCTGCTACTTTTTATGGATTTGGCTAAATTTGAAAGCCAACCCCAGCTGAGATCCAAGATAGTGTTACGTTTTACCAAACCCATTGTTATTCCTCATCGTAAAGGTTTTTCTCTTGTAACCTTAAAAGTGAAAACATACAGTTTGGAAATACGAACATGTTGGAAACACCTAAGCTAAGCAGCCAAACAAGGTTATGTTAGAATTAAATAACAGTGTGATCCTGCATTTTTCATTATCATACTTGCAATTCGAGAAATAACTAGCTCTGCGCTACATCACAAGAACAAATGGAATGAAATGGACATACAGCTTTAGCCTCAGTTTCTTTAAGCATGATTTCATGTATGTATATATATATATATATATATATATATATATATATATATATATATATGTATGTATGTATTTATGTAAGAGTATATTCAAGAAACGTAAGCAACTGGAAATGAGACGGTGCACTTACTGCGACATGTCATCACAGCAATAAAAGCCCTGTAAAGAAATAAAGGGTTTCTGTCCACTGAAACACTAGAAGGTTTTTAATTTGAAATGGTTACACAATGTGTTGCGTTTGTATGAACATGTAATGCAGTAGCTTTAACACGGCAAACAGGACAGACTCAAAACAGGGCTTTGTACAAAAAAAAACGCTACGATCAATTCTACATATTATAAATAAAGAACTCTGATACAAGCCTGCATCATATAAAAGTCTGGAGTTGAGGTTAAAAAAAAGGCCCAGGTCACTTTTGAGGAAGTACACTAGTTGAAAACTGTTGTGGATCCCAGATGGAGACTGTGCACTGTGTGAGACAAAATAAGAAAGATATTCTGTTGCTTCTAACTTTCTCTCTGAGCGATTATTTTACAAGCAAATATCGCCGAAATCACAGCACAGCCTTTGTCTTTAACGTATGTGTTTGGTGTTTTTGTCAGATGAAGTTGCGTTAGAAAAAATAAGGATTTTAGCATCGGAGAGCTGTTGTTTACAGACTGCTGTTCCGTTGTTGGAAACAGAAAAACATGTAAATGACACCAGCTTTATTGGGAATTTGGCTGCATTAAAATATGTGAGCACAGAGAGCAGGAGAGAAGCAAACAGATAAAGGGCGACGTGATGATGTCAGTTGTTTACAGTGATTCCACAACAGTTTTCAACTGTGTCCTCAATTTCACACATTGACCATACGCGTCCCAGGCTTATGCTGGGTTTTGACCAAGTCTTGTTAAAAGGTCCTTTATGCAACAGCCAGAGAGACATGTTCATGCCTGTCCAGCCTGCAGTCCCTCTACTCATTTCAACAGTGTCCAACCAAATCTGACAGCACTGATTACAAAATTTAAACCACCTCACAGATTGTAAATTGTGACTTATAGAAAGGAGACACAAAAACAGAGCTTGAAAATGAGGTGACAAACCACTTTCTTGGGCTCATGGTAGAGAAGTGCATGATGTGAAACGACAGGCAGGTAAGCAAGCGGGCAGGGAGGAGGCTCCAGTAGTTACACACACAGACTGCAAGCCCCCCATCTCCCGCCCCCCTGAACACTTTACACCTCTGTGATATGAACTAATGGAGCGGCAGGACATTATGTAGAAACAGAGGACAAAGAGGAAAAAGATACGGTGACAGGGTCAGAACAGAACAAAGAGAAAGAGGGAAAAAAAGGACACTAATGCCAAGTGAATGAAGGACAGAAATTAAACAGGGATGATTAGGGTATGAAAGAGGAAGTAGAATGAGATGATGATTAGCCGCAATCTTAGAAGGAGAGATTGAAGTAAGTAGTGCCCTCACAATCCCTCTGAATGGCAGGTTTGGTCTGACAAGTGATTACACTGCTCTGAGCCCACTTTTAGAAAGAAAGACGAGGAGAGGGAGCGATACCAAGACAAGGAGGGAGTTAAGGTTGAAGGGGAAATGGATACTGTGTTAGTTAGGATGTAAGAGGAAATGAAAAAAAAAAATCCAGTGGAGTAAGAGGTGGCATCTGCACAAAACTGTAACATGACGAGTAAAAGTGAGCTGACGAAAGTCTTACACTACATTAATGGGTCAATTTAAATATATGGTATATTTGCCCATTCACCTCTCATGGTGTCTGACCAGGCAGATAGTTTTGATTTTATTTGCCAAGTTTTAGAGATATGTGTGTCTGAGCTTTCTGTACACCTATCCCCCTAGAGGTAAGTGGAGCATCAGTTATGGGGAAAAGCATTGAAAAATTACATTTAAATAATTCAGCAGCAACAATGTCTTCATTAGTCAGGATAATTTGTACAGCAGAACAGTTTTCACTGAAACCACGTTCTGCAGACATAGCCAGGATTTCCGAAACCTCCCTCAGACAGTTAGGAGGCAAAAAGAATGTGTCCATACTTTAAATTATTTGGATTTTTCATATTTCATTCATTGAGTGAACTGTTCAATTATACATGAAGGTCTAAATGCTGTTTCAAAGCTTTCTCCTCATAGCCAGGATTAAAATTCTGGTGGAGAAATGCTGAAGCATGTTATCTGTGCACTAGTTTGCTGGCATAAAAGTAGTCAAATCTAAACCTGTTGAACCTAAGAATACTTATAAAACTACCAGCATGTGTAGTTATTGCAGAATTTAAACTCCCTCCAGATACATAAATGAATTGTGTTAACAGTCAGTTAATTACCCACAGTGACCAAGACATTGTTTCTGAGAAGAGATGTTGCAGTTGAATTTTTTAAGTGCAATTTTTCAGTGCTAAGAGCATCACAAACTAAAGTCTATTCACCTCCATTTTACAGTGAGGTGGAGGCAGAAACTTAGAAATATCTCAAAACTTTGGCAAATAAAACCAAAACTCAGTATCTGTATGGTGAGATACCATATTTTTCACACACAACAATTCCCATGAAAATCAGGACGGTGTATGTGGGATTGATTTGAAATAAATTACAGTGCACATGTTCTTAGTAATGAAGGAACCTGTCACCCAGAGCAACAGTGTGAGTCACTGATACATTTTGAATCATTTTTGAACAATTGAGGTCTGTGACGGAAAAGCTATATGAAATTTATTAGTAGAATTAAGTTTTTGATCTTTTCATGGGGTTTTGTTGACAATAAGAAAAATTCAGAATATCACCAGCCTTATCCTTTTTAAGACAGGAAGGGGGTTTCAGTGTGGTGAACAGATGGCAGTATGGATACTGGAACGGTTTGGAGGAAATAAACTGGATCCACAGATGGAATAATAATGTCAGGGTAAATCATATGTACAGTAGCACTCATTTTTACAATTCATCTCAAACTCAGCATTTTGAAGCTGAAACGCTCAAACAATGATGGGTCGTGATGGAAGGGTGAGGTTAGAGGTGAATGGTGCATTAGCTGTCAGTCATGCGTGAGAGTACCTTCATTAACTCCCTGAATCGAATGCAGTGTATTTACTGTCGGTGTAGGTAATACGCCAGCCTATATACACACACACACACACACACACACACACACACCCCTTATTTCCACCGCTGCCAATCCCTCCGCCATCACTTGACACTGCTATGTTATAACCTCATTACAGTGAAAAGTAGGTAACACATCATTTCTGTCCCTGTGGGTAGAAAAAAAGAGGAGGTAGGGGGGGAGATGGGCTTTGATGTAGAGTGGAGGTAGCGCACCTAACCCGAGGAGTGCTCAGCCTCCTGCATGACTAACATGTATGACTGATTGCGCACGTGGATGGATACACGTAGTTCACATATGTGTATGCTGGCACATGGACATCAGTGCATGCAAGTGAAAGTTATTCCAGAGGTCACATCTAAGCAAATACTGAAGAGTGAATTTTTGAACTTTGACTTTCAATTTTAAGTTTTAAGTTTTAATTCTAAGTTCAGTACAAGTGAGTTAAAGATAATTGATTAAAAAGCATGTAAAGTAATCTGTGCTACTGTGATCTATGGAGGATCCTAGATTTCACCTCGATCACATTCTTGATCTAAACTGAAAAATTAGAAAACAGAAATGGCTATTACTGAAAAGAGTAGTGTCATTATTGGGAAATTCACATATTTACTTTTATTGTGAGAGTGAGACAAGAAGATTTGGTATCGATCACACGTCTGCGTGTGAAGTGTGGAGCTGGAGTCAGAACATGTTAAAGCTCGCTAAACCAGCTGTGTCCTGGCACAGTGCCTGCTCACAGATCGCATCATCTCTGAGCTGAGATGTTGCAGGGCAGAATTATTTATATTTTATGTTATACCCTGTTTAAATAAGTAAGCATTGAAAGCATTATTAAGTGTATTTTGAGCCATGCTAGTGATGTGTATTTGTGAAAAACTGAACGTTTCAATTTCTGCTCTTTAGAAGAATGACCTTTACTATAGTATCTCAAAAATGTATTCTCCCCCCAAAATAGATTTGGTTTGATAATTGTTTAATCATTTAAGTCATTTGTTAAGCAAAAATGTAATAAGATGTAGTAAGATGAATATCTATCTAGTTTTTCATTGTTGGTTGAACATCACCTTTGTCTAAGGGAAATTATTTTTTGCTATATTGTGATTAATCAATTAATAGTCAGAATGATCAGCAGATCAAAAAGTGCTAGTTGCAGCCCGCAGGGGCGTCGTGTGGCGTAGTGGTCTAAGCAGACGCCCCATGTGTAGAGGCCACAGTCCTCGCTGCAGTTGGCCCCGGTTCAAGTCCCGCATCGGACGGCCTTTACTGCATGTCATTCCCCCTCTCTCTGCCTCCCCATTTCCTGTCTCTCTCCACTATCCTGTCCAATAAAGGCACAAAAGCCCCAAAAAATATATACTTTAAAATAAAATAAGCAATCCACTTTCATCTTTAGCATACTTGAAATTATTTTTAATGAATTTAATAACTTTGGCGACCCCTTGAGTTTTCTTTTCCTCAAATGGACAACCTAATTGAATCCAATACTTTGGTTTATGACTAAATACCTGCAAAACTAATGACATTCCCATCAGCTGTACTTTGCGTTTAGTGGTAATTAGCAAATAGTATTCAACTCAAAGAACCGCTGTGCCAAAGTACACCCTCACAGAGTTGCTAGCATGGCTGTAGACTCCTCACTCCTTCCAGTCTTTATGCTATGCTAGGCTAACCACGTCCTGCAGCTCTGCTCTTCCCATCTCACTCTTTTCATATTTCCCAAAATGTTGGACTATTCCATTAATCCAAACATTTTCTTGAGCGACATAGACTATGAAACAGTGGCCAGTGTTTAAGCTTGACCCAACGCCTCCAGTCATCTCAGTCACTTTTCAACAGTAGCCCATATTTCACTCTGGACAAACAGAAGACCCCAGACACGATGCTGTTCTCATTACAGCTCCTCTAGCATGTCGCCTCTGGACACTAACGTTTGTGAATAATCCATCTTGACTTCTATGTCCCGATGAGTTGCTTGGCCCGCCCTTGACCAATCCACGACACGAGCCATCAGGCTCCTGAAGCTCCAAGAGCGCTTCTGACTACGTCTCTTCCTTCTCTCTCGTTGAAGAAAAATGTTTTGACAGAAATGTCTCCGGTAGACTGCATGAAATATCATTGAACCAGGTGGCCATCTTACCTGTTGGGCTGTCTGTAGCATACTAGATGTGCTAAAATAGCTTTGTCAGGGCTCCTCGATAATGACTGAGTCACCTTGTCTGGTTTTGAATATTCATAACTATTGGGGGGAAAAAACTTTTTGACATTGCATGGGAGTAAAGGTCTAGTCAAAACATCACATGTACAGTATATAATTGAAAAAATGACATATTAATGCATATTCTTTTGTACAGTTACAAAGCATGAACAGAGAATACACTCCGAGCTACAAACAGGACTATATTTGTTTCTGAGGCTTGTAGTAGCTGGACACACTCCATCATCATCTGTGCCCTACCTTCCAGATCTCTCTCATGCTGCATGACTCATGACCTTGTTTGCTGATCGGCTCCATGTCTCTGGTTTCCAGGACGACCACTCCATGTTTTTCCAGTTTGGTCCGTCCATCGAGCAGCAGGCCTCCGTCATGTTGAACATCATGGAGGAGTATGACTGGTACATCTTTTCCATCGTCACCACATACTACCCTGGCTACCAGGACTTTGTTAATAAGGTAAATAAGCAAACAAACACTCTAAAATACAATTATAAAATATAAGTACAAACATGTAGTTTATGCACTGTACATGCCAGTATATTACCATTGATCTGTTGCATTATCGCTGAGGTATACCACTTGGCAATAAGTTGAGGCTAGACTATTACCTGCAAAGATAAATGCATTCTTTTGATAAAAACTGACCCCAGAGGCAGCAGGACACTTAGTACTTATAATGCTAATGGCCATAAACTTTTTCAACCATGAATACAAATGAGAGATTCACTTTTTCTTTGGGTCCCAGGAACATTAGGTATCATTACTTTTGTCTTTTGGGGAACCATTATAGGAGGCCCTGACACTTCTGGTAGTTTTCATGTTGTTTCTTTTTAGTTTTCTTCATTATTTATTTTTTGCAGTTTATGTAGCAAGGCTATATACAATTAATGAAATGATCCTAACAAAAACAGCTATTTCTGGGAACATGATTGTCTGGTTTTAAGATAAGGTTTGGCAGAGCCTGATACAAGTGGGTAGCAAGTTCCATTTTCTGATTGCTTTAATGGAAAGGCAGATTGGCCAAACATGTCCTTTTGAATGCGGCCACTCACTGAAGCTTCAGCCTCCTTATCTCCGGAGCTGAAAACAGACTCTTTAAAGCGGATGGTATGAGATTCTGAAGAACTTTGAACATCAGACACACATCTGAAAAGAATAAAACAGTTATTGAAAGTAAGCTAATATTTCCAAATAATAATATCGCAGCAATGGCAGTGTCTCTCCTTTGGTGTTAAAGTAACAATCTGGTTTTAAAGAAAAAACATGTTAATCATATAGATGGAGGTCGTGAGTGAGGATATCACCCATGCTCCTCTGAGGTGCTTTACACAGTGAGCTTTATGTTGAAGGAATATAATGTATAGACTCTCATATCAACTGGGATAGTTTATCATCCCTACTGTATATCTGTGAAATATTTGAAAATATTTTGAAAACAAACAATTCAAAGCCCCAATGAATTTAGTAGCAAGAGAAGCTTAAACCAGTTTGCATTTGTGCCAGCATCATAAATCTCATTCCATCCTACTGTCCTCTCAAAAGCAAAAATCAAGCATATATATAAAAAAAAAAAAATCCAGGATTTCTTTTTCTTCGTTCAATATAAAAGAAAATGAGTGTTGTAATAGCATATAGTACACAGAAAATGCTTTGCTTTGCCTGTTATTCAACTTATATACTGTAACTCCCTTTGAATCGATTCTCTATAAAAGTCAGGGATCCACAAATCTAAACATAGAGACAGCCCTAAAATCACTTCTTGCTGCACTACGTATTTATCTAAAAGCCATGAGGTGATGTGATCTGGGATTACAAGTGCCCAATGAAAAATAAAATTGACAATATCTCCATGATAGTTTCATCTGCGTGTGTGTGTGTGTATGAGGATATAGCTTTAAGATTTGGGAGAAAAGATTACCTAATCTCGCTCATGTTACATTTACAAAAAAATATCGACCAGTGCTTCCTACTCCCAAGAGACGTGTAAAGACAGAACAGTTTTGCAATCTGGGAGCTGGAGGAGGAGACATCTCAGTCGGTTTTGTTCCAGTATCTCTCCTTAACAACTCCACTGAATGTGTGCAGCCTACACTTTTTAAAATCACATCTCCCTTTCCTATCTAGGTCCGCAGCACCATCGAGAACAGCTTTGTGGGCTGGGAGCTAGAAGAGGTCCTCCTACTGGACATGTCCGTGGACGATGGAGACTCCAAGATCCAGAACCAGATGAAGAAACTGCAGAGTCCTGTCATTCTGCTTTACTGCACTAAGGAGGAGGCTTCCACTATCTTCGAAGTAGCTCATTCTGTAGGTCTTACTGGCTACGGCTACACCTGGATCGTGCCCTCGCTGGTGGCCGGAGATGCAGACCATGTTCCCTCTGTCTTCCCTACAGGTACACCCAAACACCAGGGGCCGGTTTCACAAAGATTGACTTTTGACTATCTATCTGATCTAATGAAAATTCAGACTTCAGACATTAAATTCATCAGTTGCACAAAGCTGTCTAGTTCCTCACTATCTTAACGTAGGACTAATTTGCTATCAATTCTGGGAATGTAAGACCAAGCAACCGTGTCAAATGCTGAACTCCGTTCACGCTAGTAGAAAATGTTTGGCTTCTGGTAGAATTCAGCAGTTACAAGGACATTTTACTGGGAAAAATTCAGCGAACAGTAAAATAAAAAATTGTCCTGTAGCATAAAGTTTCAGTGCAGAGATGCTGTGTCTTCTTACAGTGCGATCACACATGTATCTGGCCTCTCATGAATCTGTAGTTCTAGAGGTGTGTTGTGTTGAGCGTGTTTCGTGCATATCCTGCTCTGATTGGACAATTGTTTTCTGAGGTATCCACTGCTGCCAGACACTGCTGGCACTGCTGGCACTTTGTTTCCACCCATCTGTTCATGTCCTTTTACTTGTTAGATGCCTCGTTGAGAATTGGGAAGCCATGAGACTGTGATAATCAGCTTTTCCTCCATTTTTTTGTAAAGTCAAACAAATTTCAGTAGTGAACAACTCTGTGCTTCAGTATCTGCTGGAATCAAGATGATTGCTCGCACTGTGTCGCAGGATATTTGCATAAAGTTGAGTCTTTCTCAACTTTTCTCTGTTGTGTAGCTTGGTGCTTCTCACAAGTCTCAGTCGAGCTCAGCGGGGGGCACAGGGTTGCAAAGCTGAGTCTTCAGTATTCACAGCTAATAGCAGCCTTCGCTGTCCCACGTTTTTGAATCTGTATGTGTGAACGGCTTGTTAATGTGGTAAAGGTTCATTGGACAAATGAAAAAGATGATGATGTCCTCACTGCTGTATATTTCCAACAAGTTAGAGCGCTCTCTAAAAATTCTTTCCTTTCTCATTACAGAGGTTTCCATCCACTTGTTTTTATATACATTTTAAATTTGAGCCTAAGAAACTATGTGGAAAATTTGAGGAAATCTCGGAAAAAGTTGATGTAGAGATCAAGAAAAGGTGTGACAAAGTGTGATGGAAACACACTTAGTGAACGACATACATGAAGCATGTGACTTCAATGTCTGCTGAAGCCTCTTCTCTACTGAAGAGACGAAAAATGGTGGCAGACGAAATCAGATCTGTGTGGAGTGATGAGGAGACTGTTACTATGGAAACATGACTGTTAGTTGAGAGTTAGTATAGGGGTCAGGTGTCTAACATTTTGGCTTAAAATAAGTCAGTCTTTCTTTTTCCTAAACTTTGTCAATTGCTTTAGACTAATCTAAGAGCAAAAATGGATCAGTCGAAAATATCTTTGTGAAACCAGCTCCAGATAAGTAGGAGGTGTTATTACCATTTCTGGGTTTAAATAGAGATTTCAAAGTATCGTACCATTACTCACTGAAGAACCACAGCAAATTAAAAATCGCCAAGTTTATCAAGTGCCACATGTTAAATTTTTAAACATTAAGTCACCACTGCCAAATTAATTGTGCTACTTTATTGATAATAAACAAATGAGACCAACAGACCTCTCTCTCTCTCTCTCTCTCTCTCTCGCTCTCCTTTCAATCCACTGGTATTATCAGCAGTCTTCAAAATGAAGACCATCACTTTCCATAAACCCTTCTGCTTCCTTTTGCACCTTGGATCATGTGATTTTTGTTTTTTTGTCTTGGGACGGAGATGATCAACATACTGGGAGTGATTTCCTTTGGCCCGTCATAACTTTATTAGACATGACTACCTGCCATTGATACCATTGATGATAAAACCTGACAGCTTCAGGAGCTGACAGCTCCTGATCTGGAGTGATGGGGTCTGCATTATACAGTTATAGTTAGAGCTTTTAATAATGTATATCTTTGGTGCCCTTTCACAACATCGACTGCTTTTATCTATTGTATCTATTTGAATTTTATTCAAGAACTGTATTGCCAGAGTCATCATCCCATTTTCATTTACTGAGGCTATCTTGTGACTAGACAAAGGTTCAGAGGTCAAACCAGAGGTTAAACCAGGATCAAACTCATGTTAGCAGCTACTCATTGAGCATCATACATAAATCTATATTGCATTATTCTGTGGTATGTTCTCAAAAAACTTTGTATTGATATGTGGGCACCAGTGACAGATGGGCTTGTTTGCATATATGCAAATGTTCTCCTAGTGTATTTTCAGTATGCTGTGCCAGTCAGTGGTAAGCTGCATACTAATGTCTGTTAACCTCAGGTAAGTAAGACTCTAATTTGGTGCTCTTTTGTAATTTTACATCCACTCCTTATGCAATACCTCACATAAATATGAGACAAATGTGGGATGACAAGGTTTACGTTTTTTTATTGTGGCTATCAGTTCTAATAATAGTCTGAGCTTTGGCCTCACTGGAATCCATCATTAAGAGAATTCCCAGTGATGTTGTTTTGAAAATGTCTCCCCAGGGCATCGGGTCAAGCAGAAAAAAGACCCCTTTGTCTCTCCCTCGCACCTCTCCTCTTATCGAGTGAGTTTGAAGCTGGCCATTTAGACTGCAGAGCATTTACTCCTGTAGTTCCATTTGCTTGGGCACCCGATTTTAACGTGTGTGAAACCATAAATGGCAAAAAGGTTGCCTGAAAATGCAACAGATTTAAACATAATCCAAACCAGCGACGAAAAATGACCCGAAAACACAGTTGTTTATGGGTGTGAGAAATGGATGTTGACATTTGATAGCCAGCAGTTCCTCATGCTTGAAAAGTCAAGCATAACAAAATGAGCTGAGCGATGACGGATGCTTATATTTAGTTATTTTTTTTTATGTGTTTCAACCTGTCTGAGCATTTTTCTTTTATAGCAACATAGCAGGGTAAATAGCTCCACTCCGGCTTGGAACAAATTAAAATATTGTAGATATGATTACACTCTTAATTTTGTCTCAATGTTTTGCCACTTCTCAGCGTCCTCTAAAATGCTTTCATTTTTGTATATCTTTTCCCCCTCCGGCTATTTTTCATTGCACTCTGCTTCCCCATTTGTATCTTCCCTCTCTTTCTCACACTTTTCTGCCTCCCTCCCCCTCCTTTTCATCTTTCTACATATTTCTTTCTACTACTTCTTTTTCTTGCCGCTTTCCATGCATCCCTTCCTCTCACCTCACTCCATCTCTCTCTTTCCCAGGGCTTATCTCAGTGTCATATGACGAATGGGACTACAACATCGAGGCCAGGGTACGTGATGCAGTGGCTGTCATTGCCACGGCGACCTCCACCATGATGCTGGACCGGGGACCGCACACCCTGCTGAAGTCAAGCTGCCTCGGGACACCTGACAAAAAGGGCTCCAACACCGGCCACTCCAAGGAGATACTGAAGTGAGTCAATGATGGGGGGGTGTGTGGTGATTGGAAAGCAGGGCAGAGGGGCTGGAATAGACAAACATAAATATTGGTAAGATTTGGATTTCATGCCAATGCGTTGCACACAGGGCTGTAGTATTTAAATGGTGGTGTCTCTTTTTCAGCCTTTACAACACCAAAAACACAAGCAAAAGTATAAGGAATACATTGAACTCTGTGTATATCTGTGTGCCAGGCTAACTAACTTAGTGGTAACCTTGCAGTATTTCTAAAGGCTAGGGGCTTGTTATTTAGTATAGTTACAGGTTACTTAAAAAAAAATACCCCTTAAGGGCTGGAACATCCATCATTTGGCAGCCACAGTGCCAAATCAGAAATCAGAGTAACAATAGCAGCTCAGTGTCAATCTTTAAATGATTTGGGGAGGTTTATACTCCAATAACTTTGGCCAAAGTTGTGTTAGTCAGCGTTAAAGTTTGCCAAACTTGGTTCTGGTTTCTGGTTGGTTCCACTTCTTTAAAAGTGCTTATGAGATGGTCCCCACACCTTTCTGACATCACACTCTCTTTCTGACGTGAAACTGACAATCTAACAATCACACCAACTTCACGCCGTGACTGGCCAGCTGTTAACAGCTGAGAAAGTAAGCTGATCTTCTCTTTCTCGCTCTCTTTTTTTTCCCCCATTCCTGACACAACTATTTCTGTCCCTGTTCATGTGAACAACCCAGTGCGGCACTATGAATGTCTTCCACTGGCTGAAAATGTGCATGTTCTAAGTTTTAAATGATGCCATGTCTCCCTCTTCTCTATGACGGCTAGTTTTTCAGTCCGCAGGTGTAATCAGGTGTAAACCCCTTTGGTTGAATGAAACATCGAAAATAGTCAAAAACATTCATCACAACTTCATAGAGCCAAATGTGACATCTTCACATGTCTTGTTTTGTTCAACCAAAAGTCCAAATACCCAAACAAATGTAGTTTACAATGATAAATGACAAAGAAAAGCAGGAAATCCTCTCATGTGAGAGTCTGGAATCGGACATTTCCGAAAACGAAGCATTAAAAAGTCAGCTGTAAACAGAGTTTTCAACCAAAGTTTAAGCGTAAACATTAGCTCACGCTAGCTACAACTGGTAAAATCTGTCAGCCGCTAACTCCACTGTTGTTGGATGTAGATGAGAAGATCTAGGAAAGATGAGCTGTCCTGCTGAAAAAAGCACAGCAAAAGCAATGAGCCATGTTCACCTACTTTTAAAAGGTTTGAAATTTCTTTTGGTGCAGGAAATTGAGCCGGGCTTCTTGCACAGTGCAAATATGGGCTGGAGCGGATGAAATCGTTTTTTTAATTCATATTAGTCAGAGCCAAAGAAACTGGCAGGTAAAGCAACAAAAATAAACGTAGTTTGGTTTTTAGTTGCTGAAGCACAGTAAAAAATATCACAGGGCGTAAAACAAGAACAACTATGCACAAATACACACAAGCATTAACAATGTAGACACCCTCCCTGAGGAGAAGCGGAATTTGTTTAACCAGCCAATAAAAACTTAAAACACAAGATGAGCAGAGACATTAACTCTCAGACTTATAACAACATGTCGTCTTATCTTTAGCTTAACCCAAAGCCATCTTTAAAGGAAAGCATCCTTTTTTTTCCTCTTCCTCTGAACCTCCTTGTTTTGCTTTTTGGCACATTACAGAACAAGCAGGAGAATTGGTATTCAATAATTAATCCCCATTTAACTTCATAGGGCATGCTTTTACTGTTCACATTGATCAGAGATTCCACAGCTAATTGAATGCTTGGGGACAACCGGATTAATGAAAAAAGAGCCAAAGAACAACAGTGGGGTTATCGCTAACATACAGAAAAACACGCATGCAAATACGCGCACGTGTGCACACACACACACACACACACACACACGTGTCGTTATAGCATGACATTTAACTGCTCTTTAGGGTTTAGTCCTATAAAAGCTTAGAATTACTCATTCCATCCCTTATTATATATACAGTATACAGAGCCTTACAAAGCGATGCGCCTGCCTTTCATCTTCATCTTTTTCTCTTTTTTTTTTTTTTTAGCTAATATTAAATATTTTCTCTTTTTTGTTTTTTGGGGGGTTTTTTCACGTCAGTTTGAATTTGATCAGTGTGATGAACTAGGGAAACATTATGCAACCTCTGCTGCCACTACTGCATTAATCTGCAGGTTGTGGTTGATGTATTACTGTAAATTTTGGTCTTGTCTTTACTAGTGTTTCTGTTTTTAATATCAGGAGCACTTATGCGTGCCGTCTACGATTCTGCCACCAACAGGACTGAGATAACAATAACACTGCAGCCATGAATATTTCAGTCCCCAAAGGGCGCTATCAGATACAGGGAAAGCTCTCAATCTTCCTTCAGGCACACACCTGGGATGTTGCTTTGCTGGGTGTGTGTGTGTGTGTGTCTGTGTCTGTTTGTGTGTGCCTGTGCCTGTGCCTGTGTCTGTGTCTGTGTGTGTGTGTGTTGAGATTGGTGTTAATGTGTGTTTTCCAACCAACCATTCCTTCTCCATTCGCCTGAGCGAAGGTAGAGATTTAGGATTGGTGGATCTTGGTTGTGACCCCAGAGGCTAGAAACAGCCTCACACACAAACACACATAATTCCACCTATTCCATCCCCTCGCCCCCAGAGACTAAACCAATAATAAGGCCATATGTCTCTGTGTGGTCCTGCATAGCTACAGGCCACAGTGGGCTGCATGCATGCTGGATTAGCATGCCATCCTGTCAGCGCTGATGGACGGAGAGGCCTCAGTGAGTCACGCTCTCAAATTAGTTTGGGGGCTCCTTGACCTTATGGGGCACACACACACACGCACAAATAAATACATGCATACACCACAAGCACTCATGCTTCAACACAAATAAGCAAACACACACACAGACACATACTCAAAGAAGCTCTAGAGGCCATCCATTGTTTCCTGCCTTACGGAGCGGACAGGAACACTGGGATAATGAGAAAATGTTCTCCAAGTGGTTTTGGATGAGGCGCCAAGGGGCTGATTTGTGTGTGGATGTTGCAGGGAAAGGGATGTTTTTTTGGGGGTTTTTTTATGATTTGTCTGACTCTGTGTGCGCTTGCGTTCAAATTCCTTCTCAAATCCCGGTGCTGGCATACACACCCGCACCGGTAGATATGATGTAAGAGATGATTAATATTTTGCAGTCTGTTTTCTCTTTAATGTGATCATACGAGACATTTGTCTTCATGTCTGCGGGCTGGCTGCGTGCGCTCAGTCCGAGCCTTTCAGTAGAGCTCAGTAGACAGCCTTTTCTGCAGGCCATCTGACACTTGTGCTGCCTCTCATGAATGTTACTCTCATTCTATTTCACCTATAAAGTAGTTTTTCCTGCAGCGAGAGAGTGGTATTATTGCATTTCTTAATGGGCACAATAAAATTGTCTGTCTAATAAATCCAAGCTCTGTTTATTAGAAGATGAGCTGGCCATCGCGTTGTGCTTTCGGGCATCTAGAGCGCAAATGACCGTGTCTTGTCATAGACCCTTCCTTGACATGGAAGTGGATCAGAGTATCAGTTTACACATCTGTGTCACATGCAGGTTGTGTCCTTCAGTTCCTGCTTCTTTTCTTCTTCTTTTTTTTTTTTTTTACTTCTCTTTTCTTTTGTTAACCTCTTTTCCACCGAGGTCTCTGTCTGGACTGTGTGGATACCTTGCCTTTTGTTCTTGAATATTCTCTGCTTTTCTCCCCTTTGTTCTTCTTTCTTTGCCACCCTCCCACTGTGATGCTCCTACACCAGTCCATTCTCACCGAAAAAAAGCTCTTACAATTACATGAAGCTAAGACGTTGAGTCGGAGAGCAGTGATGGCTCTTTTCCACCCCCCCACTTCCCTTACCCTCTCTCTTTCTTCCTCTGTCAAAAACTGTTGATCCTAATTTTCTCTGTACAAATACATTGTAAGGAGGGAGGATTAGTGCGTTTAAGGACAGGATTACTTATATTGAGCATGAATTCAATTTCGCTCATTTAACTCTGTCAACTCTGTTCTTTCCCTATTTATGACTAATTCCTTTGAGGAACATTAAAATGCCATAGAAGTAACCAATCAATATTTCACATGGCCTTTTACTTATTGGAATTTTCACATATTGAATCAGTGAACACGGCTGCACATCTGTATGTGCTGCTCACTACATGTTCAGCGCCATATGTGAGATTATTACATGATTCACTGTTAATGACCTTTATTTTATCATGATTATTTGTAATTATATAAATTCACTTTTTAATGACCCCAAGCTTATTTCTATGTTATAGCGCTACTCAAACAGAAGAGGGTGAGGGATTTCCAATAAGTTTTATTTTAATTGAAGTGACAACAGACAAACTGAATGAATTTGTATCATAGATTTATTCAGCACTCATTCAGCATGCCTGACTGTTACTGGACTTTTGAGACCAATATCAATATGATTTAAAAAGGGTTATAAAATCAGATAACACTATATTGGGTGACACAATTTTTTTTTATTTGGGCTGCAACTAATGATTGTTTTCATCATCATTAATCTGCTACTTATTTTCTCGATTAATATTTTTGTTTATAAAATTGAACAAAAAAATCATACACACACAATTTCCAGACGCCAAAGTTTTCACTGGCATTATACAAGACCATTTACTGTTATATAGGGCAGAGAAAAGCAGCAGATCCTCACATTTGAGAAGCTGGAAACAGCAAAGTTTTGGCATTGTTGCTTCACAGAAATTTCTGGATTATCAGTTAATTAATACAGATACATTTTTTTGATGGAGTATGATTAATCGACTAGTGATTTCAGTTGTAGTTTTTACATACACACATAACCTCACATAGCGTTTTTGCTAATGTTAAACACATCTTTGGCATTATTTCATGTGGTTTGGGAATTTTGAGTTTTATTGCATTCATGTATGAATTACGTTATGTTGGGTGCAGTTAAGATAAAATGGATGACTGTGGCTGCATTAAATTCTGGTATATTGAGGTTGTTGTCAGATGATAAATCATTGTATCTTTTACTTTTATGATGGATGTCTTTGTGTAGGCTCGTTAAACTTTATTGCAAATTTGTGAGTGCAGAAATAAATATTTGCTGTTTGATTCTGGAAGACTGACACCAAACATTTACTTTGAAATAACGTTGCATTATCTTTATTTTTCTCCCAGGAGTAAGAAAAATACACAACAAACCCTAATTTGGCTTGCAAATGTTCTGTGCATGGCCAATAGCTATTTTTAATATTGAATGAACTCTTTTTGGGTTGACTTAAAGCAGCCTGCAGCAGTGCTGTACTAATCACATGGAGCTAAGATGTTCATTCAGGTTTGTTTAAATGTTAGCTAATACACAATTATGAATTTAATTAATATATTTTTAGCTTGAGCTGCTTTGAATCAACATTTTCTCTAAGTTTACATATTTTAGGCTAAGTCCAACCACTCACTGTATTTTCTGCTTATTATGAAGTAACACAAGGCTCATACAGTATTTTCAAGCAGTCAGTTTTTTTTTTACGTTGTTGGAGTATAGACAAACAAATGCACTATTGAATCCAGGCTTCTTAAGAAGTGGTGTCAGGTGTGTGTGTGTGGCCGAGATAAATAGTCCTATATCAAAGGAAATGTTTCCCTTGCAATGAAAACAAAAGATGAAGAGTCTCTTAAGCGGTTGAAAGAATCCGTTTATAACACATGCAAAAGGTTTCAGTCATAGTACCATCGTCAGCACAACTTACAAAGCATGTCATTCTGGAGACTTAAACGGGTTATCAGACAAACAGAGGCCAGTCAGGAGAAAAGTAGTTGTTGGAGTTTCCCCGTTGTGTTGAATTATGCCTTGGCCACAAGTAAGATAAGATCATCAGAGGCATGGACCACTATTAAGAAATGTTAGAAAGTTTTTCTCTCTTTTTGCCAAATTGGCTCCTTAACTCTATAAATATGATTTTTAGTTATGACTAAAATGTTCTCGTGCTGTTAAGGACACGTTCATCCCATTTAATTTACTGTACTTTTACTTTGCAAATCAAATCGGATAATTATTATTATCACTAGAAAAAAAACAACTATGTATCAGTATGTGATGTTTGTAGGCAGTGTCCTTGTCTGTTAAGTGCTTGTTCACATTTTAAATGAGAGTCGGCTCTCTCTGATACAGTGCTCCAGACTCCACAGGTAGCTGTCTGATGTCTCCTGCTCGACAGGGGTCCTCGTGGGCCCAGATCACATGGAGCTCCTGGACTTACTTATTAAAGGCTGGCGCTCAAAGAGACTCTGAGCCTTACATCTTCCCTGTGCGTAGTCCACAACACTGTGTGTATTTATGCTGTCAGAGCTGTGCCCCTAGCAATGAACAAATCAATAAATAAGCAATTTTTTGAGTGAGTACATTACTGAAACTGCACATCTTTTTTTTTTTAATTCAGTTTAAAAAAAAAAATTCTAAGTAAGTTATTATGAAGTTATTATAAGTTTGATAATATCTGCAGTCACATGATGACTGCCATTTTGAAACTGAAAACACTAATGTCATATGTTGAAAAGAAATACAATGGGTAACTGTTTGCACTTGTCTTTTGTGTAAAGTGGATGTCTGTTAAACACTGTTATCCTGCTGTGAACTGAAATATTGTGGGCTTTAATTGTATTGTAACCACACGTAGACGCCTCGACAGATTTGTTTCCGGACTGAATCTTGAGAGGCACAGATCTCACACCATATGTACACCGCATTACCATAATTTACCATATTCTGTAGTTGTACATATTGCACCGTCTCATCGCACAGTCACCGCTCCTAAGCTACAGGACTTGTGATGTATAGTACACATTTCATCAGTAACCGGTGACTCTTCAGAGGCAGGTCTTCTGCAGTCATCCCAGATTATGAGTCATCCGCCCAAACCTGATACAGTATGTACATGTGTGTATGTGTGTGTATATGTGCACTGCTGACTTCCTTCCACACACATATGTACACAGAGCAGATACAGTATATACATATATATATATTTACATCCCTGCATTGCAGCGACAAGAGAATTTGTGACCCTGGACTGTTTCACTCAGAGATAAAAGAAAGTCATATCAAATGGCTCTGAAATACATTTGAAGAGATTTGTGGGGAAAAAAAGGAGTGGGGGGGGTGGGGTGGATTTGGGCTGGGGGGTTTGTGTCCATGCCATTGATGATTCAGTGTCTCTGTAACTAAAAAATAAATTCCCCTCACAGCCAGTGATTAGTTGGGGAACAGTTGGTGAGCGAGGCGCACACAAGCGCTGCATATGGCTGCGATGAAGCCGCATGAGGTTCTGTTAGTAGCTCATCCCAGTAGTTTTTATTTTTTAATTTTTTTCTTCTTCCAGCAGCGTCAGAGGGGAATACTGACATGAGAGGGGATCAAACGGCACATAAAAGCTACATCAATAGTACAGGGCTACAAAATGATAAACAGGGCAGGTTCCTCTGCTGTAAATTCACAGCATGCAGCAGTCTTTGTAAAGGTACAGGTTAAAGTACGGACAGATGAATCCTATTGATGTAAGATTCGACGCGCTATTCAGAGATGAGATGGAGAGATTGATCTGAGAGTGAAAGACAGCATGAGGGGAAGTGGATAAACACTCAGTTTTAGACCGAAAAATACTCCTTTTCTTTCTGTCGCTCTCTTTCTCCCTTTCAACCAGCCTCTCTTGGGTGAGATTACTGTTCCCATGGCAACGCAGCTGATTGCATGAAAATTGCTGTGGTTGTGGGTGCCATGGCAACACATTACATTACATTATACTGGTGTTAAGAGCCTCCCTTGCATCCCTTGTGTTGCGGTTTTGTGTACATTTAGACATGTCGCCCTGTCATGATGACACACACACACAGGGGCCACTACTGGTCACATGGGTCGTCAGGGTGTCAGGACAGCAACAAGTTGGACCTCGCGAGCCTCCGCCCACACCGCCTTGATCTTTTTGGTTCCCTATTCAAACTGAGATTATACTTAGGAGGCTAATCCCATGTTACACGCGCATTACAGCACTTTTAGTTCGCTAGCCATCCAATGTGCAGCAATAGGCATTTCATGGAGGCTTGAGTCATATTATTGACTTACTCCAAGCATGTAGCCTACTTAGGGGTGTGTGTGTGTGTGTGTGTGTGTGTGTGTGTGTGTGTGTGTGTGTGTGTGTGTGTGTGTGTGTGTGTGTGTGTGTGTGTGTTGTGTGTGTGTGTGTGTGTGTGTGTGTGTGTGTGTGTGTGTGTGTGTGTGAGAGAGTGTGAGTGAGTGTGAGTGAGTGTGAGGTGGGATATAAATATAGTCGAAGACATTACAGATAGAGGTACTCAGTGTTCTAGTAGGAGGTACTTGCAATACAGTCTTGGGTTAGTTTCAGGCACATTGCTCATCTGTTGTCTGCATTTTTTTATTCACTTGTGAATAGATTTATTGTCTTATTTTCACACTGTTGACTTTGTTGGAGATGATGGCAGGTAAAATTTGCTCGGCAACTCTTTTAAAAAGTCTGCACACAGCAACACACACACACACACACACACAGCCCCTCACTCCTTGCATTCAGACAAGATATTTATTTCTCCGGTGGATTGTTTCAGAGGCAGAGCATCTCCATGGTGATGGCAGCCCACAGATCAGGACAAGGAAAAGTGAGGGAAGGAGGCGGCAGATAGAGAGCGAGAGAGCTGATTCCAGCTTATCTGCCACTGCTCTGCACTTGTTGACACACATATAGGCTGATATGTATTCACACAGACGATTAATACACTCTCTACTCCTTCCCTGCTCTTGCACCTTTCACTCCTGGCTTCTTGATGCTCTCCTCTCCCTCTCTGCTCTCTCTTACTCTCACAGTGTCCTTGTACTCCTTTATATTTCTTAGTCTATCAGGTGCCATATATTTTACCAAGTCTCAAACTGAGTCATCGTTATATCGCCATATTTCAGACCAAGCAACCTTTACAACACTGAGTCAGTGAAGACGGAGAAAAGCAGCATTGGAAGCAGTCTCCTTGTTTTTCTGTGCTTCTGCTTTTTCTATTTTCATCTTCATGCTTCATAAATAACATGCATGCATACACACACACACGCACATGTACATGTATATATAGTATATAGTATATAATATATATATATATATATATATATATGTACACGCATGAGAGTTCCTCTGACAGGTCATTCCACAGTCGAGGTGGTTTAAGATCTTTAGTTCTTTGTTCTAAATATTTGTTCTATACATTTTCTAAATATCCAACGGTGTCCTGCCTTAAGACTTCAGACTTGCAGAATTAGTATCTTCTTATAGGTATAACACAGCCACATAATAAAATACATAGTAGAAAAAATGACAAAATACAAACTAAGAGAGTAATCAAGAATCAACAAAGCAAGTGTGTTGAAAAGGGTAATGTAAAACCTGTGGGTGTCAGATGAATATACATATACCAACACATTTCAGAAAAGGACATCACTACTACTACACTGCCAAGTGTTTGAACTTAATATTTGACAGCACTGAGTCATCACCAATACCAGCCGGGTACACTTTGTGATTGAGATGTTTTGGTTCGGTATTTCAATGTTCAAGACATTTGAGAAAATTCATAAACGAGGGTCTTTTTTTTCATGTATTTCTCCCACGACCCCATCTCACTATTTCAAACTGTGGGTATGCTACACTCATCACATCTGTTATCAGCTTATACAGCGGTAACAGTGCTGTACTGGTACTCCTGTAATGCTTTGTCGTAGCCCTTAAAGCTGCATTAATCAATACTTTTAAATTAATGTCGAAGAAAGTGATGTTGTGTGATGTTAAAGGTGTCGCTATGATGAAATATCACCTGACTCTGCAGTTCTGCTCAGCTCTACAGAGGGTTTTAGCATCTTTCAGCTCATTGTTTTGGTTGAAGGCCTGCAGCTTTACTGTTTGTGCTCACTATCACTTACAGAACAGTCTTTTTGTTTCATTATATATTGTTTCATCATTATATAGCAGGCAGACAGTTGGCGACTAGCTGGTGAAAATAGTGAAGCATTTAGCAGCTACAGAGGCCAGATATTTCCTTCGGGAGTTGATAGAGAGCCCAGTAGTTGGTAGAGAAGGGGCTCAGGGCTAAAAGACAGTGACTGGATGTCCAGTAAGATGGCTCTAAATGAATGTTAATGTGTCTCTGTGTCTGCTTGTATTCACAGCTTGTTGTACTGCCCCCAAGTGGCCTAAAAATCAATTAATGCAATTTTAAGTTTCTTGAAGGGGCTTTTATTTATTTATATCCATGATCCATCTTTTAGCCTGAATCACGAGTAAGTGTAAATCCTGCACATTTTGTTTTCAGACCAATAGACATATTGATAGTTGTAACTCAGACTTGATTTGTCATTCTCAGGTACATCATGAATGTCACATTTGAAGGCCGAAACCTGTCATTCAGCGAAGAGGGTCACCAGATGTTCCCCAAGCTGGTCATCATTCTTCTAGACAAGGATAGACAATGGGACAGGGTAAATATCTTCTCTCGTCTTCTCCTCTCTTCTTCTTCTTCTTCTCTTCTATTATGATCCCCTCAATCGATCCTCTGCTTTTTACCTGGTTTGTGTTTTTTCGCCTTCTGTGATGTGTCTGTCACTCACTTTTTGGTTTGGAGTGTCTCCCTGCCACTTGAAGTGCCTGTTACAGTAGCCTGTGTAACTCACAGCCCTCCTCCCACTCACGCATGCAGGTTGGCAAGTGGGAGAGAGGCTCTTTGACGATGAGGTACCATGTGTGGCCTCGCTTTGAGCTGTACTCTGCAGCGGAGGAGCGGGAGGACCACCTGTCCATCGTGACTCTGGAGGAGGCGCCGTTTGTCATTGTGGAGGACGTAGACCCGCTCAGTGGGACCTGCATGAGGAACACGGTGCCGTGTCGCAAACAGCTCAAACTCAGGTGAGGATTTAAAGTTTGATTTGGTCAAATCTGATTTTTTTTTTTGTTTGTTTAATATATGTATATATTGCATTTGTTTATACTGTTTGAATCTAGGATGAATATTGAAGAGTCAAGTAAAATAGAACAATTTCTCAAGAACATATTGATTTATTCATGTAACCTTCTGCTCGTATCCAAAGTCATTTGTGACACCTTAACAGTTATATAAGTTAGGTATAAAAACCCATCAAACACCAACATCTGCATTTGTGGTGGATGCAAACAAAGGACACAGAGACATGGATCAATGGATGGTTTGGCTTCGGTTTTGTTCAGTATTTCCCGATCACCACAGCATGCTGTAATGATACTGATTCCTGTGTTTTCTTCACTGGATTTTGAAAATATAACCTATTTGGTCCTCTCACAATCTCTCAGTGTCCTGTGATTACCTTGACCCTACTCTGCTAACTAGATCATTGTCTTGGTTTCTGTCACTGTTTTCCTCTCTCCCCTGCCTCTTCACCCTGACCCTCTTGCTATCCACTTCTCCTTGGTGTGTGATAATGAATTTTCATCATTGGCCTCCTTTTCTATCACTGGCCTACCTGAAATCTCCTGAGGGCGTCCTACATCTTCTGGCTCAGTGGTTTTTTTATTGACTGATCTTTCACCCTGTTCGTTCTCCTATTCCCCTTTTTCCCTCCTTCTGTCCGTCTGTCTGTCTCTTCCTTCAAAGACATCCTCACAGACAGCTTTTCAGGGAAAGGCAGCAATATGCCACAGAGGATATGCAGGATTTCTCTGCAGCCAAAAAATACTCCATGAGCCAGATGCACGGAGCTGTGCAGATTTGTCCTTGTATGCACGAAAGCAAAAATATGTGGACACATCCTTTGTGCCAGATAGATAAACCCATGTGTTCACATTATTCCATGTTCTACAGTGCATTTTATCTCAGTAATCATGAAGGTTGTTCACTTGCAGGAGCTGAATTCATAATCCCGCGATTGTCTATAAATGTAGGTTGACACACCCTTGTGTGAATACAAAACACACTAAAACAAACACATTTGTCCTTGGTCTGGCACTGGCAACATACTCTAACTGTGCCAAAGCTGCCATTGTGTTGTTACCCACAGCTGTTATGCACCTGTATCTGCTGTGAGCCAAAACAACCCACTGATTGATGACTCGCAGCTTGTTAAAATTTGTTACTCGATGTGCATTATTCTTATTCTTAGTCGCCCATTAATGTATAATTGAGGTGACAATATGTAAAACTGTTTACTTGTGCAAGAATAAATTGGTACTCATAGAAATGTCGATGTTAAAGTCTGCGTGGGACTTGATGTGCTGACAAAAGTGTGGCCTTCTCTTTTCCACACTGCAGTATCACTCTACTGTGTGTACACAGAGAGCAAAGCATGCCTGGAAGTATGGGCTGGCTCATTTTGTTTATTTAAATATCAGATTTTTACCAAAGTGACAATCAAGTAAAAATGTACATTGTAATGACCCAAAGGTGATGTCTTGTTTTGTCTAACCAACTGTCATACATGACAAAGAACAACAGCATATCTGTGTATTTGTTACCAATTAATTGTCTGACTCCAGGTGTTTTCACTGACCAGTTCCTGGTGTCTTGTGTGTTTTAATATGTGCTAATCAGTCTGGTGTAAGAGTTTTTGTTTGGCATGAAAACCTGAATTCTCAGCACATCTTTGTTCTTGTTTTTTTATTTCAACCCTGCTGCTGTTCTCTTTGCTTTGAATCTGCCAGTTTAGGTATTTGTACCTGAACCCAAATAATCTCAGATTGTTGAAGCTCATCTTTACCCCCCCCCCCCCCCCCCCCCCCCCCCCTTCTCCTGCTCTTACCACCTACCAGCAACCAGACAGGGGATTCAGGGATTTACATCAAGCGCTGCTGCAAGGGTTTCTGTATCGACATCCTGAAGAAGATCGCCAAGACGGTCAAGTTTACATACGACCTTTACCTGGTCACCAATGGCAAACACGGCAAGAAGGTTAATGGGACGTGGAATGGCATGGTCGGAGAGGTAAAGAAATCTCTTTCTTTTACACACACAACACCATCACTCCATTTATTGCACCTTTTCCAGGTAAAGTACTGGCTCTGATAGTGGCTGTTTCACTGGTTTGTAGTGGGCAGATGTTTTTTCTGAGATTCATAAAGTATAGAAAAAGATAGAATATCTATAGGATATGAAATGTGGATGTTTTTGTGATAGGCCAAGCCCAACACCATTAAGAACTGGCTTTGCATCAGCTGTAAACTGCTTAAAATACTTATGACAGTTTGTCTGATTTCGTACAAACCTGCTGGCAGATCAAGTGATCACTTATTTCACATCAGGCAGATCACTGGAGTCTTTGCCATACAACTGAACCATTAAAGTTTCTTAATCAGGCAGTATACTGAAAATAAAATATTAATATTTTTTGGGTTTCTTTGACATGAATCAAGACCAGTATAGTGCACCATTTAGCTCATGTTGTAAGTGGTGTGTCAGTGGTGGCATACAGTTTCTCTACCACCAATTAGCTTTTCTTAAGAGCTTAGTGCATTCAGCATGTCTCCCTGAAGACATGCAACACTATTTATAACGACGCAGTGAAAAAGTGGTGGTAAAAATAAAAAGCTGCTTCAAGTGGCAGGATCAAATTTAACATCTGTTCATTTGTGGAGTGAGAAGAGACGTTTTCTCAGTATAATTTATACTGGGCATACAAGTATTAATTCGGCTTCCAAACTGCATTTGTTTAACGTGGCCTGATGGAAGTCATTTGAAAATTTGTAACACTGGCCAGAAACTTCTGGGAGAAATTGCACCAATTTGAAAATTCTCTTTCTGTCTCAGCGACATCTGTGGAAGTTAAGTGAAACCGATCACTTAATGTCAGCCAGTCGCAGGCGATATTGAGCCACAGCAAATAAGGCTACAGGAATATTAACCAAAGGATTAAACAGTGCGTCTTTGGTCATAAATCCACAGCATGTCCTGTGAGAACATACCAACATTGATTCAATCTGGAGTCTCCTGCTGGCTAAAGAATACAACAAATATATATATATTTCGTTTATTTAGTCAGCATATACATGTTTGTTGCTTTTTCATTATGTTTTCCTTTGCTGATCACTTTTGCTGCTTATTCTCCCCACAGTTTTCCTGTTAAGCGGTTTGTGATTTGCGTCTCTTTACAATATGTATACAATGCACAGAATAATTGCTTTTCAAAAGAAATCAATTAAACAATAAAGTAAATACAGTATGTTATCTAATTCAATTGCTACTGCGGCTGAGGAAAGTGTTTTGGTGCCCATAGGAATTCATTTTTACGACAGGGTGAAATTGTATTGTCTGAATGTCTCTTTCTTTCTCTTAGTTTCTCTGTCACGCCATCGAGCACTTGTTCCCCACAACCTGGCCTGAGGGGGAGCTGTGATCAGCTCCGTAAAACCTCGGGAGGAGGATGATGAGGCTCCTAATCAGAGCTGGAGAAAGAAAAAGACATTGAGAGAAAGAGAGAGCAAATGAGAGAGAGAAGGAGAGAGAGACAGAGAGGGAGAGAGAGGGAGAGAGAAAGCAGCCTCAGGGAAGGACCCACTTCTCTCCTGCACACATTACACATTAGACAGCAAAAGGCAGCCTTTACAAATCAATGTGATGTCCAACTTAATTGATTATGACATAGAACGACTTTATTATTATCTTAAGAACACAGATGAGTGAAGATGTGCAGGGTAATGTAAAATTACTGTACCTTAAGTCCACCTACTGTAGACTGTGTTAAAAAAAAATAATCCCGAGATATACATCATTATAAAAACAAGACTGCAAATGTGCAGTGCATGCATGCGTGGATGCATTAATCCATGTCCTTAAATGCTTAAGCAAGTAGCTAATGATTTAATTTGAAAGGGGGGAAAACAAGTCAACAGACATAGAAAACAGAATGAGAGAGAGAAAAAAGAGCAGGCCTCTATGAAGAAGTGTGACAAACAGAGAGAAAAAACTGTGCGTAGGATTCCTGCTCACTGTGGCATACATATCCCTTATTAACACAGTCCTTTGTGCTCCATTTTTATTCATGGCCCGGGGCTCCAGAAACTCAGGGCTAAATATACCTGAACTCTCTCCCTACGAGGGAGGCCGGAGTGGTAGGGAGTCAAACACTGACCCAGTCGTAATAGTGATCCCCTTCTCATCCTCTTTGTATTCTACCAAAATAGCCTGCTAAACACTTGGCAGAGATGGTGGCTTGATAAAGAACAGCAGCTCAAAATTACTTTTACCATCACGTCCCCTTCACTAATCTGTTTTTCACCACAGTCCTGGGATTACGCAGCGCTGCACGCCCACTGACCCTCCATGTTTCCCTCCTGTCTGTCTCTGTCTATCTGCGGTTGACCCACAGGTGGTGTTGAAGAATGCCCACATGGCAGTGGGTTCACTCACCATCAACGAGGAGAGGTCGGAGGTCATCGACTTCTCTGTGCCGTTCATTGAAACAGGGATCAGTGTCATGGTCTCCCGTAGCAACGGAACCGTCTCCCCCTCTGCCTTTCTTGGTGAGGAGATACGCACCTGGTGCTTCTGGCAGATGTACAGCACACAATCGAGAACACTAACATGCACAAGAGCACGCTCACATCATGTAGGAAATGCACAACCACAAACGAGATTCAAACAGGTTTGTCACAAAACAGCTGAAAACACGAAGTGTGGTTACACACAGACATAAAATTTAGCTGGAAACTGTGGAAAAATCGGAGTATTTTTCATTAGAATCAAACCAAAGAATAAAAACCCAAATATACGTATTTGTATGTCAGTATTATCTTGTCACTGTGCTATGGTTGAAAGATTCAGCTACATTTCATTATACTATACAGAATTGCAGTTCTTCTTGACTTTGGAAACATTTACATTTGCAATGATTAGTCGATTAATTCATTAGTTCATTGACAGAACGGTAACCGGCAACATTTTTGATCAAATATTAAACATTTAAGTAATTTTTTAAGCAAAAATACCAAACACACTCTGGTCCCAGATTTTCTCATGTGAGCATTGGCTGCTTTTCTCTATTTCATATCATGGCAAATTAAATGTTGAAATATTTTTTGGGTTTTGGGTTGGTCTGACAAATCAAGGAATTTGGTGACATCACCAGGGACCCTGAAATACTATTATAATTTTTCACAATTTTCTGACTTTATAGACAAAAACAATTGATCGAGAAAATAATCTTCAGATTGTTGGATACTGCATATAATCATTAGTTGCTGCCCCAAGAAAAATTGTTTACAAATCAATCTCTCTGTTCCTGAAGTCTGTTTAGTAGCTATTCTGGAGCTTTCAGTCATATCACACACACACAAATTGACAGTAAAGTTTAATACTGAACTCGCAACATTTCTTCTAGACTGGTAAGTAAACAGCCGTTAATGCCAACGTTGGCCATTTAGTGTCAGCAAAAACTTACATATAGTTACTTAAAGTGTTAAGTTATAATCCTTAAGATTTCGCCCCTGGTTGCTTTGGCTCGATTGTGCTTGTGCTTGTTTCCGACTTGTTGACTTACTTTCTGAAATTTTTTAAATGGACCCAAAAAATGCTAAAAATGTCAGATGTCTTGTTTTGTAAATAAAGAACAAATAAACTGTGTTTCCTGCTTTGGCTTTAGCTTTTAATGTGAAGCCAACAGCAGGAAATGTTGGGTTTGCATCGGCAGTTACTTCAATTAAATAAAATCAAAAACTCTAATGCTGGATAACGCTGGGCCTGGCAGAAACACTGAAAAACCACCTGTATAGTCACAGTGCTGTTTGTCACTGTGACTATACTGTGTGTGAAAATTGCAAAGCAGAGTACAGAGCAAGCGGAGGAAAAAGTGCCCGTTTCAATGAGTACATGTGTCCATTCACACCTACCTACTTTCCTCCTGTAGTTTCTCTCCCGAGAAGTGCTTGTTAGTGTTCACACACGCTCAGATAAAATCCATAAATGTGTAACAAAGAGCACGTAGTACATGACGTCTGAATACAAATAATCATGTTGATACCAGAGGGTAATTTTATAATTTTGTTTAATTTTGTTTAATGAACTTCCTCTCTCTGTATCCCCACAACCCTCCCCTCTCCTTTCCGCTTCCTCCGCTCCCTGCTGCACCCTCTCTTCCCACCTACTCCCCCTCCTCTCCCACCCCCTCTCTCACCCCCTCTCTCTGTGTTTTAGAGCCCTTCAGTGCTGATGTCTGGGTGATGATGTTTGTGATGTTGCTGATGGTGTCAGCCGTGGCTGTGTTTGTGTTTGAATACTTCAGCCCGGTGGGTTACAATCGCTGTCTGGCAGACGGACGAGGTGAGAGGACACACATCTATAAACACACACACACACACAAGCACAGATCCAGTCAATCCACTGCTGCAAAAAAGATGACAGTGAGGTACATTTTCAGGCAATCTCGTGTGCTAAAATGAAGACTTAGTTGGCATGTTTTGTTACCTTGAATGCACCATTCAAACGGAGGACTCCATGTGCTAAATTACTTTGACAATCCCTTTTGAATGAGTGCGACTGTGGCGCTGGGACTTTCTACTCGATGTCTTGGAGTACTTATCTACATCTACAGTCACTTAAGCTCTTTTACTAATGAAAAGGATCATTGACGAGAACCAGTGATCTTAAGTCTTTGTAGCATCAAGGGGTGACTTGAAGGTGTGAAGACTCCTCTGTTCTTGCGGTACAATGTCTTTTTTTATTAAATATTACCTCAAATACCTCAAATATTACACCAGTGTTACACCACCACATCTAGGTTGTGAAACGGATGAGTAAGTAGATCTATTACCATACATTGAAAATATGTGTGAGGTTTAACAGTCTCTGACAGTATGGAACCAAACCACCCTGTTGAATCAAATACAGTTCCAGCAGGCTGTTCAAATCAATTTGCCCATCAAAATCAATGTTTTTTTTTCTCTATGTTTTATACAACCAGCTCTGTTGGACTCTCAGGATTGCATTAGCCTGACACAACGGCAGCCACTCAAGATAAAATCAGAAAAGTGTTATATTGCTGCCTGCAGCCTTTTTATCGTGGACCAGGGGGGATAAGAGTACTGATGTTTGGTTTGGAGTTATTTTTCCCACAGCACTGTTTTCTGAATGTCTTCTGTCACAGCAACAGTGTGTGTGGTTTAATCGCTATGTTATGTAAGGCTGTTGTCCTATACTGCTGCTCCAGCTGTAGTATAATTGTAGCCTGCTGCGTGCCCATCTACCCCTCCCTCCCCTCTCCCCCACTCTCTTTCTCCCCATCTCTGATGCCACACAGCTACAGTAGGTACCTTGTCATACCGCCATAGAAGTAGGTGGAACAGAGTTAGTCTGTAACAGGGGGTTGTCACGGCGGTGGCTGCAAGAGTGGATGTGGACCGTACAGCACACCCTGCGATCACTGACAAACTAAAGGATGGGAATAAATCTAGTCATTGTTGCTGCCATCCATCAACTCCCTCCCACAACAGCAGTGATGAGTAAATGCATATAGAGGGAAGTAGTATATATGATCTGTGAAACTGATTTCTTGCATCTTCTTCCTTCTGTCATCTTTCTTTTCACCCCCCCACCCCCACCCAATCGACCTCCTTTCCGTCACTCTGTCTCCCAGAGCCTGGAGGTCCCTCCTTCACCATCGGTAAGGCGGTCTGGCTGCTGTGGGGTCTGGTTTTCAACAACTCCGTCCCCGTGCAGAATCCCAAAGGTACCACCAGTAAGATCATGGTGTCGGTGTGGGCCTTCTTCGCTGTCATCTTCCTGGCCTCCTACACTGCCAACCTGGCTGCCTTCATGATCCAGGAGGAGTATGTCGACCAGGTGTCGGGCCTGTCAGACAAAAAGGTGTGAATTCAGTGCAATGTGAGGGGTTGTGGGGCGGAGGAGCAGGTGTGTGGAAGTACGCAATGTGAGTCTTATTTTGGACGAGTAGATACCTTGGTTTTGAGTTCATGATTTAGGGCTGCAACTAATGACCATTTTCATGACTGATTATGTATTTTATTTTATTTAACCTTTATTCATCCAGGTTAATTGTTATTTTAAAGCAACCTACACCTGTTAAACAAAATAACAAGACCAAATGGAGTCATTATTAAAACAGAAAATCTTTTTTTTTTCTCTCTCTCTCTCTTTTGATGAATCTATTAATTGTTTAGTTCAGTGGTTCCCAACCTTTTTTTCAAAACCTTCCTCAGAGTAATTACACAAACATAGTTTAATACAGAGAAATTTCCACAGCTCCAAGACAAGCCTACTCCAAATATTTAGCAAAATCCCTTCCCTTCTTTCAGCGCTCTCCAACGAGGAAGAGCCACACCAATGGTAATCCTTGTTTATCCTCGAGGTTGATCACTTTCTTTTTTAGACTGTAATCCTTCATCTGAATGCCAAGTTGTTTTTATCTGGAGCATCGGTAAACTTTTCTTGGACGCTTCCTAGATTTGTCTGCCATAGCTCCGCCATACTCCTTGCTGCTGTAGCCCACTCTGTCTCCGTCCCTGCGGTTTGCTCCTTCTGACACCATGTTGTGTTGTCTGTATGTTCACGAAACATATCTGGAGGCTCGACACAAGTACCCACCGGACAGCCGCATGTTGTTTCCTGGACTTTTAATGTGTTCACCGAGCAACACATTACAACATCTGAAGCTTCATACCCACGTATTTCATCTAGGAACCTTCAGGATGTTGTACTGTGTTGCAAGGGAAACACATAATAAACATCCAAGAAATAATGCAACTGTCTGTCCAGTGCTTCATTGAACCTCTGGATATTTTAACAATGTACATATGGACAACAGAAAAACCCTCCTCAGCTTGCTGGTTGATGTGTAAAGCATTGCTACTTGAGCGCAGCGTGAGAGAGTCGCCACAGCCAGGAGTTTTAAATCTCTGATATACTATGGAATACAGAGAGATTTACCTGGTGCTGACGGGCTTAACCAGCCTTGTGTGAACTTGTTTGCCAAAGGCTTGAATGTAACGGACGTTAATTTATATTTAAAAGTCTCGCACTCCAGCTTTAACATCCACATATTTGTGTTTAGGAGGAAAACAACACACGTTAAGGATTGCAAATGGCATGATGCTAATCTTTAGTATAGTTGTTGTCACAATAAGCAATAAACTATCAGCTGCAACAGGAAACTTCTGTCACCACATTTGAGAAGCTGGGACCTGAAAATGTTGTTTTTTTGTTAAATGATTAACTTAAATTACTAAATAATTATCAACTTGTCATGGATTGACTAAGCTTTGACTAAGTTGAAACAATTAGTTGATCAGAAGAAAATTTATCAGCTGCTATTTTGATAATTGATTAATAGATTGAAAGTATTTTTTTAAGCACCAATGCCAAAATGCTAAATATTACCCAGTTCCAGCCTCCTCTTACTGATTCTTTGTCTTATGTTTGTAAACTGAATGTCTTTTGGTTTTGTGTCGTTACAGAGAACAGAGGTGTTTGGAAATGATGATGAACATTTGTCACTTCTTTATGTGACAGTCATTATGTCTCTGGACTGCGTTATCTGTCTTTCCGTCCCATTCTCATGAATGCGACATCCCAGGAACACCTTGAGGGGATTTCTTCAAATTTAGCACAAATTTTCACTTGGACTCAAGGACGAACTGATTAGAATTTGGTGGTCAAAGGTCAAAGGTCAAGGTCACTGTGACCTTACAAAACACATTTTTTGGCCATAACTCAAAAAATGCATACATTAATTGTGACAAGATAAAGTGATGAATCAATGACATTTTATATCCAAAAGGTCCAAGGTCAGATTCACTGCGACATCATTATGTTCTGCAAAAACACTTTTCTGGTCATTATTCAACACTGCAAGTCAGGAGCAGAAGGGGAGAGAGGGGAGATTGTGACCATATTTCACATTTGGTTGGATACTGAATCGGTGACATTAATCTCGGCTGCCCACCTTGAAACTGTGGTGATTGTATAGATCGTCTGTGCTGCTGGGCTGAAAAGTCATCACTACATATATTACAGTATATCAGTCTGGACAGACATGGATGTAAACAGCAACTTGACTTGTTGGAGGCATACAACTGTAAGGCGGTAATTCTAGTTCTGACATGGTACAAACAACCAGTTAATTGAGAAATTATATTGATTAATCAGTAATGAAAATGATCATTCATTGCAGCCCTAGACTACTTGTTTCAGCATTTTTTTGCATCTGATCTGCATGGTGGATCATTATTTTGAACTTGATCTGGTGTACAGTACAAGTTTGTCTAAATGTGTTCGACATTCACTTGTGTTTGTCTGTCTATTGAGCTCCTGCTCAGCAGTGCATTGCAGGCTATTTGATGTGGCTCAGTGCCTTTTCCATGCTAATGAGCACTCCTCTGTTATTTTCTCTGTGTGGTTTCTTTTCCGGAAAACCCACCACAGTTCCAGAAGCCGAACGAATTCTCACCGCCGTTCCGGTTCGGCACGGTGCCCAATGGGAGTACAGAGCGCAACATCCGCAACAACTACCGGGACATGCATGCCTACATGACCAGTTTCCACCAGAAGAATGTAGATGAAGCCCTGTACAGTCTGAAGACCGGGTGAGGAAGAGAGATAGAGGGGAGGATGGAGAGACAGATGGGGGCTGTAAGGAAGGAGGGAGTTGAAAGGATCTCAGCAGGGAGAAATGAGACAGTGTTATGGAGCTGTGAGGTCCTGTACTGATGCAATACAGAGGAAAGATGATGAAGGATTAAGGAGAGGGAGACAGAGGAAGAGGGAGCATTCTGGGCAATGTGGGTGGGCAGCCGGTGGAGCTGTGTATCTGCCTGCCTCTGGTGCTCAGAATAGCAGCCTAGACTGTGGTTGATGTGAAAGCTAGCTAATATTCAGTCTCTGTGGCAGAGAGAGCTATCTAATATCTTCCCTACCTCTTAACTCTCTCTCTCTCCCCTGTCTCCCAATGTTTCCTTCAACCTCTGCAGAAGAATTAAGAATAAAAAGCAGTGATGTACCACTGGTGTTTTGTGAGAGTTTGAGCTGAATGACCACAGAGGCCTGGGGAGCCCTGAGGCTCCGTTTGATGATGGTTTGTCACCAGGCTGGAGCCTGTCGTGTTAATTTATCTATTGACTCACTCAGGACTGATATGGATAGAAAAGAATAGAACACAGGGTGAACGCTCCAAGAAAGGTCAGTTTTAGCTCAGTCGGTAAAACACCCAGATCCTGACACAAACAAAATTCAACACAAGGTCCAACTTACTTGTTGTTTCTGAAGCTTTTGACCACATTTGTGGCTTTCCTTATTGGATGGAGTTGCTCAGTTGTCATGGAGATGGTTTAAGGTTTTACCTCATGACTGAAACTCCAACACCAAAACCATCTCTATGACTACTGAGCAACTCCGTCTGCTTAGGAAGGCCATGAGATGTGGTTGAAAGCTAATCAACAAGATGTTTTTTTTATAGAGTTTTGTGAAACAGTCAATCTCGTTAAAAGTATGGCATTTGCTGTGTGTGAAATAGTGCTGCTGCTCTTTTGCCTTGAAGATTAATGTTTAATTTCACAGAAAATTATTATTTATTCATGATGTCAGCGAAGGTTGTCTTTGTTTCAGGTAAGGCGCCCCATCTTTGCTATACAATGCCACAGGACACCCAGGAATAGAGTTGAATAGAATGGTATAGTCCAGAATTATATCCAAAATACCTGATGCCCTTTATTTCCTTTCTGACATCATATCAGACTGTCTGAATTCTAAGTGAAATACCTCAGTGGATGCACACTACCCTTCCCTAAAGAATTCCCACATTGCACTTTTTTGCCTACTAAAACTTTATTATTTGGGCCCATAAATTTCTAACAATTTCCTTGTAATTTTCCTTGAAAGAGCAATCCAATGCAATTTGTCATAAATCATAGCTAAAGTAGAGAAGGAGTTCAATTGGTACACTTCCAATTAATTAATTCCAATTAAGTTCTAAGATAGTGTATCCTCAAGTGTTTTAGTCAATGCACAGCAGGTCCGCTGAACATGCAGAAATGTGCACAGGAAAGCATATAATTCAACGTGACTCCAGAATACAGTTTCCAATAGTAAACGATTGATGAATGAACATTTACTTTGGTTTAAATGGAGCGATTCTTACAACTCAACGCAACCACCTAAATTAACTAATATAACTGTCTCAGAACGCGTTGTGTAAAATTTGAATGATCATCACCTAGACATTAGTACCAAATCAAATCGTTCTTACCAGGCAACTTTCCAAGAAAGCCATCGACACTACACTTAAGCGACACAAAATCTGGTGATTCATAAGTATATAGTATATAAATGAATAGGAATAGTGAATGAGTGAATGAGGAAGCGATTCTGAGCACACTCGTACACAGTCACTGTATAATTGGTGGTACCACAGGTTCCATCACACTGTGTGAAACGTTTTCCTTCCCTTGTGCCCTGCAGCAAACTGGACGCCTTCATCTACGACGCTGCAGTGCTGAACTACATGGCGGGCAGAGACGAGGGCTGTAAGCTGGTCACCATCGGGAGCGGCAAGGTGTTCGCCTCCACCGGCTATGGCATCGCCATCCAGAAGGACTCAGGCTGGAAACGAGCTGTGGATCTTGCCATCCTCATGCTGTTTGGAGATGGTAAATTAGATAATGTTGTTAAATGGTGTCCTATTTTATAATCCCATAGACAGGCCCTAAACAACACACAGAGGAGGTGTAATGTTGTAACAGCCATATTAAAGGACAACCAGACAGATAAATAGAAATTGCTCTCATAGCCCTAATTTGACTCAGTATAAAGAAAACATAACTTCCCTTCAGTGTTGCATCACTGTTAGATTAAGCTATACTCTCATCAGTGTAGGAAGGTTGGAGTCATTGAGGTGGCTTTAAGAGAGCTGTGACTAAGGAGGCGGTCGCTGCTTGTTATGGTGATAACCCACCAACTTACCGGTGGAGACCTCAGCAGCAAGTGAGGTCTCCTGAGCCAGGCTGTCAGACTGCAGCCCTTAATCGACAGCGAGGGACCGGCAGGCCTGAAAAGAGGCAGCTGCTATAGGTGTGGAAGTGAAAGTTTGAGAGTGGAAGGAGTTGGTAAATTTGGTCACTCAGGAGATTCTGGCGGCACATTGTAAAGGCTGTTTGGGCAGGGACAGGGAAACATTGACCTTAACTGAAGATAGCTAGAATGAATTCTGTGGACGAGATGAGTGCTGAAATGTTGAAGCCTCTGCATATTGTTAGCCTGCTGTGATTGACATATTTCTGTCACATGGATTTCAGGAGCAGGATCCACGGACTGACAGACTTGGGTAGTATACTAATAAATTCAACTGGGAAACCTTAAATTTGTTCTTACTTGGTCTATACTGTGGCATCTCATCAAGAGAAGTCTGTCCAATTTGTCAATGATAGGATTTGAGAGTGTTTATGAACTTTCTGGTATGAAACACATGCTCATATTTACAGTCTGGATCAATTTGTTTTCACTCTTGGTCACAAATTACTTTGACATATTAAGTAAGTAAAATCCCCTCCAGGTTTAGATTAGTGTAGAGTTGTGGGATGATCTTTCTGACAGCCAGTAAGCCACCACAGAAGATGCAGACATAAAAGCTGCAAAGCTCAGTCTACGATTTAGGAAAGTGCATAAATATTTTAACCCTTTTACCACATCCACTGGCTGATAAGTGATGTGCAAGCAGCGCAGGAGTGGTCACGACCAGCACATTTGTCTTTGTAAAAATGATTACTTTAGCACAGTGACACCAGCTTATCAATTCAACACTGTGGTAGCAGTATCTCTCACCAGGACTACACCAGGATCATATAATATCAGTATTTATGTAAGAGAGAGGTTGGATTCTGGGTCTGTGTCCCATCATTGTACAGCAAGTAGAAAGCAACACTGATGACACTGGCTGTAACAAGGGATATTGTATGCGCCACAGAGCAGGTGTCTCAATTTGCAGGTCAGGTTTTGTTTTGAACTCCAGCTGTTTTTGTGTGTTTTGGTAGTGACCGAGAGAAGCCAGCAGGGAGTCAGGCGTCACTCTGAGAGATTGACGAGTTTAGTAAAGCATGAGGGCTCGGGCCTCAGGCTGAAGCTTCTTCATGATGAGAGGATTGAGCCAGTTGAGGTGGTTTAGGCACATGGTAAAAATACAAACTTTGCACCCTTTTTTTTTTTTTTTTTTAATCAAGGCCTGGCTACAAACTACTGGCAGGAGTCCTTGATGTTTGGGGATGATGCAGTGGAGGGACATTTCTCCTCAGGCTGCAGGAATTTAGTGCACAGTATGTCACAGGTATTTGGGGCACAGTACGTCTGTTAGAGACAAGACTTTACAGCCAGTCATAGTCAAAGGTGGCAAGTCACTTTTACAGTCAGAGGTTACTCAGAACATTTTCTAAGGTTTTACGAAACACAACATGACATGTCAGGCTCACGACTTTAATGTGTTTTCTTTAGGTAAATGACATTACAGGAGCCTGCACATGTATCTATTGTATAGGCTATAAAAGCATACTGTATGTCACATATTGTCAAGACTGA
Source organism: Seriola aureovittata (assembly GCF_021018895.1). NCBI lineage: Eukaryota > Metazoa > Chordata > Actinopteri > Carangiformes > Carangidae > Seriola > Seriola aureovittata. The sequence goes on from NC_079366.1 coordinate 15,767,708, forward strand.
ATCACAACCACTTTCACCACACAACCATTACATTCAATGAACATCTCCACCACGGACAGATGTGTACACTGGACTGCTTGTCGCAATAAGACCTGGTCAAACTGCACTGACTAACCACCAAGATGGATTATTATTATTATTACAAGTGACCAAAAAGAAAACATGCTGGAGCACTGAGCTCTGACACACACAATTGGCCTGTTTTTGTTATTAACATCAACTTCCAGGTGAAACATGACGTGTCATTGTCCATCCTTTAGTTCTTCCACTTTTGCTTGTTTTAAATAATTCTATCCATTTAGCTACAACGCAGCCACGCCTCAGGTAGGTGATGGAAATGTCTTTCTTATGACGTAAACTGGATCTACTAACACTTGACACATATTCCACTGATGTATTCCAGCATTGTATTCCTATAACGCTGTTGGGCTCATGATGGACAGTTTAAAAAAAAAGGTTTATTCCACGCATTGCTCTTCCTTGTCAAAATCTGGCACCTACATTACCCACAATGCAACTCTACTGTTGACAGTTGGAAGTCAGTCGGAAATTTGGGCGTGTTATGCTAGCTAGCCGCGAGCCTCAAGCAGAGATGAGGAGCGAGCGACTGTGGTCTGGTAAGCTCACTTCTTTCTAACTTCACACCTCCAGAGTTTCTTCATTTTCAAACTTGTCGTATTCAGAGTCAACCAGCGCCGCAGCACGTTCATGCAGCTCCTTGTGGAGCCACAAAAGGTTTTATTCTACCTCTTTATTCCTTATTCTCCAACACCTATCAATACTGTCAGAAGAGGTGGGACCTGAACACATTGGAACCAGTTTTAAATGAGAACCAATCTGCTGGTCACACCCTCGGTTTTGAAGATGTCGAGTGGGATACTTGGGTTCCCTGGGGCTGATCTGAAAACGGGCATCTGTGCTTTTTGCTATTTTCTTTATGTTTTTTCTTTATTTATTTATTTATTTATTAAACAGCAGACATTTTGATGTGTCATGGTACTGAAAAGCACGAGTGTTACTAATGACAACAATAATGGCTCCACAAGACAGGCACTTTCATTTCTGTCCTTTGAAATGCAGCTATCACTAAAAAATATATATATTTTTAAAGGAATAGTACAGCATTTTAGCAAATACACTTATTGTGCATTCTCATGTCTTTGCATTAAGACTGGACCTGGTGACTAGAGGCCGTTAGCTTAGCCTAGCATAAAGACTGGAAACAGGGGAATCACTTAGCTTGGCTCCATGCCACACATTATACCTCTTTAGTTTCATCCATGCACAGATAGAAGTGTATAAGTGACAAGTTATGGTTTTACATGCTGTAACCTATTCTTAGTTAAAAGGGCCTGGACTCTTGTTGTCGCAGTGATGTTGACAGGTGTGATACCACTGAGCCTGTCCAGAGACCCCACTCTTTCCTTGGTGTGTGCTCAGTGAAAAATCCATTCTCTAGCCAGAGACACCACACAGAAGTGTTGAATTTAAAGATAAGTGTCCGTCTAGAAATAGTTCCAGCACCTAACTCCTCCTAAAACCAAAAATGATCAGTTATACCTTTCTGTTTCTGTATGGTTGGAATGAAGAAGTCATTTCATGTAATTTGCTGGTTTTAATTTTAACTTTGGACAGAGCCAGACTAGCTGTTGCCCCCTGCTTTCAGTCTTTATGCTAAGCTAAGCTAATCGCCTCCTGGCTCCAGCTCTGAGACATGAGAATGGTATCAATATTCTCTTTTAACTCACAGACCGTGAGTGAAAGAGCGTTTTCACAAAATGTTGAAATATTTCTGTTATGAACAAAATAAATGTATGTAAGTAAGACACCTCAGTCTAGATTCCAGATTATATGTTTTTGTCCCTTTAATGGCTTCCTGTTTGGTGCCCATCAACATGATAGCAACTGACAGACAGTCATTGTAAGACTGCCACGCACACTTTGTACTTTCTTTTCTCTCATGAAGCTTCATGTAAGTAAGAAAGTCCTGGTGAAAACTAGTTAACATCTGTTGGAGTCACACACACTCATCTGCACAAACATCTGCACAAACATCCATACACAAAACAGTGTTATGAAAGCCTTAGGAAAATATGTACCCTCTTGATCTCACATAGACACACACACAAAAAACAGACCATTCGTTCAGATCAAACAAATCTCTCTGGACGTGTCCTCCCCCCTAAGCAACCCCTCCCAGGGATGTGGAACTGAGGGGGACACATGTTAGGGGCGGAAACGCTCGTCACATGATCACGTGCACTTCCTCCCTGAGGAATGTCAAGTCCCAGCAGGCTGTTGTTTTATTTCCCACAACAACAAAAAGGTTTAGCCTTGCATAAGCAATCCTTAATGAGGATGATCCTCCGGGGGGGCGAGTCAAAATAATGCAACATGACATTTGTTGCACGTACATTAGACCTGAGCTGTTTTTGGCATCAACTCCCCATCCGAAAAATGTGTCCTCTCTTTTTGTACTCACACTTACATGGTCAGACACCTACGGGCAAACCCATCCAAGTGTGCAGGACACAAACAGTAACATCAACAAACACATCGATACAGTAACCTGGGTCCATGTGTCTCTCCTTCCTCCAGGTGAGATGGAGGAGTTGGAGGCCCTGTGGCTGACAGGCATCTGCCACAATGAGAAGAACGAGGTGATGAGCAGCCAGCTAGACGTGGACAACATGGCGGGGGTCTTCTACATGCTTGGGGCTGCCATGGTTCTGTCATTCATCACCTTCATCTGTGAACATTTGTTCTACTGGCAACTGCGCTTCTGCTTCATGGGCGTGTGCTCCGGAAAGCCCGGGGTCACCTTCTCCATTAGCAGAGTGAGTGTGTTTGTGTTTTATTTTAGGTCTGACCTTTGTCCTCCTGACAGAAAGATCATAGGAGTGGTTGTTTTAAAACCACTGGCTCTGGTTGAGTTGTATCGAGTCAGTCAGGGGCATTTGATGACTCACCTGACTTACCTGTGGCTTTTTTAGCCCAGGCAGTTGTTAAACAAGAAAACACAAGTCACGAGCATCCTGTGTCATGTAAAAGATCCTCAAAACTGTGTCTCAATTGTTTATTGACAATTCCAATGTTTATAATATACTTCCAGTCAGTTTTAGTTTAGGCACCATGCTTTCCAACTCTGAGTCTTACAATAAGCAAAGTAAGCAAAGCTACATTTTGTCCTACTTTCATTTCTGTTCCTTTATAGTTGCTTATTAATTTCAAATAATTATTTAACAATGAGGAAATATTTGATGTGGATAATTGTATTTCTGATTGTATTTTGATCATATTTAAGATTTCTGATAGATTCTATATGTGTAGAATAAGTTAGTAAGTCTGTGTGTAACTGACTGCAGCTATGATCTTACAACAGACTCACAATAAATAGATAATATAGGCAAAATCTGATTAACTGCAACATTTAGGTGGCACTGCTCTCGAAACAAATTAGTTCTTGTGTGTAGTGTTCACAGCTGTTACAAAAACAGCCACACTTGAAGTCAAGCCCGTTGTCATAGTGAGGGGGGATACGCTGTAATCGGTTAAATATGAGGATACCAGCTCACGTTTTTTTGACAGTGTTTTTACACTCAGAAAGTGACAGAAACCCAACACTCTTTACTTTTTCACCTCCACACACCTGGACAATCGCTGCGTGATGTGAACGTCATTTTTGAATTGGCCATTTTGGAAAGTTGCAACAACTGACAAGCACAGCAGTGGGGTAAGGGGGTTTCAGACGCTGTTTGACCATCCAATGAGCACGTCAATAGAAGCGTACTGACAGCTTAACTTCTTACTCAGCTTTTACTAAGTCAAACTATGACAAGAGTCGCCTAAATGTGAATAGTTTACAAAAGCATCGTGACCAATTAGTAACACAGGTAACTTTTTAAGGAACTCTTTACAGCCTCTTTCCACATTAAGGGGAGTGGGAAAAAAAACAAAACTTTGATGCCCACAAGGAAAAGTGTAAGCACCTGGCTTATCAATATGTTGATTGACAGAGAAATAGACCAGCTGGTTGATATGCAAGCCTCACTTAAAATCGCAGACAACTGTCTTTGAGAAAATCAACTGTTTATCAGCTCAGTGCTGCTGAAATAAAAGCTACTTACTATGCTGCACATTCTCAGCTGCTGACCTGAAGGTGTGTTGGTGGATGTCGATGAGCTCATCTCAGCGTAGTTACGACTCTGCTCAGATGGGTCCCTTAACAAGGTGCCCCAGTGTTATTGATGCAGGCTGTTTGGGTCCTTATAAATAATTGCTTGAGGTGTACTTCATTTGCATAATGTTACCTTTTAAGGGGGCGGGGGGGGGGGGGGGGGGGTTGTTGTTACATGCAAATTGTCTCAGTTATTATTTCCCTGAGAAAAGGCTGAAGGTGTTTCAAATTGTAATGTCATTTGGTTTACACCTGCTCAGACTAACCTGACACAACAAGACATCTGACCTTGAACACTTCACAAAAAACACACTGAATTTTCATCTTTGTTGAATTGGCAGCAATCTCCCTCTGTCTTTGTAGCTTCTGAAACTGTGATACTTTTTATGTAAAACATAAGCAGTTTTTGTTTTTTGCAGGGTAGCTTCAAGATTCACTCTTAGGTCTAATGTGCTTGATTTTACTTCATCCACTTTTAGTGCAGACACATTTTCAAGAGTGGTTGTGTAACTCAAGAGGGGTCACAAAGCCAGATATCTTTTATACACTTCCACTGCCTTGTTTAACACTGAGGTTGCAGTGAGAGAAAGAAAAAATATTAAAGATAGTGAAGCATTCAATAAAATTGTTGTTCATATACAGTATATAGGAGGTGTAAGGATGGACAAGCAATGAGACTACAAAGGGCTAATAAGATACAGAGGAAGGAAAAAGAGATCAGTTAGCAAGAGTAATGACAAAGAATAGAACCAGTTGCAGGACAAAGGCAGAGTAGAAAAGAATAGACACAGCGGCGTGCCGGTAACCTCTGTTCCATTACCTTCCACAGCAGCCATAGTAGCTATAGATGTAGAGAGATAAAGACAATCCCATTGGAGCGGCTGCCGCTCACCTGAGCGCCCGGAAACGGAGATAAAAAAGACACAAAGAGAGAATGGAGGCATAAAAGAAAAGGAGGGTTGAGGATTCAGATTCATGAATGTAACTCTGTGACGGGGAAAGTGACTAAGAGAGACAGAAACTGTTTCTGACAAGTTGACGCCTTTGAGGAACGTTGGCCCGCGCGCTGCCTGGTGGGTAGTGTGTCCTCGACCTTTCGGATTTGGCTGTCGCCTCGACCACAGATTCCCTCAGCCCTCATTTGAACACGCTTGTTTGACTTCACTGGCAATGGCTTTCCCCTTGCTGGAAGATCCTGCTTTTGCCAACCAACCAAAACAAATACACAAATACTGGTGGTTAATCACATTTTAAATAGATTGTTAATGTCCGTGTCTCAGAAAAGTCCAACAAACTTTTACCAAGTGATCCAGTCCCTTGACAATGTTTTTTTTATGAAAGGAAAACAAGCAAAACACTTGTGATGTAGAAAGCCAGTGGCACCAGTGTCAGCTGAATTTAAATGACATTGATTAAACCTATTGATTGGTGGTCAAAACCACGAGTTTACTGCCTCCCTTGTGTTATCAATCAAGGCTTCGATATGCTCATTCCCCTCTCGCTCAGTTCTCTGTGTCTGAGGTGGAGTGCTGAGCAGCAGCTGTGAGGGTCCATGCTGTTCCCCTGAGAAAAGTCATTTATGAACTCAGCCCCTATTACTGTTAAATAGTGTGTAAACAAGAGGGTGGTCAAAGAGAACATGACGATGCATTAACCTCTCTCTGCCTCTGTCTGTCTCTGTTTGCCTCTCTCTCTCTCTCTCTCTGTCTGTTTATGTGTCTGGTGTCTGGCTCCGTCTCTCTATCATTAAATCGGTTCTGGTTCTTGACTCCTTACTACTGCCACGAGTTCTTCTGTTGTTTATCTCTCACTCGAGCTTCATACTCTACCACTCTCGTTCTTCTTCTTCTTTCTTCCTCCCATGGCCTGTCTCACCCTCTTTTTCTCTTTCTACCTCCCTTTTCCTCTAATTGTCACACTCCAGGGTATCTACAGCTGCATCCATGGGGTACAAATTGAGGAAAACAAGTCAACCATAGACTCACCTTCGGCCACCATGAAGAAGAACATGAACAACACCCACTCCAACATCCTGCGGTTGCTCCGCACTGCCAAGGATATGACCGCCGTCCCAGGCATTAATGGCTCTCCGCACGCCGCTCTGGAGTACAGCCACAGCGGCCGTGAGTCGGCTATCTATGATATCCAGGAGCACCGGCGCAGCCTGGTAGGTCACCCTGTAGACTGCAAGTCTGCGCCTCCTTACATGCCAGAGGACAACATGTTCAGTGACTACATCAGCGAGGTGGAGAGAACTTTTGGCAACTTGCCCCTGAAGGACAGCAACCTGTACCAGGACCATTACCGGCACCACCACCCGGCCTCGGCTCTGGGTATGTCCGGCCCCCCGCCTAATAGGCCGCGTAGTTTAGGCAGCGCTAGCTCGTTGGAGGGGGGCATGTTCGATTGTGACAGTTTAGGGGGAGGGGTAGCGCCCATCTTTACAACCCAGCCCCGCCCATCCATGACTCACAGGAATACCAATAAATTTGACCTGATCGCTGGCCACACCCCTGCGGATTCCAATCAGGGTGGGTTCAAGGGAAACAATGTGTACGGCAGGTTTTCTTTCAAAGGAGGCGCATCCAGCACAGGGCTCATCGGGGGTCATGACAGGTACTGTGGTGGGGGCGGGGGAGGCTCAGGGGGTGACGATGGGAACATTCGCTCTGATGTATCGGATATCTCCACCCACACTGTCACCTACGGCAACCTGGAGGGCAACGCCAAGCGGCGTAAACAGTACAGGGACAGCCTGAAAAAGAGGCCAGCCTCGGCCAAGTGCAGACGGGAGCAGGACGAGATAGAGCTGAGCGGCCTCAGGAGGAGACCCCACCACCACACCGTCCACCACCACTTCCCCCACGGGCCCCTGGCACACCGCACGGTCTCACCTCCCCTGGAGCGGAAGAGGGGAGGAGGAGGGGGTAATTCTTCACCTTACTTATTCCGCAAAGACAAAGAGAACCTGAGGGATTTCTATGCGGACCAGTTCCGCTCCAAGGAGGGCAAGGCCAAGTGGGAGCAAGAGGGTGGAAGTGGAGGAAGCGGTGTGGGCGGTGGTAGCGGTGGTGGTATCTGTAAAAGCCTAGTGCCTGTGGAAGACTTCCTCAAAGGTAAAGGCAAGAAGCCAGAGTGTAAAGGTGGGATGGGCTCGGTGTCAGCAGGACAGCAGGCCCACACCTGCTGGGAGAAGGGGGTTTCTGGGCTAGGAGGGGGGGGCATAGCCGGCGGTGACTGGGAGTGTCGTAACTGCCACAGTGTGTGTCACCACGGCGGAGGTGTAGGAGGAGGCGGCGGCACGTGCCCAGCTAGCGGAGTTGGGGGGAGCAGCAGTCGCCCCAGCTCCGCTTCCTGCAAACGCTGCGACTCCTGTAAGATGCAGCCGAGCAACCTTTACAACATCAGCGAGGATAATAACATGATGTTCCCGGGAGGGAAGAGTAGCGTAGGACCCAGCCAAACACAAACTCAGGCACAGCGCAGGAAGCTAGGGCCGGGTGGGAGGGTGTTAAGGAGGCAACATTCGTATGACACATTTGTGGACCTGCAGAGGGAGGGGGCAGGCCGCATGGGAGGGGCTGGCGGGGGCATTGGGGGGCAGTGTCCCCAACCCCGAAGTGTGAGCTTGAAAGACAAAGACCGCTTCATGGAGGGCCCCAGCCCTTATGCTCAAATGTTTGAGAGGTATGCAGGTGACAGGGAGTCCCCCATGTTTGGGGGAATAGGTGGCGACAGGGCGAAAGGAGGCTCCTCCTTCAGTTTGTTCCGAGGAGGCGAAGGTGGGTTGCATCGGCGGTCGGTGGGGGAGAGAGACCTGAGGGACAGAGATAGAGCTATGATGGGAGGTGGGGGCTGTGGTGGTGGTGGTGGTGGTGGTAGCAGAGGGGCCGGGACTTACTCCTTGTCTAAATCTCTCTACCCAGATAAGGTGAACCAGAACCCCTTCATCCCAACGTTCGGCGACGACCAGTGTCTATTACACGGTGCCAAACCGTACTACATCAAAAAGCCACAGACGCAGCAACAGCAGCAGCAGCAGCAACTTCTCAACAACAGCCGAGGAGGAGGGGACTTCCGCGGCTCCATGGGAGCAACTTCCTATTTGCCTGCGTCCGCCACAGCTGGGGTGATCTCCAATGTGGCCCCCAGGTTCCCCAAAGAGCTGTGTCTGGGCGGGGTGGGAGGGCCCATGGGGAACCACCACGGGGGCAACAAGCTACTGCCTGGGGGCAGGGACACGTTAGGTTTGGGGCAGGGACAGAGACCCTTCAACGGTGCCAGCAATGGACATGTTTATGAAAAGCTCTCCAGCATTGAGTCAGACGTCTGAGGGTGAAGACGGAGGAAGAAAGAGAGAGAGAGGGAAGATGAAGTGGGTGAAGAAAAGGAGGCGGACGGAGAGAAACATACAGAGGGAAAAAAAAAAGAAGAGAGAAACGGCTCAGGCTGATGACCTCTCTGTGTGAAGAGAATGAGGAGACACGATACAGTGCGTGTTGGTCTCACTCCACTAAATGGAAAGAATTTGGACGATGCACAGAGGCCACTGCAGGCTAAGCTGTGGTGAAGTCCGGCGGGACGCAAGTTTTTAATGAGAAGAGAGGATTCTGGTGCTGCTCCGACGCTCATGGAAAGATAGGAAGGGAGGGAGGGATGGAGGGAGGGAGGGATGGAGGGGAAAAAAGTGAAATAAAATCTCCAGTCTCTGCTCTCGTCACATGCTCATTGTCTTTCCCTCCCTCCTGCAGTTCCTTAACACCAAAACAAACATTTTGTTTAGCAACGGAAATACAATCATGAATGAGAAATCAACACTTCTGTTGAAGTAACAGGGTAAACTAATAATAATTGTATTGATAATGTTAATAATATTATTGAATATTATTCTAGTGTTTAATGATGATCAGTTTGGATTGTTTTTAAATTTTTATTTATTTATTTAAATAGTTCATGTTACATATTTGTATGATGTTAATTCTTTCTTAGCTTACCAATATTACAGGAGGCTGGTACACCGGTTGTCAGTTTGGATCTTTTTGAAGTTCCTGTAATTTGGACTCTTCTTTGCTATTAATTATTCATGTTTGCTTTTTTTACTTTTCTTACTTTTGAGTGCTGTGAAGTGTATGTGAAAGGCATGACTTGCTGAGTACATTGTATGTACTTATAAATTTGCAAAGAAGGTTTTTCTTTCAGCTGCAGAAGCAACATCATCATACTGATTTGCCATTTCCTCTCGTTTTTCTGCTTGGCAGCACCAAATGGGTCTCACATTTTGAGCTGGATGTGCCTTAAAGGATTAATACTGATTTTCTACTCATACGATCTCTTCTGTTGGTAGACAGATCCACCTCCAAACAATTAGTCACCTGACCTGAGTGAAAACACACCTGAAAAAGTCTGATATGATAGTCGAGTTTCATGAGTATAACAGGCTTTTAAGCATCTAACAGATGTTGTGATACACAACAAAAGCTGCTGCAGTCGAGGAAGCTTAAATTCCTACATTGACAACCCCCTCCCTAAACAATAAAAGTAACCAACAGCAGGATTATAAGGGTTAAAACCACACGTGCCATGATAAACAAACATTCCTGTTCCCCCCAAAAGTCAGGTAAGATGGAGGCGTGCTGCTGTATGTGAAGAAATAACATATATCTTCTTGTACTATTAACTCCACAGTTAATCTAACTGCAAGTCAATTTCCTTTTAAATCTTTTTTTTTTTTTTTTTTTTTTTTTTTTTAAAAGCTCAACGAGCTTTATCACCTCACCACCTCATAACTGATGACCCAGGATCCAACTATCCATTAAATACAAGTAAATCACATTTAATGTCTGCTTGTTGCTCTCATGGCGTTTGATCGGGTCTGACTCAATTGGCCGTGACGGTTTTCTCAGGATGAGGACACGGACAATGGACTCTTAGCGTGAGACAAGTTAATTATTTCATGATTGCGGCTATAAGCCCTGCCTGCTGTATTAGATGGTGATGAGTGTTTGAGTATTTGAGTGATTGCGAGGAGTTCCAGTTGTTAACACTTTTCTTCTGCTTCAGAGGAACCACAACAGGTTCATAACTTCAACCACACTGGTACACAGCCTTTCCTTTCTACCTTAGAAATGGCGTGGAAAGCATAAGAAGTGAGAAATGTGTACTCACTGTACAGCTACAGAGCAGCCCCCCTGCTAAGTAAAGGAATAGTTCATCATTTTGGGAAATAAGCTTATTAGCTTTGTTGTGGGGAATTAAAGGAGAAGATCAATAACAGTCTTATATGTTTGTTAAATATGAGCTTAGCTTAGCATAAAAAACTGGAAACATGTAGTAAGGCTGTGTCCGGAGGTACTAAAAACCACCATGTTATATGTTGTGTAGTGTAAAAACGACTGGTTGTGTTTTTTTCCGGGGGGTCATGTACCAGATGTTTTCGACCGATCAGAAATAGTCAGCACAACCACAACCTACACATTTTTACACCGTCTGTTGGAAGGCACCTGTGGACAGAGGCGGGCTAGCTGTTTCCCCCTGTTTCCAGTCTTTGTGCTAAGCTAAAGCTAACCGGCTGCTTGCTGTAGCTTCATAGTTAATGGAGAAATATGAAAGCGGTATCAATTATCTCATCTAACTCTCAGAAAGAAAGGAACTATTCCTTAAAGTTACTGCCTTGCAGTCCTAACAGGACGGCTAGTTAAATTTCAGCCCACCCCTCTGTGCACTCAGTCATCATTTTCCCACCATGTTGCCCAAACTCACATTTTCACCACACAGAACACACAGAAACAGTCTCAGTATGTACTGTAACCTTGATTTCTCCCTCCACTGGACCATAATCTCTTTCACATGCTGAGATTTTGATGAAGGAAAGAAGTTGCCCTCAGGTCCAAGGTCTTTTGTGGATTGTGTCAAAAGGAAACTGTGTGTGGAGAGTAAGAATAAAGAGGAAGGTAAACAACGTCCTAAAAACAGCTGGTACATTTTGTCGCCTTTGTTAATGATGGACTCCAAGTGATTTTCTTCAATAGGCGACTCCCAACTCCACAACATCAGACACACAGATCACACTGCTCTGACACAATATAAAGACAAGAATAATTTGTGTTTTCTTTAATTTACAGCCCTCCTCAGCATTTCTAATACTATAAGTTAATATTTAAGACAACTATTTTCAGTAATTTACTGTCACTCAAACTTGACTTTAAATCATCTTGCCAAACCAAATTCTAATATCTAAGCACAATCTGACTGAATGGATCTAACATTTAGTTTTCTTGTACATCCCAGTCAAAACTCCAGAAGACTTTCCTTCTCTTGGTTGACAAGTCAGTATGTATGATACTAAGGCGTTTGTAAGGACTTGCATGTATACTCTTAGTTTCTTTCTTTCTGTTTTATAACTCTTAACTTTTGAAGCCCAAGAAAATGGGTGTTTTTGAACGATATTTGGAGTTTTATCAATTTCATTGGTACTGATGATCCATGTAGTACTGTAAGTGTGTGTGCGTGTGTGTGCTTGTTTGTGCAAGAGAAGACACAAATCTAACAGTCTAAATTTTGATTATACTAAAATAAATATGGCTAAATTGATTAAAAATTTTCACTAGGATAGAAAACTTTTTTTATTGTTAATATTATACAAAGATCAATTTTCTTGATAGTTTGTGTAAATGCTTTTTAACAAGGTTGAGGTCTTAATACATTCATTGTCACTGAAGAAGCCTTTTTTTTTATTTAATTTCAACTACTTTTCCTATTTATTTTTTTTCTTTGAATATTTCTCAGTACGTTTCATTATTTCTGTTATTGTATGTGCCTGAATACATACGCTTGATTACCTCTGTGTGTGCTCATATGGAAGAGAGACAGAGTGTGTGTGAGAAATAACTGTTTATTGTACATGTATTATAAAAACTGTATGTAAATACTTTACCTCACGCTCATGGACTTTTGATAAAAACTGTACAAAATGGCAGAGAATAGATCTATTTGGGATAAATCTTTGATTCGTAGGTCCCCTTGCAAAATTGCTTTTGTAATGACTTCAAGCCAGGATATGTGCAATCATTTATTATTACAGACATGGGGTGCACATCTAAGGTTTGTTGATGTGTTTTTATTTCCTTTTCGATTTGGTCGGAGACCATCTTAGACGGTTGTTTTTTTCTCAAACGAAAAATTGTAAAGCACCATCATCAATTGGTACACGGAAAGCACAATAGATTATCTATTGCATATTTACACAGGTAGTCTCTTTTTTTCCCCTCTTTGGCTACATCATCTGTTCTTGTGTTTCGCCACAGAAGGATGAACAACTCCATCCCTGAGCTGTACAGATTGTGAAAAATGTACATACGACAAAAATCTAGTTCACCCTCACATTTTTTGTATGGAGAGAAATTACTTGTGTGAAGAGAGTATTTCAAATTTGATTGAATATTTAGTAATATTGAAAATGAGATTAAACACAGTCAATGTGAAAATAAGTGCTGAGAAATATTATTCTTCTGTCTCTTTGGAATAAAAGTGTTGAGTATTAATAAAAAATAAGAACTCACAAACTTGTTTATCTTGTTCTTTTATTTCCCTCCAGCCTATTTTTTTTATTTTTTATCATTTGTTGTGTCCACAGGTTGGCAGTCAGCAACAGGATTTCTTTTGTGTGCGTCCTATTTATATTTGACATTCAAATGGGCCGGGTTCATGTTGTAACAGATCATATTGTTACGTCCCATAGGTCATCAGTGGATCAGAGACAATGTCTGCGGCTGAGTGTCATCTTCTGCTCTTTCATTACATCTGTTTTTGTTCCTCTCTGTCTTTTCACAAACATCAATCTCATCATATGAAATTGATGTTACTCACTGTGTTGGACAAGTGTTTTTGTGGACCAAAGAGGCAAGAGAATAAAAAGGTGGAGTGAGAGGGAGAAGAGAACAAAAAAAAACAAAAAACAATAATGAGATATATTGAGGGAAAGGAGAAGTGATGCAAACTGCACTGAGCAGCAGAGATCAAAGTCCCCCCCAAAACCTCACTCCCCCTCACTCCTCAGACTCTTTACTCTGAAAGCCTTGTCCAGCAACAGGAGTTATTTAAAGAAACCAGCAGGTTTGAAAATGTGCCGATGCCTCGTGTATAGATTTGGTGTGAGGATTTGAACATCTGCATCTGTGGATACTGACACAGAGCAAGGTGAGGCTGCAGAAATAATCTTTTAATCATTTTTTTTTTTTTTTTATCTCCTATCTACAATCCACTCTCAGGTCTTCACTCTTCTCTCGCTCTCTCTCTCTCTCTTTTAGCCATCTATTCTGCTTACTCGTTCACTCCCTACACCAACCCGACAACCTCGGGATGCATTGCAACACATGTAACTACTTCTTGACAATTAACTGTTACCTAGCAACTGGCTCTTTTTCCAGAGATGGGAGAGGGAGGAGGGTGAGGGAGGTTGGGGGGGGGGTGAGAAATAGAGACAGGGAGAGAGAGAGAGAGAGAGAGATTTATACAGTATTCCCACAGCATCTTAACTGGATTGGAGGCAACAATGCATTGACAATACAATACCAAAATGGAAAGTACAGCCTGAGCTTAACGCCCACACATAGCAGTGTAGAGAGGAGAGAAAAAGAGAAGGAGGGAGAGAAATAGAGGAGGAGAGGAGGCGGAGGAAGGGGTGGTGGTGGTTGATGTACAGATTACAGTATGAAAAAAAGAGGTGGGGGGGGCACCCATGCAGGAGAATCACAGAGTAACAAAAGGAGAACTGACTAGTGGCAAGTGTGCAGATGCAGGTTGAAAACGAGTTAAAGTGTGGAGAAACAAAAAATAAAAAGAGAAGAGGAGGAACATGCCACACTGCAGTATGTGGTGTGGACGACAAGCAGAGGTGTAGAAGAGGAGAGAAGCTGGTTGCTGTAGAAACACTTGGCAAAGTTTTAATGAAGCCATAAAGTTCGATGCCTGTGCCCACAACATGCGCACACGCACACATGATCATCATATGCAAACAAACAGTATAATTATGTTAGCAGATAATAGGCACCCCCTGCTGGGCCCACGAGGACCTGACTTCAACTGAGTAAAAAAAAAAAAAAATAGATCAAACCTCCATGAATCAGTGTAATGTCACATCTGATTACAGCAGCAGGCGAGCACTGACACCCTGTGGCAAAAACATGGCATCCTCCTGTTACTGGGTGTAGCTTAGGACAAATTGATTAGTTAGATGGAGTATGGCCTTTGAAATGAGAAACTGATTTTTTTTTCCTTCTTTCTTTTACGTAATACTCTAATACTGTCACTTTCTGTGTTGCTGAGTTCACATTTCCAAGTCTGTTTTAAAACAATACAGACATCCCAATGTGCACATTAAAGGATTAAGAAAAGGAAAAACCACCTGTAGTTTGGTCCTAATTATACAAACAATAGCAACAGTTCTGTTCACATAGCCTACCTGTGTTGATTTAATTTTTGATCTTCAAATGAATTTCCATGAACAAAATTGCTCTGTTTAAACCTAAATGAATATTTATTCCTTATTCAGTTATTATTGGAAACGTTGTTCTTCATTTATGCTGAATTGTATGTTTGGACGTGTAGCTCACCCGCTATCCTCTGAATAAAAGTTGTGCTAGCTTAGCATTTAGAAATAACTGGATGTGCACCAACTGATCACTCTATATTTCACCTGTGATTAGTATCAAATTATGTTTTTTTCTTCTAATTTTTTGACAGAGTGATGGATTTGGATTTCGTCCCCATAACTTACAATAAAAATCCCTTTAGGTAGGTGTAGACAGTTTAAACAGGAAGCTCTGTTGTCACAACTCTTTATTTCAGACTGTTTCTTTTTATGTCTGTTTTTATTTCAAAATGTTCTCGTTTTTTGAAAGTCTGTTTTGACAGTGCCACTTTTCTCAATAACGGCTATATTCAGTTTTTAATTGTCTGTCAATCAAGACAAACAGGGAAGAACAGTGCCCACTCCTTCAGACCAGAGCAACAACCAATTGGGCAATTCATTTCATTAACACTGAACACTTGCTCCATTGTTATTTATGTGCCAATAAATGAGAAGGAAAAACAGAAAGACTAACATCACATAATAGCAACTAAAGCAGAGGTAAGTAACTCCATCTGCTGAAGAGGGCCATGGGATGTGGTTGAAAGTTTAAGAAACAAACAAGTAAGAATGTTTTTGTCAGCCGGTATTTTGCAAGAACAAGGATGAAACATCAAGCTAAAAAAAAAAAGCAAACACATTTTTAAGGATGTTGGTCCCCAGGACTGAATGTTGAAAAGAGCACAGGAGCTGTTTAAAAAAAGTTAAATAATAAAGGAGATTCATATTGGTAAAGAGGGAGGAATGAGATGTGTGTTCCTGTATGTTTCATGACTTCAAACTCAATCTGACATGAATAGTTCGACAGGGAAACACTGATAATCACTGATAAGTTTATTAAAGAAGATATGAGTTATATCTTTGACTAATACAAACCATAATGGTTCATTCCTGATCTCACAGGACAAGCCATGTCTAAGTCATGTTATTTCACAAAAATGAAATCTATACAGTTCATAGATGGGTATCATACATTATATAATATTGGCAGAGCACCTTTATATCACAGAAACTTTCTAAAGCTTCACGCCCCCCACCCCCCCACTCTGTCGCTCTCTATCTGTCACTCTGAACCAGCTTCACTCCCCCCTTCTTCAGGACTCTCACCCGTCTCCTCCTCACCACCCGGCTCCCCTGAGGGGGGCTGGCCCTCACCGCGGTCCTCGGGGTGTATCGGGCCAGTCTCGCCACCTCTCCTTTCAGGCTCTGAGGTGCCAGAGCCGCCGCCTCCTCCCCCTCCCACCGGTAGCCGTGGTGACGGAGGAACGGTTCCAGCGTTGCTAGGCGATGAGAGAGCTCGGTGATGCGCCGGCGCAGCAGGGAGACTTCTCTGAACAGGTCGTTGACGGACTCGGACAGAGGGCGCACCCTGCAGGACCAACACAGGAGGCTCAGGCTCAGAGAACAACTCCGTCATTTTGAGGCGTGGGCGTGGACGGATTATGAGACACCGGGCCCCATGTAGCTAAAGGGACCCAAACCCCCTCCTACATAGGAACAACACACACAGACTAGCCAGAAGTCACACTCAGACACACAAAAACGACGCCATGAATTTATTTGTTGCCGTTTTGTGTCTCTTTGTTGCTTTTTTTTTTTTATCTCTTTGTGGTTAATTTGTGCCTCAGTCTTTAAAAAAAATAGTAATACACTGTAATTCTAAAATACAGTAAGAAACTGAAAAATACAGTAGGCTACTTAGCATGCGAAGCTGCTGCCAGTTAATCACTGTAAATTTAAAAGTGAAAAGTCTTACAGTGATAGAGGCTCTTTGCCAATATGTCCATTCTGTAATTCAGCCGTGTGTGTGGGATACAAAAAATATATCAGCTGAAAAAAAAATGTTTTAACAGCTGGGAACAAATGGGAAACATAACGTTTTCATTCAGTTGCTGGATAATAATGTCATCAGGGCTGTAGCCCAGATTTCAGAAATACTGATGTCACAACCACATGTTTTGCTCACATTCATTAATCAAAATGAGACACACTGAGTTGATTTGTGAGCTTTAGAGGTGCCAGGAGGTCTAATTATTTCTCTGCTGTTTCACCTTGTTCGCAGTCTTTGTGCTAAGTTCGGTTAACCCTCTGCCTGCTGTCACTTCATATTCAGTGGACAGAATGAACAGTGGTATCAATCTTCTTAGTCTCAGCAAGAAAGTGAGTAGGTGTACGGCTATTTCCCAAAATGTTGATCTATTGCTTAAAATTTGCATGTCTACAATTCCATGACAACTGGTGATGAAGATCATGATGTGTGATATGATTGAAAAGCTCCAAGACTAAATGAACCTTGTGGTGAGATTGTTGTCTCAAGAATGAGCCTCTGCTTTTCTGTGAACTTAACTTTTCTTTCAGACTCAGCCTTAAATAACCCATCATGTGCAATTTGTGTGTGATTATAAATTGTAAACACCTCTTTGGGTTCATTGAAACTGGTGCTGCACCAATCCAAACACGGTTTCTTTGTTAATGTCTGCTATCAGTTACATCCATGCGGTCACAGCCGGTTGCAGGCTCAGTTTTTATCTCAGCACAGCATCCCTGGCCTCATGTTACCTCGCACAGAAATTATTCCAATGAACTGGCACAGGTTTTGGCTCGGCGTTTGGTTTCTGCAGATTCTCACTGGTATCAGAAGAAAGAAAAAAAAAAAGCTGAATTGGTGCATCCCAAATTAAAATCCCCCAACTCCCACAAACAACATTGAGGACGTGACCTCTGTATCCTCAGTGGTAGCTACAGCTGTGGAAGAAAGTATACAGTAAATCATACCACTGACCTGCAGTAACATTGCTTAAATTTGACAGACTGCTGGGTAAGTTTGAGCCTGTAAAGTGTTTTTTTATTTAAAAAAAAAAAAGAATAAAAAAAAGCCCTAGATAAGAGAAGAAGACAGTTAACATATATAGTAGGATGGATGTAAGGAAAAAAAAAAAGTCATATAAAAGTAGAGGAGATGACACAAGCTTCATTAACAGGTCGGCTCAGTATCAGTGAAGTGTTTGAAAAAGGTCAGACTGGGTCATGAGGGTGTAAAAAGACCTGTGATACCTAATTGCCGTAGAAGAAGTAGTAATGATAAAAGTATGAACAGGAACCATTAAATAATGTAAAAGTCAAAGACGTGTCTTTGAAGAGGTGGTGTAGCACAGTGAGTCAAACGAAGGCTGCTCAGACAGCGTGCGAGATGTTAGAGAGGGAGGTATAGGTGTTTAAAGTTACCTGGAGTAGTCAGGCAGCAGTGTGCTGGGCTGTGAGTGCAGCAAAGTCTTGATCTCATTAAAGATGCGTTTTCCCCAGGCATCTAAAACTCTGGTCACACTGCGCACTGAGGCCACATTCACACTGTCAGCTGAAACCAAAACACACAGCACACTAACACCATCAAGCTTTGATTTACAGAGGAAAAAGAGAACAGCCTGAATGAATCATGTAAATCAGAGAGGCACGTGTGTTATAATTATCTAAAGTTCAAAGCACATCTGATCTCCGCAGAGTTTCTTAAATTGTTTTTATTTAATTAATTTCACCAATGAATTATTCTTAAAATTCACAACTTCAGTCACTCAACGATTTACAAGCCCCTTATCTTTAAAACATCAGGGATCAAACAGAGTATCATGATTTACCTCCCTCTCTGTAGTTCCAGTATCCGTAATCCAGTTCATTCTCCTCGCTGGCTGCACGGGCCCCAGTTACCATGGCAACCACCATCAGCAACACCAACAGAGAAGGAGGGGCCATGACGAGTTGACACACACCCCACTTTTAAAAAAAAAAGAAGAAGAAAAGCGGAAAAAACAAACCTTCATTTGTGTTAATGGAGAGATTAATAAAAATCAGACAGAGCATCAGATGGAAATAAAAGTAATGAAACACAGGCTTCATGTGCACTCATGTGACTCAGCAGCATACACATGTGCACACACATCTGTATCCAGTGGTGGAAACTAACTCAGTGTATTTACTCAAGTACTTGAGTAAGTAGGAACTAATTGAGTATTTAAATTTTCTGCCACTTTGGACTTTGTACAACTCTAATAGTTGTTGCACGTCACTTCAGATGCATCATTATAAATTAAACTAACCTGCTGTTTATAATACTTTTAAAATGAGATCAAACTGTAAAGTGCTGCTTTTTGGGTCATCCATTAATAACAATGATGAATATAATAATATAACAGTTATATATAATATGTATACAAAGATAACATACAGACACACTTATATCTACAAATACTCATATATATGTGGATTAAAAGTAAATATAAGCCTTTGCAGGAGAGTCAGACCTAAAATGATAAAGGAAGGAAAGGCAATTGCAAAACAAAGAAAAAAGAAACAATTTGGAAATATTATACTTTTGACTCCACTACACTCAGGCTATTTGACAGTTTCACTAACTTTATAGATTTAGATTTTACACAAAACGTGTGAATTGAATATGGTCAGTTTAAGAGATGTAAGTTTATAAATTACTGCAGATGATCTCAACTTTTACTTAAAACTAAGCGAAAATGCTGTTTACAAATTGATGCATATTTGATAGTAATACAATTACACAATAACACAATAACATAACGCTCCGGAAGGGGCCATCCTTAATATTCAGAACTTTAGTTTTAGTTTTTACTTGTTGCTTCTTCTCCAGTACGTGTACTGAGGTTGGATTTTAAATAGAGGACTTTTAGTTATGATGGAGTATATTTCACATCTTTTGCTTGAGTAAAGTATTGAAAACTTCCTCCACCACTGTGTGATTGTCTTTGTACAGGTGGTAGAGGAGCCTTCATGACTTTAAAGCCATCAGTAGATCAATAAATAAACACTTTGATTACAACTACACTTGATCAAGGGACTGGTTGTGAGACAAAAAAGTCTTGTGACCTGTTTAAAAAAATCCAGTAGATCTGAAGGAAACAGCCAGTATGACTACAGTCATACTGGCAAAATAAAGCAAGTTTTTCAATCTTTCTTTTTTTTCTTTTTTAACACTAATCCCATGACTCCAGGTTTGAGTGGAAAAATCATATAAAATAAATAAATAAAAGAGAGGATGTGAAGAGAGGAGACCAAGAAAAGAGGACAACTAAAAAAAAAAAAAAGCAGGATTACATCCATATGACAAAGTCTGTGAATCATACTGGACAATACTAAGCCAATGACTCATTGTTGAGGTATTAAACATGTTTTCAGGGGCTAAAAATTTGGAGGCTGATCAAAGGCACAGTGAAAATTAGCTGAACAATAATCTGAAACAGCTTGTTCCACATCTGGTAAAACACATCAACAACACTGAAGAATCAAATGACAAACCAGTGTCCCTCTGCTGTGATGATGCAATGACTATATTTGTAACTTTGCAGAAACCACACTGCATTGGTAGAAGTACCACGAGCTGGAAACATGAAGAATGAGCAAATGAGTCGATACTCACGAGTTGAAATGATGTTGATGATGATGCTTCAAAGTCTCAGCAGGAAATCCTTCGCAGAGGCAGTTTGAATAGCAGATGCCTCTGCTTCCCTCGCCTCTCCACTCTGTCACTGCCCTGATCTTTTCCTCTTATTTCCTCCCCTTTCTCTCTTATTTTCTCTGATGCTCTCTCCACCCTTGGCTCACAGCTGTAATCTAATTATGAAGAGAGTGTAGCACGTCCAGAGCAGAGAGGCTTAAAAAAATTCTTCATTTGTGGAGAGCTGATGTTGTACCTTTACACCCCCAACACACACACACACACACACACACACACACTATGACATCCAGCTGCTTCCAGATGTGTGGAACATCCTCTTATTTCATATTATTTACCTTTTGTTTTTGGTCTCTCCTCCTCTTCACCCCTCCTCTTCATGGAACAAACAGGTATATGTATGTCAGGGGCTGCACTCTGGCTGTGCTACAGGATCAAGTTTCGAAAGTAATGTACTATCTTCTCCTCAAAACTTGAGTTATGGACCTTTTTCATCTGTGTCTGCTTCCCACCATCTGCCCTTTAACCTCACAAAAGCATTGCAGCTCAGAGCCTCTACGCACCTTCCACAACACTTAATTTCCTTTCGAATTCTGCAGGTGAGATAGAGCAAATATGCTTCTTTAAAATAATGTTACTACTTCAGTATTGCAGAGGTAATATATTATAATATTGTATTTCACTATTTTCTTTTGAAAGCTGTAGTCACACTGCAGATCAGGATTTATATACGACAAGTTACTTCAGTTCTTCTTCAATTCAGTTTCTTGGGGAATGAGAATAATAGAATAATAAATAAAAAAACATACTTAGCTCCTCCCACAGTTACATTAAATGGTGTCAGTCATAACAATTCCAAAATATTTACACTTAGATATACAGTTTAATCTACATTTTAAGTACTTTTACTTTTAATACTTTATTTAAGTAAAAATAGCGTGACTGTAACACATTACAAAAATACTCAATAACCACTAAAAGTCCTGGGTTGACATTTTTACATTAGTAAAATTACAGAAATATTGGAAAAGATAGCAGGTAATGGTGATGCTACTAATGACTTTGTATACTTTGTAGTATATAATATATATGTGGTATATAAGTGTGCTGGAAAACAAGTAAAAAATTACATTTACTCAAGTGTTGCATTTAAGTACAATTTTGATATTCTTGTACTTTACTCTCCATTTTCATTTTATGCTACTTTATACTCCTCTACATTTCAGAGAGAGGTGTTGTATTTATTTCGCCACTATATTTATTTTAAGGCTTTAGTTATTTTGCAGTTTAAATTATCAATGAAAAATTTAATCAACATATAAATGATGATGTATTATTCTAGATTAAGGTTCCCAGCAGCTACAATCAGCCCCATGTAGGCTACATGAATGTATCACTAATTATGAAATGGGCCATTTTGCACCACTGCTACTTTCACTTAAGCAAAAGTATTTCTTCCACCACTGCTTGACAGCCAGTTTAATGTCTAACAGTTCTCATCTGTATATAAATTCTGTAACATAAGTGTAGTGGAATAAAAAGTACCATATTTTCCATATGAATAATAGTGGAGCAGAACTATAATGTAGGATACAATTGAAATACTTGAGCAAAGTTAATCAAAATTGTAGTAGGCTGCACTGTTGAAAGATTAGTTGCCTTCCACTACAGTTCACCACTGGAGACTTTCATTTTGTAGAAAACAACCTGTTTTCTATTTTACTCCATCTTAAAAATATCACTCAGGCCCTTTTCACTTGTATTTAGAATGATTAGATTTGTAGGTGCATTTAGGAGGATCTGAATGTGTGCTGTGATTCTTTCAATCTGAGTGCTCATCTATCTGTGTTTTTATATTAAGTAAGGATTTGGATACTTTACTCCCCAGGAAAGAGTGGAGATAAGGAGTGTAGGAGATGGGATGAAAAAAAATGGAATGAATTATTCTTTATTGACTGGCATCCAGATGTTATTCCAGCTCTCGCTCTCTGCGTCTGTTTTCATGCTGTGGCTGAGGTGAGGTCAGAGTTGGCCATCAATACAGCCAGAAAGAAAATGGTGAAAAAGTCAAGTGAGGAGGCAGAGAGCAGGGAGGAGACGTAAAGGCAGAACGAAAAACAGACAGACAAATGGGGTTAAATAATGATAACCGCTGCGCTTCAACATCTGTGCGCTTCTCCTGGCAGAGTTACTGCGGTGAAGAAGTCACACCACCAGCCACAGCTGCTTCACATTAACAACAGGCAATCTGTCACCTTCAGCTGAATTCCAACTGCGCACACACACACATGCACACACACACTCACACACACACACACACACACACACACATGCACGCAGGCACACACACACACACGCACGCACACACACACGCACGCACGCACGCACACACACACAAACGCACAATACTTTCTCCCTCCCTGCTTGAATCTTTCCCTTCTTCTGCCTTTAAAAAACCACATGACGAGGAGTGCACTTGGGGCTCACACTTTTATTTCTCCAACACTGTCTCTCTGTGGAGGAAAGCCAACATTGCACTTCACTTCACATCTCCAGCCTGACGTCGCAAAAATAATGCAACCAGAAATACTCCCTCTTAACACACACACACACACACACACACACACACACACACACACACACACACACACACACACACACACACACACACACTCTTTGCACATTTCTCTTTGCTACTTCTGGCTTTACCCCTCTGGTGCGCATGTGTGTGTATGTTTTCAGGTTTTAATCTTAAATTTCATGACTCAAACATTTGTAAATGTGTTTTTTTATTTGTGCTCTGGCCTCTTTAGTGTCCACAACATGTGAATGTCCAGAAAAACAGCCAACTTACGATTTGAGGAAGTGGCTTTAGCTAGAAAGAGGAAACCCAACACTATAGTTTATGCACCAGGACAAACTGAGAAACACTGAGTTGATACACGGAACAAACTTGTAGAAGAAGACGATAAACACCCCTCAGTAAACCCCCAAACAACAACATGGAATCTTTTGGAAGACTTTTCTTCATGCTGACTTGGATATTCTTCTTCCCTTCTGTTTGCTCGGGAATGGATGCACCAAGTAAGCCATCCAAACTAGGTTCAGATTGACATACTGTATATTTGACTGACATGTATTAAGTTGTACGAGTGCTCATTAACTGTTACAAAGTATAATTCTTGAACTGTTTGCAGCCAGAGATCTATTTGTTTCTTTACATTCATATTAACCGCAACTTATGTTTTCATTTTCATTATCAATTATTTATGGTTTAGTTTTGTGTCTAGAAAAGTTTAAAAAAAAAAAAGTGAAAAGTAGTTTCCCAAAATCCAAGGTAAAGTGTTTAAATTGCTTGTTTTCAAACAGATACTGAGTGTAAATACTGGGTGTATAATGACAGAGACAAATACAGAAAATCCACACAGTTGTGTTTTTGCTTAATCATCTGTTTATCAAAATTGTTGCAGATCCAACTTCATCTGATCGACAAATTGATAAATCGACTAATCGTACCAGCTCTGATACTGACCCGTAGGTTATGTCCCCTCACAGAGTTATCCCTGGAAACCAGAGTCTTTGTGGCCCTTGCAGATGAAAAGCTCACAATTAAATGTAGCGTGACAAAACCAGCAAACCAAACTGAAGACACGATGGCCTGCTACGATCTTCACCACAACATGATATATAACTGTGTCATTGAAGCGACGGCTGGCAAGACTACTATTTTTCCACTGACATTGAATGTGGGACCCCTGAACGTTTCAGGAGAATACTATTGCCAGTATCAAAGATTAAAGGCGTACTGGTTTCTTCGAGTGAGAGGTGAGTAACAAAAGAGGACAGTGTGAATGGAAGATGAAACTGAAAAGGATTTTTAGGGCAGTGAAGTAACAGTACAGAATTACAACTAAAAAGACATTGTGATATAGATAAAACATATTCAATTCTTCAGCTCTTTTTTTGTTTCAGATTTTCAAATTAAAGGTGATAACATGGTGTGATCTTCCAGTAAAAGACTTTATCTCAAGTAAAAAATACACTGGCTATGGCCTCACTAATGACTGTGTAATCATATAGCTTAAACAAGTAGAGTCTTTACGTAACTGTACAGAGAAGTGGTTCCCAGCCTTTGGAGCAAATGGAAAAGTCTAATTTGGTGCAATTTGCCAAACAATTAAATAAAAGTGGCGGGACAGGCAGATTAAGGTGTAGTACGTTTTGTACATTGAGTCGTCCGACCACGTGTGAAGGCAAAAGTGTTTATGGCTGCGATCAGTGGCAACACTTGAAGGTGGGTGAAATTAGGGTCACAACACTTTTTGACCATTTTTCCGGGAGTGACAGAAGTTGAGTTAAAAAAAAAGGAGAGCCTAAAAGATTAGCTCAAAACCTGCTTATACCTTCTTACCTCCGCATAGCTGCGAAATTGCAGCATGAAGTGGGCATGAATGTCGAATTGTCTGTTTTGGAAAGTAAAAGGTCAAAAGAGGAGAGCAGGAGGAGAAGAAGATTATCATTGTAGTTTTTTTTGGATTCCTCTTTTGTATGTCCCTTGCAACCCTGTGTTCTAGAAATGATGTTTCTATACAGCTAAACTGCAACAGCAAATACTTTTTTGGTAGGAAACATAATCGCTGGCTGGATTATGATCACAGGCAACGCATTTCTGAATGAATGAAGTGTTTCATTTAGTAATAGCAGAGGCACCAGGAGGTGGTTGGGGTGGGTATCACATCGTACAAACCGAATGACTGTCAAGATTGTGGTTGTGGTTAGATTTAAATAAACATTCAGTCTGAAGTCACTGTGAACTTTTTCTGTATTAAATCAAACCACAATCTTTCACTGATCTTAACCGAGTGCTGTGAGTGCCCTGACATAACCGTACCATAGTTTAATAATGCTGTAGTCGCTACAAATGGAAAATAGGATATTTTGTGAGAAAACATATATGTTGTCTCTGAACATTTTACTGATAGGCTACATTCGGTATCAACGTATTTGTGACTTGCTAAACCTGTAAATTAACATAATTTCCTCATGACGTTGATAAGAAACGTAAATAGGTCGCAATTATGTTTCGTACAGAACGTATTTGCTGTTGCAAATTAGTATATAAACATGAATTCCAGGAGACAGTGTTGGTCCCAAGATTATTGACACAAACAAAAAACAAAAGTGCTGCTTGGCACAAAGTCTATTAAATTGTTAGATAAAGTTGTAGGCTGATTATTTACACAATGTTTACTCATGAGCAAACTATTGGTGGTTTTGTGAGCATCAGCAAGCCCACGGAGGGCAGGCCGTGAAACTTGTTTGTCTCCATGGGTCCTCCTTGTTAGTACGGACATGAGTAGTGAACCCAAGCGTCCAGTATTTCCCAAGAAAAACCCCTGGAGAAAAATCCGAACAAATAAACATAATTTTGTGTCACAGAGACGTATGTTTTTCTTTCTCATCCCTTTAATCATTTTGTGACCATGTAAATTTATCTTGGCACTCAATGGAGTGTCCCAACCCCCATGTTGGGAAACACTGTCAGATGCCAGAAGAAATTATCAGATTTGCTAATTTCTGACAAAATATCCATTTGATTGAAATACATGAAATAAAAGTACAAAAAGTTGATTGATCTTAAATATCTTTAGCCAGTGGATTAGTTGCTTCACAGATGAGAGATTTCTCAGTCTACCTCTGCTGTCCAGTTATGGTGCATTCCTGGCACAGACACTGAACAGTGTGTGTTTTCCAGATTCCGGCTACACAGAACCTGTGATGTTGGATTACACAGAATTCATCGTACTGGCCTTCTTGACCGGTGTGCTGCTGGTTTTCAGCGTGATCGGATCAGTGTATGTCTTCAGAGGACATCCGGTAAGACGTGAGCTGCTCATGACCTGGAAGTTGAGAAACAGCATGTCTTACATTACTAAGGATATTGCTAAATCACAGACTCAGACTGTGGTGTTATGAGGGACATGAGTTTCTGAAGCTTACAGCAAAGATTAGTTGATCTATCAATTCGTCAATTCACACAAAATTAATTAGCATCTATTTGTAGTCCCAGCTGCTGAGGATTTACTGCATTGTTTTATGTGATAGCAAATGTAATATCTGGTTGGACAAGATGTCACCCCAACATTTAGGAAAATTTCACTATTTTCTGACATTTCATAAACCAAAAAATTAATCAACCGAGAAAAGAATTAGTAGAATTAGTAGAATATTCAATTATGAAAATAATCATCAAGTGAAGTCTAAAATCATTCCTGGTTCAAGCATCAGATCGCCTCAGAGCTCAGGTTACTTAAGATAACATACTCCATGCTAAACTGAACTGAAGGAATTTTCAGGTTGAGCCCTGCACATATTTCAGTTGAAGTTGTCAGTGTTTTCTAGTGTGGACAGCTGATGCTCACCCTCCAGTCTTCTTTAAAGGTGTTCTTAACTGGAGACACATTTATTGCAGCCAATAGCTCTCTCACATCAGGTAGTTCTCCTATTCCTCAGCTGTCATCAGGCCTTGTCTAAAAAAGAGCAAATTAGCAAACCACAAACTCAAATCAAACGTTTGTAAGTAAGATAATTGAAAAAGTTTTGACATGGAGTAACTGAAGCCTCACTGCAGTTCTGTGACTGCATGCTTCCTTAATGGTATTTATCTACACACTGATTCAGGAGAAAGTTCAGCCCTGGTCCTTTTGTCACAGTTGACCGTACAATACAACTAGATCGACTGGAAAACTGGCCTGGACTCTTAAATAGAGTCCTATCTTCAGGACAGGGACTACTTTGTCTCTCTCAGTAACCATGGACTCTACAAGGTAGCACACACTCACTGTTACCTCATCCTCTCAATTTGTGTTGTTTTAATGGATGAGGTCTAGAGACAGGCCTGCACTGACATCCAGCCGGATTATTTGGTACAAGTAGTGAAATCCATACATTTAATAAACTCTATATAACTCATAAAACTAAAGAGGAAGCAATACTGTGAGGTAAATACAGCCGCTGTTCTGTCAGGGTTGGGTTAGTTAGTTGCGTCCTGTCTGATGTATTGACTTGTTTTTAGAAAGAGCAGATTACTCAGTGTGGCGAAACGGGTGGAAAACGAAAGCAGAACAAAGAAGAAAGGAAGGCGAAAGAGACAAAGGAAGACAAAGTGGATGTAACAACAGCTCCGTCTCTCTATGCGGTAAGCACTATACTACTCATCAGTGTATATACACAGGCACATTTCACTTGAATGAAATTCCATCATGTCATTTTTGTCCTCCATCACCCCTGCATTCATCTGTTCATATTCATATTCATATTTTCTCAGAGTCTAGAGCCTCGGCCCAGGTCCATTTATGATGTGCTGGACCCCTCAGCTGCCAATGGAAAGTCAGATCAAGGGAAAGCTAAAGCCAAGAAGAACAAACCTCATAAAACAGTCAGTGCGAACTTTAGACGCTTTGTCACATTTTCTGTTATCAGTGGGAAACAATGACATGCATTTTGACACATGCACCTGTGTTCTACTTCCTCCACAGATGGGGCAAACCACAGAACACCAAGATGAAGGCGTGTTTGAGTCTGTCTATGAGAACTTTTGAATCATAAATACATTTACGTATCCAGACTGTGATATTTATATCAGATGCTAAGATCATGTCCATTTGCTTTGCTGTTTCATTGTCACCAGTTGCTAGAATATTTAGATTCTTTAGAAAGTATAAGTAAAAACCACAATGTAAAAATACTTCCGTTACATGTAATTTTAAAATAAAGATACAAAAGGTGTTATTAGCAAAAGTTCCCACTATACAGGCCAAATAGCCTCTATCCGTGTTACATTATTGTGTGCCATACTGTTGGATTATTATTGCATTATCATGTAACCAGCATTATAGTGTTGTGGCTTGTTGCAGTGGAGCTAATTCTACCGACTGTATTTACTGTTGTAAGGTTTAATTTACTGTATATTTTGTACTGGCTGTTTATGACTCCAGTAAGTGAAAAAAATTAATCTTTCCTTGTCACCTGTCTCAGTTTGATTTCTGGCTAGAAAACGTGATTTCTCTATTTTCTGTGACTCCTTATGTGGGCACACCCTCCCGAATAAGCGTCATATCTGCGTACGATGACCAATGAAATTGCGAGGTCTGGATTCCACGAGCCAATGCCAACGCTGATGTCAGTTCGACTTCCTGGTTTGTTTTGGTTTGTTTTGCTACATTGACAATGGCTGCAGAAGGCGATTTCCTGGCGAGATACCGTGCTGTGTCAAATAAACTGAAAAAGTAAGGCTATTAATCACAGTTATTCATTTTGAAAGAGGCGACAAGATCAGGGATTAGCCTTACATTACTCGTATTTGATGTTACAGATGAGTTATACAGCCAGCGCTAATAAGCTAAGCTAACTGTTAGCCTATCTTTGAAGTCAGCGTTGTGTATTAACGCATTTAGTGTAATTGTTAACGCAGATATCATGTTCATAGTTTTTAATTGTTTAGTCGAGGCTCATGAGACGCAGTAAAGAAGATGCTACGACGCTATTTGACAGTTAATGGTGGTAATGTAGCTAAACATGGTCAGTGCTAGTTAGCTAAGCATATAGCCCAACGGTGCCTCGTTCTCTTCAGCTCGATTTGACTAAACTCGATTTATGTTAAGATGGTAACAGGTTAATTGTAAAACATTTAGAGGGCTGACAGTGTTGCATTTCTTTGTCGCAGACGTTTTCTGCGGAAGCCCAATGTTGCGGAGGCAAGTGAGCAGTTTGGTAAGTGCCAGTCTCATAACCTGCTGCTAAGCGTCAAAATTAAAGTGCCTGTTCAGGCTTTCTCTTATTGCTCCGCCGTGGTAATGGGGAAAGTGTGTCATTAAGCTGTGTCTTGGCAGTTTGTTCTCATGTGCTTTTCATTGTGTTCTTTCAGGTCAGTTAGCCAAGGAGCTAAAGCAGCAGGACTGTTTGCAGTATGCTGCCTTCTGTAACCTGGCCATGGCTCGGTGAGAGGACTCGGTCCATTTCATGCAAACGCTATACTCATGTACTGTATGTAAAAGCTTGGCCACCCCAGGGCAAATTACATATTATGTAGATTTTTATTTTAGATAAAAATAAGTAAAAAAAAAACAAACAAACAAAAATCTGCAGTAAACAGGCATTAAAAATTTGTCAGTGTTAATGTATTGTTACACTTTATTTTGTGAAAAAAATATAAAAAATAAAAAAAATAGTAGGCATGTGCAAAAGTTTGGGCACCCTACTTGTCAATATGGTAAATCCCACTCCCCCTCTGCAGATATCGCAGTTTCCAAACACTTTTTGTAGCAGCTAAGAGACTTTCTCTGCTTGTTTTAGGACTTTTCACCCACTACTCCTTGCGGTTCTGACATAGCTTTAGGCTATTTTCGAGGCCCTGACCTCAACCCCATAGAACATCTTTGAGACAATATCAAACGATACCATACATATCAGCCATCATCAATGGCCAACCTCATATGGGACCAGATCCCTGCTGCCAGATTCCAAGATCTTGTGGAAAACTTTCCCACAGAAGTGGAGGCAGTTACAGCAACTCATTAATGCCACTGGTTCTGGGTTAAGATATGCAGCACACCACATATGGGTTTATTGTTCAGGTTTCCACTTACTTTTGGCCATATAGTTTGCTCAAAGTCAAAGGGGTTGAGAGTGTTTCACAACAACCTCATCATGAACTCAACAAATAAAATAAAAAAAGTTGAACACAAGGTTAAACAAGGGTTGGTCTCATCAGACTGTTACATTGTCATGTTAAATATTTAATAACCATTCATTTAGATAATCTCATAAAAGGTCCAGTCCAGTGAGTGATTATTCCTCTCTAGTAATTCTTGTCCCTCACCATAAACCACCACAGGGTGACAGAGGTGTTGCTAATTGGTCCAGAGGGAGCTTGTATCATTCATAGTAATGACATGTTTACTGTTGACATGTTCACTGGTGCATCTGTTGTTGTTACACAACCTGAATGTCTTGACTGCAGGTGTGAGCAGACTCTCTTTAACGCTCCTGGTGAGGCCTTGGCATTAACCGATGCTGCCCGCCTCTTTCTCTCATCTGAGAAGGAGAACAGAGCCCTGCAGGCCCCTGGCTTCGATGAGCACCTACAGGCTGCACTCAACTGCTACAGCTTTGCAATCAAGGTAAACTATGGTTCCTAGTTTCTGACGATATTTTCAGTGTGTAAAGCATCAGTTGTGCTCTGAATATATCTGGAAAATGAAAGTAGTACTACATTAAATGTGAATTCTGGTAGTATTTGTATCCTGTAGGAAATCTTTTGTGGAATATATGAACAGATTAAGGGTGTGCAGAATAGATGTTGGTGTACATTCCTGTGTTGTGACCACATTGCTATAGAGACAGTACTTTAATGCTGCTGTACAAATGGCTTACAGGTGTACATTGAGATGAACCAGCCTGTGATGGCAGCCAGCCTGTGTCTAGAACTTGGCAACGCACTCAAGGTAAAACTCTGGATCAGAGCTTTAGGGTCTGAAGTCCCATAAATGACCTTGATTTTTGCTTCAAGTGTATGTATTTCATATGACATATTAATCTCAGCTCCTCTTCTGTCTTCAATAGGAGATGAACAGACCAGGAGAGGCTATTGTTCATTATCAGAGGGCTGTAGAGTTGCAGACGCAGACACCAATTGAAGCGCTGCTGTCAATGGGAGAAATAGCCACGTGTAAAATTCTCACCCGTGAGTTCAGTCTATCCATTCACATGTGATTATGAAGGAGATTTCAGTGTTGTTTTTTTTTGGTTTTTATTTCTTAACCTGCATGCGCATATACAGCTGGTATGACTTGATTTTCTGTAGTTTAAGCTCGTCACTTTTGTTTCTGCAGGTGACTATGACGGTGCTTTGTCAGTGTTCACAGAGATGCAGCTGATGTGTCAGGAGAGAGGACTGCAGCTACCAGGCACTAGCACCCCTGTTGGTGAGGCTGCGCATTTATCTACAGACTCTACCTGTTCAAAATCATCTCATGTTTGAACAATATGTTAAATGGATCCTCAGTGATACAATTTCACAAAAAGGAGCTGCATGCAATATCTCAAAAAACAAAATAAACAAAAAATAAAATTGAAATTAAAAAAACTAGGATGGTTAAACAAACTTAAGACACAGATTCCGGGATCACTGTGTCATTGTCTATTTTAGTATTATTGTTGCATTTTATTGGATTACACTGACTGGAAAACTATTGAATAATGTCCCCCGTCATTCATCTTCTGTGTCTTCATTTCCCTAAAATTCTCCCAAGGTGCGTTTCTGGACATTGTGGCAACATGTGAGATCTCCCGAGTACTGCTGCTGATGCTGCTTGAGGTAAGTATGTGTAACTGAAGCTTAAAATACACACTCAACGAGGGAAAATCATATTTTAAAAAGTATGAACCAAACCATTCAGCAATTATTCACTTCACTTATTAAAATCTTTATTTTTTGACAATGTTTTATAGGCAGTCTTGATGAAACGCTGTGAACCCTGTGCAAAGTACTTTTACAACAGATACACAGCAACATGAATGTCTGCCAATTTTTTTGTGTCAAACATTCATCAGTTGGTCAAAAGGTGAACTGGCAGAAAGGAGAGCAATTACATTTTAAGCATGCCAAGAGTATTATCATTGTTTGACTGTTTTGATTATTTATCCAACATCTGGACATTACTTAACATAAGTCTTGGAAAAAAAATTTGGATAGTTTGTAGAGTAAGACATACATGACCATGCTGTTTTCCTGTGCAGCCTCCACCTCAGAAGTTGTTACCAGAACATGCACAGACCCTGGAGAGATATGCATGGGAGTCCTTTGACCCTCACAGCCAAGGTAAATACACCTCGATATTTAATGATTTTAGAGCAAAAAAAAAAAAGTTAAGATTCTTTTGACTGGCAATTCACAAAACTGTATTATAAACACTGTGAGTGAGATTTGTTTGAAGTAATGTTAACATGGTACTTGTCCTCTCCTTCAGTGACTTTCCTGCCTGAGAATGTTTTCCTCCTCCTGCAGTCTGTAGTGGTGAGTTTCGTCATCCACATACTTGTACAGTTCACAGGATTTCCTGATCCTTCCTGACTCATACAGGAAAAATCATGGTCTTCGTGGCCTTCACATGACAGTGATAAATGTGCTGGAGTTTGTCTTCATTTGCCAATTTTTTCTATTTGTAGCATTTGCATTTGTGTGTGTGTTTGCATTTGAGTGTGTGTGTGTGTGTGTGATGAGACTTTTCCCTGTTTCCCTCAGTGTGAGGCAGGCGATATTAATAGACGCTGATTGATGTTTATTCATGACTTAATCCCCTTAATAAAAAAAAAAAAGATTCTGTAAAGCAACTTGTTCTGGATGAGCATGCTCTATCCATGTTATTGGAGTAGTTAAAAGAGAGCATAAACATCGACAAGACTCTGAGAACTTGTCAAGGTTATGGTTTTATTTGTGCAGTGTTTTAACAGCAAATCTGTTTCGCAGATGGCGTGTCAGGAGAAAGACACAGAGTCCCTCAAGTCTCTTCAGACTGAGCTGTGGTGAGCATTTGAAAATGTTAATTTCCATCATATGATGAGACTTGCGCAGCATTTTCATTGCTTCTGGGGCTTAATTTTCCATATTTTTCATGTGTTTGCGGGTTTCTTCCCCTCAGGCCGCTTCTGACGGCTGAGCAGAATCACCTTCTCCACCTGGTGGTTCAGGAGCGCATCACGCCGTCTGGCCAAGGCATTTAGTACAGTCCAGTTTTTACTCACTTCCTCTGGGAACGATACTTTATATAATGGAACATTCCTGTTTCTGACTGGGTCTGTTGTAAGGCCTGAAGAAGTGTTTTCAAAACTCTGGTGTTGAAACTTGCACTCAGACAAATGCACGCAACACATACAAAACTTTGCCCTTATTAAGCAAAGCCATGCAGATTTAGAAATCAGTCAATCTATTAGCATTGTCTAGTTTTGTGGGTTGTCCTTCATCACCCTGATGTGAAGATTTCTATCAGGATGCTAACTTAAGACTAAATTTAAATTATTTTCAACAATGTTTCCTCTTACTCAAGTGAAGGCTACAAAACTGGAACGATTCATACATATTTACTATGTAATAGTGACTGTTTTGGGTCTTGTTGTATTCACAGCAGTTTAACAGATGAAACATGAATGCCTTGTGTTATAATTTGATTTATTAATAAATGATATGGCTTTTATTCCAATGTAATTACAAACAAAACTTTCTATTGTATAGCTCTGTGATATGGTGAAATGAAACACCATTGTCCTCCATCCCTGGTTAACTTTATGTTCACTTGTACAAATTGCATGTACTTTTCTTAGGATAGCAGCCAACTACAGACTTAAATTCAAACATGATTAAAAAAAAAAACACTCCATACAAAATGTTACAAAAATATAATGGTTACAATGTACATAGAATAAAAAAGGATACACTATACTTCAGTTGTAAAATAATGATACATGATTAAAACTACTTGTACTGTAAATTAAGGCTTGTCTTTCCTGATTGTTCAAGTTCCGCAACAGGAATGTTGTAGTTTTAACAACATGCCGTACCTTCTCAGATACAGTATTTTTTTTATTTTTCTCTCCTTGACTCTGGAAACCTGCAGTAGTAGCTGTCAGCCTCACAATACGATTATACAGGATGATAAGTACTTTAGTCTTACAAAATATATTCAACTACTACATCTCAAAAGGGCTTTTAACAAGGGCATTACCCTTCTCACACTAACTATGTTAAGATTCCCAAAGCAGTACTGTGACATTTTGGGATATATGCTTATTTGCTATTTTGTTGAGCCTTAGATGAGAGAATCAATACCACTCTCATGTCTGTATGGTAAATATGAAGCCTGGCATAGAAACTGAAAAAAGGGGGGAACAGCTAGCCTGGCTCTCTCCAAAGCCAACTAAACTACCCATCACGACCAGTTCTAAAATTGCACTAATACTTCTGCTCATAGCCACCCAGTAAAACCACAATATGTACACTTCAAACAAATAAGATGGCGTCTTCATTAAAAGCTCAAAAAATAATGGATCTTAAAGGTGTCAGTTGGCAGTGTTGCCCTTAGACAGAGCACAGCTACTCATTTTCTCCTGTTTCCAGTCTTTGTGCTAAGCTAAGCTAACGTGCTGGCTCAGTGTTCAGTGTGGTATTGATCCTCTCATCCTCTCCATTATTCTTGCCAAGAAAGCAAGGAAGAGTATTTATCAAAATGTCAAACTACTGGCCGTGGACTGAGTTCTTCAAACTTGTATGAAATTAGCTTTAAAAGACATTGGAAATAATTTTTTATGGTCATAATGATATGAAATGGGTTTTTAGGGGTTCCATCCTCATAATGACAATCATCATTTTGTACCTCATGCTGCCCTACCCCTTTATAAAATATTGCTCTGCCCTCTTCTCACTTTAATCAAACGGAAATGTTAAGACTAAAAATTGTTCACATAAAGTTCAGCCCTTCATGTAATGTTAGCATGAGATCTATTCCCATTCATAACATTCAAAATAGAAAAAACAAATGGCTCTTGTTAGTGATTGAATACGACTCCCCATTTTCCTAGCTACAGATGTTGATCAACCGTCTTCAGGTTTTTACAAATTTTGAGGCAAATCCCATTCTTTAATTTCCCATATCCAAAGAAAAATGATCCCAGCCCTGCCCTCATTCCTCTTATCCTCTCACTCGCTCTTCTTCCGCAGGATGAGGTAGGTAACTGCTAAGAGTAAGGTGAAGACAAAAGAGATCCAGGCCAGGACATAGGAATGTCCGTACCCTCCTTGTTCTTTGATTTGAAGCTCAGCCGTGTAAATCGAGGCTGCTATCATTATACACAGGCCTGCAGGAGAGAAGAGGGGAATATTGTCACGTGCGTCAAGACAAGGCAATTACGAAGTAATTACTTTTCCTATTATGAGATAAAGCTCATGAACAAGGATTGTGTAGCAAACGGTTCCACTATGATCACAGTGAAATGAGAAACATGACAGTTTCACCTTACTAATTTTCCGATGATATAAACTCATGACAATACATGTCGAAATCCCATTACTTCTGCTCTGTGTACATTTCTCATGTACCAGTAGCAGTGCCACTGATAAACCATAATTAATCCACTTAATTTAACTGTAATGTGACGAAAGTCTCGCATGACGATATTATTCAGTTTTACCTAAATCTGTCACAGCATATCTAAAACACTCAACATTTTTTAAATACAAGATGATGTGCTAATAACACACATCAATGTGACATAACTAGTGAATATTGTAAGTTAATGACAATGTCAAGCACTGATAATCATCATAATATTCTGCCCATGTTACCGATCACAAATTGGCACTAGAGCTCAAAACACTTGTGTTTTTAAAAAGACATTTCGAGGCCTCGCTCCAGCCTCTGAAGATTAATTGCGGCCCCTTATTTGCACATTTACTAAAAAAAAACTCCAGACAGTATCTGCAAAGATTTTTCAACCTGCAAATGTTACTGAAACATACATGACATTTACAGGAGCAACATATTCTGAAAATGCCATCGTGGTGTGACATTTTAACACAAATAAAGATTCATAGTCACCTAAGACACTGACGGTTACTGTTTGGTTTACTGCAGAGATTTTCAATTGTGCCATTGAAGCCTGAGATCTGACCTGACCAGTTGAACCAGTTTTTTCTTAAACTGAAAACCTGCAGACTGTTGAAATATGATGTGAGAAGGTTAAATTGAAAATGGATTCTTTTCTCTCTGTTTCAAACCTCTGTCTGGACTAAAATGCCATTTTTCTCGCCAAAAAACTGAGCTTTCCTAAAACTGTCTCCAGAGTGTGTCTGCATCCATCTTAAACACAATGTGCTGGGGGCTGAGCTTTAATAGATTTCATGTCAAATGTAATATTCAGAAAAAAAAAATGGCCCACGTCCTCAATAGAAACTTAAAAAATCTTAGCTCCGAGAAACAAGCAAATAAATCAATATTTCTTCCGGCTGCAGGTCAGACATTTGAGTCCAGGTTACTTACAGGCAATTAGTTGTAAAACGCCAGTGAAGGTGAACCTCTGGCCTTTGGGCAGGGTGAACAGCTGAGCCACAAACACAAACAAGGCCAGGATGGCAAAAATACAGGCCAGCACCGAGGTGGCCTGCACCGTCTGGAGATATTCTGCAGCAGCGGAACAACAAAACACACAGACAGTCAGTGAAGGGTCAACATTAACACAGATATAATACAATGTTCACCATGAAGCGATGCTAAAGTTTAATATCTACATTATAACTGCTCTATTAATACCATTAACGTTCATAAAATTATCAATAATAACTTGTGAACAAATTGTAGAATCATACCAGTTACAGTCTCAGTCACACCCCTGATCAAAATCCTTACGGTTTCTACATCATTAACATCTGGACTCCCTTGTCAGATCAAGTAAACATATGAGTTCTATTGTGACAAAAGTAAGAGTTTACCCTGTGGGTAGTCTTTCAGGTTGGTGTAATGCCAGACTGAGCTGGTTTTCAACTCCCACTTGCCCCACAATCCAGCTGACATTGAGTCATTGATCACCCAGGCCTGAAGACAAAGAGAAAGAATAAACACAGATGCTGAGGATATCAACGCACATACAAGAAGCTGAGTCACATTTACTAAAAAAATATATTTAGTGATAAGGTTTTGTAGATTTAGTGTGTCATCAAGCCTTTAAAGTTTTTGTCACGCCCCCCATGTATGCATGTTGACAAACCGATTTAGTTTCCCCTGGTAATGTAACAGTTTTTAAACTATATATACTGTAAGGGTTGGTGAACATGTGGGTGTAGAGATATGTACATTTTCAGCACTGTGGGTGGCAAAATACCCACCCCCTAAATTATAGTCTGACATTTGACTCCTTGGTATTTCCAAGTGATGTAATAACGCGTGCTGGGCCGAGCTTCCATACATAAATATATATTGCTTGATGTGTTTGCATTTACTCTGAAAACAAGAGTGTGGGAACCTATAATTGGCGTTTATAAACTCATTGGAAACCGGCTGCTCTTCCTCTCAGCCCGGCCGTTTGGTAAATGAGAAAAGAAGAGAAAAGTAATGTGTACTTACATTATCAATGGTGGCCACCAGAAGCAGGATGATGGTGGTAATGTGCAGAACAACGATTCCAGCCAGCATCAACATTGTGGCCTTCTGAAAACTGATAACGGGGGAAAGGCGGAAGGATGCGCACTATTATTTATTTTCCATGCACGAGCTTATGTAACAAAGGCTTGTACACGAGGAAGCATTAATTCTCTCTCTCTCTCTCTCACAAACACACACACACATCTGTCCCAGATAAACATTGTCTCAAAAAGAAAGAAAAAAGACTGAGAAAGGAAAGCAGTTGCATTCAAGTCCAAACTCGCCCCAGAAACACTCGCGGACACGTTTCTGAATAACACACATCTGATGACAAACACAACACAAGTTCCTGCTCAGACATTCATGCTTTCACCCTTAAAACCTTTACTCTTTAAAACGGATTTTTCTATAATCAGGCAGCTCCAATGCATTGTCACCCATTAGCAGCGCCCACAAATCCTTCTCCCTTTGCTTAACGACTCGATTTTCACGCCTTTAGACTGTTTCCGTCGACATAGAAAGGCGCGTTTGTTTAGACGGTGTTAGGGTGCCGCTCCGTCACACAGGCCCTGTACTATAGTCAACAACTTTGAAAAGAGCGCGAGAATACGACGACAGAAAATCACAGTAAACACACCTCCAACTTATATACTGATATAATATAAACGCTGGTGACTATTCGCCTCTGTGTGAATCTACAGTTTGGAGTCATGCGTCCTTTAAACACTCAGTCATATCCGTACAACCCTTCAAAGCGCTGCTGAAAGTCTAAACTACGCATAAGTTCACTTTTCTAGACTCTACAGAACAAAAATAAAACACATAAGTCATGCGCAATAGCTTTTTTTTTATATAGTGCATTGTCCATAAGGCATAACTTTACAAAATGTAAACAACGTGAATAAACGTTACCTGAAAGCGCTTTAACGCACGGCCCGGGAGTTATTTGGGAATGTTAAACACTGTAGACCCACCCAGCTTTGAATTCACAGCACACACATCACCCTGTTTTCCCTCTCCGTTCCCTCTCTTTCCCCTTACAAAGCCCCACCCATAAAGTTTCAATTTTTTTTTTCCTCAGTGAAACGTCCAGACGAACCAAACCGCCCCCCCCCCGCCCCCCCGCAACTCCAAACTGTGCGTAAAGGGTAAAGTCTCCAAAACCATACATTGTCTCATGGATTATTAATATCTTTAGCTGCTTCACTGTTTCTACTTTCTTTCTATTCCTAAAATACTTTCCCCCTGCAGGCTGTTTCACTGATGTATTTTACGTAGGTGTCTCATCTTCATAATAAACCGGCCACAGCAGCTGTAACCGTGCAGCTTTTTCCTATGAAAATGAAATATCATGCGTAAATATGTCTCGCAGAGCGGTGAAAGCGTAACTTCTTATTTGGTGCTTTCAAGCCATCTTCACACACTTGCCGGTTCATTATGCACGTAAAATGACTTTTCCAAAGGTGGGACATTAACAAAGTGATCTAGAGAGCGGCACTGTTCGTTCTGAGCACCAGGCACCGGGGACATCTTCATCTCCGCGGCAGCAGTTACACCCTGATGGTGGCGTGTTTGCAAGGAGGTGGGAAATGAAATAAAATACTGGCTCATGTAGCTTTGAAAGCTTTCAATAGATTATTAAGTCGTTCAGTCTCCTCTCATTAGACGGCATGAAGTTTTGCCATCATGGGAACAGATAGAGTGTAAACAGCTGAAGGATTTGTGCGCAATCATGATGGGATCCTCAGTGAGATTCCCACTGTCAAACACCATTATGGTCAAATTTTTGCATCAGGACGTGGAAAAATGCAACACTGGCATTCACAAAAACAGACCCATGTGGAAATGATTTACTGTGTCTCCAAAATAAACCTCATCACCGTGTCCAGCCCTGTTTATTCTTTATTTCTTTAAAATGTGACTGTAGATATGTGTACATATTTGCAACACTTTGGATGGCAAAATACTACTAATAAAAAAAAAAGAGATATACAGTATATACACTGACATTTATTTTTCAAGTGGTTTAATAACACTTACATCGGCCTGAGCTTCCACTGGAAATGTCATTTGTATAATACATGTAGGAACCTTTTTCTGACATTTACAAACTAATAAGTTGAGAATAAGACATTTAGTGTTTTCCTCTGTGCGCCGGCCTCTTTTAAATGGGAATATAAAAGGGTAGGAGTGAGCAGATATATAAAAACTTACATTATAGTGGCAGCCACCAGAAGCAGGGTGGAGTTTATTAACACACTAGACTCTTCAGATAAAGACAAACTGTCATATCTGAAATAGATAGGTGTTATTATTGGCTGTAGTCAAATACTACCATGCTATTAGGGGATTACTTGGCAGACAGTGCACATCTTGTAAAGCCTTTTATCACCTACCTCGGATGAGAGGAAGCTCAAGTGATTATGGGTCTTCTCATTACTACAAAGGAGTTTCATAGAAGGACATTAAAAGAGCATTTTTATATTGACAAAGTCTTTTCTTTCCTGCCAGGCCTCAGCTCATCTCTGCCTCTGTCTTATCTCCCCTCAGGCTCTGCAGTCTCTCAGTGAACACCATGTGGATTGAGGAAGTCTTGATCCAAGTATTACAATGGCTGCCTTATACTGCTGGAGGTGGGATGAAGATAGATACCATAATTGCTTCCTTTGCTCTTTCACTGACCACTCCCTCATTTGTTGACAGTGCAGATTCACTCGGTGTGAGCGGCCCAACCTGGAAATATATCAGGATCTGGAATTACACTGACAGATTCCCACTCGGGTCATCTGTGTGAGGTACAGTAGCTTAATATGAGGCCAGAGTCAAATTACCCTGTTCATACGGCTCACTGCTGATAGCAGGGAAGGTACAGTATGTGCAGCTCCTGTGATTAAGTAAAACAGGAAGAGGGGTGTATTTTCCTGTGGTTTGGAGCTGCATTGAAGGCTCCCCTCTCCTACAGTCGTTCAGAGTATCATCAATGGATCCAACAATCTGTAGACACGATGCTGTTAGACTCAAGGTCCTCTCTAAAAAAAAACCTGAAGGTTGTTTAAAAACACTTACCGCTGTTCTGAAGCTATTTCCATAATTCTCAAAGATGAAAAAATATCATTAGGTTCTGACTGCATTTCCTAATCCAAGTACCCCAAGAACATCCTGTATCTCTTTGGTCTTTTTGTAAAACCCATCAAATTATTAACAAGTAATTTTGTTTAAAAATATAAAATACTAGAACGAAACTTCATAATGTAGGCTATTAATACTCAGTTCATGTTATACAAATTGAGTAAGAGAGAGTAACAGTGATGGTTGAAGAAGTCAGATCCTTTACTTAAGTAGGAAGTACCACCCTACTCACACAGTACTCTGTTACAGGTAAAAATCCTGCATTCAAGATCTTATTTAAGTACAAGTACATAAGAAATCAGCAAAATGTACTTCAAAACGTTATTAAACACAGTAAACGTCCCCTGTATCTGAGATATGATATGTGATATTATCAGATTCTTAATATTGACACATCAATGTGTAAGCAGCATTTTACCTCATTTTTAAAATCAAAATTCATCTGCTGATTATTTTCTCAATTAAATGATTCATTGTTTGATTTGTAAAACTTCTGACACTACTGAGAAATGCCATCACAATTACCCAGAGCCTTAAGTGACACCTTCACATTGTTTACTTTGTCCTACCAACAACTGGACAAAAAATAAAATTAAATAAAAAAATAAAAAAATAAATGACAATCCCCATCTTTAAAAAGTTGAACAGCGAAATTGTAATTAGTATTTTTCATGAAAAATCACTTAGATGATTTACAAATTAATTTTTTTTTTTAACTTTGTCCTTGAGTAAAATGTACAGAACTGGGGCATCGTGTAGTGTAGTGGTTTAAGCAGGCGCCCCATGTGTAGAGGCTACAGTCCTCGCTGCAGTCCGCCCCGGTTCAAATCCCGCATCGGATGGCCTTTCACTGCATGTCATTCCCCGTTTCCTGTCACTCTCCACTGTGCTGTCCATTAATGGCATAAAAGCCCAAAAATATATAAAAAAAAAAAAAAAAAATGTACAGAACTGATACTAGTAGCAAGCTACTTGAGTACATGTACTTACTTTCTGGGTAAAAGTGGCACAACAATGGGAAACAGTTAAAAAAAATGTTTTATCATGCAGTATAGACTATATTATATATATTTTTTATTTGCATTATTTTGTATCTTTTTTCATCCTGATTGTTAAAACAGCCTTCGAGGGTTCTTTACTATGTTTTCGGAGGATTGGATGCTTCGCACTGAGACTTGAAAGTAATGGTACGACATGAGAGGCAGAGACCGGGGTTAAGTTTTATCTGTGGATCAGGCCCATTGAAAGCACATATCTCCTTTAGAGTGAATATGTTTCTCACAAGTTCTGCGTTACATAACTTTGTGCTATGCTGACCGGGCCATTAGTGTAAGTCTCTGTTTTTATTATAGTACCGCTGAGATGAAAATCATTCAAGAGCTACATTATTGTCAGAGGGTGTGGGAATAGACCAGGGGAAGTATTTTCTCCGGGCAGTAAGTCTGAATAGAAGTCAAGATTGAAACCATTATATCTGACCCCTGATGGTTTGTCATATCCTAACAGTGAACAGTGAGTGGGTGCTGAGCAGTGCTAGTTTCCCTTGTACACCACTTCTGAGTCAGTGGGGTTTTCTATTCCCATCACAACATGTGGGCCTCTGCAGAGAGAACAGTCTAACATCCATTGTGCTGTCCATTGGAAAGATATTACACAGAAGTAGCTGCTGCTGAAATCTTTCAGGAATAGACACTGACAATGATCTCATTTCTAACTTTGAATGTTGTGGTTGATATATTTTTAAAGTTATACTCTGTCCTGGGAGGTTCTTTATCTACACAGATATCATCTTAAACCAAACCAACAAACTCAAGCTTTCTTTCTCTTTAAAGTTCCCCCAAAGAACAAAACAGAGGCCATATGCAGCAATGCTGTGCTGATGTTGTAACACAGACAGCACACATCTCCCCTTTTTCAGATTAAATCGAGCTCTTGTTGCATCTGGACACTCGGGCTTAATTCTTGAAGCAGCTGACTGCAAACCTGCAGCGACACATTAATCGAGAATCTCCACCAAAGTCACACAGACTCTCCTCCTCTCCAATACATCGTGACTCAGACCTGCAAGACTGTCCCTTCACCTTTCATTCCTCCACCTCATATATGCAATGTTAGTCTGATAACAGCCACTTTTAGCCAATTTCTTTCTCTCAACCTGCAGTTCAGGAGCCCCACAAGGGGTCATAAGATAAATTTGAGGTGTTGCAAGACATTTAACAAGAGAGCAGGACATTTTTTTTTCTACGCAAATGTTTTCTTTTTCACTTGCCTTTTTTTTTTTTTTTTTTTTTTTTATCTTGTAAATTGCTCAATATTTTTACTTCTTCAGCACCCTAAACTTATCCAATCTCTGGCTTGTAAGTGACAACTGGAGACTGTCTACTACATCGGCTGATTCTTTCATTAAAATACAGTACTGTAAGTGTGTTTGTTTCTAGAGATTTATAGCTGTCAGATGTTGGAATACTGGTACAGATCCTAGACAAGACTTGGTAGCTTGTGAAACTACTATAATGTTTTTGATTTAAAAAACTATCTGACTTAACTTCAGACAACTGTCAAACCTGCAAGAGAGTAAACAAATCATGGTCTTTCAAATACAAAGACACGATTACTTTGATTTAGTTTTTGGAAAGTGTCAGTGTGCTATCAGCTTTAAACATTGTGAAGCATCCAAAACCTCATGTCAAGTCATGATATAAATTAGTCATGTTATAAATCAGTAGGATCTTAAAATGATTTCGCCATGACCTCGACTGCTGCGAAGGCTGCAACTAACAATTCATGTTATAATCTGTCAGTTATTCTTTCCATTAATCATATAGTCTATAAAATGTGAAGTGAAAAATATTCATCCCAGTTTCTCTAAGTCCAACGTGACAGCTTCTTTTGCTTGAAAGATGACTTAAAAGATTAAACGATTTTTCTATTATCAAAATAGCTGAATGTGATGATGGACTAATCAATTAATTGCTTCAGCTCTACATGTGGCTGTGCTTGTGTAGAGGTAAACTTACCAGGCTCTAAAACAGATGACTGCAAATGATAAAACATGCTTGAAACTGAAAGAATTACTCATGAAAAGTGAATTGAGTGTCATTATGATAATCAGA
Source organism: Seriola aureovittata (assembly GCF_021018895.1). Classification (NCBI taxonomy): domain Eukaryota; kingdom Metazoa; phylum Chordata; class Actinopteri; order Carangiformes; family Carangidae; genus Seriola; species Seriola aureovittata. The sequence continues at coordinate 15,811,419 of NC_079366.1, forward strand.
AGATTAACCAGAAGATTTACCCAAGTATTAGCGCTCTGATCATAACATCTCGTGTTGTTCAGCCTCACCATCTGCGCACTTGCAGCGTTTTAATTGGTCCCTGCTTGATGACTCTTAATTGATCGCCCTCATGTTCAGGTGACGCCTCTGTGCGCACGTGAGCAAAAAAGCATCAACAATCCGGCGATGTCGTGCAAACAGAAAAGTGAAACAACTTTGTTTTTATTAGTGGCAGTTTATCTTTACACATTTCGAGTTTGTCATTCGGTGAGTTTAGGACGGTGGGGGGATGGTTTCAGTGCTTCTCAAGGTGAAGCGTCAACAGCTACGAGGGAAAAGATTAAACAAGACGACGGCGTCCGGCAGGGAAACTGGCATTTGGTTGAAAAGGTTATCCTGAGCACAAATCTGCGCAAAGCCACCCAGGAGCTTCGGCCTGAATCTGCTGTCTTTCCCGGGGAGCCACTTCCGTATCTCATTGTGCCTAAACTTGATGAAACTGGCAGCAACTTTGCGGCCAACAGGTCGTCTTGGTCTGTTGGTAAAATCAGCACGGAACCAGGGTTCTCTGCTCCAGACTCAGGAGACGGATATCAAGCAGATTTTACAGGTTAGAGCTTCTTAAAGGGGAACTCCGCCTAGTTTAACCTCTTAGTCCTTTGACAGGTGTTGGGGAGCAGCTGCAATTTAATATTCTCAGGTGTTGCAGGAGTGGATTGCTCTTTTCAGAGATGCAGGAGGAGATGCTTTCACGTGGGGCAGTAGAGGGTAAAACAACGTAATCATCCTTCTTTCTTTGTTTATATGCTATTTTATATCCTTTAGGTTTCCATGGAGTCCAGGGGAAGGTTTTGGGTCCCTCATTTGACTCCAGTCCACATTTCTCTGAGTGGCTGGCAATGAGACCTTTGGTGCAGTGTGATGAGAATGTCATGACCTTCACTGCCTCGGGACAAGGACTGTCGCACCTGTTAGTGGACAGAGGTGAGATTATTTAATACACTATTTACTTATGTGGCAGAGGTGTTTGGACGGCTGCTCTCTCAGTGTAGGCTAAAAACAGCTCTGGATGGAGTATGCAAAGGAAAGTACATTTTATTGCAGGGGAACCACTGCCAACAGCAAAACTTTTATACAAGTAATTAAAAGTTTATATGAAATCCTCATCCCTATAGTGCACTATTGACCTACTTTAAAAATCAAAGCTATGTTACGTTGATCAATTAATTGATTAATCATTTATGCTGTAAAATGTCAGAAAATGGTGAAAATCCATCACAGTTCCCCAGAGCACAAGATAAATTCGATGTTGTTAATTTTGTGTAACCAACTGTTCAAAACTCAGATATTGAAATGCAGTGATCTGAAACACAGACGATAAGCAAATTCTCACTCTTTTGAAGCAAGAACCAGTGAATATTTGGTATTTAAGCTTAATTAAGAAGGATTAAACCATGAATCTCTGTATTAAAATTGTTAGTTTATTTTCTGTAGATCGATTAATCGATTTATCATTCTTTTGTCTGAGCAGTAAAATCAGCTGTTCAACGTTTTCTCTTTCCAGAGGGAGCGTCTCCCATCTCTCTGTTCCAGTTGCCTCCGTACTGCGGGTATTCGGTGAGGACATCATGGAGTGACCTTGAGATGATAGTGCCTTATGATGCATGTTACATTACACAGGAGGTACCAGCAGCACCTGCGTTACATTTCCACCATTAGCAGTTCCCGTGTGCTGTGTTCATCACCACCCCGTTGTTTTTCTTTCTTTCAGAATGGCAGTTATGTGTTGCCCATGTTGTGGGGGGGCAGTCCACTGAAGCTCTCCTGCCCAGTGCAGATGTCCACACCTGCCCCTTCTTCCTCCTTATCTGCCCCTTCAGTCTTCTGTTCCCCCTACGGCATGGCAGTGCAGATGCATGGGCAGGAGCAAGACATAGCACTGCTGGGAGTCGTTGGTAAACTGGGCTTGGCTGTTGATAATTTGATGGCTGTTTTTGATCGTAACAATTTTAAATTTTTTGCTTTTAAATACTATTGAGTGCTAATGCTTTTGACTGTATACACAGTTCTATAAAGCCTAGAATAAGACAAACCACATGGATTACAATGTGAATATTTGGATTAGTTTTTATCAAAATGCAGTTTATATTTAGAAATCTGTGTTTATGTCTTTTTAAAAGTGAATTTAAAGTCTAGATTTAAATATGACCATGCCTGTAGCCCATAAATAGAGGACATAGAGATCATGTCCTTTTTTTCCCCCCTTTTTTTTTTCTGCAATCATTGTTGTTTAGCAATCCTGCCCTCTACGGTTGACAATTTAGACATTTTTTTTTTAGGCTTATTGCGATGTCTTTAGAACCAGTATATTTAGATCAGTGTATTTAAATGTGGCCACTTTTAGACCAACAACACATAAAAATAAATATTCTGTATGTCATTCCTGACAGCATGGAGAGAGCTTTGAAACTGGGTTCATACTTTTCTAATACATTTTTCGGACATTTACTGGGAAGAAATACAGTACGTAATCTGATACTCAGCGTAGGCAAAACAAAGACTTTTGGCGAGAGATTAGTTGGTTGTCTTGAGTTTAATTAAACTTATTCAAATAACTTGATATAGAAAGAAATATTTAAATAGTTATATTTGATTTTATTTGGTTAGTAGTTGTATAAGTTTTACAGAAAGATTTAACTGAACTTTGAACTCTTTCCCTGTAATTACAGCCATTATACATCTCTTTCCACATAATGCAGTGTAAAAATCCCAACATAAAAAAGGGTGTAATCTGCTTTACAGTGAACGGAGGCTGGGGTCCATTTGTATCTGAAGAGTGCGCCCACCGTGTCCACTCCCGACCCAGTGAGCTTACCTTCTTCATCTCCTACAAAGCTGCTTGTATCACTAGTGGAGTAAGTTGTCTAACTTCATTGTGTTATTATTGCAGGTTGCTGGCTTGTACCAATAATATTTTTTATTCATTTTTTTTTTTTTCTCAGGAGGGATTACATCTCCAACTTCTATTAGATGATCACGAATACATCCTCTCCTGTCCAGTCAATCCTCAGTTTCCGTCCCTCCCAGATCCTGTTAGCCCTGCACCCACCGCTCCTCCCCCTCCCCCTCCTCAGCCTCCAACCAAGGAGCCGACTGCTCAACTTCTAGACTACCCCTACTACCCATACCCTGGGCTCCAGTATCCCCAGCTTCCCCAGCTCTACCCCCCTGGCCCACAACCTGTCCATCCGCCGAAGCCCACTAAAGGCAGTCCTCCTGGGCCCCAGCCCCAGCAGCAGCAGCAGCAGCAGTCCCTCTACCCCATGGGACCTGGCAAGTTGCCCTACTCTCTTGGAGAGCACCCAAAATACCTTTCCCCTCCCTACCAGTCTCCTGTTGTGGTACAAGCTACATCTGCCCCAAATCTTAGCCCTCTCAGCCTTTCTCAATATCAGTCTGGTCTGTATTACCCCCACATGCCGCTCTACTACCCTGCAGTGACACCACCTCCGACCCCTGCAGCTAAAAAAACTAATACTACTACTGTTCCTCCAGCCACTGACCCACCTAGACCTCCAGCAAATCCGTATGACCTTCAGTATTACTTTCAGATGCCGTACTATCCTGCACCCTCTGCAGCACCAATGACCCAAGCATCTGCTCCTCTCCCTCCCAGCCCGCCTCATCCTCTTCCTCCCCCCGCTCCACCAAAACAACCTGAGGATCCACAGTACAAAGTTGGTCCATTTTATCCACACAGTCTTTACAGCTCTTACTATCCTTATGGACCAATTAATTACCCAAAACTTGGTCTTGAGTTTCCTTTTTACCCCCAAATACCCGCTTACTTCCATCATCCCACACCTCTGCCGCCTGGCAAAGAGATGTCTCAAGCCATTCCTCAGGAACCTCAGAAACCAGCTGCTCCACAAGCCAACTGCCCGCCTTACACTAACACCCTTTGTAGCTACTACTCTTACCCCTATTATCCATATTATCATCCTTTTTACCAACCACACTACCATCCACATTACCCTCCTGTGCCACAGTATCCAGAGATTCAACCACCAATGGCCACAAAAAAGCCTGTCACCACCACCACTACTACTCTGACTCCCACAACCGCAAGTACGACTGTGTCCGCACCAACTGAACCCACTCCACAGATGCTGCATCTCAAGTGTCTGATGGGGAGGATGGTTGTCTTCCTGCCTTTTGCTCACCCAGACTCCATCCAGGTCAGAGGTCAGTGTTTGTGTAAACATAAGAGCTCCTTTTTCCAAAAAAGAGCCAGATGTGGGAGATTTTATCTGTTGTTGCCCGTGATTTATCTTCAACAGAACATCTCTTCGAGATCCCATGTCAACAGTTTTTATTCTTCAACAGTCTCTTAGATGCTACATAGGAACAAATGGCAAGAATGAATGTAGCATCCATACACATAATTAATACATTTGTATTTTATTTCATACATTTAAATATGTAGGGCTGCAATGAATGACTAATTTCAATAATGATTTGTCTGCAGATTAGTTTCTTTATGAATAGTTTTGTGTATAAGATTGAAAAGAAATAGTGAATTCTTTATTTTATTATCATTCATGACAAAGAAAAGCAGTAAATCCTGACATTTGAGCAGCTAGAACCAGTGAACATTTTGCACATTTACTTGAAAAATTGACAAACAATAATTCAATATTTAATTTAATTTATTTTACCAAACTCAATAGTCTAACCTAAAAGCTAATGAACTATAGGATAACTATATTGATTTGAGTTTGAATCAAGCACCTCATCAAGTAAAAGTGCATAATATACTCGGCGTTCCTAGATCGAGTGAGTATATAAACTTTAGCACGAATATCGAAGATCTGACAATCATTGTTTCTCACATCAGACCAAATGAAGGCATGGCTGTTCCTCTCCAGTGTGTCCCCACTGTGCGGGTACATGCTGCAGATGGCTGAGGGCTCTGGGGTAATCCTTCACTCTCCTCTGCCTGCCTGCCACAGCCAGTCACGGGTAAGATCCTCCATAATGCTTCGTCACTGCCTCTGAATGCATCACCCTTATGTAACTGCTTGACTTTCACCCATGTCCGTTTTTTTCAAAGAAATGATGTTTAGTGATGTCATGACAGGATGAACTTGTTGGAAAAATCATTTCATTTATATTGTAGACACATTAGATAAGTTTCTATGCTTTATTTTATTTTATTTTTTTAATTTTGGATTCCTGGTAGTTGTATCTTGTCCTGGGGTCTGTATGAAATATACACAATACAAATCAACTCTTACTACACAATAATGGTGACAGTGCAACAGCTACATACATTTAGACATGAACTGAGCTGTCTCAGTGTCTTTTGTCTCTTCATGTCATCCCAGACTGACTCCCTCTTGTCACTGGAGATGGGTCTTTATGACTCTGGCTGTGTGTTTGGGTTCGTTGTCATGCTGCTGAATGAATTCAGGAACGCTCAGACGCCTCCCTGATGGTATTACATGAAGAATCTAAACATCTGTCGTGTCTGAAACCTTTGCACAGTACTGTATATAAATGGATGGAGAAAACATTAAAGAAATGTCATCAAACACAAAGACACCACAAAGTACAAAATTATCTTGGATTGCTGACACTGGTGGGTTTTGTACCACTTAGGTTGTCACTGCAGCGATTTATCACACCAGTCCTGTATATATATGTGGAACACAGATGTATCGTTTTTCCCAGTCAGCAGTTCATATTTACGATTAATCCCATATGGACTTGTATGCAGCATTTGCTCTGCATGCATCTGTACAGGGTGGAGTTTTTTTATGTACCATGCAGTCCAACTGGTAAGTTTTTTTTATTTTTTTTCACGAATTGAGCTCAACTTGCAGACTCTATTTTTAAATACAGGAGCTGGAAACCATGCGTGGTTGTTCATACTGACTTTATTGATCTCTCTCTCTCTTTAGACTCCCACAACCATTTCCTTACCTCTCAGGTTTTGGGATCTGTCCATGGCACGGTATAGGACTCTGGAACTGCAATGCCCTTATGAAAGTATCCCTGTAACCCCTCCACCAGTTACCCCACCTGTCTCCCCTACCCCGCCCAGCACCACCCTCTCTCCTGTGCTGAAGCCGAGAGTCATCTGCTCCTCCCATCAGATGACTGTGGAGCTCCCCTCTGGTTCCACCTCTGGAATTCTTCTTAAAGGTGTGTGTGTGTGTGTGTGTGTGTGTGTGTGTGTGTGTGTGTGTGTGTGTGTGTGTGTGTGTGTGTGTGTGTGTGTGTGTGTGTGTGTGTGTGTGTGTGTGTGTGTGTGTGTGTGTGTGTGTGTGTGTGTGTGTGTGTGTGTGTGTGTGTGTGTGTGTGTGTGTGTGTGTGTGTGTGTGTGTGTGTGTGTGTGTGTGTGTGTGTGTGTGTGTGTGTGTGTGTGTGTGTGTGTGTGTGTGTGTGTGTGTGTGTGTGTGTGTGTGTGTGTGTGTGGGGTATATGTTCCAGGTGCATATGGTTGCCATCAGTGCTGCATGAGTTGAATTTTAACTGACTTCAGGGAAGCTGCTCTGGTGTACAGTCGAATGGGGGTGGGGGTTGGTTTTTGTTTTTTTGTGTTTTGTTTTGACTGGGCAGCACTTAAACTCTTTTCCTCACCATGCTGAGAGCTGTAATTGTGCCATTTAAAGTCCCCACAAAAATTGTATGTTTCCACATGTACTTTTTCAGACATCAAAGGGAACTGGATGAACCTCCAGGATGCCCCAAAGCACTGTGGGTATTCTGCAAGCAAAGGCAAAAATGGCAAAATCCATTTGAGTCTCCAGTTACACTCACGCTGCCACATGAGCGTGCAGGCAAGTATTGACTCTGATTTCACACTGAGCACAAGACCTTTTGTATAATTGACCATTTGCTTTACCTATTAACTCTCGTATAAACATTTTTCTCTAAAAGGGTAAAATGTACATCATCACTGTTGTCTACATGACAGTAGATGGGAGAAGGGAGGCTCAGTTTTCTTGTCCGATTGGCATCCCAGGGCCCGGAAAAGGTAGATAGATTTTATGTTTACACCTCTGAAAGGCTATTCAATTTGCCAAAGGGTGTTTTCCCCAGGCCATTCAGAGTTATTTTAACTTTGCGGCTGACATTTGTCGTGCTGTCCCACAGAGTGCAACCTTCCCAGCGAACAGCGTCTCCCCTGCGGACCCGCGTCTGTATCCCAGCCACAGTGCCTCTCCATGGGCTGCTGCTTCAGCAAGCACCCCCCTGCCTGCTACTACCCCATGGATGGTGAGCTGCAGTTTGTGTCCCCACTGGCATTTTCACGCCACTTAGCTAAGTACAGTTGAGCTGTTTTGGATACGGAAATGTAAGCACTACAGCTGCTAGATGCGTGAAGAGGCATATTCAGGGCCAACACAGCATGATTCAAGCTGGCAGTGACACAGAATGAGAAAAGGGTATAAGATACCTTGGGTCTCATTATCAATTGCCTCCTGAGATTTCTGACCTTTTGTTCATCTGACCTTTACATAACTGTGCATGTGTATCTATATATTTGTGTGTATGTGTTTCCTCCTCCAGAGTGCACTATTGACCGCCACTTTGTCTTCTCCGTGCCTGCCTCCCTCACCGAGCCCCCTCTTTCCCCTGCCCTGCTCGTCGCTGCCAGCAACTCCACCTGCAGACCTCAGAGAGTGACTTCTGACTATGCTTTGTTCAAGATCCCAATGGATGGCTGCGGGGCACGCAGAGTGGTGAGCTTTAACGATTAAACACTTTTCCCAGAATATTGCCAAGTTGAGGAAGACGTGCCTAAATAGGAAATGTGTGCCCAAAAGGGCTTGGGGTCAGGGCAGAGGCAGGGAAGTCAGAAAATATTGAGAGACGGAGTAACACAGTGTTCGTTTTGGTCTTTTCATGAGATTTATTAATCATTGTAAAAATAAAGAATAACTCCAAGTGTTATCCTTTTAAATGGCCTGTATTTAATTAGTCCGTATACTAACTTGTGTGTCTGATTCTGTCCTGACAGAGGGTGGGGAAAGTGGTGATCTACATGGTGGAGATCATTAACAAGGTTCAGGCAATCAGCCTCAACTATGGCACCATCACAAGAGATTCTCCAGTCAGGTCAGAGCTTGTTGCTTTTGATCATCACAGCATCCATGTTTTTCCCCTGAAGTGCAGAGAGGATACAGGTTTCATTTTGACCAAAAACTAAACCAGTTAATGTCAGTTACACTCATTTCATGTAAATATTTTAAGGAAGGTTAGTGAGATAAACTTGCAATGATGCAACTGATTTTTCTTTTTTTTTTTATTTCTTTTTTTGGCTTGACGTTTTTGTTGTAATCAATTACACATTTGGTATTTTTTTTTCTTATTTTACTTGCCTACATGACATTGACTATTTTTGGGGAAAAATATACTTTATACAGTAGATGTCCAGTGGTCTAAGAATCTAAGTGATGCCAATTTTCATGGTTCGATTCCAGCGTGGGATCGTTGTCGCCATTCCCCTTCTCTCTCCCTGCATTTCCTGTCAGTTTTTATGTTCAGCCATAATTTACGCTTTAGATTTCCATTACCATGTTTCCTGTCTCATTCTCAGGTTGTTGGTGGAGTGCCGGTTTCAGCCGGGCACTGTCCTGACTGTGAGCTACCTGGTGAAAACGCCCACCCTTGGCCCTGAGGTTCATACCCAGGGAATGTTTGGAGTCCAGCTCAGAATTGCCAAAGGTGAATGGTCTTCATTTCAGCACTGACAGCTGCTTTGCGTAACTTAAGAAATATAATTTTGTCCGAGAACACAAGGTTAGTCCAGTCGAGATGATTGAATAACAAATCGTAAATTTCAGCACCATATGAAAGCTTCAAAACCTATCCTGATCATCTGTAGAGAACGTCCACCTCGTTTTGAGTGGGTGAAAGTTACTATTATGATCTCCGGTTATTCCAACACACCTCCTTTTGTCCCAGATTCTCAGTACAACAGCTATCACCCTCAGTATCACCAGCCCCTGCAGATGCTGCTGGGGAAACCCCTCTACCTGGAAGTGCGGTTGCTTAACGCCCCAGATCCCAGTTTGGTGCTGCTGGTGCACTTCTGTGTGGCCTACCCCCGCTCAGGAAAATCTGTGTGGGTGCTGCTTTACAACGGGTATGTTGAAACATCTCCTGTGTGAAGAGAACATCAACGAAAAAATATTGAGCTCAACATAGTTACTGCAGAAACACCAGAAATTAAGATTCACTGCACACAAATATCACATTTTAAGAGAGTTTTTCCCTGAATGGAGACAAAAGGTAAAGTGAACAGATGTATGTTTTTGAAACTATTGTCCTCTTATCTGATTGGTTCGTTACTCCAATCCTGCTCCCTAGATGTCCCAACCCCTTGGACCCAGCCCCGCAGCAGGCTGTGGTGTCTGATCCACGACCACCCTTTCCTCAGGGTCAGACCCGCCGCTTCACCATCAGCACCTTCCAGTTCCTTCCTGATGGTGAGTTCAAGGACCCAGAAGAAGAGGTAAGGATGAGCAGAGACCCTTGGGTTCTATAAATAACAGTGGTCGGGATATTCTTGACATCTAACTGTGTTTTGACGGGACATGGCGTGTAAAATCATTACATGACAATATTTGAAGGAATAGTTTGTTAGTTTGAGAACTGCACATATTTGCTTTCTTGCCAAATGTTAGATGAGAAGATTGGTACCACTCTTGTGTTCGTAGGATAAATATGACGCTATAGCCAGGAGATTGTTAGCTTAGCTTAGCATAAACCCTGGAAACTGGGGGAAACAGCTAGCCTGGCTCTGTCCATATGTAACACATCTGCCAACCAGCTCCTCTAAAGATCAATGATTAATTGTATCTTCATTCAATCTATGGAAACCCAAAGTGTGAAGTTGTGTTTATAAAGTGCTGGTAGGGGGGTGTTTGTTTCTTTTCGACAAAGCTGGGTAAACTGTTTTCCTCTCTTTCTTCTTTATTCTAAGTTAAGCTTTTTGGCTACTGGGTGTTCCTCCATATTTTACAGATGGAGAAGAGAGAGGTATCAATCTTCTTCTCTGACTCTCTGCAAGAAATTAAATTCTGTTATTTCTCCAAGTGTCAAACAGTAAAACATGCAGCTGTCTGCCCAGGGTGCTTATGAATTTGCCCTTGTGATAATTAATAAATTCTTATCTGAGGGTGGCAGTTAGACCCCCAGTTTATTTTAGCCAAAAGTAAATATAAATTTGTTAAAGTATAAGGCTTTCCCTTAGTGCAGATTCATTTTATTGCTTTAGTCATCAAAAGCATGTAGTGGAAAATGAAACCATTTACAACTGTATCTCTAAATCTCAAGTCAGCATTCATTACAAGGAGATGTGGAGAGGCCATTTTGTAAACTGCACATTCTGGCCAAATCTCAATTACCAGCAGCTGTTTGTCACAGTACATTGTGCACACTCTGGAAACTGGACGCTACATCTAATCCTCTGCTCTCGGCTCTCAGATCTACTTCATGTGCTCAACTGAAATCTGCTCACCACGTGACGGACCTTGTGTCGAAGGATGCTTTGGCCAATGACGGTGAGGAAAATTAGCTCTCTGTCCTCGAGTCACCCACCACACCCCTCATGAACTCTGGAAGATCACATGAAAATACTCATGAATGAGCCCCATTACACTGAAAACGGCCTGAGAGCGAGTACTGGCTGCTGGGTCCATATGACAGCAGGACAATGATTTAGTAATGAGGAGGGATTTGAATTATTTATTAAGACCGATCCATTTCCTGTTTTTCCAGTTATGACTCGGATAATGCTTGAAGTTGGTTGACACGAAGGTGATGGTTATGATGATGATCTGGTAAGCAATGCTAGAATTGTGTTGAGCTCCTGTTTAAAATACACCAGTGTTATATTTCCGTACTGACCATATCTTGACTGGCCTCCTCTTTTTCAGACCTCAGACATCACTCATTTAAACTGGGAATAAAAGCTCTTAAAGGACACTGAGGGTGTGTGTATATTTTTGTTTCTAAGCTCTCAGCCACTTGGTTTTACAGCAGGAAGTGGCACTCCATCAACAAAAGGGAGGCAGCTTTGTTTACGTGAACAGTTGGCCCTTGTGTACTGAGTCTGACTGAGACTCAGACTGGCCTTCTTTGTTGCTCTTCATGTGGAACATACAGTAGGTTTACAGCAGTAGAAGCAGACGATTGAGGAAGGGAAACAAGATCTAACGCATCAGTAATAGTGACTGCGTCTGAAAGGGAACTTCAGAATATTTCCACTGAAGCTTCATCGTACAAATGTGGCCAGATTAACCTGCTTGGGGGCATTAGGCCAAAAATTAACCCAATCAACCCCCCACTGTGCACAATGTGTACTATACTGCTTTGCTGGGATATTACATAGCCCAAGGTTTATTGTGTTATAATTGGATTAAACAAATTAAAATTCTGCACCATGTCAGCACAATACCATTTAATGGCTTGTATTACATCAGCTAATATTTTTGTGATGCATATTATGATTTTACACAGATAACATTACAATTAATGGAAAAAAAAGAATTAGCAAACCACTCCGCCAAAGTGCCTCACAGACTTTACAGATTAAAAGTAAACGTCTCAAACACAACTATAGGAACTCGCCTGTATGTATGTATGTATGATGTCTTGTTGTCATAATGTCAGGCAACCCAGTGCAGATTAGGAAACTGCTGCTTCAAGTCAAAACAATTGTCTGGCACTTAATCCTCCATAAGATGGCAAATTGTTGTTTATATAATTGTGTGTTATTTGTAGGAACTAAACCAAAGAATACAATGTTAATCAGTCAGCTGTAGAGGTAGGAATATATTGTTGCCTTTTAGAAAGAGCCAAGGCTAACTGTTTCCCCCTTTTCCAGTCTTTATGCTAAGCTAAGCTAACTGTCCTGGCTTCTTTGTTTTTAACAGTTAAGAGTGGTATTGATCATCTTAATTTTACTATTGTCAGGGAAACCATATCTCTCAAAATGGTGACCTAGGTAACTATGAAAGTAATTATGAAAGTAGAAATGTATACACTGCCATTGTAGAGTTGGAGGGATAACACACAACAGATTTTTAAATTGAGGAAAAGTGAAATAACCTGCATCAAAAGTAAGAGACATTGTGTCATACATTGTAAGATTAAAGATGGGGGGGGGGGCTTAAAAATCAAGATTAGGATTTTCAAATCATCTTTTGCTTGTATTGTAATTTGCTACAGCAAATTGCCTTTGAAGTATGTGCACCTCCTGGTAGCCTTTGACCACTGGGTGTCATCCAAGCAATAAAAATGCCAGAGGAACATAAGGTACTCCATGCTGCATGACTCACAGCTGGGCTTGTGTGAAGACCTTGGCCTGCGTGTTGGTTGTGTAATGAGTTGGGAATGAAATCTTCCACAGCTAAACTTGATGATAAGCCCACCCCTTTGAATACTTAAACAGCGCAGAAATAAGGTAAAACTCAAGAGTCGTGCACCAGTACAAATGTAAAGAACAGAAGAAACACTTGATTTAGAGGTTTCGGGATGAACAGTATCAGCATGTTAGTTTCTCTGGGCAATAAGACCCCCCCCCTTCACCTCAATACACATACATACACACACACTCTCACACACCTCCCCTAAGTGAAATGTATGGAAGCACTGCGGCACACTGCGTGTATTTGCAGGCTGCATGGCTGCCTGGCTCTGCGTTCAAAGGGAGAGCGGAAGATAGGAGGAGGGGAATGACTACACCGAGAGAGTAGGAGGAGGGAGGGAGGACAATTTCCTTTCTGTAACACACACGCTACAAGAACACACCGGGAAAACGGAGCGAGGAAAGAAAATAATAGGCGAGAAAGAGAGAGAGAGAGGGTGAAGGAAACACCGCAACCCCTCCGTCCGTCCGTCCATCCGTCCGTCCGTTGGTTGTTTTTTTTTTTTTTTTTTTTTTTTTGGGGAGGGGGGGAGAGAGAAACCGTCTTTTCTTTTAACGCAGACTTGCGGACTAACATGGGGGGAAGAGAGCGCTCCTGACGAGGATTGACTTTCAGTGAACCTCTGCTCTGTGGCACAAGTCTGAGGCTAATAAGACAAGAGAGGAAAAAAGGGCGACAGGGAAGACATGTTGAGGGGTTTTTCGTCTTGAGGTTGCGGTAGGATGTTCATGTTATGCTCTTACAAACAGGCGGCTCGTAGAGAAATAGAAAGAGGGCAAATGGAAATTGGGCGGTAGGCTATGCTCAGGAGCCATTGTTTTGATCGGTGTTTATTTAATTGGTTTGTTATGATCTGAAATAGCGAAGGCCTCTCAGGCAGCCCCGCAGTAAATAAATACACGGTCAGCAAACGGGGGCTACATCGCAGGAAATTAACCCGACAAGCCTGCTTATATTTTAGGGGGCATTTAAAAAAAAAAAATTGGACCGCTGTGTTTTGCAGTAAGTTAAACGCGTTGTTTATGGGCTATTTGTCTTTGAAACCAAACGCGGTGTTGCTCAGCAAGAGCCAAAACATTTCCAGATACATCAACTCTTAAGGGGGTCATACAAAGGCCCAGCAGAAAACACAGTGGAGGCTACTTGGCAGCTTTAAAAGGCTGCTTTAAGTGCACAGTACAGAGGCTGGGTTTAAGCACAAAGGTGCACAAGATTAGTCGGGTTTATCCCCAGTTTAGCTCGAGCGAGGGGACAAAAGAAGATTTTTAAATGTTAATGTCGACCGACGTTGCATCAATCATGCTGCCAGTGTCCCGGGGTCTCATGGACCGGGATAGAGAGCTGGACACCATGGCCGGGGTGCACACCAACCCGGGCGGCGCTCCTGCAGCTGTCCGGGGCATGAAGCGAGGAGACCCGGAGCCTGACGGACAGACGGCGGCGGCTCTGGTGGACTCGGCCGGGGCGGAGTGCAAGCGTCCCCGGATCGACGGCTCAGGAGGAATCGGCGAGGTTGGTCAGGTGAGGAGAGGAGTCTTTATGTACAAATCCAGCAATGCAGGCGCGACAAGCAAAAAATGTGGTGCTAGGATCTCTTAATGCACGATAGGGTTACCTTTTTATCCCATAAACAGATGTAAAGAAACCCTCTTTTAGTTACTACAGTGTGCTTGCATATGTAACCTGTTTACTCGTGGTGGTTGCAGTTAGTTGTATGCAGATAGTTGCAGCTACAGCTGCAGCAAAGGGGCCACCAATGGGCCCAGTCCATTCCCAACACTGCAGGAAATACCACCACATTTCACAGCTGGAGATGACTCTACATGCTCTTAATTCAGTTGTAAGAGGGCATTGCAATAGTCCACATTGAATGCAGTTCATACTGTTCATTGGGCAGTTACACTGCAGCTGCCATACTGCACCCCAGATATTTACTAAGGGTTTAAGAAGCAATTGCAACGCAGTATAATTTGTATAAACTCAATCCACAGTTGTTTACTGGCTTGTAATGTCTGGGCTCAGACGTCCTGTTGCTTCAAAACTCTTCAGTGAGCATCATCTGTTTTATGAATATCAGTAAAGCCCAGGCAAAGTCCCAGCTGAGGGTGGGGAATGTAAACAAACCTGACCTTTTATTATGCAAAAAAAAAAAAACATCTGCCATGTGGCATAATGGTGTGGACAACATTTGGTTTAGAATGGAAATTGATGTCAGTGTTTGCTTGTGTGATCTTTTGTTTGTGAGGGGGGTAAACAAATACATCCAGTTTTAGTGGGGTGCAATCAGCCCAGGCCTTATCAATCTAACTACCTTGATTCTCAGGCCCCTGCTTTTATCAACATTTGTACTACAGTGTTTGGAATAGCCTCTCATTCTGCATTTAACCTCTCTTAACCTATTTCGCAATGTTCTGTTTTTGCCACCCCTTGTGATCCAAACATGGTCAAATATTTCTTAATAAAGCATCATGGGAGGACAGGAGGATGCTCAGGACATCATTATGGTATATTATGGCGGGTGAAGCACTCCTTTCTAGAATAGAAAGCTCTTTCTCCGCCATGAAAGCACCAGTAATGGAGGTGAAGTGGTCTGTTTGCTCCTGTTTGGAAAACTAAATGGCTGGCTTTACATCGTCATGCTGTCTGTGAGTGCTGACAGACAGGCTTAGGAACGTAATGCACTTAAACACAGATGTGAGTGGAAGAGTGTGTGTTTGTGTGGGAGAGAGAGGCGCAGATCAATACTTCAGCACCTAAAATGTATTGAATGTGAGCTGGCTGGACAGTCCGGAAATGAGAATGGGAGAGATACCCCCTCCCTCCCTCCCTCCCCCTCCCCCTTCCTCTCTCCCAGTTGGTGCAGGAACAGATTTGCCCTATCACTGGCAGTAAAGAGGCTTTGTTTCCAGCTAATGGGATCACATCTCATACTGGAGGGGGCATTATAACCACACTGATCTCTGAGATCATTATCTAAGGTAGAGGATTTATACAACACACATGCACATACATACACATACAGCACTATGAATATTAATGTTGTAATTGGTGTAGAGCTGCAACAATTACTCAATTAACCGATTAGTCGATTGACAGAAAAATAACTAATTGATTAAGTAATCCTTTAAGCAAAATTGCCAAAAAAATCCAATCCCTCAAATGTATTGATTATTGATATGTTGTTTTTCTGCTTTTTTATATCATTGTAAAAAAATGTTATGTTTTGAACTGTTGGTTGAACAAAATGAGACATTTGAAGACGTCACTGTGGACTCTTAGAAACTGAGATGGAGAATTCTTCATTGTTTTCTGTCATTTTATAAACCAAATGATTAATTGATTGAGAAAATAATTGGCAGATTAATCAAAGGTGAAAATAATCGCTAGTTGCAGCCGTAAATTTGTGTTTCGCTTCCCAAAAGCCATACTGGGTGTCAATGATTAAGGTTGACCTTTTTAGTAAGTTTCACCATGTAGAGGATTTTTTTTACTGTGGTTTGTGACTCACACACTGTAACAGTCGTACTCCAATCCCAGAGCGTGTGTATGTAAAACACTGTGACGTATTTTTATCCCCCTAACCTGGTGACACCATTAATATTCTAGAAACAAATTGGGTTGAGTGACGTTCAGTTTGCCTGCTTTTTAAAGCACTTGGCTTTCCATGAAATGTCTATAAAAATGCACACAAGCACTTCTGTAAAGCTAATCTTCAGAGGAGGGTAAAGGATGGAAAGTATTACAGCAAACCATTCCCCAGCTCTCATAAAGCAGTGTCTCCCATCCTCCACCCTTTCCATCCCCCGATTAAAAAAAGAAAAAAAAAAATTATAAAATGTATTTATTGCCAACATCATGGCAAAAGTTGACCTCTGACCTGTAACTGAAGCCAACACAATGAGGTGTGGTTGTGGTAAAGAGCAATCCTTTTGAGCCTAATAATGAGATCTTTCCCATTTGGCCATTGACCCTGCTGTTTTTCTCATTAGCTGGTAGGGTATGATGTCATCACAATGTGGGGGTGGAATGCGCTGTCAAGTCAGATATATAAAGTTTTGGCAGAGCAGCAATGCATGTATAAGTCAGTGCAGCATGCAGTACATGACTGAATGCTCAGTTAACTCGGGCAAATAAAGCTAGTGGAAGAAAAAAGCTGGGTGCATTCAACAGAATGAGTTCAAATGTTCACCACTGCTCATAGAAATTAGATGCTGACCTCCTGGCACTGACACTGTGCTCATCTAGTGTAGATTTTAGATGAATAATAAGCTGAACAGGCCAACAATTACACTTCTCCCAATAAAAAAAAAAAAAGGAAAAAACACATTATGAGTCTGTTTTGCATTCCACTGCTGCACTGCTAAAGTCCTGCATTTTTTAGGACGACGGGAGATTCATAACAGCACCCTGCTTCTCCAGCTCGAGTCAGATTTTGGCAAATGTTGAGAGGAGCTTGTCGGCTTCAATATCCATCCGGCGTGCTGCTGAGCAGCCCATGTTTTGTTGTCACTCTGCGGAGGAACCGGGGCTCTCTCTAACCTAATAAGGTCTTGCCTGGGGTGACAGCACTGAGGACAAATGACTTGACTAGGACATTAATGTAGGTGGATCACCCCTCTGTACTTTCATCTCAGGCCCGGCACTGAAATAGAATGAAAACGTCAGCAAGAAAAATGTACTCTTGCTGCGAGTTCAGAATATTTATTTAGTTTTTGGGCTCCTGTTTTTCTGTGATAAATCGCCAGCAGAGGTCTGTTGACTGAATTATGTTGGAGAGACCAATAGACAGAGGAGTGTATGTTTTGGTGCTCTGCTCTGAGGCAGATCTGATGGGCTTTAAGTGTAGTAATCTTCACACATCAGCTGCACTTAAGTGATTTGTTGCTCTTATAGTATTTCTGATTTTGATGATGCATATTGATATATTAATTAATTAATATTAATTCCTATTTAGCAACTGGGCAGCATTTGTTTGTGTATTCACTGCTGAATACATCGATATATATCAGCACACTGCGTCAGTATACAGCCTATATATGTTGCTTGGTGTTCTGAAAAATAATGATAAATATTTGAAATTAATAGCAGAGCATAATTACAGCTGAAATGTTAAGGCGGTTAGCTAGTCAGCAGAAAGTACAATAAGCTGCGATTATTTTTCAAACAAAAATGCTAAAACATTTGCTGTTTCTCATCAAACGTGAGGATTTGCGTCCTTGTCTTCATGATTACATTATGCGCTGAGGAAACTTGGACCAAAAAAGCAATAAAGAATGTAATCTGTATATTACCAGATAATAATCAACAACAATCTTTAATTTCAGCCCTAGATATGCACTAAATATAATGTAGAAAACTGATCATTATTATATTGTTTTTCCAGTAGACTCGTTTGTTTTCAGTGTCCTGTACTCCGAAAGTTTATGGTTCAATTGTATAATTTAATAAATCTCTGGTAAAATGTCAAAAATGAATAGCAGCCAAATTTATTTTACCAAATACGGGCATCAACACTGGTCCCGAAAGTCCAGTGTTAAGCTCTAGTTTCCCTAGTGGAATGATGTTGCAATGATATAATGATGTGGGGTAATCATGACGGGCAATTATGCTGTGCGGTAAATAATTACTAGCAAATACTAATTCTCTCTAATCAGATCTGAAATAAATAGGGGGATAAAAATGACAGTTTTATCTTATGCAGATCAGAGTAGTGGACATCAGTTTGCATGTGATTTGCCAGCCGATACTGCTGCATGATTATATTACACCATAACAGACAAGCCAGCTTCCAAAATCCACTTTGACACCAGCCAACATCCCCCTGAAAACGCACGTGTAGGTTTACTGTGGAAAGTTGAAGGGATGTGAGGTATATTGAGGGAAAATAAACTTCAGATCGTCCTGCCGCATGTTTTGAGGCTTAGCACATAAGTGCTCTGTGGATGAAATGGATTCACATCCTCTTGAGCGTAAGGAGTGCCCTGCTTTGCCGTTTAGGTAGGATGAGCAGTGAAATGTAGTTCCTATTCTCCCCCTCCTCAGAAGAGCAGCAGTCCCAAGGCATGATAGGAATAGACGCAAGTCTTGTGACCAAATTAGACATCACACACACACACACACACACACACACACACACACACACCCAACACTACCTGTAGTTTTGGAAGAGGAGTAGCATGGTTCATGTGTATATGGGATCACTGTGTGAAAAGATGGTGTGAAGGAGAAACTCAGGTGACTGAGCTTCTCATCCTTTCCTTCTCTTCAGATTTTATTACTGCAGGGCCCCCCCCCCCCCCCCCCTCACCCCCATCCACACCCTCCGAGCTGGTGTGTCCTCCCCTTCCTCCTCTCCTTGCCATCTGTTGACTTCAAATCATTTTGTTACTTTCTTCTGATTGCTCACACGGGTTTTCCTCAGCAGATTCTTCTCCTGTTCTTAGTCCCCCTCCCCCAACTGCTTCATTTGTCACAGACCAAAAAAAACTAAAAAGAAGAAAAGGTTGAAACATGTTTAACTATAAATATATATGCAATAAAATCTCTTTTGTTTTTCATGTACTGTGCAAGTGACTGTGGTGCAGAGAGAGAGACTGATGCACACTCATCTTGAGCAGCCTCTGTGCAGCTCTCCCTCTCTCATTCCTCCCAGTTCCTTAAGGAAATTAAGCACATGACTCCGCTCATGTATGAGTCATTGTCTTTGCTCCGTCCATCTCATTTTGTGTTTTTTTTTTTTTATTGCTGTCCATTTCCCGTTGTATTTCCAGCTCTGGTTCCTCCCTCAATCTCTCACTCATATAAATTCCAGATGTTCCTAGATGTGTGTGTCTATTTTAACAACACCCCCCCACCCCCCACCCCCACCCCATCACTTTGACACAGTGTACTGCCCCAATAAATCTCTATTTGTTGCTTCTTGTTTTGATTCCCTGTCTGCTCCATACCTTCAGTGCGTTGCGTCTAGAGTTTGGCCTCACTGTAAAATAAGGTTTATACTTTATTCATGTTATTCAAGCCTCTAAGAGGTGATTCATTATTTAGAGCTTCTACCTCCCAAAGCCAGTTCACTAAGTACATTTTTGGCTCTGAGATAGACTCACAAAAAAATGCATTTTTCAATCACAAAGACACTTCCTTACCCCCCCCCCCCCCCCCCCCCCCCCCCCCCCCTTCCTACCAGGCCTCTTGTATTTGGAAACATTGTGCTTAGTTTTAGTGAAATGCCCCCATGGGGTCCAGAGTTAGATGGCGACAGTATTAATCAGGCGAATTCAAGCTGTGAAGCGCACAGAGCAAAGTGTTCCCCCTAGGGACAGAGCAGGCAAGGGACATTGGTTCCAGATGAAAGGAAGATCAGGGGGGAAGGACAGAGAGAGGAGGGAGGAGCTGAGTTGTTTTCTAATCTAGTGATATGAAGCCAGAGACAGGCAAATCTGTTTTCCCCTTCAAAGTGTGCTGTAATTGCTGTGAAAAGCTCCTTTTTAATGGAATACATTAGCATAAAAGCCGGAACACAGCATAATGAGTACAAATAGTGAGTTACAAACTATTTTAGGGACTAGGGGACATGATTTCTGTTTAATATTTGGCTCCCAACAAAATGAGTTATTTTTTTTCCTGCGTCTTGTTTAACTGTAATTACCCACCAGATGTTTGGTGTATCCATCTCTGCTTTACACAGCCAGAACATTGAGAGGAATGCGTCGGGAGATTGCATCAGGGCTCATGATAACATTTCACACCAATGGGCTTCATGCTCGCTGACACTCCTGACCTATTTATGATTTAAGAGTGGCGGTGACACTCGTTCTTTCTAACCGTCTTTCATCTCATGCTCGCATGATCTCTCTCGCCCCCGTTATCGCGTCTTTACAAGCGGACAAAAGATCCACTGGGTGGAAAACTCCGGAGGAGGAGCAGGAGTGTGTCGGTGGTGAAGTTAATTTGATTGGGAGTCGGTAACACCACAGAAGTGTAAAGCCACTTAAAAGGAATAAAGACTGAGTGAATAAAGGAACCCGCAATCCTTAGTAATGAAAATAACATTTTGTAACTTTTTTTTTTTTTTTAAGTGAACAAGATACTAACCATATATCCAAAAACTGCTCTTCTCTCTTTCAGAATAATGACCCTTTGACCCTTGGTTACCACGGCTACCCGTCTCACAGTCAGGTAAGGACAGTATTACATCTCAATACGCATGTAAAAATCCATGTTTTATAACATCCCCCCAGACAATCCTCTAAAGTTTCTTTCCTATATAGATACAGTGTTTATATAGCATTAATATGGCTCAGTGAAACTCTGTAAACCACAAGGTGGGAGTGTAGATTATAATTTGTCAGTCGTGTAGAAGAAGACATGCCTCCACACCCTTCACTCTTCCAGTCAAACCCTCCCACTACTTTTCTTTCTCTGCTCAACAATCAGCAATGTTATTAATCATCTCCCAACTTGTAAATCTAACTGATTTTTTTCTTTTAGCGCCTATAAACCTGCTAATATTCTTGCTTTTCTGACTGCAAACAAACACAAACAAGAACCAACTGTATTACATGTTGCTCATGTTATTGTGTTTGTGTGTGTCTCAGGCTACAATCTGTTTAGTCTTGTTTGTATTAGCCTGCTGATTGTGTTATTAGACTGTTCAGTTTATGTGGTTAATCCTTAGATCATCCTCCGTTCATCCACTCATCCTCTCATGCTCTGCCCATAATCCCCTCATCCCTCCCTCCCTATGACGCCCAGCAACCTCTGGCTTCTTATCTGCACTTTATCGGTCATAAGCCTTCTCTTGTACGCTCTTATTTGCTTCTGTATGAGAGTTTTTTTTTTTTTTTTTTTTTTCCTGGCTGGCTGTTGTGCTGCTTAGAGGATATTACGGAAGCCTGGAAGCCAATTAGCCAGTTTTCATTTCGCTGTAAGTTGATACAGCTTTGAACCGTTTCCTTCCCGAATGAAAATGTTCAAAGAATAATCACAAAGCGTTACCTTGTGTGAACAGCTCTCGTGTTGGGATGGAAAGAAGTCAGTCAAGGACTACTTCAGGGACACAGAAGTGTGAACTGGCTTCTGACCAGGAATAAAAGGCAGAGAGGAAGAAAACAATGCTGGGCAGCGGAGACTCCCACAACACTGAGGTGCTAAACTGTCAACAACAGTGTGAGAATGATGTGATCAAAGACTCCTGAAAGGAAAAGCCTGGAGAGCAGCAGAAGACTGATGTGTGAGGAGAGAGCTGAGCTGTTTGCAGTCATCCAATATCAAACCTTGCTGGCTTTATCTGTCTGTTGAAGTAATGTTTTTTTTTTTTTTTTTTTTTTTTTTTGGGGGGGGGGGTCTATATATAAGTAAATCATCTGGTGATGGCTTTATTCTAACATGACACTGTATATGGAAAAGCCACAAGGCAGTGGTGGCACTGCTGAGAAACTGCAGCGAGTTGTGTGATAGATGTTAAAACTTTGTTTTACCATTGACATCCTAATAAATGCTTTTTATCTATTTTTGCATTTAATAGTTGGAATATAGAATTCTGCAGCATATTTTCTAATGTCCAGCAGCACCTGAACATAATTAAAAATGATGATCGGCTGCAACTGTTATTTAGTTAACTGAAAAGCTTTTATTTAAAAAAAATATTTTTCCTTGAACACCACAAGGAAAAATACACAAAGACACATTTTAATAGACTGATACGACGCAAAAACTCTCATTTACAGTGGGATATTTTGTGGTTTATCAAACTGATTTTAGTTTTTTCAGTGCATCAGAAATGATAATTAATCCTTGCGGTTGTCATTATATCAAAGCATAAGCATACGTTATTTACATTCTGTGATCTGCTCTTGTCATAGATTTTATTGCATGCTCGACATCTATCAGATGTCGTACCATTTTGGAAGATGTTGTTGACTGTCGTTTTTAGTCTTTATCTTTTTTTCTTCTTTTTTTTTATATAATGTGACATGATAAATCTTCTCGGCTCACAGTTGTTTGGCTTTGCTGTCAAGAGATACACAACTCGTTCTTCTTGTGTCGGGTAGCTTCTCAAGGCATGTTTCCCCGCCCCCAGTGGCCATTACACATGCTATTTCATGTGTCTGAG
Source organism: Seriola aureovittata (assembly GCF_021018895.1). NCBI lineage: Eukaryota > Metazoa > Chordata > Actinopteri > Carangiformes > Carangidae > Seriola > Seriola aureovittata. The sequence goes on from NC_079366.1 coordinate 15,833,976, forward strand.
AAAAATATCTGGCTCTTGAGCTGTTAAGTGCTATGCTATATTCCCCAACTAGGTTTGGTGTAGTGCACAGTGGGCTTAGCGGTGCTTTATTTTGCCGACTGCGGCTGGACATGAGGTTGAAAAAAGTGGTGAAACTGAATCAAAACAGTAAAGTTGGAGGCGCAAAGGGAAACTATAGAGATTACCTGTGGGTTTGTCACTATGTCACTAATGGCCCCTTTTACAGTACATGTGGTTAATTCAACCATTGTTAATAGTTGTTAAATGTTGTGATTAGCGCAGCTTTAAGTGTTATAACTTTAATTTGGCAGTATTCAGACTTGAGCTGTGTTGGAAGTGTTATGAAAATTTTACTAGGTCCAACCTAGTTTGATTGCAGTCGTGACTTACAGAAAAGTGACTTGGATGCCCATTCAAACATGAGACAAAGATGTAAAATTGCCAGCACATTTACGTAACAAGGTGCATGTCTGAAAGGGGCTACAGAGAAAGAAGCAAAGTCTTCACTTCCTCTCCCAGTGGTGCCAGCAGCCCCAGTTAACTCACCTACATGGAGAAAGAGAACAGAAGAAGAGAGAGAGAGAGAGGAGGGAGAGAGAGAGAGGAGGGAGGGACTGCGACATGAGAGAGAAGCAGAGGGGAGGGGAAAGTTTGCAGGTGTGACAGAGGCAGAGCGGTAGGAGGGGGGGGTTGTTGGGCTATCTGGGTGAGAGGAGGAGGAGGAGGACTGGAGAAGAGACAGAAGAGATGAGCAGGCAAGGGCACAGCAGCAAAACAGAAGGCTGGGGGTAGAGGGAAAGCAAGGAGCGAGTGGGAGAGGGAAAGAAAAGAGTGAGTGGGAGACAGAAGAGACAGAAAGACGGAGAGACTGAGAGAGAGAGAGAGAGCGAGAGGGGGGAAGAAAAGAAAGCAAGCGAGGGAGAGTGACAGGGACAGAGGCCAGCAGAGGAGGAGGAGGAGGAGGAAGAGGGGGGCTGGGGGGGGGTGGTTGGCAGGGCAGACAGAGCGAGCGGGGGCAGAGAGAGGGAGATTTTGAATCTGTGAGACAGACAAGACTGAGCTGGTGAGGTGACACAGACTCGGAGAGGGAGAGAAAGCGAGGCAGCGTGAGAAGAGGAAAGGAGAGAGAGAGAGGAGAGAGGAGCGACGACAGTTTGAGTTGTTGCACAGAATACGATGATGGGACTGTACTATCCTTCCGTGTTGTCGGTGAGTGTTTATCTTGATATCTTTTCATATCCTCCGCTTGTGTAAGCGTCCGCTGTATCTCTTCGACCAAAGCTCGAGCTCCACTGTACATGAAACGGCATCAGAGCGGGCAGCACTGTCATTGAGCATGAAATGTTAATTAACCACTAACAGATGAGGACTCTACTTGACCCCTTTACTAGAGTGGTCCAGTCAGGGCATTTCAGACTCCTGTTAAGACTTGGCCGCCAGTTGCTACGAGGTATATAAACACTTGAAACTAGTGTGGTAGGCGTAGATGACAGCAAGATACAGGCATATCGCTTGTATCGCTGCAATCATGATTCGCTGTGGTGAAACGCACAAGCGGCGATGTATTATTGTACGCCGTTGTTGTGGCATCTGTTCTCCTGCCCAGAGCTAGAAGCGCACGCAATCTGAACATCAAGAGCTGTTACTGCCAGAAACTGTGCTCTGCCATGTATTATGTATGCTCTGAAGAATCTAAGTGAACATATAGTGCAGCATGTTAGTCTGTGCAGCTGGATGAAGCGGCGTAGTCTGTTGCCTCTGCGATAAACTCTTTTTAGATATTTCTGAGGCAAACAGTGAAGGGAAAGTGAAATGGGGGGAGGAGAGGTAAGTAAAAGAAAAGTCTTTCTTCTTTATTGCCCCTGCAGCTGTCTCTGTATATCGCTCAAGCCTGTGAAGGAAAGGGACAGGTGTCCACAGAACAGTTGTTTCTGTCCTTTTCTTTCCCCTCCCTCTTCTTCTTCTTCTTCTTCTTTTTGCTCTCTCTTTCTTTCTCCTCCTCCCTTCTCGCTTCTGCATCTCCTCTATTCAGCTAACAACACCTCCTCACTGTAATTTCTGTGTCACACATTTCACAAACACACAGAAGCTCAAGCACACAGTGGGCTGCAAAGTTGGTGCATGAAGTGTCTCGTTCATATCATTACATTTCATTTGGTGTGAGTCAGGATGAGTGTGCGTGTGTGTTTCTTCCTGTCTTTGCTTGCGCTCCTGTGTTTGTGTGTGTGTGTGTGTCTGTGTGTGTCTGTGTGTGTGCGCGCGCTTCTCTTTCAGCTGTACCTTGGATTCCTGCTCTCTTTACTGTTTGACCTCTTTTCTCCCTCCTCTTGCTCTCCCTGAGGCCCTGGCAGCTGTTATCTCAATGTTTTCCTTTAAGAGTGTATGGAAGAGAGGGGGATGGGTTGGGAGAGGGAGAGAATGGGAGCGGGAGAATAGAAAATTGATTTTTAAGGTGACGGGATACCCTCGGTCAGTTACCAGGGAAAGCCCGTAGATGAGGAAGCTTGAATCATGCAGAGACGGACGCTTGCGCTGAAAGAGATGGAGAGCAACGCAGAGATGTGACAATACTGTAGGTCAGCTGCGGGGAGACGGTTTGCTCTGACGCAATTTCAGACTGTAAAGCTGACTTTGCATTTCTGTGCGTCTGTGTAAGTGTCCAGAGTTGCCTCATGCCTGGGGTAATTTATTAGCTCTTTCACAGTGTTACTTTCTGCTAATATTTTTGGCCTGCGCAGAGGGAGGGAGAGTTGGAGTAACAGATCTGGTGCAAAAGACTGAAATGTTTTCTCAGGCCCCACCTAAGCGTGTGCCCTAAGGCAAGGGAGAGACGCCTACCTGCTGCAAAACTTTACACACACACACACACACACACACACACACACACACACACACACTGCCACGCTTGCACAAATTGTAAAGGGATTGTGAGGATTCACCCATTCCCACACACACACACACACACATACATACATACATACATACACTCCACCCACCCAACCTCCTCCTCCACCTCCCAAATCTTGTTATTGATTCTTTGCAGGGTTAACAATAATGGCCGTTAAATGATCCCAATGAGCCATGTTGCCGTGGCAACTCGAATGAGTCATTCATTTTGTACAGATTGTTAGATGGTTCGAGGCGTGAGGGAAACGTCGATGGGAGAGCCGCGTGAGGTAAACACCTTTTGCACTATGCTTCTAAAATAAAAAAAAAAGAGGTTGTTATGAAATTGCTCAAACCTCGAGCTGCCATAACCGTTATGCCTTTTTAGCAGCTATTTGCATTTCTAATGGCTCTAAAAGCACTCGCTGTGAGGCATCTGCGTGGCTTTCAACAGAACCTGCCTTTGAAATAGATAGGGATTGCCCCCGCTGACTCTGGTGGTGCAGTTGACAGTGACAACACCGTCCTACGGCTGGCTTGTGCATATATTTAAAATACACTGGACACTCGGGTGAGTGTTGTATTATTACAAAGCATTACCTGAGTGCTAAACAAGACTAACTCGTTTCATGGTCATAGCTAATGTATTGGAAGAGGCGTGTCCACGTTGGGTAAATACGTGCCAGTCAGCGAGTTTGTGTGCTCACCTGCACATGTGTTTGACTGGGGTTGCCTGTGGGTTTTAATGAGGAATAAATGTTAACAAATAATGTCATCATCTTTTTGTTGTTTGTGTTTATTTTTCGCAAAATGCTGCAGTGGGGCTGAACAAACCATTGACACAGCCAGTGAGGAGATGACAGGGGAAGCCGGTGCTCGCGTGTTAGTGCGTGTTAGTGTGTGTGTGTGTGTGTGTGTGTGTGTGTGTGTGTGTGTGTGTGTGTGTGTGTGTACGTACACGACAGGCCTGTGCATGTGTGTATTCCTGCACACATGTATGTCGAAGGGGAGTCTCCCACAAATGGCTTGTAAGGAAGGGGAATCATACGTGACACCCTACAAGGAAAAGGACGGGGGTGTATTGGGAGGGGTTTGTTTGACAAGCAGACATGTTACCCTATAAGGAGATGGAGAAGAGTGTGGGAGGAGGAGCCCGGGCGCCACTGATATCCTGTTGCTATGAGGCAAATCGTCTTGATTGACATGCGTGGGGGCGGGACATATGCAAGGGTCCCGTCTGGATTTTATGAAGCGTAAAGAAGTGAAGCACACAGCAGAGAGAGTGGGAGGAAAAGGAGAACAGTAGCAAGAGGAGCGGAGAGGAAGAGCAAGAGGGGGAGGAGGACGAGTGATGGAGGAGAAGGAGGGGTTGACGTGGGTTGGAATAATTTAACAAGAGGGTGTCTCCTGGCTCATCGGTATGCCGCAGACACGTCGTAAACGTTTCTCCAGCTGTTTTGCAGCTTGGGCGACAACAACACAGAGCCAAAAGCCAAGATCGGAGCTGAGCACAACTTCCCCAGTTTAAACGATTATTGAGCCAAAATGTGAGCTGCTGCTAACAGATTGAATCACATATTCCGTCGTCAAGTTTGTTGAATTAGGCTATAGACTAATGGCTCGAGGCCCAAGAAAGTAAGATCCTGAAATGTCATTATTCATGTGAAATGACCCAGTGCTGCCCTAGTTAGCTCTTAGCCATCCTCTCCTCTCCTCTCCTCCTGTAGCGTACCGAGACTGCTGCAGACGAGCACATTTTATAACATGCCTCCTCAGACACACTTGCTGCTGCTAACTGACCCGAAAGTAAGCCAGCTACAGCTACCGCTCTGAGTCACTGGCTTTGCCTGGCCAACGCATACACTTACACAACCCTTAACGCCTTAACGCCAGGGGAGTGAATGCGCAAAAACACGCGCGCGCTGACATGCACACGACATGTACACAAACAAAACGTACACAAACCTGAGTGCTGACACAAATGCGCAGCATACAGTTGGCTTGTCTACAGGGCAGCACTTCTCCTCAAATTGTCCATGAATGCCCTCCCTCTCTGTCTTTGTGTTCCTCCTTTTTATCCGGCTATCTATGTGCATTTATTCAGTAGATGCTTTTATCCTGATGTGAATCACAAAGGCCACTGGCAGTCAGCAAAAGGCCCATAACTTGATGGTTTGAGAGAGCAGAGAAAAAGCAGCAGGCAGGCAAACTCTATTTTTTGTGTAGATTCTGAGCTGTTGACATAGTGTATCAGGTAGAGAGAGGGCTGTTGAGATGTGGCCAAAATGGATCTCCTCTGAAAAGGCCAATCGTCGAACACAAATACAAGGTTGTTTTTGGCTTGTCTTCTCGCTTCTATTTTGGTCTGGCAAAAGGAGCAGCAACAGCCGGCGTTGTCCATTCTCCTGCGAGGCTGTAGTCTGTTTCTGTGTATGAGCAACAACAATGAGGGGGATGTTATGATTGACAGAAATATGATTTGATCTGTGGTATAGACTGAGAAAATGATATATATCGTGTTGCAGACAAAACATTAAAAAAAGAAAAACACTCCAGTTCCCAAGTGTGCAGCATTAAAATCCAAGTCACTATCATTCTGTCTGAGTTGCATCACAACTTGTCAAGTCCAAGGCTGACTCATCTGTAGTCGAGTGAGTTGTGTCATGAGTCATGAATGTTGGGACTCAAGTACGACAACAGTGGAGCCATGTTGAACATCTTAATGCAGAGTAGGAGGGTAGTTTTCCCAACAAATTTGATAAAAGGTAGAATTTCAGTGCACTTACTCTGCCTTATCGTCAACAATGTTCTCTGTACCAACCACTGTGGCAGGGGGATCCCTGAATACAGTTTCCCAGGATTTCCTCAACTGCTTTCCTTCCTTCATTTTTGCTTGTTGTTCCAGTGCCAGGCTTATTGTCCCTTCGAAGGCAATTAACTTCACAGCAAGTAGTACACATAATACTCATGATAGCTTCAGATTTATATGATAACATGTCTCCCCTTCTCTATTACCCCTTTTCCACCAAGGCAGTTCCAGGGCTGGTTCGGTTCTTTCGCATTTCCACAGAAAAATGGTTCGAAAGCAGCAGCAACACTTTTCTGATCTAGACCCGAGAACTGCTTGCATTAGGGGCAGGGACGGGATTATGAGGACCAAGAAAACCAACTAAAATTTTGCAACGGAGCTATAGTGTAGCATCCAGACTGCCTAATCCGAAGAAGAAGAAAAACCTGAGCTTCAGTATGGATGCCAAATCAAAGCAAAACATTTAAAGAGACAGTGTAGTCTGCCATTGTTGTTGTTGTGCTTGGTTCTAGCACTGCCTGTACGAGAGTGACGTAATGACGTGGCTCTGTGATGGTTCTTCCCGTGGTTAAGCGAACCAGCTTCTCAGGTTGAACCAATTTTGAAGTGCCACTAGCATCAGATTCACATCGTATGAACTACTTCTTTTCGAGAGTAACCCAACCATGGCACAGCAGTGCTTTGAGATTAAAGCTAATGACAGCATGGAGGCAACATAAATGTGTGTACTAACTTTCAAGGCGATCGATCTAAATAATATTCTAAGAAATATGGCCATTCATAGAGCCGCACTACTAGCAAGGCTTAAACCTTTTATTTCTGTAAGTACTGTGTTTTGATGCTGTTTGATCCTGTACCCACACATATACAGAAAGGTTTTGCTCATTGCTGTAAAATGTTGCCGGTGTGTCTTCTTCTTCTACTTCTCCCATTTCACCATTTGACCAAAGCTGGGCGATCAACTTTCCCTTTCTAGTAAGACCCAGGAGCGGGTCTAGTTTCTCTATTTCTATTTGTCATCCAGTTGAGCTCCTACCTGGTGACCTAGAACGACTTGCTCCACCCCCTATCATTTTCACCTCTGCAAACATAGTTAATCTGGGATGATGTGACGATACTAAAGCGACGTCATCCAGTGTATCACTTAGCATGTTAAGTATTTTGTCTCCTGCAGTGAAAAGCCTGATCTAGACTGACGGATTTCTCAGCTTCCGCTCTTTTTTTCTGTCTGTCTGAATTGTGAAAATATAATGAATTCAGGATGTCTCATCAGAGGATTGCAGCACATGCTCACATTATTACCATCAGTGATGTAACAGACTGGATCTGGAAGAGACACATTCACATATTAACATTTTTCTGGTCTATTTTTGAGCTTTTGTTAATTAACTAGAGCATAAAATTATATTTACTATTTACAGAAAGAAAATTAAAGGGAGGGAGAAGTAATGTATCGAAAGACATGCAGCTGAGAAAAACATTGAAATCATTATTTATCCAATACACTCTATACAGCTATTAGATTACAGTTGTTGGTGCTGAACACTCAGGAGTGACTGCGATTTTGCGGGTCTGGATGTATATTTACATACATATTGGTATTACATAAGCAAAACCCTCACATGTCATAATAATGGCTATGCAACAGTCTGTGCAAATAATGCGTAAACCAAGGTACAAGATGGATGTGCTGTGACATGAAACTAAGGCAGCACAGGAAGGCAAGGATGTGAGAGATGTTATCATTTAGCAAAATCTTAATTTGGATGCTTGTGGACGATATTGGAAGAGGTTCATACAGCTGCAGGGTTTAGATGAGCGGACACAGCTGCTATCTGAAAATTTGAATGAAGTTAAACTTGGACACTGTGGTCAGTAATCTGGCAGCTTTATTGTTTGAGTGCCAGGCACTGAAGATGGAGAACACGGTTTCTGTACTGGCAGAGGTAGTGACTCTTCACCTGGCAGGAGAGCAGCGGCAGCAGCAGGAGCAGTATCAGGGATTTAGGTACGAGTGTGGCAGCACGGTTTGGTACCAGATTTACAGTGTTGAGATTAATGATAAATCATGTATTTACTGTCTGTTATCGGGGAGAGGACGGAGAGAGATAACGGGATTGCTGGTTGTGATTACCCTGCTGAAATCACGACAGGCAGACCAGGACTGCGAGCCATAAAAGGTTGAGTTCAAAGCATTAAACACCTGGTTCTGTTTCCTTTGCTCATGCATCAGCAAGAAAAGGAGTAATAGCCACCAGTTGAAGTAGTTTCTGATGGCACAGGGAAGAATGATGCTTGAAGATGTTGCTGATGTGCCACAGACTTGCCCTGTGGTAGAACTGCTGAGAGCCATTTATTTAAATATAATAAATCATAAAGTCACAACTTTTTTTCTTTAAATGAAATCAAACAAACAATATCTTAATAATAATAATAATAATAATAATAATAATATAATAACCCTTTTTCCTACAATTAAGTGGATGTCTGATATATAACGCAGTTATAAATAGTTTATTATTCAAATTGGAAACTTAATTTGTAGAACTGGATTTAGATAGTGGGTGAGGAAGCTAGGAGTGGTGAATAAATCAAGGTTTTATTTATGTTAAATACACATGACAGTTTTTTTCCTTTGGTATGCTGATTCCTTCACTCCTACTATTAATTGTTTAGACTCATTAAATTTTAGATAAGAGTCTGCACTTTCTTAAGACTTTTCATATAATAACAAAACTATTTAGCATATGTGAAAAATAAATGTTTTGTTTTTAAAGGAAGTTTATTAGTAAATAATTTCTACCTGATAACTGATTTAAAGAAAACGTTTAAATCCAGGATAAATAGATGCACTTTCAAAGAAAATAAGTAATTAATTTGTTGTTCATGGCACATCTACTCGTCAACATGACAAGATATTAAATAGAAAAGATGAAAAAGTATGTCTGACCTCTCTACCTGTTCAAAGCTTATCGCTATAAGGATTTGTTCTTTTTAATCTTGTAGATATTCAATATAACACAGGAGGCTTGGTTGTGTTTACTTTTGTTTACCTGTGTTGGTTACAGAACAAAGTTTCTCCTCACTGTTTACTCGGTGCAGCTCGGCTGTAGCTGCTCTCATGTCACACTATCGATGTGATCCGTGTCGACTGCGTGCATCCCCTGGTTTGTCACTGAGTCGAGGGGCCCGGCTGCCATGTCACAGGTGTGACGCTGAGAAAGGTCAAAAGCTGGGAGACAGATGGCATGCACACGTAGACCCACACACACACACACACACACACACACACACACACACACACACACACACACACCAGACACACATATCCTCCCACACACTTTTAACACTCCCAAAGGGACAGAGATCTATTGTGCAACTCAGATGGGCATCACTGCAGCCTGTCAGTCACTCACAAACACACACACACACACACACACACACACACACACACACACACACACAGACAGACAGTCAGCGTAGCCAAGCAGATGTCTAGTAGGGCATGAAGTCTTTTAGAGGCGTTCATCATTTTGGTTGTGGGGGAAAAAAAAGTCACCAAATACTACTTTTACTACTGAATTAATTATTATTAAAGTATGCTTTTAATTGTACTACTGTTACTGATGATGATGATAATAATAATAATAATAATAGCAATAATAATAAAAGTGGAAATGATAATGATAATAATGATTAAAAGTAGAAGGAGAACGAGACGAACAAGAATATTAATAAGACAAGAAAAAAGAATAAGAGGCTAAACACTGGCTGCCAAACGTTAGTAGTGTATGATTTTAGTATTCTACCCTCTACCTCATTGATATTTGCAACATAAACCTGTTTTACAACTGTTGTCTTTATGATTTGAATTTCATATGATTTACGGGTGTGTTCTGGCTTTTGTTGTATTTCAATATATCTTGATGTCAGACAGTGAATGCCTGTCTCTGTCCTGATAAAGGTTGCTGGCCTGTGTTAACACCAGGGGCAACGATGAAAATAAGTCCTGGACTTTATTGTTCTGTCCCGACAAAGCCTGATATGTTGTATTTTTATTAGCAATGCTAGCAGCATGGCGCTAGGGATTGCAGTGTGCAATGTTGCTGATCAACCACTTTGGTCCAGATTCAAATATTTCAACAACTACAGGATGAATTGCTGTAAAACTGTCGCACTCTTTGGTGATATCCTGACTTTTCCTCTCGTGCTGCTAGCAGTGCTAATCAGCACATGTCATTTTGTCATGCTAACACACCAAAGTAAGATGGCTAAGATAGCATGTTAGCAAGCACCACTTAGCTCAAGGACAGCCTCATAGAGCCATGGCTGCAGACTCTTAGTCTTGTTATAAATATATTAGTATTGTCAATAACCATTTTGTCAGTAAGAGTTGTACTTTTTAATTGATTGTTTATCTGGTGCAGTTATAAGCAAGTTATAATAAGATCTGAAAGACAGTGCTGGTTGGTTTATCTTGTGCAGCTATAACCAGAGACAGGTCATGCCTCTATTATCAGTCACCACCTTTTATCATCCATCCCCCTTTTCTCTCCCGTCCCCGCTGTCTCCCTCCACTCTCTAACACTGTTACCATTTAGGGTATCCATGCCCCACTGCCAACAGCAAGGAATGTGTTGTGTGTGTGTGTTTGTGTGTGTGTGTGTGTGTTGTGTTATAGCCTGTGTCATTTTGTGTGTGTCCGCCATGTGTTTGTGGGTGCCTGTATTGTTCTCCTACGTGCTCGAATGCTGGTAACTTACACAAGTATTTTCTTGGGGGTGGTGGGGTAATAAAGTCCATAAAATACTTGGGCAGGCTTCCTCACTACAGTGCGAGTATTTAGGCGTGTGGGTGTTTGTGTGTCAAAGGTGGTTTGTGTGCAGAGGCGTTTGTGAGTGTGTGTGCAGGCGTTAGACACTCACCATTGTACAACACTCTGAGCATGGAGGCATCTGACCCTCAATAATAGATGTGGCTGCAGTGAATATTTAATGAGTGGGGGGTGGTGTAGATACATGCACACATTTCCACACACACAAACACAGGAGGAAATGGAAATATAATATCCATGCTTGTATGACTTTTAGACTGAAGCTCTTAGAAAAGTGGTCTCTATGTGTTCGGTTGATGCTCTCAGTAAAAGATACTATGGAATTTCGCCAGCCAGCTACTTAAGCTTTAACCTCCCCCTCCTCTTTTTTTACTCTTCTCTCTCTTTCTTCCAACAGGGCTCTCAGGATAGTGCTGGCGGTCAGGAGGGACTCGTACCCCCACCTTTCTCCGCGTTCCCTCCACCTCCACCGCCGCCTCCCCAAAACGGCCTGGCCCTGGATTACGGGGGCAGTCTGTACGCAGCGGGGGCCGTCCAGGGCCCCGTGGAAGCTGGCGGAGCAGCGAACAGCGCCGCCAACGCCGCCAACAGCCTCAGTGTCCAAGTGAGTGCCAGCCTCTTCCTGAGTGCAATCCACATGAGGTGTTTGCCTTGAGAGGCCACAGAGATTGAGAGCATGTCGGAATATGTTATAAATAAATAAATAATCATGACTTAGACTTTTCCCCATGATTCAATACCACTGTTGTTGAGTGAGTAAGTGACAGGAAGGGTGTAAATTTGCCCCAAACATTATAGCACTCCTACTCTCAGATGAATTTTCTCAATCTTTCTACACTTATACTGTCCACATCGATGGTTGATTGCTCACAGGTTTTTTACAATACAAATGGACAGAATTGTGAAATTAATACTATTACGACTACTAAAATTATAACACGGGACCAGGATCAGTTGATAGCATAATAAAGTGACTTTACAAGGTCCTATACGAACATCTTTTTAGGCTTGTGAAAATTTTAAACTGTAATTTAAGACTAAATCCACTGAATTTTACAGTAGCAATGGTCACATTTTATTATCTGCATTTATTGTGGCTGGTGATGTCTGACAGATACTCAATCCACCTCAAGTTTGACATTTTTATAACATGAGACCAGGAAGTCACTGAGCCCAGACAAGACACTGTGTGTAAAACACACCTTGTTGATTTTACACTTGAACAGACAGATATGAGTGAGAGTTGTTGCCAACTCACTCTCCGCCAAAAAGCAAGTCATAGTTCATGAGTAAGTCATAGGATGGAGGATATGGATGAATCCTCACTGTGTTTCACAATATCAATATACTGTATATCATGGTATTTTAAAATTTCCTGAAAATCCATTCAGAAACACTTTTCTGTTTTTTGTTTTGTCCAACCAACAGGATAAAACCGTAGAATATTAAATTTTAAATGGGATAAAACTGAAAAAAAATAACAAATCCTCACATTGGAGATGCTCATTGTTTGGAATATTTCTTCATAAATAACCTATTAGGTGTTATTGATATTCTGTTCTTCATCTGATGAATTAATCCAATAAATGCTTCATTATTGCAGTTTATAGATTAAAAAAGCTTAATGGACTGATTAATTGATAAGCCTGTCGATATAAATGTAAAAGAAAAACAGGCAATTCCATTATGTTGTATGAAAAAAGATTAATCAGTTCGGGAAAAAAAATAACGGCAGTATGATGGCTGATTATGAAAACCGTTGTGTAAAGCATCCCCATAGCTACCACAGCATAAAGAGTAAAAATCAGAGAAAATTACAGATTTTTTTTTTCATCGTCATATCTCACAGCCCTATTAAGACATTCTTCTTTGTTTTTCCCCTCATGATCTTCACTGTGTCTCTGTCATGTGCTTCTGTCCCTGCAGTCCGATGGGTCCTCCCAGATTGACGGACAGTCAGGGGTTGGCTCGGGAGGAGGAGGTGGTGGGGGGAGTGTCGGGGATGACTCAGACGCCAAGGGGACCCCCAAACGCCTCCACGTGTCCAACATCCCCTTCCGTTTCCGAGACCCCGACCTACGGCAGATGTTTGGGGTATGTAGACCAGAATATTCTCCCTTTTTCCACAATGCGTCATCATATAACAATAGCTGAGAAAAGGAGCTTTGGAGTCAAAACATGCAGTTAGTAAAAATACTGACTCTAAGGAGCCATCCAGTGACGTCAACACTCCTCACCTCAAATTACCTTTTACTCTTTATTTCCTGTGATCCTTGAGAGACATTTTTAAAATAGATATAAGATTCTGTCATGTTTGTTTCAGCTAAAAGAAATCATGTTTTGTCACATTTGACAGAATATCCAAAACTATTACTTGGAATATCAACTTCGACAGGTTATTTAAAGTCAGGTGTAACACTGCTCGTCTGTTTTGTACAACAAATGTTGGTAAAATGTGGTGCATAGAAAAGAGCAGAGGCAAGGAAGATATGTCGGAGAAAAAAAAAAGGACTACTAGAGCTGGCTCAGTGCCACCTCATCATGGTTGAACAGTGCTGACACCCTGTGGCAAGATACAGTACATGACTTACATGTTTGCGTCTTCATTGTCCTCCTCTTCTTCTTTTCTGTTTCAGCAATTTGGCAAAATCCTCGATGTCGAGATCATTTTTAATGAGAGGGGATCCAAGGTGAGTGCACCGGAACAACACCTAATTTTTAAAGTTTGTCAACCATAAATGATGTTAATAAAAAGCTTAACCACTATCTCCAACGTTCTCTCATTCTCCCCCTCCTTTTCTTTTTTCTTCTGTCTTTGTGTCTCTTCTGCTCGCAGGGCTTCGGTTTTGTAACATTCGAGTCGAGTGCAGATGCAGAGAGGGCCAGAGAGAAGCTTCACGGTACACTGGTGGAAGGACGTAAAATCGAGGTAACTCACCCCCCCCACCCCCCACCCCCTTTTTTTTTGGAAACAGTGACCATTTTCTCCTCTGTTTTCCCTTCCATGTCCGACAATGAGAATGAGTTTGTTCTGGTCGTTTCTGCCCCAGAGAAGGTTTTTTCCGGATGGCTGTATGTGTTCAATTCTAACCCCTCTGGCTTCACTATAGCATGGTGCAGTGGTGCCGCGCACACAGACGTCTCTTTTTGACGGCACTTCCTGTCGATGTTTATGCTGTTGTTTGTTCTTGTTGTTGATGTCATGGGCTGTCCATTGCACCTTGATCTTAAACGCTGTGTGGTTTGCAAAAAAGCATGCTGGGTGGAGTGGCTACACAACAGGCATGGCCGGTGAGACGTCGCTATGACACGTTTGCTGACGATATCCGCTTCTGTCACAGCATGTAGGATCTTATTCGTTTTTGTTTTCCTGCACCTTCTCCATCACCATCATCACTTCTTCCATGATCATGACGAGTGGCCATCTTTGGTTTATGGTTGCGTTTATGACCGGAAGGGCTGTTAGTGGCCTCTCAGTTATTTTCCTCTTAAAAAAAATAAAAAAATAAATAAAATAAAGTGCTTGCTGGTGTCTGTAAGAGGCTACTGTATGTTGCATGGATGGATCATGAGGTCAGAAGTCATCGTAGGCGTTTTTCACTCTTTCACTTAATATTACACAGTTGCCTCTGGGTTGCTGGGGGTTTTTTTTATGTTTGATGTGTGATGTGTTAAGAGGACTGATGCATGATGGGGGCATTTTCAATGGGCAGTTTTTGGGTATGAGACTGCCGTGAGAAGTGTGGTGTCATTTCTTATGCTTCAAAAAGCTGTTTTCAGACGTGCGAGATGGATGGTTTAAAAAAAAAAAAGAAAAAAAAACAGTATTGTTTACACACACACTTGCATCCACCACTCCTGAAAAAGAACACCAGATCTCATGGAAGTGCATTTTGTTGTGACATCTTTTTTAATTTGTCAGCATGAGCTCGGATTTCAGTTGCAAATGGCCTCAGAGATCAAATACACCATGCTTTTGCCATTCGCTCTGGCTCTTGATGTTAAATCACGCTTTAATTTTTTTTTTTTGTACTTGCTACTAAAGCTGTTCTGCATGGTCTTGAATGTCCTGCACTCTTCTCCGTCTCTGTGTGTGGGTGTGCAGAATTAGAAATGTGGAGGGTGGAGAGAGAATGAACAAGTGAAGAGAATGCAATAGATAGCTGTCGTTCCCTCTCCTTTCCTTTTTTTTTCTTTTTTTATTTTAATATATATATATATATATATATACATATTGGTTCTCCTCCATCTCTCTCCGCTCTTTTTCACCAGGCCAGTCTGTCTGTCTGTCTCTCCCAGTTTGTGTGTCCCCATATGCACCTGCATTTCTGCTGTCCATCCTTCCCTCCATATCTCTGTCCATTTCCCTGTCCTGTGATGTAGTCAGGTAGCATAAACATTGGAGAACGGGATTAAGTTTGATCTTTTTTTCTTTTCTTTTTTTAATTTTTTTTTTTTTTGAGTGATTATTTTGTCAGTTATTTGAATATAATCTGGGCAATAATAACGGGTAGTTTCCCTCCCAACTTAGATATGAATTTCTGACATTTTCTGTTTCCATTTGTTTCCTCCTTTCTAAACTTTTATGATCTGTGTTTTTAGCGGGTTTTAAACAGTAGAGGTTAGATTGTTGTCATATGGCTGATGCTTGTAGGTGACTGTTGACACGTGACCTGTTACATCACTTCCTCTCTACCACAGGGTGGGGGTTGCTTTTCATTACCTCGTTTTTGTTTGTTTTGTTTTTTTGTTTTTTTTTTGTTTTTTTTTTTGTTTTTTTTTTTTTGGTTCATCATTTCTTTCTTACATATATTTTCTCTATTTCCCTGATGATTTTTGTATGTTGTTGTTGTTGTCAGTCTCCACGGTAACTGCTCGCGTGTCCTCACGCCGTTTCCCTGGCAACGGTAAGTTGTGTACACATGGCATCATCTTTGAATGACCCCTCCCCCCACCCCATCCGTCCAAATGAAATAAAATGCACCCAACACCCAAATGAAAGACTCCTTTACTGAAGGGAGCTTGATTGATTGATTGACAGAACCTGATTGGCTAATCCTGTGATTGATTGGGGAGGTGGTGAATGAAACGATTACGAGATTAGCCATTGACCGCATGGCATTATAAAGGCCACTTGTATAACTGAATGTACTGCATCTATCTGCAAGTGCAACAACTATGACTACCACTTCTTATGCATTCATTCCAATCACCTCTCTAACTGCATTCAGCATTTAATTCCAGAGCTGTATCCTGCATGGTTTACTCTCTTTCTCGTCATCTGTATGACGCCATATAGTACTATGTCATCTCTCTGTGTCATGTGTCAGCCAGTAGCTGCATTTTTGCACCTTAGTGGGACAGCATGCTGAAGCATGAGTGCTATGTTAGCTTTACTGGAGAGAGAGGATAATAGTTGTCTGTATCTCATGGTGTACGTTAGTACTTTCTGTATTACTTGGTAGACAGCAGACAGTTGTAGATGTACCGCTGTTAAGATTTAACATTTAAAGTAAAGAAATATATTTGGATGAATAGTGTGTGCCCCGTATAGGATGCAACCACTTTGGAGCAAATCTGCTCTTTATATGTAATATGAACACCTTTAGCACCTTTAGCATTTGAGACTTTTAAGAAGGAATAAAAAGCTGCCATCAAAGTAACCTGTTAGACCCCAGCAAAGCAAACTGAGCCATTAAGTAACAGCAGCTTTTCTTTATGATCTCTGTAAAGAGGTGTCCTTCTTTTACTTTTTGATCAGTTTGGTTCTGGATGGTGTGTGTTGGTGATTGTGTGCTTCGAGGTTTTTCTGGTGTGGGACACTGATCTGGAATGCCTGGCAGTGTTTCACAACCATGGTTTGATTTGATTTTTGTTTTGTTTTTTTGTTTTTTTGTTTTTGAGGAATGATATCTGCATCCCCCATCCTCTCTGTCTTTTATCTAGACTGTTCTCTCTCTGTATTCGTTCTTGCTCCATTTATCATTTCTCCATCGTTGCTCATGTACAGTTAGATCCAATGTAGGCAAACGGTCAGATGTATTTTGTATGTGTGTACGGCATCTTGTTGTTTCTGTTTGTTCATTAGAGGAATTGCACATTTGGATGGATTATTCACTCTCTCTGTCTCTCTCTTCTCCACATCATGTACATGTTTTTTCTGTGTCTTTTCATGTGGACTGGCTCCTCCTCCTGCATCCCTCTATATTTCTGTCTCTTCTCTGTCCTTCTCTCTCCCTCCCCTTCCTCCTCTTTCTGTATGATGTGTATTTGATTGGGAGGGCTGCCAGCCTTTTTTGATTGGTCTCTTGCTGCATCTGATGCTTGCTGATTGGCTAGTTTTGCTCACCTCTGGTGATGTGATGCGCTCTTGATTGGCTGCGTGTAATTTTGTATGAATTCTTCGATTGATGTTTTTTGCATTGTGTTCAACTGATGAATCTGCCGCTTAATTCACCTTCTTTTTCCCTCCTTTTTTTTAAAGGTAGCAATATAATGGTCTTGGATTTCTTTTTGAATGCCTTTGTTCTGAAATATTTTGTTGTTTTCTTTGTTCTGTGTGCCAATGGTTGCATTGTTTGTGTGCAAAACTGCCTGACTACTCACCAGGATCCTTGTTTTCAATGTCTTTCTCTTTCAAAAGAAGCGCATGCATCAAATACCATCGCTGCTCATCAACAGAATTAACCTCTGTCATAAGTAAAAAACTATTTAAAGTGTAATGACACCTCACACTTCAAGTACAAGATTAATGTGAAAACTCCAATCATATATCCATTATGTGTTAGGGAATAGGTTCAGCTTCAGACAGCATACAACACAAACTTGAATGTAATTGCACTGTGCATCATTTTTTGATCATTCCTCAATACTGCATGTGATACAGTGGGTTAAATTAGCCTCTGACCACTTTTTCTGATGTCCAGGTCAATAATGCCACAGCCAGAGTGATGACGAACAAGAAGATGACTACACCGTACTCTAACGGAGAGGGCCTCGCTGCTCTTCCATATGGTAGTGCCTTTTGTACAGTTCTAGCTGTGTTCAGGTAGCAATATGGCTGAAATCGATATCACAATATCGGTTATATTTCCAAATTTAAATATCACAGTACGGCCAATTTACGCAGAAATGCTCCATTTTATGTTGATGCTATGAATTCTTTTATGCGTCATGTCAGTTGTTGATTTAGTTGATTTTTCATCACGATTTGCTTGTAATCATTATTTGAATAGTAGACTTTTGTATATCAGTAACATGATATCATAATCATAAGGATTTAACTTAAAACCAGTTAATATACAGTATGTTAACAATGAATTGTCTTTCTTTTGACTCCAGCTGGATGGAAATTGAG
Source organism: Seriola aureovittata (assembly GCF_021018895.1). NCBI lineage: Eukaryota > Metazoa > Chordata > Actinopteri > Carangiformes > Carangidae > Seriola > Seriola aureovittata. The sequence goes on from NC_079366.1 coordinate 15,851,862, forward strand.
TCCCATGGTTGGCGCAATGTACAGTCCTGAGCTCTATACAGGTAGGACAACACTTATTATCGTTATACATAAAAAGACGAATGGAGACCAGACGTACGGGGGGGATAGTAAAAGCTGATCTTTCTATCTTCATTAATTTTCTCTCCCTCTCTCACTCAGTACCAGGGTTTCCATACCCAGCAGCAGCAGCAGCAGCTGCTTCTACCGCTGCAACGTTTCGGGGCGCTCATCTCCGGGGTCGTGCACGGCCCGTCTACAGTGCAGTCAGGGCAGCTGTGCCACAACCTGCCATCCCTACATACCCGGGGTAAACACACATTAACATCAATATAAACCGATAACTACACTAGCAAAGTGCTATTGATAATGAAGAGTCGACGTACTGTAGTGTTCTTTTTAAATGCATGTCTTCACGTAGTTAAAATTAGTACTTGATAATTGTGCATGTTGTGTGTTTGAATATGTTTTTTTATTGAGATAATGACATTGATTGCTTGCTGAGCTGAAATACCATTTCCTTGTACCTCAAAAGTGGCAATGATATGACCCTTTAGTGCATTAAAATCAAATTGAATAGTGTTTCCTTCAATGGACCTTTGTCTCAGCAGCTGAAGTATCAGTAGTATCACTCTGAAGTCAGTGCATTTCTATGCAAAGAGGTGGTATTTTGTCTTGCATGTTGCACGGTGTGTAATAATCTCACCCTTCTTTCTCTTCTCTCTTTCACAATCTGTTTGGCACCATTTTCTCACCTCTCTCTCCCTCACCCGTCACTCTTGTTTGTTGTTTTCTGCAATGCCCACATGGTGGCGCATCACACCATTTTTCTTTTGTTTGTTTGTTTGTTTGTTTGTTTGTTTCGACATTCCACCACCGCTCCTCTGTACTCTCTCCTTTTCCTTCTTTCTTTCCTTTCTCGTCTCTCTCAGTGTGATGGCCTATCAGGATGGTTTTTACGGTGCAGCCGATCTCTATGTAAGTATACCTCTCTCTCCTCTACTGCCTCACTGCTCACCTACGTTTCCCTCCTCTTGCCTGTGGGTTTTCAAGTGTGAAATGGCACAGACCAAACCCATAGAGACGTGTACTTTTGGGTGTTTTTGGTTCATCAAAGAGAGACATTTTATATTCTCTACACCCAATTTTAAGCTGTCAAATTATGTTCAATTTCACACAGTGTGCTCCATCCATCCAATACATACATATATATAGAAACATGAACAGTCTGGCACACACATTTTAATCATGTGTTCATTCATGAGTAGACTCCTCTAGGGTTTGTCTCAGTGCATTTGTGAGTTAGTTTGTTCCAATGTGATTATGAACGTGTGTCTGTGTGAGTGTGTGAGTGTTTGTGTGTGTGTGTGTGTGTGTGTGTGACCAGGTTGACAATAGCTGTTTCTGTTCTCTCTGTAGACTAGTGTTTCAGGACATTAGTGGCAGATTGCCCCAGGTAGGGTTTACACACTCTGTGTGAGAGCCAGTGTGCATCCTCCTCGTCTCCAATGACTGCGTGCTGCTAGACATTATTGACCATCTGAGACTGAAATGCCTTCTCTGTCTTCTTCTACTAACTCACTGGATTCTGACATGGGTGGAGTTGCGGAAGGGGGAGAAAAGAAATAAGTTTAAATCTGAATTCATAAAGATCGTACAGTATAAAAATTTTCACTCACAAAATCTGTTGAGGAGAAATGGATTATCTGCATTTTAGGCTAAATGAGATGCAGGGAAGGTCAGTACTTGAACAGTGGGTCACTTTCTTCAACCAAATTTTTGCACTGGTGGTTTTCAAGTGTTAAAGTCTATGCCATGACAATACATTCAGCTAGCTATGCACATTTTCTCCTCAGTGTGAAAACAAAGGCATTTTGTCTTATTCTGGCATCGTCCATATGTTAATGTCATTTCATTATGTTTTTGAGGCATTTAAAAGAAATTCACATTTTATTATATTATTTGACAAATTCATTACAGACTTCTATTCCAAAACATGTAAAAACAAGCATTCAAAACTGGGATAATTGAGTTAAAAAAAAAAAAAACACAACAAAAAAACAAAAAACAAATAGACAATGCAAATTGTCATGCCAGGACATGTTGTCATTTTGTTACACTGTTATACTTTTTCATCAGTTCCCCTTTAAGATGCTTAAGCTTGCACATTGTACACAAACATTTCATATCATGCACACGAGTAACAACGATAATGTATTAGCAGGCTGCATTTTGTCATGCTTGAAACACAAACAGGACATGAAAGAAATAAGACACGAATAATGACACTGAAACCTGAGGCTTTCCAGTAGTCAGAGGGATGTAGGACGAGAAAATTTGTTCTATCAGCAGTTCATTCAGACCCCTTCCAGGAATCTCCCTATCTGTTTCACCTGTGGCATGCTAACTGAATCAGTGTCGGCATGCAGACATACTTACAAGGCTGACTCCTCCCCCCCAATCCTCCCTATTTCCTCCCACCCTTTTCTTCTCTTCCTCTAGACCCCCCCCCTCTTTTTTTTCACCCTTTCTCACTCTGTTCATTCTGTCATCTGTCCCTCTTCAGTCACCAGCTGAAATCTTCTCTGTAGTCTTTACGGCGCCTCTTGCTTTGATCTATAACTTCTCCTTCTATCCTATGCTCTCTGTCACATCATATCTCCACCTCTGTCTTTGTCATCACATCATCTTCTTCTCATCTCAGTCACAACGTTCCTCCTCTTCCTCCTTTCCTCTCCCGCCCTTTCCGCCCCCCCCCCCCCCCCCCCCCCCCCCCCCCCCCCCCAACCTCCCCAGTCCAGCCTTCTTCCCATAGCAGCAACTGTGTGGTCCTGAATGCGGGGACATGGTCGTGACTGATTCTCTAGGGTAGAATGCAGCGGTGTGTGTTTGTTTTGTTTGTTTGTTTGTTTGTTTTTTCGGGTTTTTTTGCATTTTTTATAGGGATGTTTGGCCTAATACACTGTGCGTTCTGACTTTGGGAAAGCATGCTGTGTCTGTCAGTGATTGGTCGCTGGCCGTGTGAGCGTGTGTGTGTGTGTGTGCGTGCGTTTGTGTGTGTGCGTGTGTGTTCTCTTTTTTAATCCGATTGGCTGACTGTCTTCTTACACCTGTAGTTTTTTTGTGTCTGTTCATCAGCTGTCCATCCAAACATAAATAATGACACAATCATCCTGCCGCCCCTTCCCCTTTCTTTAACTGTGTGTTTTTGGTAGGGGAAGTGGGGGTGGGGCACAGTTATGGGTATGAAATCTCTCTCCCTCCATGTCCAACACACAGTGGGAAATATAATGAACATGAATGACAATAAAAACAGTAAAATACATAAACCACTATAAAGATTTTTTCCCCCCCAGTTAGCCATGGAGGGGGAGACGCACACAGAGCCTGAGCTACATCCTTGTGAATGCTGTACTGCACCAGATTAGCCAGTTTTGCTGACTGTCTGCTTGTTAATCTTCCGCTCTCTTCTCAGCAGTCTTTCTCACAATGTAACCCTTTAGATTCACTACTAGTCTGTTAGTCTGCAGAGGAAATACAGCAAACTTTTTAACAAGAATTTACTCTTCTTTCTGTCCCTTCCCACCTCTCTTTTCATTGTATCTCTCTCTCTCTCCTCTGTTGCACATGACGCCCTCTCCCCTCTATCTGTCCTCCACCTCTCTCCTCTTCATCGGTCCCTCACAGGGTGGCTATGCAGCGTATCGTTACGCCCAGCCGGCTGCGGTAGCGACCCCCGCAGCAGCAGCGGCTGCAGCAGCAGCTTACAGTGACAGGTGAGTGGGCTGTTCAGTGCATCTTAGAGCCTGATCTGACAGGCCAACACCTGCACCCCGAGAGGCGATTCGGTGCCTTTAACAAAGCATTGGCCAGGAAGGGAGTTTTTAAGATGACCTTAATCCTTCCTGGGGTTCTAGCACATTAGTTATTTTGTACTTTGGACAGAAATGCATCACTTATTTTTCCTTTTAAATTACACGTGATAAATAATGCTTGATACATTGACTGTTTTCTGACAGCTACGGACGAGTTTACACGGCAGACCCCTACCATGCTGCACTCGCCCCAGCTGCCTATGGTGTTGGAGCCATGGTAAGTCCATATGTTTTCTAATATTTAAAGCACAAGTCTAGCTTTATTCTATATTTTTCTTATTGTCAACAAATTCAGTAAAAATGCCAAACTTGACAATGCGTTTGGCCACCTCAGTACTTCCCTACCGCGTCTGTGGCGCTGAGCCACAAGCCCATTAGTTCCGACTGACCACTGGTACAACTCTTTAAAAACTGGGTTTAATTTCAGTTTAATTAAAATAAATCTATATATTAATAAACATAATTAAAAAATCATAAAAATAAAATAATAATAAAAAAACAGCTGGCTACTGTAATGTGTATCCTCAAAAAGGAGTAAATAGTACAATTTGTTGGAAAATATTTTTGCCACAAATTATTATGAATTCAGTGCTTTTTGTGTTTACACCACAAAGACCAAGGCTGGATTACAAACAGAGCACTGGGACGGCTCTTCACAGCACCTGGCTTTTTTGCAAGTCAAATGATTTGTTATAACTTTACTGAAATTTGGTTTGGGAATATGCACTATAAAAACAAAATATCACCTGACACGACCGGGGCCTGAAGGTGGGTCTCAAAGAGTGTCCTTGTGTCAAAATCTATGTGTAAAACTAAATTAATCTCTGCTAAATTATCACACCGTAGTGTCCCCACATAGGAAAAAAACAACATTGCACAATTAGTGGGAGGAACTCTGGGTTGATTTTTGTCCCAGGGCCATTAGCAGCTCGATGTGGCTATGACCAGGAGGGTTTGTGTGAAAGTGACTCAAAATAAACTCCTGTGTCCATGTTCGTAATGAATTAACATAATACATAATGGTTTTTGGACAGCAGTGGATGTCTATGGCATGAAAGAATGAGACATTTCAGGCTTTGGTTACACAAGCAGCACTTAGTGGTTGTGAGATCAGTTCATTGTTGGTTTTGGTCTTTTCCTGGGATTTATTAACAATAAGGAAATTGTAGAATACGACCAGCCTCCTCCTATAATGAATAGTGTAATTTTGAATGTATGAATGAAAGATTTAATACACTAAATGTTTGTTGTTTTACAGGCCACGCTGTACAGGGGAGGCTACAGTAGATTTGCCCCTTACTAAAGACACTACATTTCCCAGGAGCTCCTCTCTTCCATTGAATTACTCTAAAAGAGCTCCCTCTTTTGTCGTGGAGGTGGACTGCACCCAGTTTAAAAGTGTGGAGTCAACCACAACAAAGAAATTTCTGATCCCACCCCAGAGCAGTCCCACGTTTTCTTATATACGCTACTACAGAAATAGAGGAATGCTGTATTAAAGACTGACTGAAGGCCTTTACATTAAAAAAGAAGAAAAAAATAAAGACTTAAAATGGCCACCTTCCCTATTGCACGGCTGTATTATAGTCCCCCCCCCCCCCCCCCCCCTTCTTATTCCCTCGGCACTCAGCAGCACAAGACTCGGGATGGAGCCCAGATGTTCTTCCAAAGGCTGTGTGTGGATAACTGACATTTAAACAGCTGTCAACCATGTATGAAAAAGAGCTGAGTGCTGTGTGGCCTGCACACACATTTTAAGGAAAAAAGAGAGGGAAGCAAGAAATTGAGGTGTCCACAAAACATCGGAGCAGTAGCAAGCAGGAAGGTGCGTCGAAAAGAGCATCTAAAAACATTTTGAACCAGAATGACGAGTCACTAAAAATGATAAAACATCCACTGGAGGATTTTGTAACTCCTCTTCAACGTGGGTGGATCGTAATGAGAGATGATTTCCATTCTTGTTGTGTTCTGGTAGAGGGAGATTGAACCTGGCGGCTTGTAACGCTACAGAAATCACGTCCGAAACCTGAAGGAGGGAGGGTTATTAGAGCTGTTCCTTACCTCAAGTTTTCTTAGTATGTGGAAATGGTGAACCTTTAAACTTAAAATTGTTATGATATGCAAAGAAATTAGTTTAGAGAAAAAAAGTTACCAAATTATTATTATTATTATTATTATTATTGTTATTATTGTAATTATTCTCATTATGATTCTTATTAAACCATTATTTTTGTTTGACTCAGCTACACAGCAGCCACTGCTGTTAATGGGACATTTAGATTAAACCGTGAAATCAGAAAATGAGCATCTATGAAACTAATACTCCACCTTTTGACTATATGACACAACTAGGCCTATAGTCTCACTTCATCCTTCTCATGCACAGGATTTCACTACACTCTGTGTGCAGCCACCACTAAACACTACAGAAAGTGTAACACTACAACGAAAAACATTTCTCATTTACTTGATTTTTAGATTTAGATCCAACCTCCACAGACCCTGGGGGTCGAGTATTTGTTGATCCTTTAATGTCGGGACTTATTATTTGGATTTTCCCCTCATGCTCCATCTTTTCTAGAGCAAAGTCCAACATTGACTGAGTCTTCCTGAAACATACTTTAGTTGGTAATTGTGTTGTCGACGCTGCCAGCAGCAATTACTGAGCAAGAGAGAGATTCTGTCGGTGAGTTAATAGAAAATATTTAAATGCAAAACACCATACTATTGTGCATATTTCTATACTGTTGTATTTCCAAAACGTGGCTTTTTTTTGGCTTTTTGTTTTTGTTCCAAAGATTTGTAGAAAGCACATTTTTTTCTGCCGTATGTATAAATATATAATCTTTGTTATTGTTATCATAATCCTTGATAATCATATTGCTGTCTTTATTTACCTTCTTTCATCTTCAGTTTTTTTTTTTTTGTTTGTTTTGTTTTTTTATATCTGTGTTATTCCTTCTTCACTAAGGTGCAAGGTCTTGAGCCCAGAGCGTATCCGAGTAGTGACAAACTAGAGGTATGCATGTAACACTACCAAACTTTTGTCCTCTCAGTTAAATATTCAGTCAGTTTTATGTGTTTTTGTTTTGTTTTTTGGTTGATTATAGGATCTGTCAGCATGACATTTAATTGTATTTCAAAATATGCAGGAACGGCTGGATTTGTTTTTTCTTTTTACGTCCATATTTTGCAAGTGACTGAGACATTTGGATAGAATGAACATAGGCCTGTAGCACTTTGCTTAAAACCAACTGCGTTCTTTTCTTTTTCTGTTTTTCTTATATATTTTAATAGTTTTTTTTAATGCAGACTCCTTACATTTCAGTGGTGAAATCTGTCAGCTTGGCCACTGTGGTCGCTCCAGGTTTATTTGAAGATATCCAGTAAAACGTTTGAAAGTGTTATATCTCATACATACGCAGGTTAATATTCCAAAATGGTAAAAAAAAAAAAACAATGTCACTGTGGGATATGCTAAGTTTTAGTTTGTTTTTTACCCAACAATCAATTTCAAAGCTACTGTTGTGTAGTCCACTTCTCACACTTGGAAAAACACACAGGTCAATACAATGCTTTTTTTCTATTAAATGTGCTGCTGCTGTTGGATTTGCTCATGACATTTAAACATTTCTTTTTCGATATCTCCATATTAATATAGAATGTGCTCTGGACAAAATGGAAAAAAAAAAAAGAAAAAAAAAGAAAACCTAGCCAAAGATGCTAACTAACAGCCCCAAGCACGTTCTGTTTCCCAACTTGAGAAGTGCTACACAAAATACACAAAGATGGACTTTTGGAGCCATTGAAGGCATGGACAAACCAGCATGAGCGAGTCTTGTCAAGTTTAAAAAAAAAAAAGAGAAAAAAAAAAACGTTTTGCATGAATCTTGTGTCTTTCATATTTGACTCCTGAGCAGCCGAGTCCACTTGTGTTCTTCTTTACCACTAAACTCCATGGAGAATGACAGGCAGCTAGCAGTTTGACGCTAGTTAACTCAACAAAGAGCACAGTGCTGTTTGGCAAAAAAGCCTGCTGACAAACAAAATGGCTGCCGCACAAAGATCATTTTCCTGTCGTGGTTTTCTTGCCACTGTATTATAGTAAACTATGTGGCCATTCTTCATAGTTGCTATGGTTTCTCAATGACCAGTCCTATCCCTCTGTCATGTCTATATCCCCCTTGACTGCCATTATGTTTTTTTGTTATTGAATGTCCATATAAAATGTTTTATATAAAAATGTTTTGTTGTGATCAAGCTTTCAGGTTGTTTTATTTTGTTATTGTATTTATTTAGTAAAATTGGTGAGCATATTTTGGAGTTTCTCACATTATTTTACACAGTGCCAGAATGTGAGATCTCATTACATTGCAAATTATTTTGTCTCCTAATTGTCGGCAGTTCAAAAGTTCAGTATTATCTCTCCTTTTGATATGTTTTAGTCTCTTCCAACTCCAGAAATATCTGGCTCCATAGAAGCTATATGTTATTTAATGCAGCCTGCGGCTCATGAAGCGTTTAGTATACAGCATGTTAAACCCAAGCTTTTTGTTGAAAACAGCTGCCTGCTACAGTAAAGTTACATGCTGGAAAAAACAATGAGCTGAAAGAAGCTAAACCCGTTCATATTGCACCTTTAAGATTACCCATAGTCCTGACTAATCTACAGTCATGTGAGCAGCTATGTGAGTATTTTGAGCTGCATGCTAAGATGCTGACATTGACAATGTTAAAGACCCATATTGTATAAAGTGGGATTTCCATGTCTTTTTTGATTATAAAGCACGTCTAGCTTCTATATTAATACTGTGAATCATTAATTATCAGAGCGCTGAGTCCACAGACAAATATGCACAGCCTGTTTTCACAAACTGTATAAAAGGAGCCGTTACAGGACTTCAGTAACTTTAACATTACGACAAAGCAGTCAACGCCCCCAACCCCAACCACCCAGACCCACCATCTAACCTTGCAGGATTTGGTTTCTTTTAGTGTTTTCCTGAAATCTGCTATATTTTTACTTGATCACTCAGAAAATAGTCAGCTGATCAGAAGAGCCTCCTCTTTTCTGATTGGCTAAACAACCTTTTGTTGCTAGAGCTCCAGAGAGAAGTCTGAGAGAGGAGATGTAAAACTGCATTGAGATTGTTTTTGCTACTGAATACCACAAATATATCTTCTTATGGATATCAAAACTTCAAAATAAAAATAATTTATTTGGCAAAAGTAATGTTTACCATGCTCAGCAGCACATGGAACAAGTTTGCCTCGAAGGCTTTCTGGCAGAAAGGCAATATAACCAAGTACTTCTGGTGCCTAAAACTAACCAAACTCCATATGAAAACTGAAGAAAAAACTGAAAAAATAAGTTAAAGCACGGCTCAAACTCTATTCTCCTGTGTGAAAGTCCAATATTTGACCCATTCATCCACCACAAGAATCTGCAGACTTTGTAGATCTTAATACTATCTTTTGCCAAAAAGCTTTTCTGGCAGAAAATACTGTAGACAGAAAGCACTTCAAGACAAACTTCTCCCATGTGCTGTTCAGCACCAAATAACATTTGATAATTAGCCCTAAACAAAAAGTACCGCTACAGCTGAATCCAAACTGCAAGTATTTGATCCTTAACTTAAGTGGTTGGACGACTAAATAATTCAACCTGGTGATGATGCTATATGGAAAGTGAAGGGGTCATCAAAGTCAGTATAATTCATCTTGAGGGGTGGCAATAATGTGACGAACTTCATGGAAATCCATCCAGTAGTTGTCAAAACATTTCAATCAATTTAAAACCACAAATTCCAACCTCACGGTGGCGTTAGAGGAAAACCCAAGGGATCACCAAATGCAGTAGCACCATGAATGTGTGTACAAAATGTCATGGCAATCCATCAACTAACTGTTGAGATATGGAGCCTGGACCAAAGCTGTAGACTCACTATCTGATGTTGCCGTCCTTAGAGCCACGCTGCTAACATTGCTTTAATATTGGTAATGATGTAGGAGGCGTGGCTATTAAGTAACGAGACTGGGTTTATGTAAATTGAACCAGCATTAATCTCATTACTTAATAGCCACACTTTGTGTTCTGGTATCAAATTCCCGTAAATCTATACGGCGTGCTTAAAGAAGACAAAATTTCTTTATGGGGAAAAGATTTATTGACAGTTCTATTCAACTGTTCTATCCAATTCCTATTGACCGCACGCAAATTTACATTCAAAGTTCATAAAAATAAAAATATATATTTCAGAATATATATCTTTCATAAACAGCTGTACATTAAGCAGGAATAGCTCCAAAGAGAGTGGGTGGGGGTGGTGGAGTGGAAAAGGCAAGAGAGAGGAGCGAGGGTTTAGTAGTGCACCGACATCGTCACAACAGCCTTCAAAACCCGCTTTCAACAGCTTTAGTCCATTGTCTCTCAGAGACACACAAGCCAAGTGCAAATTATGGGGGAGGAAGTTTGGGGCTTGAAGCATGCACAACTCAGTGAAGCATACAGTATATAAATAAATAAATAAATATGATATTTCACATTCAAATCAGTTTAGCCAATTTTGCTATTTATTTGAATCAGCTGTGTTTCCCAAAACCCGTATGGGCCTAACACAACGACAGACATCAGGTCAGGTATTTTGGGAGGGGAAGGAAAACAGGGCGAACAGGAGCAGGAGGTAGATCGGGCGAAAGAGAGGTAATACAGTTTTGGGAAAGACACAGGAGGGTTTCTAGACGATTCCGTATTTCGCCAGGTCGCTGAGCTCCATGTCACCAAAGGCTTCCCATGGGCAAACCACTGTGATGTCTGTGCCAAGACCCTCCATGCCGGGGATGTCGTCTCCGAACCTGAGAAAGAAACAGAAACGTGTCAGTCAAACATCTCCGTTTCCCGTGAGTGTTGCACCTGAGTTCTTTATTTGATATGTGACTTTCAGTGGTGGAAGAAGTACTCGTATCCTTTACTTAACTAAAGGTACCAATTCAAGAACAGAAAAACGCTTGAGTAGATGTACTTGAAGGCTGCCTTACCCCTTCTGGCCTGGTTTAGGGGCCTTGCTCTTGAAGGTGCGAGCGGCCCTCTGCTTGAACTTGGGAGGTGCCTTCTTGTCGGCGGGAGCTGCAACAGCTGTGTCTGCCATCTTTTATGTACTGAGAGCAAAAGAGTTGAAAGTCAAAGAGTTAGTCTTGATGTATAAGACCCTTGGATGATATAACACCCCCAGGTTAAGTCAAGTTATGCTCTAAAGCTGTCACGCAGGTTCTTAAGACGCTGTTACACAAACAGCTCTGTCTATTTTTACACCTTGGCTTTAAAGATTACTTTTGGCCAAGTTACAGATTGTACATCTTGAGACAAGAATAGAAATAAGTTCACCTAATTCCTCAGTTAGTCTGAAGCCAACACACATACTGTATGCTGTAAATAATAAACTCTGAGTGTAAGGAGATTTTGCCCTGAACAACTTATTTCTGATTTGCTTTAATCTGAACTATTTCTGACCTCTGTTGATTATGTTATCTCACAGGAAAGCTCAGCAGTGCTCTAGAGGTTACCAGAAATGTACTCTGACCACACTGATGGTTACTCTGAACATGCTAACAAGTCATGTCATTTTGTGGCATATATTACAAAGTTTTAATCAAGCCGTTAGCTCTTAAATTTCACATCCAGATGGATTTTTTTTCTATATTTCCTAATTTAGTTACTGTATGTTTGTATTCTTTTGATTAGCCACAGCTAATAATGTTAGCATTTCTTGTGTGCAGATACACAGTGTGTGTAATATGTGTCTTTGTCTGTGTTATTTTTTAACATACACTGATGACAATATAGAGACACTTCTTTCTTATTTAATTTGAATCCTTTTTATATCTTAATTTAACCAGGATGGCTCAGGAGACTCTTGGTCATATATTTTTTTATATATAATTGACCAAGTATATATAATTGGTCTATAATTGGTCAATTATATTGTGTGAATCAAAACAATTTCAACATTCAGAGATGGAAAATAAAATGTGAATAGCTAGTATAATTTAACTCAATGCTTTTGAATATGATACACATTAGAGTTCAAGCTCTAGGTATAATTAGAGATGTGCCAAATACCTGTTTACACATCGCTGTAGCACTTGTGCCTTTTCTGCTATTGCATGTATTTACAATTTAATTCTGTCTGATATATCTTTTTGTTGTACTCCATGTAAATTTTCCTACGCTGAGCTAGACTAAACTGAAAATTTAAATGTAAAAATATCAGAAAAAATACACGTATACTCTTAACACATGCATATTCAATTTACCCCCTAAAACAAATGAGTTACACATTTGTAAAATACATCATTGCTTGGTCTTATTCACATGCTGAGCTGAAAATGAATACCATAGTGTTGAAAATAACTACATTTAAAGGTAATTTCTTCTCTTAAAACTTTGCATTAAATCAAATGAAATAATGTATCATCAAATCAGCCTTTTCAAGTTGCTGATGTATAAGTTACTGTAAATGTCATATGTTATAATACTGAATGGATAAACCTCCCTGTTGTGTCCCACACAATGTAGAATAATAGGAGTGAGCACTGTGGACCTCAGGCCCTCCATAAAGTAAAAAGTAAATAATTATTTATAATAAGACTTAGAAAAAAAAACCAAAGATGCAAAGTGCAAAAGCACAAATTTATACATTTATAGAGAGTAGAGGAAAAGCCACAGGAAACAATGCCAGTGATTTGGCTTCTTAAAGATCTTGGACTGCACGTCCAAGTACAAATACATTTGTCCACAAAACATTTTTAAAGATCTACCATGATATCTGCACCCTACAGTATCCATCTGAAGTCGGGTTTTCTCAGCACTCTCCTGCACTCTCTTTTATGTTCTACCCTTAATCCAGAATTGAAAGTTTGCCAAAGCTCGCAGCTGAGTGAAAAGTCAGAATTTGATCTTACCTGTTTTTGCAGTAGTACAGTTGGTTTCTGTCTGCTGGGTCTCTGGTCAGTTTGTGGCTTTCTGGTCTGTGTCCTGCTTTCTTCTTATATACACCCCCTGTTAATCCCTCCGACATGCTCATCCATAATTTTCTGTCCTCTTTTTTTTTTTAAACCCTCTGCTCCAATTGGCCCCTGTGCTCTATGAGATTAAGGAGGGGGCTCATAATGTGTCATGCCATGTGAAGACGTTGAAGACCTTACATAATGAAGCATCTCTGAGAAAAACTCAATGGGATTTACTGAACAATATGAGTTACTTTTTTCTGATTCTTTTCTGAATATATCGCTCTTCTTGTTTGAAGGAGTGCATTTTTAAAGATATAATATGACGATATATTATTTTGAAATAACAATAAATTTAGTTCATAGTTTCGAAAGACAAACACTGGGTCGTTCATCCTTTACTCTGAAACCAGTAATTTCGCAATAAATAAATAAATAATAAATATAAACAGCAGAGATTCAGGGTGAACATTGGTTGTAATCACAAAATCATGGTGTGGATTCTCACTGCGTTATCACCCTTAGACTCTTCTTTTCACTGACGTTAATAATTGCTGAGTTAAACTGTCAGTTTCTGTCTCAGTCTCTTTAACCTCAGTACAGGCCATGAGACAAGGGATTAACTGCTGAATGGTTAAGTGCTCTTTACTTGGCACTAAGTGACTGATCATCTAAATGGAGCTCAGCGCCCCTCTGCTCTTATATCACATGCTCAAGATCCTCGTGCAGCCTACATCAGGTCACGTTTGTTTACAAAGCAGGCTAAAGTATATCCAAGTCTTCAGTATCTTAAAGCTTCTGCCACTCACATGCCATCAGTCCTCTGATCTCCCAAACATTTGAACACACAGGCCATCAAAGCCAAGTGAACGTCTTAAAACTCACGTGTGTGTAAAAAAATAAAAAAAACGATAAGGGCTGCGTCATGGTGACTAGAAGTGCTGTGAGGCTTATGTGCTGTTTTCAACTCTCTCATGGCAGTAAATAAACTGTATATATAAAACAGTGACCTAAGAACTACGTATTCCATACACCATCAAATGTGGACTCTTATTAAATGTAGTACTAGTGTTGGGACGCTACAGGCTACAAGAAAACTGCGAACATTCATCATGTACTTATCAGTTATAAAAGGTGTTTTCATGCCACATATTTAGCTTCAAAATTCTTCTCTCATTTACCTTCTTCTTCTTTGAGGCCTACTGTTACCAACTTGTGTTCGAGGCCTTTTTACCACTATTTTTGTAGATTCACAGATTTGTTAAAGCAAAAGAGACCTAATTACCCAAGACTTTTGTTTTACATCTGCAGTTATTTGTAACATATACAGTAAACCAATTATTCCTGTGATTAAACATAAATGAACACTGCAATAAAAATGTCAGATTCACTACAGTTATAGAAGTTTTCATGTTGCAGAGGGCTACAGTATGTGTGGGTAACATGCCGATGTGATGGGCTGTGACATACAGGCAGACACACAATAAAAAATCTGTCAGCAGATTTTTTTAAGGCTTTAACTTGATAGTCATGCTAATTAATGTCACTCACTGCTGCCAAGACATGACACCTCTATAATTCACTTCAATTCACACGCTGACAGGCATATCTAAGTTGAAATAGACCTCGTATTTATATCTCGTTATCCTTTATCTTGCCTATTTGTGGCTAAGCTGGTACAGAAGAGGACAGAGCAGAGTTGGCACATAAAAGAATGACAGACTGAGGGGATTAGCAGCAGCTCGGAGGACTTTAAAAAGGGACGGTCCGGCAGTGAGAGGAAAGCCACAAGCGAGGAACTGACGAGCTCATCAGACAGCATCAGAGAAACCGTTTGAGACTCCAACAAAAGGTAAGATGAAACTGCAATTTTCTCAGCTCTGGTACAGGGAGTTAATGCTCTTACTGCTTTGATAACATGTATTGCCTCAGATTCTTCGCTGCTTTTGCAACAATTTCCTTACAGAAGAGAAAGAGAGACAGGGGAATGGCTTAAGAGGGTTTTTTTTTTTTCTTCTTGAGTATCATGACTGAAATGGAGCTGAAATGAGATGTGTGATTTGCACTGAGTAGTCCTTTGTGCTGCAGCTCTTCTTGGTACTGTTCAAGGCCCAGCCGCTATTGCTTTACAATGATCACAGGTCTTTTTCCCTGATGGATTCAGATGTACCCTGAGCAGTTTTGAACACTGGCTCTTTTCCTTTGTTTTCTTTTTTTCAATTCTTAGTGCATTTGTACTTTGGTGACTGGTCTGGTTGTTGATCAGCTTGCTGAAGAGGATGATAAATACAAGTTAGAGAGTAATATGTTCACAGTGGGGAGGGATTGTACAGCTTATGAACGGGAGAGCATTGGTTGATGGTACCAGAGGAATCTGCAAAGGCAAGGCGGGTTTATCTGAACAGCACCTTGCAACAACAAGGAAATTCAAAATGCTAAAAAAAAAAAAAAAAGCTAACGCTTAAGACATAAAAAGATAGAAGACGGTGAATATGGATCAAGACAATATGGAAATAAGATGAAATAACAGAAAGGTTTTAAAGATCTGAGAGCTGCAGGGAACTCACACACTTTGTTCCTTTTTTTAGTAACCAATCCAAATGGCAGACGTGGCCGTTGCAGTTCCCGCCGACAAGAAGGCACCTCCCAAATTCAAGCAGAGGGCCATGCGCACCTTCAAGAGCAAGGCACCCAAACCAGGCCAGAAGGGGTGAGATGAATTTAAGATCACACACACACACACACACACACACACACACACACACAGACACACACAGTCTTTTCTTCCCTGCTGTCAGTTTGGCTATTAAAACACTATCCCGTCACTCTCATTGCAGCAAAGAACTCTTCTTTGTATCTGTCACTCTGTACTCATCAGATCTTTTTTGTCTCTTCCATTCAGATTCGGAGACGACATCCCCGGGATGGAAGGTCTTGGCACAGACATCACAGTGATTTGCCCATGGGAAGCCTTTGGCGACATGGAGCTCAGCGACCTGGCGAAATATGGAATTGTCTAGCCCTCTTTCCTCTGCCTTTACCCCTATTGCCACTATTGTCCCTCATGTATTCCAACTATTTATCAAGCAGCTGAGAATCTGCTCCCTGTGTGCTGTGGAGTGGAGGCAGCCCTTGATGATTTAGAGGTTTGACCTGGGATAAAACTAATCCAGCACCTTTTCTTGTCTATTGCACTTTATCTGCCCCTGCCTCCCCAACAACTCTCCTTCATCCTTTTCTATTTCTCTTCACCCCTGCCTTCTCTTTTTCCCCTGGATCTATCTTTTCCAGTTCTTCCTCTCATAACGTATCAGCTTGTACTTTCCACACAGAGAGAGAGAGAGAGAGAAAAAAAATCTAAAGGAATATATTATACATTTTGTAAACATGAAAGAGGGTTTGATATCTGTTATTGTGATATCTCAGGGCTGTGCTGCTCCTCTTGCATGTCTCACCTCTTCTCCTCAAAGCTGCTGATTCGACATGCATAGATTTCTATTTTGTCTAACAGCTAAATCAAATTTTATTTTTATGAGAAAGTCTATAATTCACTTTGCTCTTCAGTGGAAAACGATCAACCCTGTCTCTTTCTTCAGTAGAGATGAACAATTCCATAAACACAATAAATGTTCATATTTTCCATGGAACATAATGTCTCTGTGTCCTCTCTATTATTAACACAGAAAACACAATTACCAGAAAATATCTACACACATGTCGTTGGTCTTTCACTGTTTTCTGGCTTCATCCAATGCCAATGAATATAATATGTGCATAGTAATGCCCTTAATCTATTATTGACAAGTGTGGCCACCATTCTTTTAGTTTCCACACTTGCATATTATAACGTCAAAATGTAATATTATTCACTAAAACTGTAAAAGTATATCTGTCTTCAAGGACAGAGGGTGATGGAAAATAGAAAGCAGGGAAGATAACTAAAGCTGTTGTTGCCACGGCAACCAAAAACCTGCTTTTTTTTTCACGGGAACACTTTTTATTCTCCACAAGTAAAGACGAAGGTTCAACAGAGAAGATGAACAATCTTAATGTCAAACATGAAGTTAATTTCAATTAATATATTTATTATCCAGTGCTTACAACAATCCATTGTGTTCTAAAAACTCATAGTTGGTTTTGTATGTGAAATCTTAATCTGCAGTGCAACTCGTAACCATAACTGTGGAATAATTGTAGTGGAGTAAAAAATACAATATTTGCTTAAGTCTAAAGTAGCATCATTTGGAAATACTCAAGCCAAAATTAAGTATAGTACTTTGTTGAATAAACCCCACCACTGATAAAGTAATGATATGTAATCTACTCTACTAATGCAATCCTTAAATGAAATATTTAGCAGCTCCTCTGGTCACAGTTTTGTTGGTGTTATTTGCTGGTGCCAGTGTGTGTGTGTGTGGCCTCTAGATATCAATGTGCATTCGTGTCACTGCACCAATTAGCTGCACAAGCCTTTAAACAGCGAGCTGACAAAAGGGCGCAGTGCCTCGTGCAATGTGGCATAAACACAACAAACATCCTCTCCGAAACCTTCGGCCTCTTCATTAGCGGGGACGTGAAAGGGGGAGAAGTGGGGCAGTGGATGAACACAGAGGAGACAAAGTCATGGGGAAATGATGACAAAGGGTGTGTTTGAACTGCTGAACCTCAGGTATCATCTCCGACTGGCCACTACAAAATCGATCCCATCACTAGCAGAGTATTAGTTAGCGTGAATACGAATGGATGAATGAATGAATGAATGAATGAATGAATACCTGTATGTGATTCGTTTGCAGAAATCTCATGGACAAGACCTTCGCAGATGAAACCGAGTGTAATCTGCTTGGGATGGACCAGTATCAGTGAGAACCCAAAACAAACTGTTTCTGCCACTTGACTAATAATAATTCTTTTTACTAATTGCAACGACTTGTGGGTAAAAAAACAACACTTTTACATGTGCAAGACGCTTGTAAGCTGCTTACAGACTGCCTGTAAGATGATTAATTTGTTCTTGTGTTAATTGTGTTACAGTTTGTCAGTGTGCCTGCCGAGTCGTCTGTCAGACAGACCAACCGGTCGCAGGTGGTTCTCTGGTTGTGATGCGGTTGTTAGTTGTCGGCAGAGCTGCAACAGCTGCATCTGCTGGTTACTGAGAGGAAAAGAGGGAGTTAGCTCACTGTGGTGGATGTGAGATGGCATCAACATAAAGTCTCTCCTGCAGACGTGGTTGGGTATGATAAAACAACAGGAAGCCAGCAGATTATATTTTAGTGAACTATGTTATGGTTATTTGTTCTTTGTTCTATTTGTGTCTTTACAGGTACCTGGAATAAAATGATCCTCCACTGTCTATGTTCACCTGGGTAGCAGTAGGATTAGAGTTTGCAAAGTCACAGACAGCACATGTACAGTAATCATCTTGACTAAATCGCACTGTGCACCTTACTTTGTGTCCTAATTCTCTTCATCACCTCTACATTTAGTTTCTTCGGGTTTATATTCTGCCGCTCTGGTGTTTTAATTTGCACCAGAACGCTTCAGAACTTCAGAGCCTAAGAATCATCAGGTTTTTAGGATTTCTTCAGAATAAATTTTTTTCAGTGATTGTTTTTTAGTACATCCAATGTTACAGAGTAAAAGGCAGCTGTTAATAGCTAATTTGGCATACTTAATTTTCCAAAATGCAAATAAATTAAAGATGAATTACCATTGATAACCTGATAACTACCGTAACCTTTTAGTAAGTCTTTTTTTCTCTTTTGTGAATGCAATGTGCTTCTGTAATAAAGCAGAAAGGGTAAATAAGCACAACTAACTATGTCTGCTGGATTATTCCGGTCAGAAATGCTGCACAAGCATATTAACTATTCTGACTGGTGTAATGGGTTTATTGAAATCAAATTTTAATAATTCAAATAACCCAAGTTTGAGTCACTCAACCTGCTACTATTTCTGCCAAATACTTTTTTTTCTTGCCCTCATTTTCAACATAATTAAAGATGACTCACTTCAAGCAATGGTCTGGCTTAAGGCATTCTGCATGTAAATATGTTAGAAATCATGGACAAATAAATCCTTGCATACTCATTTTATACTGCAGCAGGGTGTAATGCATTAAACTGTCTGGTCTTTTTTCCGTCTTCAAGTGTCCTATCCAAGATAAGATATCTCTCTGCAGGAAGCCAAAACTGAATTGGCAAGTTTAAAAGCGCTTACTGTTTTGAGTACAGTCTGAAATCCAAGCTGTAAGAATAATTAAGATGCTTTTAGGACAATGCAGCACAAGTATTACTGTCAAACCATAGTGCCAAGAAAACTGGATGTCTCCAAGAGGCTCCAGCAAAATCAAGCTGACATTTTATTATTAAACATATCACTATAGAGCTCATCTAATACACAGATTTGCAGTATCAGGGATTGGCAAAAATTTGCTGCATTGACCGGCAACAGCTCAGGCCAGCGATTGTTGGCATTTCAGTTTGAAGTGCAAAGATACAGTTCTGAGAAGTATTTTGTTGTCTCTTATTATTGCTGACAATGAAGCATACCAAATCGTTCCCCAAATAGCAACCCATACATCCAGGAATCAACCACAAGCATGTGCATATGTTTAAAAATACAACTCCTAGAAGGAGAGAGTTGATCAGCAAGGCCATGTGTCTGTTGTTGAAGCATGTTGACTGTGTTTATGTCTCCAGTTATCTGACTTGAATTATGAATGTTCTAACATCAGAAATATATATATTCTCTCTCATACTCCAGCAGCTGGTCTGCAACACCGCCACAAAAAGAAGAACAACTGGAGACAGAGTACTCAGAAACCTCGGTGCAGAGCCTGGAATATCTCAGGTGATACCTGTCAGGTACTGACCAAAGGATCCTGTTTGCCTCTTTGTTCTTTGCTCTGACATGAAGCTGCAGCTCTTCACTCTGAGGCTACATGAGCTGGCAGCTTACAGTCTGCAATAGGATTGGGACTAATCCATATGGGCCACTGCAGACAGATCCAGTACGTGAGTGTTGTGTTGAGTTTTAAAACGTCAGAGCTTTTCTTCACCTCGAGTTGGCCACAGTTGCTATTTACAGAAAATGCATGCACATATTCATGGTAGGCAAAAAGTGTCGTTTGAAATTTGATCTTGCTGTGATCACAGTTTTTTAACATTGCATTGCAACACATGTTTATGTGCACAGTGAGATTATGTCTGTATGTGAAAATTATTGTTTATATTATTAATATAACTTGTTTGAACTTAGTGAAACCCAAAATGCAAACATTCATTATAAAGGATTTAGTGTACCAACAATGTACATGCAATTCATGCACACCATGCAGGAGCTACTTTATCTGTGTTGACTTGGCAGTTTTTTGTTTGTCAGGGAAAATGTCTGACTTTATTCAGTCTAGTTATTTTCGATTATGTTTAATATGTGGAACAATTACTGACTGGATAATCATCCATTCATGCAATTATTTTCAAGGAAAAGTTCCAACACCTTTTCCAAACTATTGTTTGCAATTTAATTTCATTAGTGGCCAAATTCCATGTTAATTATTACCTAATTTTCGGTCTGTAATTTCAGTGTCACACCATAATTTTAGTCCCTGTATTAGCACTGGTTTGGATTCTGCGTCTCAGATGAAGGATTACGTGCTGTCATACTGTTAATTAAATTGTCAGAGGGCTTCCCCATCCTCCATGGACCCCTGACATAACTGTCAGACAGTCTGTAAGCTCTTTTCAACCCACCCATGAAATCCATACTGCAAACACTCCCACAGAGTTGACACAGAAGCCGTGACCCACATCATATTAATCCTCAGCCACCAGCAGTTTGACACTCCAGACCAAACATCCTGCTCAGAAAAGAATCACAGACATTTTAAATGTTGTTTTAAATGATCTTATTTAGATCATTTTAGATGATACAGATACTTGACATTACTTCTCATTGTATACAGTGTTTTGAAGTGGTTTTCTTATATGCTTGTTTTTGTCTTCAGTCTTTAGTGTATGTGTGAACCATCTCCTCTCAAAGCCATAACAATGCGTCTAAAGTCATTATTTGAACAATCTTGCTGTTTCATAAGATGCCTCTTGTTTCTTGTTTCTCCAGCTCCGTGACATGTACAAGTTTGCTTGGGCACATTGCGTAAGTGACCCATCAGCAGTGTCAGAAGCAGCTGGCAGGGACCGCAGGGTCTGAGGATTAATACCACATGATGTGAGACCTTCACACACAGGCTGTGTCAAAGCTAAACAGGGTTAAAGGTTGTGTAACTGATGACTGAATCCAAATACCAGTAATCCATCAGTCCCAGGTTTACCTGCATTACATCACTGATCTCACCACTAAACTCTCCATGTAAACTTCTTAAACTCTGTGGGTATGTCATGTAAGTATTAGCTTAAGTATTAACTTATTAACTTAGGTATTAACTTAAGTCAATAATAGAAAACAAACATCAAACATCAGAGCAAACTGAAATAGTTTTGTTTACTTTTGTCTTTTTGTATGTAATAATTTGATGAAATTATGACATAATTAAATAGCACCATAGTTTTTGACCTCATTAGACCATAAAAATAAACAAATTTATGAGCCCAGGATTAGTGTGAGATATGTATCTTTTTTTAAATATCATGTTTTTGATTTTATATTCAGATTTTTTTAATCATCATCGTCATCATCATCATCATCATCATCATCATCATCATCATCATCATCATCATCATCATCATCATCATCATCATCACATCTGTCATGGCTGCAGTGTCATGAGAGTGAAGCGCTTTAATCTTTATCTTCAATCATTATCTAAAATAACATTTTCCTCCTGTTAGATTTAAAAATAGTGCAAGTGGGATTGTTTCATTTGCAAACTTGAGAGGTTTTTACATAATTTAAGTTTTCCTGAAATAGGTCGAGTGTCCCCACAATCACAAACCACTAAGCCTGTGTAACGATTCTGATGTTTTAATTTCTGCCACTGTGTGTATTGTAATCATTACTTTTGCTTTGTTTATTTGTAGCAGCAGCTATATGAGCAACTGGGCCTGTAATTTCAACCTAAACTGCATCCTCACTGAACCTTTAACACTTGTCCACAAGGAGTCAGAAATTGCAGAAGAGAACATTTTTTATTTATTTCTGTCCTTGCTACTTTTTCCCCCTCTATCCTTTTCATTTTTCTGCCATTCCCCAGCATTTTTTTGCGTCAGGAATGCTGTACACAACAAATTTACTGCAAACCATATATGTGTCAGCAGTGTCATAAGTTAAAGACGATAAAAGGCTGTAGAAGGATGTAGCCAGAGAGAGTCTTAAGGCAGCACTCTGACATATAAAATCCTAAGGTAGACATTTATGCAGAGCTATAGAAAATATGAAACTGTTTTGACTGGATTAAACTGTGAAGTAGTTAACAGACAGAGAAACAGAGGAAAAAGTTTAGTGGCTTCAGTGCTGTACAACATTCCAGTTTACGGTTACTTAAAGTTATGGAAGAAGATTTCTACATTGTATCCCCAAAGTCAGAGTGAGCCTATATCCTTACTTAACCTCACTGGGTAACGCTTTAGCGTAAAGGAAATACTTTCTTTGGTACCTATAGGTAAGGGGTGAAAAATTACAGGAATAACCTAGAACTAAATTACACACTAAATTACATACTTTTTAAATTACCCAAAATATATTGAATAATTATAAGGTGCAAACAGGATACCAGCAGACTTGGTCTATGTGTCCTTTCACAACTGCTATGTCATGAAAAGGAGGCAAACTACATGTGTTAAATAAAAAAATTAATTAAAAAACCCCCAAAACATTATAATAAATATTAAACAAACCTGTAAACACAACTGTAATTACATTGAAAAAAAAGTGGGTGTTTCTATAGCCTCATATTTAAAAACATAAACATAACCTATAAAAATATAAACTATTTTATAGTTATAGCTACAACACTCTGCTTCCCAGGCTAAGAACAATGTTTTGTTCCACAGCAACAATGTTTACAAGAACTTTTACATTGCAATGAGTTGAAATTAAGTTAAGTTAAAAATCAAAATTATGTAAATAATTTCATTTAAACATCAACACCATCACCCCACTGCTCCTGCCATGTTACCCAGTAGTAGCATTACTGTTCTGTGTAAATATGTATATATTTAAGTGTTTGTAAGTAGATTTTCTCACAGTAGTCCTCACCTCAGAGGAGCTGTGACGTCCGTCTGTGTGCGTTTCATAGAAGTCATAAGTCTGTGACGTTAGTGTTGCTCTAATTCACCCCTAAGCCCCCTGTGAACGTACATCATATACACACCAGCCGGGTAAATAAGGTCAGACATGTCACTGCTTGAAGCTACACACCCTTTAATTTTCAGTACGTCAATCAAATGTGTTGAATCCGAAATGAATCGATTTCGTTTCCATTCTTGTTTGATTTCTAGTGGCGTGGGTCTGGGGATGGCAGTTAGACAGGTGCCACTTTGGTGTATTGGATGGATTGCCACAAAATTTGAACCACACATTCATTTAAGACCAAATACCAGTAACATTAAGAACATTCCCATCATCCATTATTTTGCTTGTGATTATTCCCCTTTTCCTGATGGGTCAGATTATTATTATTCTCTTTATGTCTATATTCCCCAGAAACAAGTCATTGGCACTCCATAGTAATAAATAGCAAAAATATTCATATCACGTAATGATCTTTTATGTGATCTTATGTTCTTTAGGTCTGTCATTAACATATAGCAGGAATATTATATTATATATATTATTATAATAATTTTTTTTATTGATGCAAAAGAGACAGTTTACAGGGTTCAGACCAAAACTGTCTTGTCCTTAAGAGTTTGTTGTATTTTTGTTCATCTGTTTTTTTCTTCTCTGTGGTCGACCGAAGTGTAACTTCCCTTCAGTTTTCAGCGGATTCCTTTTCTGTGCAAACAATGTTCAGAATCAATGCGTAAAATGTCAAACTTGATGTAAATCTTTTTATTTTTTCCGTTTAGTTTAACAAATGTTTTGGTGCTGTTATGAATAAATGTGCTTTTCAGAGGCACTTTGTATTTGTTTTAACATCAAGACAAAAGACAACATTTCTGTGGTGGTTGTGGGAGCTTTTTCTGTCTCTCTGAGAAAATGTTTTATGTCCTTTTTTCCTCCTCGACTCACAGTTTTAGCTTTAG
Organism: Seriola aureovittata; assembly: GCF_021018895.1. NCBI lineage: Eukaryota > Metazoa > Chordata > Actinopteri > Carangiformes > Carangidae > Seriola > Seriola aureovittata. The sequence goes on from NC_079366.1 coordinate 15,875,944, forward strand.
AACTATAATTCTTGTGATGCCATCAATCAATGCTGTCAATTTAATCAACACCTTTTTTAAATTAATTTGCTATCACGGTGTTCACTTGCAGAGGTATTGTGCATTTATTCTTTAAAAACTCCTGGCAAACAAACAAGCTGTCTTAAAATCTGTATTAACTAACTGATAGCTTCACAATGGCAAAAAAAATATGTTCTCCTTCACATCAATTTTCTGCCATGAGTTTATGGTGTCATGTGACTTTAAGTTATTCAGATGATCTGATCTTATAGGTTCCTTCATTATGAGGATGTTTACAGAGAAAGCTTCAGATATTTAGCTTTACACTCACTGCATGGAGGAAATACATACCTCTGATTTTAATACTTATTATTTATAATAATAATAATAAATCTGTGTACTATAGTGGTTTTCAATGTACTCAAAGATAATTACAAGATTAAAGGATGAAAAAAAAAAGTAAAATATGTTTAAAAAAAGATAGTAAAAAAGAAGAAAAGCACGGTCATAAAATATTGATTTTTTCTTACCATACATAAAAAAAATACTGTCCTCAAATACAAAACTAAACGGTAAAGTTTTACTGCTTGTCGGCATCATGACAACTGGATTAGGCAGGAGCTGTGTCCCTCATGTGGTCAATGTAGCAAAATGCAACTCAGTTGATCTCAGGTCCTGCACCGGTCACACAGGCTTCCTCCCGCCATTGCAACCTGCCTGAGGATGAAGCATGAGTCTTAACCAAGCTGCTACTTCAGCAGAGACTCTCACCCACAACACATTTATGTAACACACTGTAGCGCAAATAATTTTGATCGCAAAGTTGTTAAGAAGTTGCTGCTAATGACACACACCAAGACACAAGAACTGGTGTATGATGTTTCAAAAAAGCAAAGGTCGGCCAGACTGAATGTGTCCTTATTGTTCATAGTGCAGACATATACACACACCTGTCCCCTGTCCCACAGTGACACGTAGTCCAACGTCCTGGCATCCCATCTTATCAAGAACACCTTGCTGGTTCCCACGAAAGCCTCCAATCACATCCCAGGAAAGTTGCAGCAGCTGCGGCCGGCTGCCATGTGGCGACTGACGGAGACAGAGCATAGGTGACACGACTCTTTGAACAGAGTCAAACAGCTACAAAGTCCTCTGAGCGCTCCTTGGCTTTCCTTTTGTTTCGCCTGCATGCCTGTCAGTCGAATCCGTCGAAACATGCTGACCACTCTGTTTCTTGCCTTCCTGGTGTCTTCTGTCACTGCCACAGAGAAAGGTAAATTGATTTATATTTTGTTGTTTTTTTGTTTTCTCTCTGCTTTCAATGTGAAAGATCGAGCAGCATTTCTCCAGAGATGAAAATGTGTGCTGTTTGGTGGGTCGGTCCACTCTGAAATATCTGAACAACTACTGAAGGAACTGCACATTTGTATAGACACATTCATACTTCCCAGAGGATGAATCATAATGAGTTTGGTGATCCCTGGTTTTATGTCTAGCCCTACCAAGACATTCATATTTGTAATTCCTAATGAAAGACCTCATCACTTATTGGTCATCGGGTACACTAATTCACATCCCTCTCAAAATTTTGGTGACTCCTTTTTCAACTTTTCATCTACTACCATTATCAGGTCAAAATTCAAATATTTCCAGTATTTTGATTTGTCAGATTGCCTACTCTGTGTGTTGTGCTAATTAGTAAATGTTAGCATGCTAAAACACTGAACTAATGCGGTGAATATACAAAACATCATAGAATACGTGTTTTGGTCATTGAGAGCACGTAAACAAGCTAACATTAGCATTTAGCTCAAATCACTGTGTCTGAGAGGTGCAGCCTCACAGAGCTGCTAGCATGGCTGTAGACTTTTAATCTTGTTGAGACAATACCTGGGACTGTCAGGTACAAACTATGTTGAATTGTGTGTCTAGTACATGACGTGTCATTCTTTTTCAGACAGTGCTCCTCCCAGGCTGAATGACATCAAAGCTGTTGAGGCCTTCATCGACTCTGCTGAAGTGGTGGTCATCGGATTTCTGGAGGTCAGACAAGAAAATTATATACAGAGGAAAAAACAAGTCTCAACCATGGACTCAAATATGCTTCCAGACATCTCTTAAACAAGCCCACAGGCACTGTTTTACGGCTTAGTTTACTTTGCTAACATGCATGTGGCAAACCAGACATGATCAAACAAATTAGCTGAGACTGGGGCTGTGAGAGCTCCAGAAATACAGCATTTGTTTGCACCCTGGTCTCGGTGATGCTGTTGTCACGAATAGATTTCTAAGAAGGATATATTTCCCGTGGCCACACCTTTGGCAGCGCTGGTGCTGTGAGGACAGAGGGTGGCCAGCTGTCCCACAGAGGCGAGCCCTTTGGCCAGACTATGGTGTGCGTGGGAAGATGCCGGGCCACTTGACAGGAAGTACATACGTATCTGAAGTCTTGTGGCATTGGCTCGAGTGACCCTCTCATAAACAAGTGAAGAGGCAGGGAAAAGGTTCATGAGAGGAGAATGGAAGAGAGAGAGGGAGAGCACAAGTGGATAACATAGTTGGACCATGATGCTGAAGGCAAAAAGAGACCAAAATATTGGTGCTATGACTCACTGGGAATGAACAAATATTACAGGCTGCAAAATGATAAAAGAGACTGCCAGAGCTCATGCAACACTGTCTCAGAAATAGACATGATTCACCTTCCTTTGAGTCAGCCTCATCTCTCCTCCCAGTTTAAAGTATTTCTTTGTTTCTCCATCTCTCTCTCTCTCTGTCACCTGGACTTGTTTTCAAATTTAGATTTTCTTTGAAAGAATATGAAAATAAAACCAGTTAACTGAAAAGTTTGTGGTGTCCCCCACAACACCTGGTGTTCTTTGATGGTAAAGTAATTGTAAAATAAAGATAGAATGGCCTAACTCTAAAATATGCCCTTTTATGCCTTCATAGTACTAACCTAACCCGAAGGTAGGCTGTGATATAATAATCCAAATTCCAGGCTTTCAAATGGATGGTGGTTAAGAAGGAAAGTATTTGATATATCTGGGCAAATACATTATAAAAATAATATTATATAGAGTATTATATATAGCAGAATGTACTTAAAGTATCAAAAGTACTAATCATGCAGCAGAATGGTTCCTTTTTTCAAGTTTTCTCCAGCTTTGATATAATGTAATATAAAAAAAACAAAACATTGTACTAATAAGATCATCTTATTTTGTAGGCTATATAAAATTTAATAATATCCCAGAGTTGTACAATAAATATAGTGGTGTAAAAATTACAGTATTTCCCTCTGAAATGCTAAGAAGTATCACAACATGGAAAAACTCAGTACAGGCACCTTGAGTAAATGAACATAGTTACTTTCCTCCTCGGAGTGCCTAGAATTAGAGTTGTTTTTTCTATATCACACCCTGTCAGTGGGCGGATGCATATTTTTCTCTCTTTCATGATGTAACTACAGTTGAGTACAATATTGCCAAAGCAGATTATACAAGATTTAACAATATAAATGTAATTATTCACAAATTTTAAGGGGATAAATGATACTTACATTACTATAGACTCTAAGTTGTTTAAGACTCTATAGTATAGAGTCTTAAACAACTTAAACAAATTTGAAAGCAGTAAAAGACTGTACCTGATAAAATGATTTAAACAATCTCACTCTGTAACTCTGTCTTTTGACTTTGGTATTTCAGGGAGAGGAGAGTCGTGGCTATAAGGAGCTTGTTGCAGCTGCAAAGCGCGTTGACTCGGTCCCTGTAGCCATTTGCACAGTGAAAGAGGTGTGGGCTGATTACAGCGTCTCCTCAGACACCATCAGCCTCTTCAGGAAGGTATCGTACACCATCGTTTCTATACATGACGTATTATTTCAATGATAAATGTGATGGTGCTGTCAGTTTTATGATGATAATGATGTTGATGTGTGTCACGTGATCCAGGCTGATAACCATCAGGAGAATCTTGCTCTCGCAGAGGCCAAGAAGTTAGAAACGGACGGTCTTGTAAACTTCATCACTATCAACGAGGTCCGATACATCACAGAATACAACCAAGTGGTAAGCCCACTTCTTCATCGCCATCATATATGTATTTTTATCGAGTCTGCCTCTGTCATTTAATCCTGAAAGCCTTTCTTCCCTAATCAAAATATAGTTTATTGACAAATAAGAGACAAATGCAAAATAGACAAATAAAATTATATTTTAACATTCTCCATTAAATATTCCAAGAATATAAATATCCTACACACATGACGGGTTGAGCAGAGTTAATGCGAGAACAATAAGCAGGCAAAAAAGAGTCAGTAAACAGAGAGAGAGAAAAAAACACAACTACTTTATTATTTGTAAAAAAAAATGTTTAAAAATAACCTGCCTCTCACTGTTAGAGCCTTTCAGGCCTCGGAGAAAGCAGATCATGCATGGCCAGTGGGAATGGAATTCTTCTATTCATCTTAACCGTCACTCTTTTTATATGCTGTTTTATTTTCCCTCAGACAGCAGTGGGCCTGTTCAATTCAGAGGTGAAGTCACACCTCCTGCTCTTTGCCAACAGGGGGAGTAAAGAATATACTGAGCTCAAGAAGCAACTGGGAGCTCTGGCCCCGGAGTTCACAGGCAAGGTGAGAACGTGCATGGACTTAATTCACCTGCAAAATAAATCCATTGAAAGGTTGGGCAAGTTCACATGTGTGTATCTAGCTAACTGGAGCTAACTAAAAGCGGGTTCATGATGTGCTTTATCAGATTATCTGCAGGTCTGCAAATGTGTAAAGCACTGGATTTAGCTCCCTCCCTCTTATTTTTTTTCTTGCCTACTGTAGACATCAACATTTGGCAAAAAAAACTGACTTATTTATCTTTTAACTGGTTAATCTATCCATTGCTTTTTTTTGTTGCCTATGAGTCCAGACATGGATGGATAATGAAACTATACTCCCCTTGGCACAGACAAGTAAAAAGTCTCCCACTTCTCCTTTATATAGCACCTCCAGACTGAAACTTTGACTAACTTTGACTTGGACTGTCAAACAAAAAGTATTAACAGTCACTTTATACAGAGGCTCTCGTCTAGGGGCTGCCTGACCTCTCTGGGCCCTGGACCTGTGCACCGTAAATCTTTTCAACAATTCATACATGGGTCCAGGTCACATTAATGAATTAATGTGACAGAAATGTCAATGAATTCACGTACTAATTAATAAGTAATTCTGGGACCATCATTCTTTGCCTGGTATGACCATGAAAAAGGTACTGAATTACATTCTCTGTGGTATTACAAAGGTCTTAAAAAGTGTTAAATTTAACTTGGTGAACACTGCAGACAACCTGTGTATATTCAGAAGAGGTAACGTATCTATGGTAACTTGATTTAATCCATAATAATTTCAATTAGGTAATTAAATCAAACTGAGTCTGTGTTCCAGTTCTTGTTCGTGCTGATTAATGGAGCAGTGAAGTCCAACTCTCGGTCACTCGGCTACTTTGGCATCAAGTCTCAGGACCTCCCACGGGTTGGCATCTATGCTGGTGACTCTGACATGAAGTGGCTCCTTCCTGCGGGAGAGATTTCTACTGAACGAGTACGGGAGTTTTGCCAGTCCTTCCTACGAGGAGAACTGAAGGTGATTTATGATTATGATTTGCCAGATTAGATGTATTTAACCTGGTATAGGTACAACAGCAGGTTAAGATGTGGACTCAGGAGCTATTTTCTTGTAACATGTAGACTGACTTTTAAACAATTTAAAACAAAAACTGTGGCCAAGGATTAAAGGAAGCAGCATAATTTATAGCACAAATGAAACAGGAAAACTCTGACAGAAAGGAAAATCACAACACCAGTAATGGATGACAAGAAGAAAAGTACTTGTCACTGTAAACTAAATGTGCCACACGAAAGACAGAAAACCTCACTGTGTGTACTAATTTGCTCTGTTGCACCACACAGAGCTCCAGCTGGGTGTGACGCATCGTCTGAATGACTTTAGCCACACAGAAACATCAGAGTTAGTGCCAGAACATCACAGGCTCTAAAAAGACTGAATTCATAATACATGATATTAGGTGAATAACTGATGTTTGATCTCCAGTGGTTGGTTTTAGAATTTAGATCTTAAGTAAAACTGTAAAAAATACTCTGTTACAAGTAAAAGTCTGATTAATGTTGTACCTGGTTGCAGTGAAGCTTTGCTTTAACCTGTCTGCGTTATACATGTACTGTTGGGTAAAATCCTCAACACCATTACAGATTTCCTGTATAGCCTAATCTGTAATCTGAAAACTAACAAGTGATTGCAGTGGTCACATAAATGTAGTGGAGTCAAAGTATAAAGCAGCATAAAATAGGACGTATTTTAAAATTATACTCATGTATAGAAACCTGCTTGATGTACTTAAAAGCTCAAATTGAAAGAGTTGTTCGGATGCTCATCGGCACATCTTTGACCTATTTTCAATATTGTTTTCAAGAAAATTACGAAATTGACTAAAGTAAATGGCATAATCATTGGACTGCTGTACTTCTTTAGAATACCACCCTCAGACTTTTCCTTTTCCATTCTCCTTGTGTTTTCATCGCTGCTTCCACACACTTACTGGCTGTCAAAATTAACATCACCAGCCACACAAACAATTCTACACGTTTGATGCTGCAGTTTGTTTAGTTTATTTGTCTCCGGCATCATTTTCTACAGCTTTTTTGCAAGTTTTCAATTTTGGTTAAAAAATTTGGGTTTGTTTTTTCTTTCTCTTCTGCATTAACTTCTAAAATAAATGAATGAATGATTAAAACTATATTTTTCTGAACTTGAATAACCTGAAAGTCTGGACAGAGAGGAATGAAATAGAATAGATTTGAATAGATCCAATTCGAAGGCACAAGTTTAGTTGCTGTGGATTTGGTGAATTCCTAAACATTTCTTTGAGCTTTCCTCTGAGGGAGATTCAGTCCAGTAGTAGCAGCAGCAGTTTCTGTGTCTGTGCAATGCTAAATAGATAAACTTGATGTTTACAAGTCTGCACTGCTTCATATATTCCCTGTGCTATATTCTCTGTTGTGTTTGACTTACAACACCTTTATTTCTCAGGAAGTGAAGCAGGCCGGAGCAGAAGCCAAGACAGAGCTCTAGGACTCATTGAACAAATGTAAATTAATTATTATACATGAAATAAATAACTAAATGGAAAAGGGGTGTCTGATGTAAATTCTTCCTGCTGTGAAAACAGTGACTCAGTATTACACCGTCCTGCATATGTTCACTTTACCATGCAAAGTGAGCACATGCATGTGTGCATGTGTATATCATGTGCACTCACTTATTTACCCGTGTATGTTATGTTTTGTCTGTTTACGCGAGTGTGTGCCCGTCTGTGGTCTGGTTCGCTGACCACAGAACACTGGCCACAAGTCATAGTGATCTGGCGGAGTTTGTTAGTCTGTCCACTAATGTTATTGTCAGAACCACAACACACGGACCTCAGAGAGACTGACAGAGAGCAGACTGGGAAGATCCGAATTGAAGCAGTTCAGACACAGTGGTTAGTGGGACTTTCTCATATGATTCATTCTAGATAGAAAAGCATGTAAATAAAGTGAAATTCTTCATCTGTGCAGCATAAACTAACATAAAAATTCCCAGTGGAGAATGTTGGGGGATCACAGAGGCACCAATAACACACAGTTAAAAAGTAGAGCATCTAATTCAAACTCAAATTAAAGATGTCTGACTTGAGGACATATCAGGCTCTATAAATATGGGATAAAAGAGAGAGTATTCAGTTATAAAAGCTATAAAAGCTCTATAAAACAACAACAGATGGGCTGTAGACATCAAGAGTGCAAAAGTTTGGGGCTGTCCCAAAAATATTCTCCCAAGCAAGATGGGAATTTCAAGGCCCGGACTGGGATTGGTATAATTAGTGGTGTTGTACTGCCAACCGGATGCATCCGGCGGAATTGGGAAAGCCTGGCAGGTGGACCAGATGGAAATATATACTATGTGTTGACTGCCATCTGAATTTGTTTACAGCCACAACTGGGACAGTTGACATATGAGCCAGTGTTACATAAAGGTCTAATGGGGGTCACAGGGTGACGGACATGACAGTGTGTTCTAGTTTTACACTATCAAAGGGCAAATTATAAGTTATGTTATCAATAGTTAGCCCCAGCTTTTGTGTTCGATTTGAAATATTAATGCACCCCGATACCAGTAATTTAATTATAATAAACCACACAAATACACATGAAATCATAATTTAATGACAAATTAAGATTTCATGTGTATTTGTGTGGTTTATTATTATATTTGTATGTTTTGATCATTTTCAATAAACACAGGCTCCTTTGGATTTCACATACTTAAAAACACCTGCTGTAAAATAAAAAATTGCCTGACCTCCTCTGTCTTAAAGCTTAAGTTAAATTATAAAATTTATTCGGTCAGCACTCTATAATCCAAATCTATTTTTTCTAGGTTTGAATGAGTAAACATCAGATAAAACACTGCAGAAAAGAAACTATATGTGATAAAAGATTTACAAATATTGATTAATGTCTGATTTTGGGGTTAAACTGTCCTTTTTTTTTTTTAAAGAAATTAAAAATTAAAGTTAAAGTTAAGAAAAAAAAAATTTAATACTTAAAACAACTAAAAGTTTATAAAAAACTTTATTTTTATTGTTTATAGGAAGACTTTTTAACTTTCCAGATAAGAAAAAAACCCTTAGTATTTCATCTCTGGATGCAGGTATTGAAGCTGATTGTCTATAATGGCAGAAGCATCAACATAACACTGAAACATTCCCTTCAAAAACTGTGACTTACTGTGCCAGTTTAAACAAGTTAAGGACCGGTTATAAAGCGTAAAAGTCTGTTCAAGTTAATTTTCTGATGCTCTTTTTTTCCAGACACTGGTACACAGACACAGTACTGCAGCAGGATGACAACACACTGTCACAGGTTGTCCTGGAAATAATGTGACCACACTGGTTTACAGGACTTCTTTGTGGGTTTGTATTTATTTGCACAAAAAAAACATCACAATATACGACACTGATCTGAAAAAGTCATCTTGTTATAGAAACTACAAAAATACTCATGATAGGTAATATTTTTAGCTACATTGGCACCATATCTTTGTTGTTTCTGCTTGTGACTGTGGTAACACTAATGAAGAAGGTCACAAGCTCAGGAACTTCTGAAACTAAACATAAAACCCTGTGTTCTCCAGATCACAGTCAATCCACTGGAGATGTCACCGTCCTGTTGGGCTAAAATGAACAGCAACTTGGCTCTTACAGTTCCACAGGGGAAATGTCATAAATCTTCATCTATAGCTGGTCTCTATAAGAGTATTCTCTAATAAGTAGGCAAAAGTATACTGTTGGTAATAAGCCAAGTTTATAACTGGTGTTATTCCCAGGTTTTCAAAATACATCAAATTTGTTTTGAATTTCCCATGATGCTGGGTGTTTTGTCTGTTTAAGGTCATCCTGATGCATTTGACAGAAACATTAAATATAGTACATTATGTAGCCCATTAGATTGTATTAAATTGTATTAACGATATTAAAGATTGTACTAAATGGCTCCTTCTTCTACTGTAAGTGAGTGAGTCCTTCATGAGATCTGAATCTGTTAAAACAGTAAATTTTCTTCTCCCTGGTATCGGTCTGCGTGACATACAGTACATTACATGCAGTATTTGCACAGCAGAAATATTATTATTATTATTATTTTCACATCTCATGCAAAGTCACATTTACGTCCCACCTTCAGCACCTTTACACCGCTCCATATGTCCAAATATGAAGTATCATGTTTCTAAGTTTGAATTGTACTTTTATGTAAGCACAACATGAAAGACCGGAAATGCTGTGTCACGCACAGTTAGGTAATGGCTTAAAAAAAATGTTCAATGCATGTCTGCAACTGGTCATTTAAAGGTTGTTTATTGCAATTATATATTGCATGTGTATCATGCAAGAGAAGAAAAGCTGGCGGGTCAAAAGAAGGACATTCACAGTGAATTTCTAACAACATTACAATAAAAATGGCTCAAGTTATCCACCATATAGGCTCTGTGTTGTTATTTGTATTACACCTGATATTGCCCGTTGAATATTATACCCACTGTTATCAATGTTTAATGTACCAGATCTGTTATTTATGTTGGAGTTCACTGCTTGATGGTAGGTTTTGCTATATTCAAGGTTTGAGTCCAGATGTGTTTGAGTCCTTTTCCATCAGTTCTGTTAAGGCCCAGAGTTGTCTCATGATGTGTCAACAACTCAACTCAAGGTCATTTAACATGTCTGTGTCTGTGAGAGTTCCCTGTGTGGATTCCTGTAGATGTTCCCAAAATGATGAGAAGGAAGAGAAAAAAATCTGTGATTAAAAATGTTTTTGTTGACTTGCAGCATTCGTAAATTGGAGAAGCTCCTGAGCCAGAATTCATAAAATGACAAAATGTGCTTCCACATTATTACAGAAAAAAACTTCCATCCCCCAATACACACAAGTGAACGCAATTAATAAAAAAAATCACTCAACTGATTTATAAATTAACAAGTCATGTTAAAATTTGAGTTCAATGTTTTCCAGACAAAAGAATGTTTAAACCCAAACATCCATAAAAATGTGAGCACTACTTTGGTCTAGATGAAGTGATTTCAATGCCAAGACGAAACAACAAAAAACCAAATGATCCAAAGCAGAAATGCCCTAGATTCTGTGTTTCCTGCCTACCCATAGACCTTGTGGCAATTGTTTTCTCCAACTGTGTCCCCCATGCACTACAATGCCTCCACAAAAATGGACACTAGACCAGACATTGAAATTACACGGCACTCAGTCCAAGACAAATCCCTGACACTAGGAATAACACTAGACCTTAAGAAACACGAAGGACACCAAGGTCACTCTGAAGCGGCACTGCATTTCTCACTACATGATAAATAGAGCTGTTTGGGGGCCCTCTGAGACATATATATACATGAAGTGATATGTGTGCATAAATGGTTAGTATTTAAGTTGCAATATGGTTGAGATCTCAAGTACAAATAACATTTTTTATCAAAAAACCGCAGCTGAAGCCACATTTGAATCATATCACTCAAAAAGACAGCTGCATCCAAACCCGCATGCATAATGCTGTGCATCCAACCCATGGGGGTTTCCTATACTTAGCTTTATATATGCTGAAATACATCAAGCAAGGCTGTGTGTTGGGCCACTGGTTGTTGTTGGTAAACCGTGGCCGTGCCTAGATCTGGCCGGGACCTGGACCGAGATGGATCTGTAAATAGTGACTGACTGTGGTTCTGGTGGGACTCTGCAACACTCTAATTAAGCTCTGTCGCATAATGAGGCTCACTGCTGTTCCGTGTCACTCGATTAGTAGCTTGTGGTTGGCTCAGGCTATAGTTTGGGGTTTGTGGGGGTGGGAGATCGCATCTGGGGCAAGGAGCACAGGAACATAACAGCGATGGCAGAACTAGCAACCTTGATGTTAAAGAGGTAACCCTGCAATGGGTCTCCCTGATTAAAAACCAATCACATTTTGAGGGTATTTTATAGAAATCAGTAACACCACTGGTTTAGACTTTCAGGGGTTTGTTGTATTATTTATACTCCAGTGATGAGGGGTGAGGATTCAAAGGAATTTGAAAGGCGCATGTACAGGATTGGTATACAAGAAAAGAAAAAGATTGGTTTGACCGCTGTTTGATTGACAGAAATATTGTTCAGTTGACCCAACAGCCAGAGAGAGAAACTATTTTAAAGTGTCAGTGCAATAATTTAATTTGACATTTAGCTAAAGGTCATATAAGTTCTCCAATATTTAATGTAAATTATTCCTGATGAGTCTTTTCTGTGTATATGAGAGTGCATTTTACTCTCCTCATGTTACCCTGTTTGCCCTTTGACTAGCTTTAATGTCAAATGAAGGTTTACATACATACAGGCTTACATACAGTATCATGCACTGTAAATAAAGATGAATGCCAAGAATATTTGCGGCTGTGCAAGTTTCTGTGCGGGTGAATGAGTTTTTGGACTCAGTGCCAGGGGCTGCGTGGGTGTTTATAGGAGCTTTCATGACAAGTGGAAGCGGAAACGTTGACATCTGACTCCCCAGCCAATCAGAAAGTTATCCCATGGTGTGGGTCTGGCCTGACACAGGAGGTGGACTACAGTATATATTGACCTCGAATTTGGGGAAGAAACAGAGCAAACCATCGAAGGAAAGCAAAGAAGAGCAAGCAATCAAGAAAACAACTTGTATACAGCAAGAAACTAACTACAAAGCATCATGAAGACTCTGACTCTCCTCTCCATCTGCGCCCTTCTGTCAGTGTGCTGGTCAATGGGAGGTAAGGACAAACTCATCTCAACATTGCTGGGCTTACCAAGAGTATGTTTTTTTTAATAAATGTTATTTTCTGTGATCATCAGCTGTGGAACCAGAGGTTGTTGTGGACCCTGCTGTTGACACATCTGCTGAAGCCGCACCTGATGACCCTGAAGCCGCAGACCCCGCAGCCGCAGACCCCGCAGCTGCAGACTCTGATTCATCCTCTTCCTCCTCTTCTGAGTCCGATTCAGCCTCATCCTCCGCATCAGACTCCAACTCTTCCTCAGACTCTTCAGCATCTGATTCTAACTCAAGCTCCGACTCATCAGCCTCCGATTCGTCCTCCTCCTCCTCATCTGAGTCCTCTGAATCCTCTTCCTCCGAGTCCTCCTCCTCTGAGTCCAATTCTTCTGCCTCCGACTCCTCAGCATCCGACTCCACTGCCTCTGATTCTTCCTCCTCTTCTTCTTCTTCATCCTCCTCTTCTTCATCAGAGTCAGCCAGCACTGAGGGTATGTAAATGTTTTAAAGAGAAAATCTTCACATGGTTTTAAAATTAATTAAAGTTTCCATATGACTGTAAAACAACAAAACTCAAGAAAGTCTGAGTTTTATGATTTGTGATTTGTCCTTTCAGCTGCTCCAGTGGTTATGAAGAGAGACCTGGCTGCTGTTCTCCTGAGGAGAAGAAGAGCTGCCCCAGCAGGAGACCTCACCCCTCTGCAGCTGGAGAGGTACAGTTATTAACTTTAACTGGACAAACACTAGGAAAAAGTGTGCAGTGCAATAAACTGTTTACAAATGGTTAGCTTGACTTTTGCTGCAATTCTTGTAAAAAATAAACACAAAACTCAGAACTGAAATATTGAATCTAGTGTAAAGCAACTTGTCTGAGCTGAATTTTTTCTCTCCTCTGCCATCCAGCCTGAAAGAGGTGTGTGAAGTGAACGTCGCCTGTGACGAGATGGCGGACACTGCAGGCATTGTTGCTGCATATACCGCCTACTATGGTCCTGTGCCCTTCTAAGTTAAAGACTTTTCTTCCATCCACATGTGAACTCTTTTCTTTTGTCCTTTTTTGTAATAGAACAGTGCAATAACTCCCCTAAATCTATACAAGGAGCAGGCAATCACAAAAAAAGAAAAAGGGGTTTGGCCTATGTTATGATGCTAGATGAAGATTTTTATTTTAGGCACAAATCCTTGCACAAGTGACCAGCTTTAGTGGTCCTGTATGAAGTGGTCCTCTTCCACAGAGAGGCACATGGAAACACAAGCCTGTGAAGAATGCAGTAGCCCAGACAAATTTAAATTATTCTTCTTGTCTATGGTATAATACAATGAATGGTGCTACAAGTGCAAATGTATTTTTTGTTAATGTATTAATGTTTTTATTTTGTGCTTTAGTCTTAGCCGTAGTAGTTCTAGTGAGTAGTAGATGTAGTAATGAGATCTTAGAGGTACTTTAGTTTTAGGAGTAATGTATTGATAGTGGTAGTGGTAGTGGTAGTGTACAGTGTGTGTAAAATGCACATCAGTTATCTGTAATGACTGTAACCACAAATTGCCTCTGGGTTTGAAAAATAATAAATTATTTTGTTTTGTCCAATTGTTGTATTGTCTCCAATATGTTCTGGTGGTAGCCCTTTGTACTTTTTAGCAAATATCCAGCACATGTAGAGAAACATTATCATTCATTTGGTTGTATTGGTTGGTTTGCTACTGCTCACTCTCTTTTAGGCTCTTTAGCTGCTTAATGCCTCACTGCAGTTACAGAGTTCACAATGTAGCAGCAGTTGGTTAATCAAAGCTTTTCCATATTAAACAGCTCCTGCTGCCAGTGGACGTGGTCATGTGATCTATTGATATTATAAAAGTATAGGTTATTGCTGCTCTAATGGCGGCTGAGACATATTCTAAATTGTAGTACATTATCCTCAATATAGGCAACAGGCACTATACAAATGGCACCATCATCAGTCTCTTCCTGTCTTTCATGCAGTGATATGTTGTGCTCAAATGGCTCTGACTCTTTGCTGTTCTCATATTTGCCACTAGAAGACAGCATTCAGTCAAACCAGAAGTCAGCACTTAAATCTGTACTCAAGGGTGTAGGTTTGGTCTCAAAATTGATAGGGATGCAATAACCCTGCCACCCCTCCAAAACAAAGAGATTGACTTTTTAATGCTGTCAACCAAATGGTTTATTAACATATAAGATCTGAATTTACATTCTGAAATACCAATATGCAAATGTAATATGTGTACATGTGTTGAATTTCCATATATGAAATGTATGTAGGCCTACATATGAAGTAAAATCATATACACTGTTGATCATAAAGTTGGAATAAAATATTTTTTACCTCTTTCCATGAAATGATTGTGACAATGTGATTTATTTCATTTCACCTGGGTAATTGGGACACATAATGTAATCATTGCACCTGGTCAAAAGTGATTACTGATGCATTTAAATGGGAATAAACAGAGGTTTATGTCTGAAAAGAAAATTATTCCAACTTTATGGGCAACAGTGTATGTACTGTATATAGAGTATAGCCTATATAAAAAATCACATGTGAAACCTGTTAGAAATTGGAACAATATCATATATTGACATATATGTCTAACTAATACAAACATATATTTTAGTAAGTCTGTTTATATTATAGGGTTGTATTATATACATTATCATAGACAATACATATCCATCCCAAAACCTGTAAGTATGGGTTCATTATGTATGTAAATATAAATGTAAGACATGTGTTGTTAAATTTAATTAGAAATTATAAAGAAAATCATAAACAAACATATAGAATTTTAAGAAGCATGTTGCTTTAATGAAGTTGCATTTTACTATGAGTATTTCATTTATGTAATTAAGTGATGTCTTCAGGTCATAAAAACATTATGATATGGCAAGGAATACAACTACACATTATATAAAGGCAAAAAAATGTCAAAAACGCCATAGTTTAGTATGGCATAAATATTTGAAAAATGTCATAGTACAGCATGGCATAAAATGTCAAAAAAAACATCATAGTATATTAAGGCATAAAAGGTCAGAAAAATGTCATAGTATGGCAAGGAATACAACGACATAGTATAGTAAGGCATAAAAATACAAAAAAAAGGTCATCGTATAGTATGGCATAAAATTGTCATAGCATAGTAAGGCATAAAACGTCAAAAAACATCATACTATATTATGGCATAAAAGGTCATAAAAACATTATAATATGGTAAGGAATACAACTACATAGTATATAAAGGCATAAAAATGTCAAAAATGCCATAGTTTAGTATGGCATAAATATTTGAAAAATGTCATAGTACAGCATGGCATAAAATGTCCAAAAAACATTATATTATATTAAGGCATAAAAGGTCATAAAAACATTATGATATGGCAAGGAATACAACTACACATTATATAAAGGCATAAAAATGTCAAAAATGCCATAGTTTAGTATGGCATAAATATTTGAAAAATGTCATAGTACAGCATGGCATAAAATGTCAAAAAAAACATCATAGTATATTAAGGCATAAAAGGTCATAAAAACATCATAATATGTTAAGACATGACACGACATAGTATAGTAAGGCATAAAAATGCAAAAAAAAACGTCATAGTATAGTATGGCATAAAAGTGTCAAAAAATGTCATAGTATAGTATGGCATAAAACGTCAAAAAAACATCATAGTATATTAAGGCATTAAAGGTCATAAAAACATCATAATATGGCAATGAATACAACGACATAGTATATAACGGCATAAAAATGCAAAAAAACGTCATAGTAAAGTATGGCATAAAACGTCAAAAAAACATCATAGTATATTAAGGCATAAAAGGTCTCAAAATCCTCATAGTATGGTAAGACATAAGACAACATAGTATAGTAAGGCATAAAAATGCCAAAAAATGAATTAGTTTAGTATGGCATAAAAATGTCAAAAAATGTCATAGTATAGTATGGCATAAAACGTCAAAAAAACATCATAGTATATTAAGGCATTAAAGGTCATAAAAACATCATAATATGGCAATGAATACAACGACATAGTATATAACGGCATAAAAATGCAAAAAAACGTCATAGTAAAGTATGGCATAAAACGTCAAAAAAACATCATAGTATATTAAGGCATAAAAGGTCTCAAAATCCTCATAGTATGGTAAGACATAAGACAACATAGTATAGTAAGGCATAAAAATGCCAAAAAATGAATTAGTTTAGTATGGCATAAAAATGTCAAAAAACGTCATAGTATAGTATGGCATAAAACGTCAAAAAAACATCATAGTATATTAAGGCATAAAAGGTCATAAAAACATCATAATATGGCAATTAATACAACGACATAGTATATAACGGCATAAAAATGCAAAAAAAACGTCATAGTATAGTATGGCATAAAAATGTCAAAAAACATCATAGTATAGTATTACATAAAATTGTCAAAAAACGTCATAGTTTAGTATGGCATAAAAATGCCAAAAAATGTCATAGTATAGTATGGCATAAAACGTCAAAAAAACATCATAGTATATTAAGGCATAAAAGGTCATAAAAACATCATAATATGACAATGAATACAACGATATAGTATATAACGGCATAAAAATGCCAAAAAATGTCATAGTATATTATGGCATAAAAGGTCATAAAAACGTCATAGTATGGTAAGACATAAGACAACATAGTATATTAAGGCATACAATTGCTAAGAAATGTCATAGTTTAGTATGGCATAAAAATGCCAATAAACCTAATAGTATAGTATGGCATAAAAATACCTCCTTTATTCCTTTCTTTATAAAGTGCATGGAAACTCTTTATTCGACCTCAGTTTGAAGTTATACTGTGTTGGGACTGTAGCCTGATCTTTTGCAAAGATGGTATTAAAAGACACAAAGAAAACTTGATCATTTTGTCAACTTTTTATTTTCATATTTCCACACAACCATCACATTCATTCCATCACAACAGGAAGACATAAATCAGGATTAAATCATCATAGTATAGTAAGGCATAAAATGACATAGTATAGTAAGGCGTAAAACGTCAAAAAAGCATCATAGTATATTAAGGCATAAAAGGTCAGAAAAATGTCATAGTATGGCAAGGAATACAACGACATAGTATAGTAAGGCATAAAAATACAAAAAAAAGGTCATCATATAGTATGGCATAAAATTGTCATAGCATAGTAAGGCATAAAACGTCAAAAAACATCATACTATATTATGGCATAAAAGGTCATAAAAACATTATAATATGGCAAGGAATACAACTACACATTTTATAAAGGCATAAAAATGTCAAAAATGCCATAGTTTAGTATGGCATAAATATTTGAAAAATGTCATATACAGCATGGCATAAAATGTCCAAAAAACATTATAGTATATTAAGGCATAAAAGGTCATAAAAACATTATGATATGGCAAGGAATACAACTACACATTATATAAAGGCATAAAAATGTCAAAAATGCCATAGTTTAGTATGGCATAAATATTTGAAAAACGTCATAGTCGTCATGGCATAAAATGTCAAAAAAAAACATCATAGTATATTAAGGCATAAAAGGTCATGAAAACATCATAATACGGTAAGACATGAGACGACATAGTATAGTAATGCATAAAAATGCAAAAAAAACGTCATAGTATAGTATGGCATAAAACGTCAAAAAAACATCATAGTATATTAAGGCATAAAAGGTCTCAAAATCCTCATAATATGGCAATGAATACAACGACATAGTATATAACGGCATAAAAATGCAAAAAAACGTCATAGTATAGTATGGCATAAAAGTGTCAAAACGTCATAGTATAGTATGGCATAAAATGTCAAAAAAACATCATTGTATATTAAGGCATAAAACGTCAAAAAAACATCATAGTATATTAAGGCATTAAAGGTCATAAAAACATCATAATACGGTAAGACATGAGACGACATAGTATAGTAAGGCATAAAAATGCAAAAAAAACGTCATAGTATAGTATGGCATAAAAGTGTCAAAAAACGTCATAGTATAGTATGGCATAAAATGTCCAAAAGATATGATAGTATATTAAGGCATAAAAGGTCATAAAAATATTATAATATGGCAAGGAATACAATGACATAGTATATAATGGCATAAAAATGCAAAAAACTGTCATAGTTTAGTATGGCATAAAAATTTGAAAAATGTCATAGTATAGTATGGCATAAAACGTCAAAAAAACATCATAGTATATTAAGGCATAAAAGGTCTCAAACTCCTCATAATATTGCAATGAATACAACGACATAGTATATAACGGCATAAAAATGCCAAAAAAACGTCATAGTATAGTATGGCATAAATATTTGAAAAATGTCATAGTCGTCATGGCATAAAATGTCAAAAAAAAACATCATAGTATATTAAGGCATAAAAGGTCATAAAAACATCATAATATGGCAATGAATACAACGACATAGTATATAACGGCATAAAAATGCAAAAAAACGTCATAGTATAGTATGGCATAAAATTGTCAAAAAACATCATAGTATAGTATTACATAAAATTGTCAAAAAACGTCATAGTTTAGTATGGCATAAAAATGCCAAAAAATGTCATAGTATAGTATGGCATAAAACGTCAAAAAAACATCATAGTATAGTAAGGCATAAAAGGTCATAAAAACATCATAATATGGCAATGAATACAACGATATAGTATATAACGGCATAAAAATGCCAAAAAATGTCATAGTATATTATGGCATAAAAGGTCATAAAAACGTCATAGTATGGTAAGACATAAGACGACATAGTATATTAAGGCATACAATTGCTAAGAAATGTCATAGTTTAGTATGGCATAAAAATGCCAATAAACCTAATAGTATAGTATGGCATAAAAATACCTCCTTTATTCCTTTCTTTATAAAGTGCATGGAAACTCTTTATTCGACCTCAGTTTGAAGTTATACTGTGTTGGGACTGTAGCCTGATCTTTTTCAAAGATGGTATTAAAAGACACAAAGACAACTTGATCATTTTGTCAACTTTTTATTTTCATATTTCCATCACAACAGGAAGACATAAATCATGATTAAATCATCATAGTATAGTAAGGCATAAAATGACATAGTAGAGTAAGGCATAAAAATGTCAAAAAATGTCATAGTTTAGTATGGCATAAAAATATTATAAAACGTCATAGTTTAGTAAGGCATAAAACATCAAAAAACATCATACTATATTATGGCATAAAAGGTCATAAAAACATTATAATATGGCAAGGAATACAACTACACATTATAAGAAGGCATAAAAATGTCAAAAATGCCATAGCTTAGTATGGCATAAATATTTGTAAAATGTCATAGTACAGCATGGCATAAAATGTCCAAAAAACATCATAGTATATTAAGGCATAAAAGGTCATAAAAACATCATAATATGGTAAGACATGAGACGACATAGTATAGTAAGGCATAAAAATGCAAAAAAAACGTCATAGTATAGTATGGCATAAAAATGTCAAAAAATGTCATAGTATAGTATGGCATAAAACATCAAAAAAACATCATAGTATATTAAGGCATTAAAGGTCATAAAAACATCATAATATGGCAATGAATACAACGACATAGTATATAACGGCATAAAAATGCAAAAAAACGTCATAGTATATTATGGCATAAAATGTCATAAAAATTATGATAGTATATTAAGGCATAAAAGGTCATAAAAACATTATAATATGGCAAGGAATACAACGACATAGTATATAACTGCATAAAAATGCAAAACACTGTCATAGTTTAGTATGGCATAAAAATTTGAAAAATGTCATAGTATAGTATGGCATAAAACGTCAAAAAAACATCATAGAATATTAAGGTATAAAAGGTCTCAAAATCCTCATAGTATGGTAAGACATGAGATGACATAGTATAGTAAGGCATAAAAATGCAAAAAAACGTCATAGTATAGTATTGTATAAAAATGTCAAAAAACCTCATAGTATAGTATGGCCTAAAATGTCAAAAAAAACATCATAGTATATTAAGGCATAAAACGTCATAAAAACATCATAGTATGGTAAGACATAAGACAACATAGTATAGTAAGGCATAAAAATGCCAAAAAATGACATAGTTTAGTATGGCATAAAAATGTCAAAAAAACGTCATACTATAGTATGGCATAAAACGTCAAAAAAACATCAAAGTATATTAAGGCATAAAAGGTAATAAAAACATCATAATATGGCAATGAATACAACGACATAGTATATAACGGCATAAAAATGCAAAAAAACGTCATAGTATAGTATGGCATAAAAGTGTCAAAAAACGTCATAGTATATTAAGGCATAAAAGGTCATAAAAACATCATAATATGGCAAGGAATACAACGACATAGTATATAACTGCATAAAAATGCAAAAAACTGTCATAGTTTAGTATGGCATAAAAATTTGAAAAATGTCATAGTATAGTATGGCATAAAACGTCAAAAAAACATCATAGTATATTAAGGCATAAAAGGTTTCAAAATCCTCATAGTATGGTAAGACATGAGACGACATAGTATAGTAAGGCATAAAAATGCAAAAAACGTCATAGTATAGTATTGTATAAAAATGTCTAAAAACGTCATAGTATAGTAAGGCATAAAAATGCCAAAAAATGAATTAGTTTAGTATGGCATAAAAATGTCAAAAAACGTCATAGTATAGTATGGCATAAAATGTCAAAAAAACATCATAGTATAGTAAGGCATAAAAGGTCATTAAACATCATAATATGGCAATGAATACAACGATATAGTATATAACGGCATAAAAATGCCAAAAAATGTCATAGTATAGTATGGCATAAAAATGTCAAAAAACATCATAGTATAATATTACATAAAATTGTAAAAAAACGTCATAGTTTAGTATGGCATAAAAATGCCAAAAAATGTCATAGTATAGTATGGCATAAAACGTCAAAAAAACATCATAGTATATTAAGGCATAAAAGGTCATAAAAACATCATAATATGGCAATGAATACAACGATATAGTATATAACGGCATAAAAATGCCAAAAAATGTCATAGTATATTATGGCATAAAAGGTCATAAAAACGTCATAGTATAGTATGGCATAAAAATACCTCCTTTATTCCTTTCTTTATAAAGTGCATGGAAACTCTTTATTCGACCTCAGTTTGAAGTTATACTGTGTTGGGACTGTAGCCTGATCTTTTGCAAAGATGGTATTAAAAGACACAAAGACAACTTGATCATTTTGTCAACTTTTTATTTTCATATTTCCATCACAACAGGAAGACATAAATCATGATTAAATCATCATAGTATAGTAAGGCATAAAATGACATAGTAGAATAAGGCATAAAAATGTCAAAAAATGTCATAGTTTAGTATGGCATAAAAATGTTATAAAACGTCATAGTTTAGTATGGCATAAAACGTCAAAACAACATAATAGTATATTAAGGCATAAAAGGTCAGAAAAATGTCATAGTATGGCAAGGAATACAACGACATAGCATAGTAAGGCATAAAACGTCAAAAAACATCATACTATATTATGGCATAAAAGGTCATAAAAACATTATAATATGGCAAGGAATACAACAAAATAGTATATAAAGGCATAAAAATGCCAAAAAATGTCATAGTACAGTATGGCATAAAACGTCAAAAAAACATCAAAGTATATTAAGGCATAAAAGGTCATAAAAACATCATAATATGGCAATGAATACAACGACATAGTATATAACGGCATAAAAATGCAAAAAAACGTCATAGTATAGTATGGCATAAAAGTGTCAAAAAACGTCATAGTATAGTATGGCATAAAATGTCAAAAAACATCATAGTATATTAAGGCATAAAAGGTCATAAAAACATCATAATATGGCAAGGAATACAACGACATAGTATATAACGGCATAAAAATGCAAAAAACTGTCATAGTTTAGTATGGCATAAAAATTTGAAAAATGTCATAGTATAGTATGGCATAAAACGTCAAAAAAACATCATAGTATATTAAGGCATAAAAGGTTTCAAAATCCTCATAGTATGGTAAGACATGAGACGACATAGTATAGTAAGGCATAAAAATGCAAAAAAACGTCATAGTATAGTATTGTATAAAAATGCAAAAAAACGTCATAGTATAGTATTGTATAAAAATGTAAAAAAACGTCATAGTTTAGTATGGCATAAAAATGCCAAAAAATGTCATAGTATAGTATGGCATAAAACGTCAAAAAAACATCATAGTATAGTAAGGCATAAAAGGTCATTAAACATCATAATATGGCAATGAATACAACGATATAGTATATAACGGCATAAAAATGCCAAAAAATGTCATAGTATAGTATGGCATAAAAATGTCAAAAAACATCATAGTATAGTATTACATAAAATTATCAAAAAACGTCATAGTTTAGTATGGCATAAAAATGCCAAAAAATGTCATAGTATAGTATGGCATAAAACGTCAAAAAAACATCATAGTATATTAAGGCATAAAAGGTCATAAAAACATCATAATATGGCAATGAATACAACAACATAGTATATAACGGCATAAAAATGCCAAAAAATGTCATAGTATATTATGGCATAAAAGGTCATAAAAACGTCATAGTATAGTATGGCATAAAAATACCTCCTTTATTCCTTTCTTTATAAAGTGCATGGAAACTCTTTATTCGACCTCAGTTTGAAGTTATACTGTGTTGGGACTGTAGCCTGATCTTTTGCAAAGATGGTATTAAAAGACACAAAGACAACTTGATCATTTTGTCAACTTTTTATTTTCATATTTCCATCACAACAGGAAGACATAAATCATGATTAAATCATCATAGTATAGTAAGGCATAAAATGACATAGTAGAGTAAGGCATAAAAATGTCAAAAAATGTCATAGTTTAGTATGGCATAAAAATGTTATAAAACGTCATAGTTTAGTATGGCATAAAACGTCAAAACAACATAATAGTATATTAAGGCATAAAAGGTCAGAAAAATGTCATAGTATGGCAAGGAATACAACGACATAGTATATAAAGGCATAAAAATGCCAAAAAATGTCATAGTATAGTATGGCATAAAACGTCCAAAAAACATGATAGTATATTATGGCATAAAAGGTCATAAAAACGTCATAGTATGGTAAGACATCAGACGACATAGTATAGTAAGTCATACAATTGCCAAGAAATGTCATGGTTTAGTATGGCATAAAGGTGCAAAAAAAGGTCATAGTATAGTATGGCATAAAATTGTCATAGCATAGTAAGGCATAAAACATCAAAAAAACATCACAGTATATTAAGTCATAAAAGGTCATTAAAACATTATAATATGGCAAGGAATACAACGACATCATATATAACGGCATAAAAATGCAAAAAAATTTCATAGTTTAGTATGGCATAAAAGTGCCAAAAAACATCATAGTATAGTATGGCATAAAATGTCCAAAAAATATGATTGTATATTAAGGCATAAAAGGTCATAAAAACATCATAATATGGCAAGCACTGCAACGACATAGTATATAAAGGCATAAAAATGCAAAAAAAGGTCATAGTATAGTATGGCATAAAACGTAAAAAAAACATCATAGTATATTAAGGCATAAAAGGTCATAAAAACATCATAATATGGCAAGCACTGCAACGACATAGTATATAACGTCATAAAAATGCATTAAAAGTTCATAGTATAGTATGGCATAAAACTGTCGTAAAACTGTAATAGTATTGCAAAGAATACAATGACACAGTACAGAAAGGCATAAAAATGCAATAAAAGTCACAATTTAGTACGGCATAAAAATTTGTAAAATGTCATAGTATAGTATGGCATAAAACGTCAAAAAAACATCATATTGTATTAAGGTATAAAAGGTGTTAAAAACCTCATAGTATGGTAAGACATAAGACGACATCGTATAGTAAGGCACCAAAATCTTAAAAAACGTCATAGTATAGAATGGCATAAAACATAAAAAAAAACATCATAGTATATTAAGGCATAAAAGGTCATAAAAATGTCATAGTATGGCAAGGAATACAACGACATAGTATATAAAGGTATAAAAAATGCCAAGAAACATCATAGTATAGTATGGCATAAAATGTTAAAAAAAACATCATAGTATAGAAAGGCATAAAAGGTCTTGAAAACCTCATAGTATGGTAACACATAAGACGTCACAGTATAGGAAGGCATAAAAATGCCACTAAAAGTCTTAATATAGTATGGCATAAAATGTCAAACAAACATCGTAGTATATGAAGGTATAAAAGGTGTTAAAAACGTCATAGTATGGTAAGACATAAGACGACATAGTGTAAATTTTAAAAAACATCACAGAATGGTATGGCATAAACGGTCTTAAAAACCTCATAGTATGGCCAGGAATATAACGACATAGTATAGTAAGGCATAAAAGTACTTAAAAACCTCATAGTATGGCAAAGAATATAACATCATCGTATAGTATGGCATAAAAACGTCAAAAAAACATCATAGCATATTAAGGCAAAAAAGGTCATAAAAACCTCATAATATGGCAAGGAATACAACGTCATAGTATATAAAGGCATAGAAATGTCAAAAAACATCATAGTATATTATGGCATAAAAGGTTTTAAAAACGTCAAAGTATGGTAAGACATAAGACGACATAGTATAGAAAGGTATAAAATGCAAAAAAAGTCATAGTATAGTATGGCATAAAAATTTGAAAAATGTCATAGTATAGTATGGTATAAAACGTCAAAAAAACATCATAGTGTATTAAGGTATAAAAGGTGTTAAAAACCTCATAGTATGGTAAGACATAAGACGACATAGTATAGTAAGGCACCAAAATGTTAAAAAAAATGTCATAGTATAGAATGGCATAAAACGTAAAAAAAAACATCATAGTATATTAAGGCATAAAAGGTCATAAAAATGTCATAGTATGGCAAGGAATACAATGACATAGTATATAAAGGCATAAAAGTGCCAATAAAAGTCATAGTTTAGCATGGCATAAAAATTTGAAAAATGTCATAGTGTAGTGTGGCATAAAACGTCAAAAAAACATCATAGTAAATTAAGGCATAAAAGGTCATAAAAATATCATAGTATGGCAAGGAATACAACGACACAGTCTAGTAAGGCATAAAAATGCCAATAAACGTCATAGTATAGTGTGGCATTAAAACGTCAAAAAAACATCATAGTACATTAAGGCATAAAAGGTCATAAAAATATCATAGTATGGCAATGAATACAACAACATAGTATAGTAAGGCATAAAAATGGCAAAAACTGTCATAGTATAGTGTGGCATAAAAATGCCAAAAAACATCATGGTATACTAAGTCATAAAAATGTCAAGAAACGTCATAGTATAGTATGTCATAAAATTCTCAAATCATCGTAAGGCATGAAAATGGCAGTTACAGTTGCCAATCAAGGTATTGTGCATGTCATTGGACATGAGAAACCACACAGTCACAGGGATATCATGCAAACTCCACAAAGAAAGGGCCAAGGCTGGGATTTGAACTCACAACCTTCTCATTATGAAACATTAGTGCTAACCATTGTACTGTTGTGTGTGTCTTTATATCATCATAAAACATGAGAACATCAAAGTATCGTCAGAAATGAAAGCGCTGCAGTGTTTTAAGGAATAAAAATGTTGAAAAAAGTCATAGTATAGTATGGCATAAAATTCTCAAAAAACATGATAGTATAGTATGCCATAAAATTGTCATAAAACGTCATAGTTTGGTAAGGCATAAAAATGTCCAGAAAGAGTCATAGTCTATCATAGTATGTCATAAAACGTCACATTATACTAATACATTGGTTTCGCCATTTAACGTAATGCGCATATTTTTGGATTGTGGGATGAAACCAGAGTACCTGGACAAAACTGAGGCAGGTATATGGAGAACATGCAACGCCATACAGTATGTCTCCATGCCCGGGACTTGAACCCACAGCTCTAACCATTGCGTCACCATGCTGCCATTCAAAGAGTCATAGTATACTAAGACATAGAAACATCATAGTATACTAAGGTATAAAAAGTCCTTTTATATTAAGGCATAAAAATGTCATAGTATAGGAAGGCATGAAAATGTAAAAAAAAAAAACCATCATAATATAGTATGGTATAAAAATGTCATAGTATACAAAGGCATAAAATTGTCCAAAAACATCAAAGTATAGTTTGGCATAAAAATATCAAAAAACTTTATTGTATAGTTTGGCATAAAAATATCAAAAAACTTTATTGTATAGTTTGGCATAAAAATGTCATAGTATTGTAAGGCATAAAAATGTCAAAAAACATCATCGTATACTATGTCATAAAAATGTCAAAAAATGTCAAAAAATGTCATCGTATAGTGTGTGTGCGTGTGTGTGTGTGCGTGCGTGTGTGCTTGTGTGTGTGCCCTCTGCTCAATCACTGTGAGTGACAACGTCACAGCTGAAAACACACCCTGTCACGTGCTGAGTTTCTGTGCAGCTTGTCGATGGGATGGGTGCACTGTGCCACTGTTTCATCATTAACAAAGGGAGCAGAAAAGACTATCCCTGCTTAGCCTAGTCATAACAGAAACTAGTTCTAATGTAGATCGTAGTCGTTACTAAATTGAATTCACATGAAAAAAGAAGATGTCCAAGATGGCAGATTGTGGTTTTCTCTGCCTTTATAAGAAGCTCATTTTAAAACAATGGTGAAAACCAGAATCTTTACAGACATGGGAAGAATTTTTGAAATATCATTTGGCCATAGAAAAGATAATGTCCGAAGATAAAAAAAATAAAACGAAGCTGTGAGCAGAGCTGGGAAGGGGGTCGGTCGTGGGATGGGGAACACAGGACAGAGAACTGGTGTTAAGTGTGTGTGTGTGTGTGTGTGTGTGTGTGTGTGTGTGTGTGTGTGTGTGTGTGTGCGTGTATTTATGTTTGTAGAAGGTAGGGGTGGGGATGAGAGGTGTGTGTGTGCGTGTAAGATGAAAAACTGTGGTACTACTTAAAAATGTGAATGTACATGTCTCGTGTCTTGCATCTTGTGTTTTATTATTTGTGTATGTGAATAGACCTACTGTATGTTTCATGTTTATCTGACTCCATTCTAAGAAATGGCCGTACTATCTTATCAAGGTATTTGTATTTATCTTGGTTATAAAGAGATTGTAAGCAAAACCTCATGGTTGAGGGCAAGGAATCAAAAGTAAAGAGAGTGATACAAAAAAGAGATGAGTCGTTACAAAATATTTACAGCTGTCAGGTGTAACTGGTGTCTAGCCAATTGAATTAACTGTGACGCTAATGTGAACTTGCACAAAAATGGTCACATGCTGTGAAGTAATCATATATGGGAAGATTTCAAATTACATTTCACAAAAGTAATATAACATCAATTACAAAACATTTCACCAGTAATGTCAAAATAATATCAGCAAGGTTAGCATAAAATTTGATATATTATAGATCTATCTCCCACTGATTTAAAAAGTTATTACATACATATTTCTCAATTTTTTTCACATAAAAATAAAACAGTATATATTTAACAAAGGAGCATTTTCAGAGGATTAACAGATAAGTTTAATGTATTTTCTGCCCCCCTGACACTAAAATATTTGGAGGAACAGCTTGTGATGATCTGATTGGATAGCACTAAGCAATCAATTTACCAATGTGTGTGTGTGTGTGTGTGTGTGTGTGTGTGTGTGTGTGTGTGTGTGTGTGTGTGTGTGTGCGCGCAAGACATTTCCTACAGAGTGAGTGAATGACAGTTAACCATGGGAAAAGTATCTCGTGGTTGTTGTGTGGTGTGCTTCAGCACAGTTTTGCACCCTCGATATTGACATATTGATAATCTATCTCATGTTCTTTGCACATGGCTCACTGACATGTGACAGTATAGTGGTTAGCACAACAGTGGAAGTTTCATGGACATTGTCTGAGTTTTCCCAGAAAAATGAAAAACTCATAAAAAAAAAAAAATCTACCTGATCTCTGAAAGATAGCCTGAATGAAAATGATTAATAATATTAATTATA